>NW_027273856.1:6522500-7240000 GCF_046630095.1 Trachinotus anak | reverse complement strand
GTGTGTTGTTCCATGGAATATTTAAAAATGTGGCACGGAAGTGACGATTCTCTGCCGCCCAATCAACGGACTGCAGTGGGTCTAGCCTGGTCTAGCTCCACCCTTTAGGTACCGTACCATTATGCTTGGTACCCCAACAGAATGGTGCCAAAAAATGGCACGGGATGGGTCGACTGTTTTGGTACCATTCACAAATGGAAAGGCAAATAATTGCGTACAGTACTGTACCGACCTGAAGTGTACCACTCGGTGGAAACAAGCCATTATAATCAACCACCCTACACTAACTGGAAAATATATATCCAGTATTAGATGATTTTATTACTTTTCCAGTCTGAACACTACATCATAAAAACCTGGTTAAAATTAGTATGTAGTATAGAACTGGGACACATGACATTCCAAAAGTATATGATCAAATCAGTCAGTCTGCTCACTCAGTCCGCTCTCAAGCGAGCGGACTGAGTGGGACACGACCATCAGTCACTTGTCATTGTTTATTGTGTCCCGTATCTCAAATTCTAAACCTGCAGCTGGTTAGAACCAGAATTTGAGCCGCCTCCTCCCTCCTGCAGCTCTCTCCTCACAGGAATACGGACGTTTTTCATACATGCACACAGCACAAGCAGCACAGCAGCCGTGAGCCTTTTGGCTCCAGTTACACTTTCCAAGTGACTCGCACAACACTGAAGTACCCTCACCCCAACGCCAACCCTATTAAGACACAGTGCAGTGACACAAAAGAGACACTAACATACTTGCAGACAGATAGAGTATATCATCTTTATCTCTCTCTGCCAACCCCCCCCCCCCCCCCCCCCCCGTCACACTTGCAAATTAACGCTCCTCTGCTGTTTATCATCTGATTCAATTAAAGAGTGTGCAGGATGGCATTTTAAACAGCCGCAAAACAAATGAGGTGAGGTTCAGACACTGACATTTAAATGAGAGTAATGAGGCTGCTTGTCATCACTACTCCTCTGCCAGCCACTGCTCTTTTTCTTCTACACTTTTTGTCTGTTGCTCAACTTAGTCTCCACTGTCCTCTTTTTCTCTCATTTTCTCTCCTTCCATCACTTCTCAGGATGGCAAATGTTACATTTGCGCTGGCAAATTGCTCCATCTGCCTCACCCCCCCCCCCCCCCCCCCCCACCCCCCCCACCCCCCCTCTTCTTTCCTCACATCGTTCATCATCTCTCAATCCTGGCAGAGGAAATGCAGTGTGCTTTGTCTGGCTTGCAGATCTCAGGCAAAGTCTTCAGAGACTAGGGTTTAGCACAGCTCCTCAAACATATGAATCACTGGCTCTCATTTATCTTGCAGTTGGAAAGCACAGACTACGACAACAGGTCATTGTTGGAATATAATACAGATGGGGCCAATAAAGCCGATGGACTTTAAATCCAGGCGTACATTTTTGTGATCCTTGATCATAAAACTATGCAACACAGACAAACAAAATTAATGCCTGTCAAAAGCTCTGAGTGATAAAAGACACTTCTCAAGGTGTTCTTGGTTATTGTTATTGAGAGGAGACATTAAACTTTAGCCGACTTTGGAAATTTCTCCATCCAGTCCCATCTGGTTAATTAAACCAATCTATTCCTGGCCATGACTAAATTCTTATTTACATCCCCTTGACAATAACACAGCTATCAGCATGCTGTACCTTGTAGTGTTCTTCACTAATGATCATCGTTAAAACTTGATTGGATTCTTACAACCTCTCAGGTCTTGTGGCGTGACCAAGAACGGTAGAGTTCAGATGCATGGTTTTTTTTTGGGTTTTTTTTTTCAGCAGCCAATCAGTTGTCACCTTAAGCCTATATTTTGCAAGAACAGGATGGCGAAGCATCATGGGACCTCATTAGCTGGTGTTGGGCGGTCGCGGTGGTTGTGCATGTGGTGTGCACACACTTGACATACTGTAAAATCCACCAGTAAAATAAAATAGTGAAACTGGTCGCCCAACAAAATGTACATTCAGAGATTCTGAGGTGAAATATAATGCAATATATTTAGTGGACTCACACTGGAGGAGGGAGACACTGATGAAGAGGGGTTGCAGTAATGCACATAGTCCAAAGATGCTCCCTATGCATGAGGACACGTTCATCATTCCACTGACTCTGGCTAATTGGACTGTCTGGCTCTGCCTCACTTCACTTCTATAGCCTCCTTCCCCCTGCACAAGGATCAGGGATCCAGTGTGTGGTGGAATACATTAACCGTACTGTCATATATTGAAATGTGAGATGCTGTTTACACTGGACCTCGTCAAGTATGTCCATTCATATTTGAATTTTTATACCTTAGAATTTTGTTTGTCTTGTAGTCTCTATTTTGCCCACTTACATTCTCCCTCTCTTTTTATTCTCTTTTGGAGTTAGTTCACCTAAATTAAAGTTCCTCTCCAGACGTGTTTTAAACTACGTAGAAATACTTTACTATTATTAATAGTATAACATGGTTTTCCCACATAAAAAGTGAAAAAAAATAGAAACTGGGTCTAAAAGTACATCTACACTTACTTCCTCATTGAGAAATTCTGGATCAGGTCTTGTGCCCCACCCACCAAAGCTACTTGCACTAGGTTAACCGGAGCAGTGCATATCTTAAAAAGTAAATTTTCATTGGAGGGGGTCTTTGAATCAAATGGACTATTTTCACTAGACTCTTGTGAAGAATTTGGATATAAAGTAATTCATTACAGAATGCCAGACCACTTGGGAACACACCAAATCTATAAAGTTTCAGTTGCATTCTCTGCCTTCAGCTCCAAAGGCACAGAGTACTGTAATATAAAAAATAACTTTGTCATGAGACCAACACTTTGGCATGTTGCCATCATCAGGGTCAGCCTCTGCAAGTTGACACGTGTTGGTCTCACAATAAAGTTTATACCATAAGTATAAGTATATATGTCACTGGAGTTTTTACAGCTTCAGACTTTTACCTGTTTCCATGCTCCTACTAGCATCCTGCAGCTGGCATAGTGGGAAATAAAAGATTAAAGTAGTTGTGTAACTGGTAAGAAAAATTTAGTTTGAATGTCAGTAACACTAGAAATCGCAATCACTAATCCAAATGTAACCAACACCGTCACTTCTTCTCTGAAATCTGATATTCTGGTATCTGGTATGTATATGTTATGAGGAAACAACATAAACTATAAGATTATGAAATGTTTTCATCCCCTTTCCCCTCCATCAAGGCTTATATCTCCAGAAGAATGGAAGAGAAGCTGGAGATCTTTTCCTAAATCTATGGATTATTTTAAATTATTAAATGTCATCAGTGTGTGTTGAATTATGTCTTCCAGGGGTTCTTAACTTTTTAGGTTTATTAGCTTTTTGGCAGCCTGCCTCATCTACTATTACCGGAGGTGCTCAAGTGCTATGATCCTGGTTTGGATCTTGTTTACCAATCATGGCAAATCTCCACTTGGTGCCCTGGATTCTGGCAACGTTTTCTTTTCTGTTCTAGCCTGTGTGGAGATGTTTTTTATTTTTTAAATAAGAGCTAATATTCTGTTCTTCACTTTATTATAGCTTCCAGTCAAATGCCAGGCTGATACCTGTCATAGTTGAGGTATCACATTTTTCTCAAGCTCCATATTGCATAAAGTGAGATTTTCATGTCTGTTTTGATTATAAAGCAGGTCCAGGTTCTATATTAATACTGTTAAAGTATCAAAACGCTCAGTCTACACAGAAATGCACACAGCCTGTATTCAGAAACTGAGCCTTAAAATGAGCCGTCAGGATTTCTGTAACTTGTTGATGTCACAGCAAAGCAGTCACTGCCCTCAGCCATTCCCCAAACCTGGGCCACCTGGACCCACCATCCAACCGTGCAGGATTTGCTTTCTCTGACTGTTTACCTGAAATCTGCTATATTTTCATTTAATCACTCAGAAGCTCCAGAAAGAAGCCTGAGAGAGGGGATGTAAAATTACAGTGAGATAGTTTTTGGTACCTAAAACCACAAATGCATCTTTTTATGGATATCAAAACTCTATTCAAACAAAACACTGGAAAAGTGTAAAATATACGACCTTTAATTGGAACAAATAATCAATATAAAAGATGCCAATGTGAAGACACCAAAAGCAGGAGAAAGAAAGTCCAAAGCAAAGTCACTGAGCACAGCCCATCCCATTCAACAAGGATTCCACAGAATGGGCTGAGAAAGATGGAGCGAGAAGTGCATGAAGAGAAAGAAAGAGAAAGAGAGAGAGGTGGATGGAGGGAGCAGACAAGAGGCAGCAGGCATAGGAGAAACCTTATTGCAGAGCCCAGAAACTTGGCTTGTCCCATTGATTTCAGCTCAACCACAAATTGGACCATTTTTCACACCGTCCCACAGCAGCCCCACTTACCTTTTTATTTATACCCCCCCCAGTTCAGCAGAGCTGCCCAAGCCACATGTGTCCAGTCTGGGAAACCACTGACACACACATACACACACTGTCTGGAAAACATGAATGTATAAAACATGACACAAATACATTTGTATCTCTGTTGAGAGAGGTTTAGCCCTTAACCCAGTCCTGATGCTCACTCACAGGGGTCCTCCTCATCCCTCCACCCATCTGAGCCAGTGATAGTCAGGCTAAAGTGATATCCTCTAAAAATCCTGCAAATCCAGTCAGTCCTGTCTTAAATATGCACCAGATAATAATATTACATGATACCACACGAAAAGATGGAGGCTGGTTCACTTCCATCTTTTAGTGTGGTATCACTGAAGACCAAACCAAAACGAGACTGTCTGGTGGACGGAAGCTGTGGCCGCTCCTCCCGCTGGGTTGCAACCTTGACAACACCCAGCTTTTTTTTCACAAAAACTTGAGGGTTTAAGGCCCGTGGTTTTAACAGTACTACCTACCATTGAACTCAGCTTAAACCCAACACTCGCATTTAAAAAGTGTAATCCCTGGGCACTGTTTCAGTGTTGTTTGGTTTGAAAGTGCCAACCATTGGAGCCTTTGCTGCCCAGGAAAAGAAGGCTGCGTTTGAAAGAGCCTTCCTAATGGGACAGCGTCGTCATGCCGCTATGACACAAAAGCATGTGGTCCCTGAACTGGGACACGACAGCCCGATTTTATTGCCTTGCTTTGGTTTCTATCATTCTGCATTTGCTGGTTGTTGAAGAAAACCCCTTCAACAGTGGACAATTGCTTTGGCTGCAGTCTTCCTACTAGTTCTTCAAAGCTCTTTGAAAGCTGTTTTAGTTTCTTTAGTTAAGTGTGCAGGTACCTCTGGCCTTAAAACAAACTGTCTCCTAGCTCAAACAAACTGTCTTTATATATGGTCCATTTGTTAAAAACTGTCTTAAGTAAATTCAATAAGAGGGTGGATATCAAACATCACCTTGTAGACATGTTATTTATTTTCCATCAACATGAAAGATTGTGTTATGTTATTGTGTTCAGTGAAACTTATGGCAGGTAGGGAATCTAGGGCAGAATATGAAAAATATTATAAAAATGTAAGATTGGCCATTCTATCTGAAGTCATAACAGAGGGAAACCTTGGAGACACATAGAGATATGACTGTCATATAGATTATTTTACTGGAGCTATTAGTATTCACTGCTGCACTGAAGTTGTTCATCAGTTTCTCTTCATATGCAAAGTGAAAACTTCTGGCCCTGGGGGTCTCAGGAGTTTGAAAAAAAAAGTTTCTGACAAAAGCAAAACATTTTTTTGAAAGACAGGTAATTTCAGTGCAGGGAGACACAGAATGTGCATTTGGACACATATTCAAAAGGGAAGTTGCCTACTTCAACAGTTTGGTTGTTCTTCGCACAACAAAGTCTTATGAGAACAGCAATTTACTCCTTTTTGGAAACATGATGTGAGAAAAAAATTTCTTTAAGAGTTAAACTGGTCCATAATCCGTAAATTACAGTTTGTTGAACCCAGAGCTTCCTTCTTGGCATTAGGTGAGATCATGATTGGATCACATTTTTCCTCCTTAAAAAGTTCCAGAGTTGGTTTAAAGGTCCCATATTGTATAAAGGCAAATGTCCATGTGTTTTTTGGATTATAAAGCAGGTCTAGGTTCTATATTGATACTGTAACAGTATCAGAGCCTCAGTCCACAGAGAAATGCACACAGCCTGTATTCAGAAACTGAGCCTTAAAACCAGCCGTCAGGACTTCTTGAACTTTGTGATGTCACAACAAAGCAGTCACCACTCTTAGCCACGCCCTAAGCCCACCACCTGGACCCACCATCCAACCTTGCAGGATTTGTTTTTTTTTGGAGTGTTTACATAAAATCTGGTATATTTTCATTCAATGATTCAGAAAACAGTTAGCCAGATCAGAGGCTCAGAGCCTCTCTTCTGATTGGCTCACCCACTTGTTGTTACTTGATCTCCAGAGGCCAAAGAGCAAAAGCCTGAGAGAGGAGATGTAAAACTGCACTGAGGTGGATTTGGTTCTTAAAACCACAAATATATCTAATGGAGATCAACACTTCAAATAAAACACAGGAAAAGTGTAAAATATGGGACCTTTAAAAATATCCAGAAAGCCTCCCTCCAAAAACTCTTAGTACAACTGCAGTGTTCTCATATTACCAAAGGGGAATATGGGCTCTTACAGACGTCATGGGGGACGCAGGGTATATACCTACCTTGACATTTCAAACACATGCATTTGCTACAATTCAAAATAAATCTCCTATTGTGTCAAAGTTTATTGCAACAATAATGCAAATGACATTATTTATTGACCTTCTTATGTGTTCCTGCTAGTTATTACCACATGGAAAAATAGGACCTGGTCACAAAAACATGTATGGCAACAAAGTTTTGGACAAAAATTTATCAATTTATTGGAATTGTGAATTTGTGTGTGGATTTTCCCATACGATTTTGTGATTTTTAGCAATTTTTAAAGTCCAAAATGGGTCTGTCATATCTGCCAAATTAGAAGTAATGCCAACAGAGATTTCTTTTTTGTACAAACCATTTAGCATAAACAAAATTAGCCACAAGCAATGGTAGCCCTTCTCCAGTATTCACTATGTCACCAAGCACCCAGTTCCACCTAGTTTGCATGACGAGCAAAAGTGTCTTTTTCTATTTTCTGGTATGACTCAGTATTAATATGAAAATCAGGCCAGCATGGTTTGCTCTCACCTCATTTGTCTGTCAGGCCTGGCTCTGCAGGCTTAATGCACTGCTGATTCTTATAAACCCTTGTGTTTGTTTCATGTGGTTGGTTCAGGATTCTATTAATAGAATCAAGTCATGTTCTCAGGCTTTTCATTCGGGTAATTTGGCACCACCCTGGGCTAAAGGGCATTATTACCAAAAAGTGAATGCTTCCCAAGAGAACCACGCAAAGACTGAGCAGTGCCTCACTCCTGACAGTCCCAAAGTATCTCTGTGACTTCACCTTTACCTTTCTCACACCTAAGTGCTCACACACACAACAATCCTTAGAGGAATGAAACGTGAGGAGTTCTACAGTCTTTGCCATTTTGTCCTTCTCTCCATTTCAAAGTCGCTGTCCGTCCTGTTCTCTCGTCCTCCCCCCTTCACCCTGCCACCTTTATCATTTCCTCTCTGCACTCAGACTGACAGGTTATCTCCTTGTTGCTTTATACCTCCTCCTCACCAATTCCCCAGCTCTGTCTGGGGAGGTGGCTTGACATCATCACCTCTGCATCTCTGCCCCCCCCTTCCCCCACTTCTCATCCCTCTACCTCCCCGCCTCCTTCCCCTCACCGCACCCCCCAGTTCTGACTTTAAAGGCCCGGGAGTGACGTGAAGACTTAACAGCAGTCTAAGCCAAAGTGACAGTTTGGTGTCACTGCCAGGTGTGAAGTCCGTTTGAGAAATGTCAAACTGTTGTATGTGAAGGTGGTTACCGGTGGGTTGAGTGGGAACATAATGGAAGACTGGCTTCGGGCGCTGCCTGCGAGCTGTCGGGCTGCCCGGCTCAAACTCTGCTTTGTGTGTTGGCCTGGATTAGATTCAAAAGTTGAACCATTCTTGCGTCTGAGTGGGTTAGAGCTGCTATAATAAGTTCCTCCTTTCATTTGGTTCACCTGCACCTCTGCAGAGCAAAATAATACTGAATGATTTCTCTGCTTAGATATCTGATGACAAGATAAGGTATCGCATCCTTGTAACACCCTTCTTAAAGTGTTTTGACATTGTGTCTATTGCAGGTGTAAATGTTAGTAAGTCATAATGAAGAGATTTACAGGAATACCAGCAGTTGTAAATGTTAAGGAGCAATATGCCCAGTGAATTAATGGATGAGAAAATAATATAAAAAATAGACTAAAAAAACATATTCCCATACATACACCAGTGATAACAGGACTCATTTCTGTAGCAGTTTTCATGACCACCTCAAAACAGAGGAAAATTTGACATGACGTCACAAAAGGCAGAGCTGTGAAGCCAGGTCGATGTGATATTAAATATGACACTTATGTATGAGATTTTTTTTTTTTCCTTAATAAAAACGCAAAGAAATGTGGGCTTGCGAACCATCCGACAATAACTGCAACCCATAATTACCGCCACGCCAAAACACGATACAGAGCGAAGACAGTGAAGTGCAAAGAAATGTCATTTGCTTCGACAGCCTGTGTTCTTCAGCTTTGGTTTGTGAGTCATAGTTTTTCTCAGCATTTCTCAGTTGTCCTTATGTCACATATTTAACAGGGAAGAAGAATGAAGGTTTAAAGCTGCACTAACAACATCTGTTTATTGCCAAAGCATCAAATGACTCTCACTCTTACTAAACAACCCACAGAGGTTTATCACAGAATGCAGAATGCAGCTGTTGAGGGTTAAACCTCTGATAAACCCACTCTACACCAGCTGCCCAGCATTAAACAGCAGACAGGAAAAGTTGGTGATTAGCTAGTTAATGTTAAGTAGGCCTATCTCCCTAACACCTGCTGCAGCTTAGTGACACGTGGTGAAACTCTCTGCTTTATGTGACATAATCTGATCCGGTGTAAAAGGAAGGTTTTTTTTTAAAGGCATCAAAAATATCCACTGTTTCCTTTGAATATCTGCTTCTAAGGCTTTTAAAACATTAAAGCCATGAAGTCAAGTATCTCGGCATCATTTTGGATAAGAACTTAAAACTTGACAGTCAGGTTAAGTACATTTGCAAGAATATCAAACCAAATCAGAAATGTTTTCATTTTATTAGAAGGGACCTCCCATGTCAAACTGCAAAACTATACATGCACATGATGATTTTTTTTCGTATTTGTCATAATGTATCAGGTCATGGTCACAAGCTTCTCCAACTACATGAAAACCTCTTAGTTCAATTTATAAGCAGACAATAAAAGTCATGGACCAGAAGCCTATGAGATGTTTTTGTGATAATATAACAATATAACCTTTTTGCTTTGAGAATTTCCTGAATGTTTGTAATATTAAAGGTAGGTGTCATTAGGTATCGGAGTGCTCAGAGGACGATCACACAAGCTCACAGCAGCGGTGATGTTCTTGTCCCAATGTACAAGACCTCTTCCTGTCAGTCTGCTTTACCTGCAAAGAGGGCTAAACTTTGGAACTCCCTACATATTAACTTAAAACTAGAGACCAATAGTAACATTTTCAACAGAGGACTCCAGCAATGGCTAAAATCTAAACTTCTTAAAAGCCTCCTGTGGACAAGTGTTGACAATTAGCATCTATGCTAACACACTCAAGTAATGCATCTGGTCCGTCCAATGTAATTGTGATGCCCATGTCAAATAAAATCTCTGATGTATAAAGCATTAATAAATGATTTACCATTGATAAAATCATCATCACCAGTTACAACCCATCAGCCCTTTATACCTTATACCTTGGGACAATACAAGAGGACAATCAGAAGAAGCTATTGATCGGTTGAGGTCAGGGTGGACGTGACTAACATTGAGTTGGTGGTTTAAGTTTAATAGGAAGCACATCTTATCCTACCTCAGCACAAGACAAATGTTTGCTGCTGCAGCTCATAGATGCTGAAAAACGTATTTGCTTTTTCTCTTTTTCGTGTCATCACCATGGCGACTGCTTCACTCTGTTACAGGTGTGTGCGCACAATCAAGTTCCTCCAATGTGGCTCTGTCTAAACTTTACAGTCAAGGTCAACATATATATGTAGATAAATATGTGCAGGAGCCACAGTGATGCGTCATGAGGACACATAAACTCAAACGTTAGGGTTGATTATCATTTCAATTTGACTGATTCTGCTTATTGATTCCAGTTCTTATCAATTCTCTACTTTGACTCCAAATTCCAAAGTCAAACAGTCTTAAAAAACAACATTTTTTTTTCTTTTACTAGTATTTACTATGATAAAAATGTATGATCCGCTGACCTGCATTAAAAATAATAAAATAGCAGATAAAGATCAGTCTAGGGCATTTCATTAAACTTACTGCTAGTTGTTTTATTTTAGTGTTTAGTCTTTGTTTGTCCTGTATTTTACTAGTCAAGCACATCACACACTATCCCCACTATCAACACATAAACACCTGGTCCAGAGGTAATTTTAACAAGAACAAGCAAATATAAAAACAATTATATGCTAAAATTTAGGCATTTCTAGAAGATAATAATACTCTGGAAAATATTTCAGGGAAAAAAAAAAGCAATGGTGGTTAAATGGTGGTAATGGTTAAATTGTAATCTGAAGTAAATCCACTCCAGCAGGAGAAAGAAGAAAGGAGAGTGAATGTCAAACTGCACTTATTGAACCAGGTGAACTGAGCCTGTGCCTTATGTTACTCTGAGGCAGCAGCAGCAGCCTGACTTTGAGTTTATTAGCTACTACTGGCTAATGTGGAACCAGGTTTCAATCCCCAACCCTGTCAAACACGCACACATACATGCGGTGATCATGAAAAAAAAAAAAAAAAAAGGCCTCTGGACAGTTGCCACTGCAAGATAAAGGTGAGTGGACTTTTGACATCTATTTCCAAGGCAAATGGAAACACGCTGGCACACACATATTTTGCAGCTGGTCAACCCCTCACTAAAATTCCTCAACACTTTTGTCTATAGCCACTTTTACACAGCCTGTTCAAGGCGGGAATGTTGCGCCTTTATTCTGCCTCGAGGTTCTGTATGAAAAGCATGAACATGGAATGCGGGGGCATTGCACCAACGCTGTTGTGTTACACACCGCTGCTCAGACTCTGGAGTGACACCGTGCACCTATTTTCCACAGGTGTGGAATCACGGCGGCTTGTTTGGTTCAGGGCAAACAAGCGAAGGCTGCATAAGGGGTCTTCTTGATGGCAGTATGGTGGGTATCTCTGCATAGAGCAGGCTTCTGTGGATTGTATGCAACTGTGAGCGTGGTGTGTTGTGTGTTTGTCTACATGCCTGGTCCCAATTATACCAAGTTTGGCTGTGTTGTGCTGCTTCACACTGAAAAAGACACACACACACACACACACACACACACACAATGTGATAAAATACTAAGCGCTGGTTTCCCCCTTTGGCATACAGATAGCTGAGAACTAACGAGGGGCATGTGGAGAAGTGACACACACAAACACACAGACACACGTAGATAGAGGAATTGAGGAGAAAGGGGAAAGTAAGGGGGGAATAAAACGAGCTAAATAAAAGGACAACAAAGAGCAGAGAAAGAAGAGAAGAGATTAGCAAAATGACAGAGGTACAGAAAAGAGGAAGGGAGACAGAAAAAGAGAAGAAAAAGGAATTGAATAATTCAGCCTGCAGCATTAATGCAAATTTCTGTCCTTACATCCATCCATAATGAACCACACTGCAGCTCTTTTGCGGGAGGGCACAGACCCTTTGTGGTTATACGGTTCAACCCAAGTCTTAATATTAATATCCTAACCTGATCAAACTGAGCAAATGAATAATCTGATCCAAATGTTCGTGGTGTGAACCTAACCAAACAAATCTGTTTCTTTCACGTTTCGAAAGCCACTGGGAAAGTTTTATTTTTATCTAAACCTTAAAAACATCCCGTCCATTTAATACTAGTGACCTATTGTTGCACTTTCGCCGGAGAAAAAAATAAATACTAGTATTCATGCTTCTCCCACGGCTGCTACATTTTTGCATTTTTAAACCAAAGGGAGAAAACGACCTAAAAAATTAAGATAATTAATGTAGCCAACATGATTTTTTTTTTTTTTTTTTTGCCAAGCAGATGGCATCACATGTAACAGAGTTTGTAGACACAGCCGTCATGAGGCTGCTCAGGCTGTGTGCTCCAGGGTTTAGGAAGCGATGGACCTGTCTGGTGTACATAGATCCACATACAGTATAGTGACAGTCTGAGTCAGGCAGCACAAGAGTGTGTCTTCATGCATGGCTGACGGACAAGTGTCCGACCCAGCCCCACTGTCACGGCAGATGCAAATATCTACAAAAGAGAAAGTTTCTCATTATAATGACTCGGTGGAAATGGGCTTCCATACTGTATAATCCACAGAATACACTGTTAACATCACTGTGTGGCATATTTCTTTAGAATCAGAATCGGTTTTATTGCCATGTATGTTTCCACATACAGTAGAAAGTGGTCCAAATGTAACCACGGATGCAAGTCATAAAAACTCACAGACGTTAACTGCATCACAGAGATTTAGTGCAGAAATGTAGCATTATAGCTTCTGATAAGTGACCTTATAATGCACCTTGTAGGAAGAGAAAGCACTGATCACAAAGTCCTCTATTCTCTTCTTCAAGTCACATGTAATTTCCCAGCTAAGTGACAACAGTCTTCTATATTGGATGCCATAATTGGACCATAATGCGCTTTGTCCTGCGAGAGCATTTTAGCCAGAGCCACAGAGGGGCCAAGTGACAAAGCGGAGGGGAATATGAAGCTTACTGCGTGTGTCGGCGTCGTGGGGCAAAATAGGCAATTTTCAAGGCTCCGATTCTGGAGACAAAATAACGCCTATGAGTGGGGATATGTTGCTTCAAAAATGCAGATCAGGATACACAGGAGGGAAGAAGCTGGGAAGTCCTTTCCAATAGATGTACTTTTGCGCGTGCAAATGCTGCAATATCATCTCATGCTGTCTGAGCTCAATATTGGAGACAAGACTGCTTCCACCTTGGACAGTGAAATGCTATTTCAAAATAAAGTAACATCTGTCTGGCACTATGCAAGGCAGTGAAGCAGGTCTTCAGGCAGCCGTCACCTGTCTGACAACAGACTGACAGCTGGGCTTGGCTGGTGACTCATATTTTGTGCTGTCAGCGTAACATTTTCATTTAAAGTCTCATTGATTCTCTCTGTGAAAACCAATTGGGATGGTGGAGAGTGAAAGTTGACTTTGAACCTTCTGTCTAATATGTGTTTGGTAGCAGATCCTTTATGGGACAGAATGCTGCTCTGAGATCAGATGTAAGGACAGATAATCGCTTCCACTTGAGTATTGTTCTAATCGTCGTCTAAGTGGTCAAGCACAGCTTACCCTGACAGCATCACAGCGTTATAAACAGTGCTGAAATAAATCCTCCCTCATGAAGGTTGTAATGTTCGGTTCAATAAAATTGTTTTAGAGAGTTGTTGATTCAACTATATGATCACTTTTTTTTAATTATCCCAAAAGTCAGAACTAAAACCCACAGTGAGGCTTCCTTCTATTACTATGGCCCACGTCTGTGGACCAGCCCACCTGAAGACCTGAGGGCAGCAGAGGACGTTCATATGTTTAAGAGCAGACTCAGGACCTGCCTGTTTAATCTGGCTTTTACTTGAGTTTTACTTATTTATTTATGAGTCCAATTATTTATACATCCTAGTCTGTTTTATTACTTGGTATATCCTTCTATTCTCTTTTATCTTATTTCACTCATTTGATTGTTTTCCTTTTAATACCTTAGTTTTTATTTCTTTAATCACTCCAGTACATCTCCTCTGTTCTTTCATTAATTTTATCCCAACTGTTCTGTCTCTATTTTCACTTGGTTTTAATATTCCACCATTTATATTTATTGACCTCAGTCCACCCACTGTCTTTCTGTATTTCATTATCTTATATATTTTATCCTTATTATTTATCCTTTTTAAATACCTGACTTTTTCATTCATTCATAATGTATTGGTTATTTTGTGAATGACTTTGTGGTACTTGTGTTTGTATGAAAAGTGCTATACAAATAAAGTCTGATTGATTGATTGGTTGATTGATTGATTGATTGATTGGTTGATTGATTGATTGGAGGATGTAGTGTGTGGTGCATTGCATTATGCAGAGATGCTTCTGTTTTTCAGTTTATCTTCGTTGATATGAAGGCATTTATGTCACAGGCAGCTCCTGCACGCCCTGTGCGGTGTTTATCACAGATCATGAAAATGCAGGGGATGTAGCTTGCGCTGGCTGTCTTTGTTTCATGGGTCCAGATGTGGAGATAGCAAATGACCAGACTGTCAGACCGTACAGCAGCAGATCGCCCTCTAACTTCAGCACCAGTGTTGGCAGATTTGACCGGCATAGAAGAAGCACAGTCAAAGCAGAGCCTGACTAATTGATTGGATTGAAATGAAGTAGGACAGTTTTGAAATATTCATTTACAATATTTACAATATTTACATACGGCCAAATAAAATAAACAAAATAATAAATTAATTAAATGTGTTTAAATGTCTTTTTTGGACATTACAAAATGAATATAAATATTAAAAACCAGCACCAACTGAATGAGGGACACACTGATCCTTTTCCAACATGTTGTAAAAGTGACATATGAAACTAGATGTAGTCCCAGATCTCCTCTGCTTGTTCTGTATCTAGACCACACCATATCTTATTCCTGGTTTGCCTTGGGCGTCAAAGCGAGTACAGCCTGGCAAATTTATCAATTTATATTCAGTGCCGTTTGGAGTCAAAAGAAGAGGAGTCCTGAAGAAAAAGATCAATTTTTCCACTTTTAGATCTTGGGTTTAATCACTTCTCTCGCCCTCCCTCTGTCTCTCTCCTTCTCTTTCACCCTGAGTTTCTTTTCTCCCCCTCCTCTAGTCTTTTGCCACAAAACTGAGGAAAGATAAGTGAAAAACCAAGGAAAGAGAAGCAGGGTGCTAGCTACAGGGCAAAGAAAAGAGAGACTGTGAATGATGGAATTGGCTTGAATGTTGACGAGCGAGCGTGTGTGTGTGTGTTAAGAGTTAGAGAAAGATAACAAAGTAGTCATAATGTGGATGAGAAGATATTTTGTAATTATACCCAAGGCTGTCTCTTTGTTGAAGAAATTATTAAAAACTTTTTCATATGAATTTATATCCTCTTTGTCTCTGTATCACTATATCAATTCCACTATATGAAATAATTCCACCACTACCAAGATTAAGAAAACACATCTTGGCTTAAACCAGTGGTCGGCAACTGGCAAAACTGGCCCACCCGGAATGATACCTGGCTAGATTATTTTGATAATCAGAATTTTTTTAATATTACACTATCAAACTGACAGTCTCACATTAAGCTGTGGCTGATGTCACAATAGAGAATCTCCTCCCACCTGAAGATGCCGATTATACTTTTATCTGCGTGTCACATCAGGAGCAGCACTTACAGTTACCCACAGAATCACTTCCTCTCTAGCAATTTTTTCTACAAAATAAAAGCACAAGAATGTTCGTTTGTTCTGCAATTCTATAGCCCAAACAAGCTTTGAGCTTTTATTATGAAAAGGAAGTTGCAAAGGTTCTGTCGCTTGCTTGCTTGAAATAGCGAGCATATGATGTGATATGAAAAAATAACACCAACTCAATGAATCAGTCAAACATATGTGACCGTGGCCACATGATAAAGTAAAGTTAAACTGTATTTTTATCAATCTTTTTTTTTTAAATTAGCCTTTGATTATATTCTGACCAAACATGTAATGGGTTAGGAAAAAATTGGCCAGACTTACTTGCCGACCCCTGGTGTAAAACCAGGCAGTAGCCTCTGGGGGACATTTCAAGCACTCACAACTTGCATGCAGTCACTACAAGCTGCACAGAAAAAGCACACTGGACTACTGGAAACGGAAACGCAACCTGGCCCGTTTCCCTGCGCTTGCTCATACCTGTGCGCGCCCAGCACAAGTGTTGACAGCAAATGGTTGTAACACGCTGCCTCTGATGTGAGAGACAAAAAGAGAAATCGACTAGACTGTGAAAAGGCAGAGATGCTCATTTCTTGTGTAGAAAAACCTACGTCTGCTATTAGAGCACCGTACCAGTCAGCAGAGGTCTGTCAGCCTCGTTAGCTCGCTGTTTGCCTCGCTTGTTACAGTCGTGTTAGCGGCTCACAGGTCTGGACTACAGCTGCTTTTATGCTGAGCCCATAAGAACAATGTGTAGAAGATTTACTTTTTTTTATTTTTTTTATTGAAAATATATATTTTACTTTAAAAACATATGGCTCACATATGATGATGTTAGTGGCTCACAAAAAAAGTTAGCTTAAAAGGTTAATTTAAGCCAAAAATAAATAGGCATAGAAATTACAGCTCATCCACACTGAAACGATTTCCTTCTCTGTTTTTATTGCCTGAATTTCTGTATTTGTTAAAGGATACATTCAGGGTATAATCAAATGTTGTTTGTCTGGTTTTATGTCTGTATATACAGGTAGGTCATCACAGTAAGAGTAATAGGTTACCTCTACCCACGCATCCCCAACCTCCCATCACTGCCACATCCCAAACTAAATGAATTCATGTATACAGCCATAGAATCACACACTCCTATGTTTAATTAAAGAGTTGAATTTATGGTGCTGGAAATCCTTGGATGTACATGGACGCGTTCATGCACAACAACACACAGTACTGACCCACTGGCTCTGTGCAAGACTAATGCTGCCCACCTGTCACACAGAACCAGAGCAACTTCTGCTTCTGTGTTCATGCCTTTGAAGACGAACACCTTTGAGGTTTCACCCCCATACTTAGACTGGTCACTGGAACATACTGAGACAGATCCTGGTGGGCCTCCACTCTCGCCTTAATGTCTGTCAGTGCCTCATCTACAGTCCCGGTGAACCCCACTCAAAACTTCACACAGTCTGGCAGAAATTGAAGGGAAGACTGCTCCTTCCCTCTCCTCTGGTAATCCTTACATTGGCGCTATCCGTTAGCATGTGCCTGATTTACCCCCCCCCCCATCTTTCTTTTGTCCCGTGCACATCATGAACGCCAGCTGATGCTGAGCCATTTTGTTCATTTCCCATTTACAAAGCCAGGGCTGTGCAGGAGCGGGGGATTTTTTTTTCAGCACACACACACAACGGACTGTGTTGGATTAAAATCGCCTGCTCCATCTTTTAGTTTTAGCAAAAATACACAAATGTCTTGCTGAATCTTTAAGCCCACCTGAATGGATCCAATGTCACAAGAATTACATCTAGGGGCAAAAACATGTTCGGCATGCTGCTGGATATGACTGAAGATACAACTAATACACAGTTCAGCTGCTTGACTTGAAATATATAAAACTGATGTCAGTCTTGCTCTGAAATATACCAATTACATCATAAATGTAACTGATATAGTTATCAAATAATTTATCTGCCGAGGGACAGAGGATTCAAATTAGCTGCAGCTGTATTTCTTCACGTTACCTCAACACTTAAATTTTCCTTTGAAGTGTATGGGTTTATGCTGTGTTCCCTATGAAGTGTAGTTGAAACTGAAGTGACAAGAATAATCTTCAGAGAGGGCTACGAGCCTGGTTATCAACACCCAACACACACACACACACACACAAAACACTTGGTAACTACGATGTGCAGTTCATCAAATTTGAATATGGGTGCAAATACACATCCTACACAGCTCAGCAACATAGAGACAGTGAGATCTGTATTAGATGACACACACACACACACACACACAGAGCAGGGTGACCACAGGATTAAAACACTTGCCTCTCCTCTGCCTCCAGCATAACTCATCCATCTCTCCTGTTCCTCTGCTTCCTCATTCATCTATATACTCTCATTCTTCACACACTCAAACACACACACACACACACACACACACACAAACCAGCACATGCATTGCTCATGGTCAGTCAGTCTCCAGCGTCTGGCCTGTGTCTCATATCTCTCTCATCTGGGGGGCAATTTCAGCATAAATAACATCTATTGCGTTGTTAATATTTATGATGGTGCTAGTGCAGGACTGAATTCACTATGGGAGGAAAGCAGAGAGGAACTGGCTGGGGAGCTAAGAAAGAGCTGACAGGAGGGGAAAAAAAGTTAGTACTGTAAAAATGAAAGAAAGAAAGATGAGGAAGAAACAGAGTTGACAGAAGGGGAAAAACAAAACTAAAGGTGAGAGAGGTAAGGAAAGGAAAGAAAATGAGATGCAGTAAGAAAAATGAAGATAGGAAAATGACAGGGAGACTGGCAAGGAGGAGGAGGAGGAAGTTGAAATAACCAAATAGCTCAGAGGCAATAACTGAAAACAATACTGACATAGACTATGTCACCACTTTGGTAAATATCACATGAGTGTGGTTCTGTAAGTGCAAGTTGGCGAATTAGCTCAGCGATGAAGCAGATTAAACCAGCACGAGGAATCACTGTTGATGTGTCAAATCTGCATTTACAGCAAAAGCAGCGCACAGTTCATGCTGAGGGGTCCACCTGGCCAAAAACAAAAACCACACCACAACAAAATCCAGCAGCATTCTTCCAACCTGCAGGGCATCCGAGTGCGAGGGGAGAACGAATGCCATGCGCGGTACAGTTTGCTGTGAAAACACTGTGAGTCAAAAAGCTTCGTTCTGAAACGAAACATGAGTAAATCCTAAAGATGAGTGATATAAAGCTGAGTCGGTCAAGGACACTGTGGAAATATGCTACGTAAAGCAGCATGTTGAAAAGACCCAGGGGTTCTGCAGCGATGTGACGTGTCCGCGAGTGTCTGCAGTATGTGTCTCACTATATGCATTGAAGGGAGGGAACAAACAGAGGATGGAGAAGCGTGGTTCGTAACCATCAAACTCTAATTTTAACTGACCCGTCAGTTATGTAAAACCACTGCAGACGTGAGCGTCACCCTGGTGTCACACAGGCAGTGTGTTCCAGGCCTCACGAGTACCGATGCCCCTAATCGAAACTGTTTGTGCCAATTCACTTAAAGAGCTTCACTTTTAGACAGGGTGGATCAATGATTCAAAGTTGAAGGGATGAATGGATGAAGGAAAGAAATGGATAGATGCTGGGTGGGATGAGAGTGAAACAGAACGTGCTGTCTTTTGTTTCTGTGCGAGTCGTGCTGGTTTACTTCTGTGCACAGCACTACATCTCACCCAGCTAGTACTGTTGGTAGCTCTAATGAACAGGACTGTGATATATTGTCTCTATATTCAAATATATAGATATCAGCTGGTTTGTTTTTGTCTGTGTGTTTTAGAAATGTGGACCTGTGGGAGAAGTCAAAAATTGAATCCTGTGGGGCTAAACTTGGCTCGCTGTAATCAGGGAGGGGCATTATAGAGGGATTAGTGACAGTCATGTCTATTTTTAGACACCACTTTTAAACAACTAGGCCAGTTCAAGTGCTTCGTAAAAGCTGCACACCACACAACTGCTGATTTGAATTATCTTTAACGTCAAATTAATTCATGCATTTCTTGACACATCGTGTGACACATAAAAGCTGAAAAACGCTGATTTTTACACTCTCCTCCTCCTGTTTTTCTCCTCCTCTGTTTTCTAGTGATACCTTTATACTGCTGCAGCTGCACTGAAACATTAACCAAGAACCATTAAACTCTCGACTGCAGCAAACACGGTGGAGCTCCAGAGCACAGGGCAGAATTTACATCCATGCAAAAGCTGCGTGACGCTGAGTTCAGAGCCCAGCCTCCCTCCTGGGTGAGCCAGCAGATAGCAGTGTGAGTCGGTGGCTGTGGCTCTCTGCCTATTGATCCGAATTGGTGGATCCAGGTCGGGTCAGTCATTTAGACCCGGCATGTGAGGGGCTGAGAGCAGCGGCGCTGATCCCTGCAGGGCTCCGTCGTGGCAAACACAAGAGCCCAGCTGGACAGAGCATATAAGGTCAATAGCTGCAATCAATGCTAGGTCAAAGATGACCACAGCTAATGGTATGCTATAATCTGAATAGACTGTGGCAATATGATTTACCACGCTCTGCAGGGACCTGTAGCAGCAGCGTTGTGGGTGGAAAATGCTTTGTCAGAGACGGAGTGGACAGAGGAGAAGGCTGCAGAGAACAAGATCATTGGTCCAGACCCAGAGCGTCAGTGATGATAATGCGAGGCTAATTAATGTTTTCATACAAGTAATTGGCCAAGTGACCATGTGCAGTGTGTAATGTCTCCACAGAGAATTATCACCCAGCCCCTCCACTCTACAGAGCTTTAGCATCTTTTAGCCTGTCGTTTTCAGTTTTACAGCCCCTCTACTGTTTTTGTTCAGTCTCATCATTCTCACCCAGCAGCACCCACCCATTACCCCACCGTACACTAACTGCCTGACGTCAACCAGCACACAGACAAAGTTAGTGACTGGCTGGTGAACATAATGGAGCATTTAGCAGCTAAAGAGAGAGATACTTCTCTCAGATTTCTGTTAGCAGGCACCCAGCAACACAACTCCACATCAATCAGCGTCTGCTGGATGTGTAAACACACGACTGCCTGCTAAATTGTTTGGAAAGGAAAATAATAACCAGTAAACCAAGTTTGCTGTGTGTCAGTCAGACTGTGGTCATTTTAGCTGGCTGTTACTAGGCACTGCTGCTTTAGGAGTCTGTGCAATGATAAAGCTTGGATCTCAGGATCCAATTAAATAAACAATAACTTTCTGAACTTGTTGGTGACAGTTTCACATACTGATAATGTATGTTTTAATTGACAATCAAGTAGATAACAATATATATTTTTTTAATGTTCTCAAGTTAATCAACATCACGTCTTTTACTCTGACTAAAATGCCATGTTTTAGTGGTGACCTCATGTGGTAATCTACTGGTGTGCTCTCTGCAACACCTTCTATATTGTATAAAATGAGATGCCCATGTCATTTTTATTGTAAAGGTGTTGAATACATACTATAAAAGTATCAAAGCCTGAGTTCTGTTATATTTTTATTCCATCACTCAGAAAACAGTCAGTCAACTGACCTGTTGTTACTGGAGCTCCAGAGAGAAGCCTGAGAGAGGAGATGTCAAACTACACTGAGATGGTTTTTGGTTCTTTAAACTGCAAATATATCTTCTGATGGAGATCAACACTTCAAATAAAACACTGGAAAGTGTAAAATATAGGACCTTTAATCCCTACATCCTGTTTCAACCAGAAATACAGTTTGTCAAACATATTCCAGAAATAAAATTGTAATGAAAAGCCCTTTCCTCTTCACTTTAAGGCCTGTTATCATTGGTTTTCGTCTATGGCTAATGCCTCTCCATAATTAAGTCCTAGTCAGTATGCAGTTCACCACCAGTCTTTGTGTGTTCATTTGTTCCCCTATTACACAGACTGCTGATACAGGGAGACCTGATAAGCAGTGAAAGAGACATATAGAGTAAAGTATCTGATGTGTCATAACATAAAGAAAATCTAACTCCACCAGGACCTGCTGCCTGCTGCCTCACATGCATCATGTCTGTCTCACACTGTCTCGATATCTAGTTTTTGTTAGAGAAAAAAAAAACTCTGCGAGGAAACTGCATGAACTCTGGCAGTTGTGCCATTCTGACCTGTATAACTTTTGAGTAAAATCCAACATTGAACTTTTCTCTGTGACTGTGTTAAACAAAATTATATTGAGTCTGACTCAAAATCAGTTGCTTCCTGACTCAGCATCGTGGCCGAGCACCTGTCTTCTTGATGCTTAAAATGAAACATAAAGACTCAGAAGCAGAACACTTAAGGTGACCAGACATATCCCGAGTTCTGACAAATATCTGTAAAAACACTAAAATGCCCAGGTTTCCAACTATCACTTCTTTTCAATTAGAATAATAATTATTATATTACACTTGTTTTCTCATTCATATTCTGTTCCACCCATCATTACCTAATGCCATTAAAAAAATGCAGTCACCAAGAACACTATTTCCATATGACTGCATGGGTGGACTGAGCCTCTGTAGTGGAACCCAAAGACTCCTCCAGCGTGTGTGTGTGTGTGTGTGTGTGTGTGTGTGTGTGTGTGTGTGTAGAAAAACAAAGGCAAAATGGCTGATTCAAAATTGTGTTGTGAAAGGTAAATAAAGGAGGACTATAAACAAGTTGGCGAATGTGTGGGTGAACCTTCATAATATCAACCTAATGATGTGGCCAACCAACAACCTATCCATGACCAGACGTCATAACAATACAGCTCAGTGGACACAATAACCAAACCAATACGACGACAATGAAAGAGGATAAACAGCCCTGTTCTGTCCTGGTCCTGGTTAGGCCCAGCACAGCGAAGCCACCCTGTCTGGTCCTCTCTGCTGTGCTGTTTTGTGAAGTCCAGTGAGTAACGGGCTCGTCTGGCTGTGTCTGCGTCTGTGTTGCTGAGAATGTCGCCGGTAGCTCCTCCTTTTTATATCAGCAGGTGCTGATGGGGGGATCATGGGGGGACTCCACCCACCCGGCGTATAGGCTGTTTGACCTCCTCCCCTCGGGCAGGAGGCTGCGGGGCATCAAGGCCAGAACAACAAGGCTCAAACGCAGCTTCTACCCAGAGGCTCATTGAATGCTCTTTACACTGCTCTGCCCTGCTGTGCTGCTATGTTTTAACATGCTGCTTTGCTTTAACTGCTGCACTAGAATTATTATTAGAGATATGCTTAAGTTATATTGTTTATTATTCTTTATTATAGGACTTTATTATTTATTTATTCATTACAGGACATATTCTCTGGGTGCACTGGGTGACTTTCACGCCCAGGTATGACAAGATGAAGAATCCTGGGAAACTGAGTTCAACGGCTCTCTTATCTTGAACTGCTTTCACCATCATTTTGTTCATAATTACTTTCAAGGCCCTTCCTTTGGTGATAACACAGGACAAAGAAGGCATATCTATCTCAGAGAAAATTATCCAGTCACCATTACAGTTTTTTTCTTCTTCTCATGGAAAGCAGGGGACATATTTGACAGTCAGAAGGAGACCGCAGAGAGACAGGCAGACAGCTATTTCACTGTCAATCACACAAAAATATATAATAAATAGGATAGTCTTTCTGAAATTACAAAAATTGTTCTTCATCACAGGGATATCATAATGTGACCACATCTGAATATCTCGCCTTTCTCTTTGAAGCTCTTTGAAATGCCAGTCACTGTAGTGCCTGACAGTAAATCTGTAGTGTCATTCAGTCTCTTTTCTCGCATTGTTCTTCTTTTTTTTTTTTTTTAAAGCCTTTTCACTCAAGGTCTGTTTACTTATCTCAATGTCTGTTTCTTCTCACTTTGTTCCTTTGTTCTTTACTTTTTCTGGCTTTCATCTTTTCCTTCTCAGTAGGTGACTAAAGGCATTTTCAGAACTACTGTCAATTTGTTTTTGCTGCAGTCTAAGAAGCTGTTGCTCTGTAGCAGGTATTCACTGGTTTAGTTACATTTCAGACCGCTAATGTAGTTCATTAACAGAGGTTGTATTGGAATTGTTTTTGGTGTAGAAATTGACTTTCTGTGCTGTGGAACTTAATTTATAAATCATGGTGTGTTTAGTGGTTTGCAGGAACACCAAGATACTTTTTTACAGTCTTGGTCTGACTTCTACATGAGAATTTCATACACATCAAGCTTCGCTAATCATTCTGCAGCATATTCTGCAACCCCGCTTTGCTGATGTTGTAACTTGGCCACTTTCCCAAAACTTCAAAGATTGATAAAGATTTGAAGTATTTGCATAAGGGCACTAAAAGACCAGTTAAGGCAAAGGCAGATGCCTTAAACTGGTTCATTAAATCGTAATCTCTACTTTTGACCCCTCTGCTCTGCGTATGAAGAAATGTTTAAACTCTCTCATCCTCTCGACAGAGTATATCACCAGTGGTTGATGTAGCTCACTGCCTGCAGCAATATTTTTTACAATCTCTCCTGACTGAGGATTGAACTCCATTGAATCTTTGCTCATCTTTGTTTCAGACTTGCCTTTCCATGTCTTTTATGATTATACAGCAGCTGTATGTACTATATTAGTGCTGTAAAAGTATCAAAGCCTCAGTCCACACAGAAATTTCACATAGCATGTATTCAGAAACTGAGCCTTTGAACAAGCCATCAGGACATCCATAATTTTGTGATGTCACAACAATGCAGTCACCGCTCTCAGCCATCTGAAACCGGTTATATTTTTTACTCGCCAATCAGAAGAGCTCAGAGCTTCTCTTCTGATTGGCTGACTGACCTGTTGTTGCCAGAGCTCCAGACATCAGCCTAAGAGATGAAACGCAAAACTATAATTAGTAGTTAGCTTTTGGAACTTAAAACCATAAATATATCTTCTTATGAATGTCAAAAGTTCAAGTAAAACACCAGAAAAATGTAAAATATGGGACCTTTAATGTCTCAATAAAGGAAAAACATGCCCGTATATGAGTGTTGTGCTACAATGAACATATAATACAATATATCCATCCTCTTTTTTTTATTTTGATATGGGGTTATGTGTCATACAGGGTATCTATGTGTATTTGCCCACTCATTTGAAGCTGTGGGTTATTTTTTTATATTGCATATGCACTTTATTTTGTATCTATACAAATGCCCCCCTATTTAATTTAATGCATCTCTGATTTGAGTTAAAGACACAATAGCAACTGCGGGCAGTAATATAGAATGCAGTAAACGAGTGTAATTCATTGAACGTGCTCGTTCTTGGTGAACATTCAACTGAATGTATCCGTTTGCAGTGAATGAACGTGAATGTATGAGGAGGTAGTGGTAATGTGCCAAAAAGCTGTTTGTTGACTGCAAAAAAATCATCAGAAGAAGAACTGTGTTTTACAGCAGCATCTGAGGATTTATGGCGCCAGCATGTGTCCAGTGTCTAGTGCTGGCAATACAACGCAACTACTGGTACTGCTGAATATAGTTTGTAGGATTATTTGAAGGACCTTTATGAGCTTTTAGATGTAATGTCTGTGTACGACTCTATAGTAGTACACAGTAATTCATTTAGTTTGAGAAGTGGCAGTGGTTTGGGGCTGGGGGTGGAAGTGTGGGAGGAGGTCCTGTTGAAAAAGAATATCAGAGCAGTTCGTTAAAAAATAATGGAAGAAATGAACGTGAACTATTTAATTTTTTGGGTTGTGTGAACTCAAATTCAAAATTGTGAACTATCAACATGAGCTACCTCATACACTCTCCCTGTACACCAACACCTGCACCTCCAGCCATCAGTCTGTCAAGCTCCTGAAGTTTGCAAATGACACCACTCTCATTGGACTCATCTCTGATGGCGATGAGTCTGCCTACAGGTGGGAGACTGAGCGTCTGGTGACCTGGTGCAGGCAGAACAACCTAGAGCTTAACGCTCTGAAGACAGTGGAAATGATAGTGGACTTCAGGAAGAGCCCAGCCCCACCCACCCCCATCTCCCTGTGCGACTCCCCCGTGGCTACCGTGGAGCATTTCCGCTTCTTGGGAACCACAATCACAGAGGATCTCAAGTGGGAGCTGAACATCAGCTCCCTCATCAAGAAAACTCAGCAGAGGATGTATTTCCTGAGGCAGTTGAAGAAGTTCAACCTGCCAAGGACTATGATGGTGAACTTCTACACCTCCATCATTGAGTCCATCCTCACCTCCTCCATCACCATCTGGTACGCTGCTGCCACGGAGAGGGACAATAACAGACTGCAGCGTATCATCCACTCTGCTGAGAAGGTGATTGGCTGCAATCTTCCGTCCCTCCAGGACCTGTACGCCTCAAGGTCTCTGAGGCGTGCAGGGAAGATTGTAGCTGACTCCTCCCACCCTGGACACAAACTCTTTGAGACACTCCCCTCTGGCAGGAGGCTGCGGTCCTTCAGGACCAAAACCTCTCGCCACAAAAATAGCTTCTTCCCATCTGCTATCAGCCTCATCAACAAGGCTAGAGAGCCCCACTGTTGCTGATCAATTGCACCAATCACCAGAAAAAATTCCTTGTATGTGAAAACATACTTGGCAATAAAACTGATTCTGATTCTGATTCTGATTCTCATTTCAATCTGTGTGAAGTGAACTTGTTCTAGAGTAAACTTACACAATACTGACTTTGTATATGTAAGCCATGGGTTTGCTCTCCCATATTCATGCCTGGAAGAATCTTGTTATATGATTTCAGACACCCCTAAAGTGGACCGTGCCATTTTTTAACCTTGACGTTAGCTGAACGTCTTATCTGCTTGCCTCACTTCATCAGTGGCTCTGTCCTCAAGTCTCTGCACCAGTGCACTTCAGTGCACTGGATTGAATGCCAGAGATTATTCTACACAAACACACTGTATTTCTGTATTTGTTTTCTACTCATTTTAGCTGCATGCCTCCAGCTGCACCGCTACATAGGAACAAAGATCAAGAGGGTCAGGAATTGTTTGTTTATTAGGTACAACAAGGCCAAATCACCTAGAAAGCACCCAACCATGGTTAAAATTACTAATAATTTTGCTCATTCAGTTCAAAGATTCGTAATTGCTGAACTATGTGTTCATTCCTTAGTGCTAAGCTAAGAGTCAGGGTCACAGGTTGCCATTTGACCTATAGACTGGTTGCATCCAGAAGAGAGAGGAGACAGGAGAGGAGGAAGGAAACAAGGAAAAATGGCCTGGAACCAGTGCTGATCTGTGAATCATCAGTGCATGATTTGGCAGTGGACCAGAGAAAACAGCATCTGAGGGGATTAGTCCAGTCGCCGGGGTCAGCGCTGCTGGAGATACACGAGGCCCCCGTCCGTTCTCTGATGTTGGTGACCAACAGCACTTTGTATATGTTGTGGCCTGTTAGTAGCTGACAGAGCTGTAAGTCTTCGTGGTAATTCATTCCCATAGATGTAACAACCAATCATGCCATGACATATAAAATCATGACCCAGTTCAAACATGCATCAGTGAGTGCACCACGAAGCCTCAAAGTGTAGAGCAGCACGATGTTAGGGCACTCCTTCTGATTACCTTCACTTCAACAGTAAGTTCAGTCTGTTACTGGTTAAAACTATTGTGCTGACACAAGTACTACATTGTCCCGTTGCCTTATTTTGGTCAAAATTCATATATATGCAAGGAACTATTATTAAGTCTTGCTGTTGCAACATAGCCATCACATCATGAACAGCTGTTTATTTACCAGTCTGCCAAGAGCTTCAGCCTTCATTGCATCTACAAGACAAGAGGTTATAATACGCCTTCTGAGCAGGGCTACTTGGCAACGTGAACACCACAGTGACTCAGTGTTGGAAAGTGATAAGATGGTGCAGTCGGGCCGGGGCTTGACGGTTAGCATGCTAACTTCAGCACAAGCTGGAGACAGCTCTTGGCTCATAAAGGAATGAAGCTTGATGCCGAACTCGCAACATTTCTTCCAGTCTGATCAGACTGATAACACTGGCAATGTAGCAAAAGCAAAACTTACAAATAGCTCCTTTGAACCTTCATTTAGACTTTCAAATAATGAGGTAAAGTTATATAAAAGTGAAAAGCTCTTTTGAGCTTTTTATGCTTCCTTTTCCCGTCATCTGCTCCAGGCACAGCTTGTACTCACAAACCAGTCTACTTTAGTAATATTATGGGCTTTTGATGTACTCCAGGATATAAATAAGTGATGGTGTAAGTTTGCTGTACAGTCATTTGGCAACAGCAGGCATTTTAATCACATTTTACTAGCACTATTAGCTTTTGCATTTTAAGCAGCAGGCGTTTCCCACTTCAGTCTGCATTTTAGCTCATTTTCCATTTGTACTACTATTAACAGAGGCATATTTTATGCACAGATTGTGATTGAAAGACTAAATCCACTGTTATATTACAAAATAAGCAGGTACTGGACGTAATATTTACCAAACAGCAACACGTTTGTGTTTCCCACTCTCATATTCCAGATTGTATTTGGGCTCGAACACGTATGGATGCACCTGGTGGTGCTCACAAGCGCCAGGTGTCGTGCCCGTTGGCAGGCCTCTGGGTGTTCGGCCAGTCGGAAGAAAGTGGCACTTTTAAAGAGGCCCAAGCTAATATTGAGACTCAACTGATGGGCCGCATAACAGGCAGGACTTTTTTTTTACTGTGAATAATGCAAAGCCACTTTAGTGGAGTCCCAGAATAAATAAAAAAAAAAAAAAAGATCAAGCTGGAAATGAGCACAAGTCTCCTTTAACACTTGACAACAAGGAAACAGACTTTGTGCAAACACTGTCACTGCCGACAGCCCTCTGGGGACAACTGTTAAAGAAGATTGCTTGGAGGGGGGGGGCACTCTGAGCCTCCAGTCTCAAAGTTTATTTGCGACTCTATTGGTGTTGAAGTGTGTCAAGGGTCCTCAGGAGCCCTCTCCTGCAAAAGGATCTTGAGTGGCTCTTTAATGGAGCTCTCAATGAAGCAACGGAGGGAGACAAAGAGAGGATGACATTGTCTCCGTCTGAGCACTCACCTCTCTCTCTAATTGCCTCAAGTCCTATTGATTACCCGAGGCCCCTCACACCTGTTCCGTGTGATCCCTTCACACTGGGTGTAATCCCGTCCCAGGCCTTTCTGATGTGATTAGCACGACTGATCAAAGTGCACTAACAAAGCAAACACGTGGCCGCATACCGACGTTTATGTTAGATGGGTGAAAGTATTTGATGATCACATCAACCGACAGTACACACACACACAGCCCACATGCACTGCCCTTCATAAAAGATCACACAATTAGTCTTGCCACAGCAACAATAGCACACACAGACACCTACAGTACAAACACCAGCTCCAGCAAAACAGCACTGACCCTGAGCATCCTCCACGCCCCCTCCTACGGGCCTGGAGGTGTGTTTAAGCAGCAGCTTGATCCCCCAGCTCATATTACCAGACATGATGTCACAACACACACTTTCAACCCCTGCCCTCTCTATCTATCTGTCACTCTTTCTATCCCGAAGGGAAATTAAGATGACTCCATTCCCACGCAATTAAATGCTCTCATGCTGTCTGGCCCTCTACTATTGGGTGTGTACGTGTGTGTGTGTGTGTGTGTGTGTGTGCACTGAAGCATGGAGAGAGAAAAGTGTCTACATCTAATCTCCCTCTATCTCTCGATCGATCAGAAGAACCCTGGACCCCGGTGATAACGCCTGTTGGCAGTCCACTCGTATCTCAGCTTAAGTTACCTCCAGTGCTTCACCTCTTGGCTCTCACTTCATCTTACCTGCAACGGCGGACAGCCCCGCTGGGAGCAATGGGCCTGGTTTGGACAGTCAACTTGGTAGCAGGTGACAGACCTCAGGTGCGACTGTCATGCCCTGGGCTACACCACTTACATGCAAATGGTTAAATGATTAAAGGTATAAATGTATATTTTGAATCGTATAAAGTGAGATTTCCATGTCTTTTTTAATTATAAAGCAGGTCTAGGTTCTATATTAATACTGTGAAAGTATCAAAGCCTCAGTCCACAGAGAAATGCACACAGCCTGTATTCAGAAACTGAGCCTTAAAACCAGCCGTCAGGACTTCTGGAACTTTGTGACGTCTCTTTCAAATTATGTCTGATGGTTTTTGTTTTGACTTTTGTTTTTAAGATAATTCCAGTGAATATCGGTGCAGCCTCTGTGTCCCTTTCATCCCATTAATTCTGTGTCTCTGGGTCGGAGCCATTGCATGGAGGCATCCTGTGTGCATTCCTGTCACAGTTTATTTTTAAACCCAGTATCCCTACTTATTCATTCATGTGGGATGCAGGAAGTAGTGCAGTGGCGTAGTGCAGGATATAAGCATGTATACAGCATATACCCACTTCTTTTTTTATTGTCATTCAGTAGTGTGCTGCAAGGCTTTTTTTTCCCCAGGATGATGAAGGCATGACCTGCCCTACTCTGCCTCTGACTGGCCAGTGCTCACTGGTTGAGTTGGTTAGGTTTAGGCATGAGGAGGTTAGGGTAAGAATATCAGGGCGGTGGAGGTCATGCGACTGTTTTGCCATCGTGGGAAAAAAAAAAAAAAAATTGCCTGCCACCTACCTGCCCAGTTGGTTTATAACCAATCACAGATCCATATGAGGCTAATTTGACTGAAGTAATATTCATCTTAACATATTATGAATTTTCACTTTGGGGAGAACCATTTCTAGAGAAACGCCCCGGGCTTAAATGTAGACTTTTACCAGCGGCCTGGACAATCTTTGCTTCCCTAAAGCTGGTTTGTGAGCGTGTACAAAGGTGCATAGCGTGTCAAAATTCAGTTTTGAAATATGTTATGTTGAAAATCAGCTATGTTGTTCTGTATGTTTGTTAAGAATAAACTAATCTTTGACTGAAACACTAGTTTGCCTCATGCTGAACACATATATATCATATTCATACATTAGGCCTGCGTAGAACCAGTAATATTTGCAAACTGTCCCTGTTTGTTATTTTTATAATGGTGCCTACACTATCTGTTCCAAGAGACCGTTTAAAAAGACTCCCAGCCCATAAATTACTTGCAAGGTAAGAAAATAGTAATAAAAAATAAGGAACAGTTAACTCAAAATGCATAATTATGTAGCTGTCTCACCCAGACCGTACTGTGGTTGTCATGCAGACATTGTCAGAAGAAATAATTTAAAAAACAGCAGGTTGTCTTCAGTTTAAGTGGATCATATTCTCAAACCACACATTTTTAACTAGATATCTTTTAGTTGTAACCCAGCCTGTCTGTGTAAATGTTCACTCAGACTTTCAACAATACACTCGAGCAAAGCTTTTCAGTTTCCTCTGAAATCAGCCAGTTTCAGAGGAGAGAACCAGCAGCCCTTTTCAGCAGGTCCACAGACAGCACAGTCATTTTAAATAATCAGTACGTCCTCCCACCTTTTTCTTGTTGGTCGGGCAGATGTAGAAACTGGTCACCACGATGGTCGTCCCTGGCATCAGATTGAGTTTGGTGTAGGTGGTGCCGTAGTCAGTGGATCTGAAACGCAAGACAAACAAGAACAAGTGGCATTCAGTCAGGAAGCTTTGAAAACAGGGAGAGTTTTCCTGCTGATTTCCTTTGAATCCCACAATAACAATAGGCGAAGGCATTACGGTAATGAGAATGGAGACCTGTAAAAACACCTGCACTTACAATATGTTAATAGTTGATTAGACTTTGTAACCTCTTTGTTCTTATCCAGAAACACCAGCATCTCCATGAGGAGCCTTTGTGCTGACAAAGGGAGATGAAACGTCTGAGCAGCCTGCTTTTTCTCTCAAACTGCCCTACAAGCATTATATCAACTCTCTGTCCAACATATTACCACTCTGTGGTCTGCTGCCTGAGTTCAGGCGACAAATCTGAAATGGCTGGACAACCTTCATCGCCGCAGCAATGCAAAAACAGCCCCAGGCCAGCAATTAAGTAATGGCCAATCCCCAAATCTGGCAGGTTTAAGAGCAGGTGTGGAGCAGTGTGTGTGTTTGAGATTGATAGTTTGCTGCTGGATTGTTTCTCCAGTTCCAATTTAGTCACACCCAGTGAGCAGAGTGAAGGTCATTGTTTGTGACAGGTTTTGAAAAACAGCGCAGGTTTCAGGTCCAGCGAGGCTGAAGTGAGGTGACCGCTTATGTATAATTAATGTCTCCAATTCCTGTCAGGAGTATGCAGCGGAGAGATGACTCAAGTAATGCAGGCAAGGGAGATTAGAGCAGCAAATGCTGATCATGACAGATTAAGGAACCAAATTTGTCTGAGAAGTACACAGAGGTTAAAGAATGCAAATGTAACATCTATTGTATTTGCATTTGTTGTTTCTTGTGTGTAGCTTCTGACAGCTATCTGGGGCTAATTTGGAAAGTAATCCGAAGCACACAGGAAAAGAAACAGTGCAGCATTCAGCCAAGGGCTGAGGGTTCAGCAGGAGGGAGCCAGGAGGGAGAGGCCTTGATGAAAGACAATGATGAGCTTGCACGTCAGCCTGGTTAAGGATGAGAGGATTTACTCCTTCGCACAGTGGGACATCAACCACTAATGGACACACACCCAATGAGACACATACACACAGCCGAAGCCCTGCCAAGCCGTTCGGCAATCAGCTCTCCCAGAGTGCTCTGATGCATCTGGAGAAAATGGAGTGGCATAGCAGGGGTGAGCTATTTCTCAGCGGTGAGTTGGCAAGTGTTTTCATCTTCCTCACCGGCCTGTGTGCAGTGTTTAACCCGGGATCACTTGGAGGACATGGACAGATCTAGCGCTGATGGCTGTGTTAGCAGCCAGAGCTCAGTGCTTATCTCAGAAACTCACTTGTGGATAGAGGGAGGGGCTGCGAGGCCTGCTGTGTAGAGGCCCACAGAGCGGCTGGACCATATGGGCGTAAGTGCAGAAACCCACACGGAGCAGTTGGATCTGGTCCTCATAAGTTAGGAAGATGATAACAAACATTATATGTTTCTAAGTGTCAATTTGCCGTTTTTTTCTCTGAGACAGAAGTGTAAACTTAGTGCATTACAAAGAGTCACACAGTGGCTTTGTGAGTTCTTGTGTCAACCACTAATCATCTCTGCTGTAATACTGCTGATCATTTTCGTGCAGTGTATCATAAGTTTGAATATTGATTTCCTACCTTGCAGGCAGCCTTTAGTTTCAGTAGATTAGATTACTTGACTAAACTTGTTCTTACTGTACTGTATTTTATAACTGTCAATATTTCCAAATTAAATAAATATATATATATATATTTTTAATAATATATATAATAATATATATATTATTAAAAATACATAAATAAAAAGTAAATTAGATTCAAAACTTACTCTGAATTCACAGCTTCCAACATGAAACATGAGAATACTAATTCTAATTATATATTATTATATAAATTATATATTCCATGATGTTATGAAGTCCAAGTCCTCTGTGTGTGTGCAAATATATAAATGCATATGTTACGTAATGTTCCTGTTTTTTTAAAGCTGCATTTATTTAGTTAATTAGTTAGTTAGTCAAAGGTTAAAGTTCAAGGTTACGGTGATCTCATGTTCTTGTGAATGCAATATATCAGAACGACCTGAGGGAGTTTCATTAAACCTGGCACAAACTTTCACCTGGACCCAAGGATGAACTGATCAGACTTTGACACCTCTGCCTATCATTCACTGCTGTAATTCAGGAAGTGGAGATTGTGAGCAACTTTGACTGGTTGGCAGAGGCATACAACTGCAAGGCAGTAATTCTAGTCTGTACATACATCAAGCACAGCAACATCAGCATTTTTTTGGACCTGATGACGATGAATGTCATTGAAATATTTATTCTGTTTTTAGCTCCGGTTTAGTCTCCACCAGTTACCAAGGAAACTATCTTGCCCTTTAGCAGCTAAAGGCTCCACTATGTCCATCAGTTGCAGTCATTAAAGCTGCTAACTTTGGCCGGCTGCTGTTTGTGTGGGTTTATCAGAGCCTTTCAGCTGAAAACAGCTGCCTGCCTGCTGGTGAAACAAAGTTAATGACAGCAGAGTTTGCAGACCATAACACAAACATGCTAAAAAAAAAAAAAAACACAAGGCAAAAAAAGTTCCATAGAAAATAAAAACATACAGTTGATGGGAATTTTTTTCTGGTTTGCAACTACAAGCAATCATTTTCACAAGGCAAAATATTCAGAAAGCTAACCCTAACTCCAGAGTTGATGTTGAAATGGTTTGGAACACATTACTGATAACAGAATGACAGCCAAATATTGTATTAACTAGTAAATCTATAATTGATTGTGACATTACTTTGTTGAAAATACACTAAAGGCTATATTTGTTGGCGAGTACATACTGTCCATGCCCTGTACTGCTGTACATGACTTGGAATAAACATCTCTGCTTGACACAGAGGTCTGCAAAGCCCTCCTTCTATTACATATTCATAGTCGTTCATTAACTAGATTGTAATGATCAGCCAGGATGGGAGTGGGCCTCTTGCCCAGAAACACATCCCAACATATAAACGCTGACTATGCACCTCTCATTTCCTCTCTCTCTCTCTCTCTCTCTCCTCCTCTCTCACCTTTACTGCCAAGAGTCTGTTACCATGGAGGCTCCTTCTCTCCATCCATCAGACGTTAAAGACCTGAGGTGTCAACTGAAATAACTAAGGATGCATGGGTTGTTATACTTGTCAGCAAATTATATCAAAGCAAAAAGATTTGTTTCTTTCTGTGAGCAAAGGAGACACCAACATTTTGTGTTTACTCATGTGAAAATCATTAAAAATGGGGCAGCAGAAAAATGTTGCAAAACAGGGGGAGAGTCAGGGGGGCAATGGAAAGACATTATGCCACTAATATGCCACTAATGGGGCTAATTTGGGGTTTGGGTGGGGGTTGTTGTAGAAAGTCAGCTGCTCCAGTGCTTTATATGGCAAGAATAATGATGTTGAGTTAATAAGAGAGCTCATTTTGCCATCCAGACCTTTGGATTAATAGACTGGTAAGGAGCTATTGTAGATTAATGAGGAATAATTACTTTGAAACGGAGTGGGGAGCAGATGAGACGGGAGATGGCAGAGCACAGGGGAGAAGGGTCGGACCAGAAATGTAATCTATTGCGCTCCATAGCCCTCAAGTCGAATGAAATTACATTTTAGCAGAAAAGTGGGACATAGACAAACACGCTGTTTGTCTGTTTTGATTTCCCTTCATTTGTCTACAGAAATGGTATTGCATTGGGCACGAAGTCCAACAATTCATCCATTTTCTACACCGCTTATCCGAAACCAGGTCAGGGTGGGGGAGTGGGTGTGGGTGTGGGGGTGGGGGTGGTTTACAGGAGGACAGTCTTGGATTGGGATGTGTCAGTGTCATCCACTTCAGAAGGCATGTCCCAGAGTCTCACCCTCAAACTTCTCAATCATAATATGGTTGAATAAACATTCTGTTCTGACGCACAAAGTTTTAAACAAGTTGCCACAGACACACGAGTGAGGCCATGCAGCTGAAATAATAACAGTGGAAGAACATAAACCACTAGAATACTGGGGTATAAAAGAGGAGTGGAGGAGCAAGAGACAGGAAAGGGGGAGACAGGGGGTGGACACGAAGGTGGATGTGACAAGACAGACGCTGCGGGCGAAATTGTATTTTCCTTGATGCGCTTGAGAAAACAGAGAAATGTGGAAGCACTTTACGGCAGCGACAGGTGCTGATTCAGATTTAATGTCCTAATATGTCAAGGTTGCTCCCAGCGCCTGACGTCTCAGGGGAAGACGAATCGAGAGTGTCAAGTGAACATGTGATGAGACAGAATACAGAAATATAGAACAATTTACAGTATAACAGCTGTTGAATTATAGTCATCTGTACCATGGAATTTTACAACAAACATCACACTATATCACTGATTATCACCTATCAAACATCACAGAGGAGCATCAATCTTACCAATGAGTAGATGGGACTGGATGTTACTCTACCTCCTGAAATCTACCAGGGCCACGATTTAGCTTCACACCCACAGTGTGGATCCAGAATCTGTCCTGTTACTTATTTCTACTGTAAAAAATATATAAATAAAGTCATCAATATCGAAAGAATAATATATTTACATTCAGTTTGTTTGACTATTTGCATGACTATCCACTTTGAGCAAGGCAGAAAAAGTATTAAATATTTAAATTGCACAGCTATCTACAAATTAGTCGTGTGTAAAGTATTAAAGGTCCCATATTGTATAAAATGAGATTTCCATATTTTATTTGATTATAAAGCAGGTCTAGGTTCCATATTAATACTGTGAAAGTATCAAAGCCTCAGTCCACAGAGAAATGCACACAGCCTGTATTCAGAAACTGAGCCTTAAAACCAGCCGTCAGGACTTCTGACCCACCATACTTGTATGATTTGGTTTCTCTGACATCTGCTATATTTTTATCCTATCACTCAGAAGACAGCCAGCCAATCAGAAGGGAGGCTCAGAGCCCTATGGACATGTTGTTACTAGAGCTTCAGAGAGAAGCACATTGAGATGCTTTTTGGTACCTAAAAAATATGTCTTCTTATGGACATCAAAAACTTCAAATAAAACACCAGAGAGGTGTAAAATATGGGACCTTTAAAAAGAGACATATACAGGAGCTGGATGTGTCCTTACTTGTCTGATTTCTGCAGGAAACCAAACACTGAGGATGACAGATGCTGTCAGTCCGAATCAGGCCTGGACAGCCAGGCGGGGCAGACCGTTGGGTTTGATGAGGCTCATCAATGATTGGCTGACATACAGATGCCCCCGGGAGCCCAACCAGCAATTGGGGAGCAGTAAGGAAGAAGGCAAGTGTCCTCCGACAAGATGGAGGATTGAGCCCCATCTGCCTGTGGAGAATGTGTCTGAGTTTTCAATCATCCGTGCAATCTGCAGCGCTGCCACAGAGACACAAGGTTGGGAAAATCTGCAATTTATTACAGCACCATCGCTCTGCTGACAAGAGTGATGAAGCGTGAGGCAAACTTGTCTTCTTGCCAGAGTATCACTCACTGTAGGTATTAGCTGCATCAAAAAAAAAATTTTTTTAAATGTGTGCCAAATTTTGTCCAGAGTGGGTTAAAGATCAGGTCGTGAGTGATCATAACAATCTAAGCTTCCTAATCTTTCTTAATGAAAGAGCAGGGAATTAGCAGGAGATGGGAGCTTTTGATTTATCACAGAAACGGTAATTGCCATGACTAGTGTTAAAATTACTGCTGAGAGAGGGCCACCATTAGCGTTAAAGCAAATTTATGGCGGTTAAAAGCAAGATATCATAAATACCACCTGACAGATTGCGTTTTCAACAAGTGCAATCACATTTTATGGATTTCGAGTGGTAAATGTGAGAAAAAAATGTTGTTTCATGACACAGCTCTGTGACGCTGAGACAATCAAGCTATGAGGTATGATGCAGAAATAAAAAAGAAAGGTAGACGCTCCCCCATGTGCTCTTCACATGGACGGGTCATCAGTTCTGACCTCCTTCTGGCTTGAATCATCCTTTAAAAATGACCATTCTGCTTGACTGCAGCCACACTGTCATCTATCTGTGCGTCTCCCTGCTTTTTACAGCAGTGCAGTGGTTATGGATGATAAAGCTCAGGGAGTCTCAGGTGCACCCTGGACAAAGGGTTTATGACCATCTGCTATGGCCTGATTGCATCAAAGCCTGGCTTTATTGACTGCAGAATGCACTGTGGAATGATGCAGCATATACCCTCCAGAGATCGGCCACATGTTGCCAACAGAGAAAGCTGCAGGAGAGTTGGAAGGCAACTTTGAGGAAGATGCCTGTGGAAGTGTTTACCTGTACCTTCCTTTCAAGACACCGGAGAGCCCCGGAGTGATCTGTCGGTGACAGTCGCAAAGTCAGAAAGAGAGATGTTAACACTGAGTCCGTCAGTGAGAGTGCTCCTCAGCTGTGAATACCTCCAGAAAATGACAGCTAGAAGGATAACTGCTGAAGTTATCTTGGACTGCGGATGACAGCAGCAGAAGTGTCAACCACACGGGGCGCAACTCATGAAAGAGCAAAGGAGTCACAGTCTCTGCAGAAAGGTGATGTGGTTGACAGGCTCATGAAACAACTGCAGAACAAAGAGAGTTCACAGACCTCGCTGTGGACACTTTCCATTTCAACAAAAATAGTGTAAATGAAAACCTCTGATGATAAGATCTGAAGATTATCCAGATACCAAGGAGGAGACGCAGCCGTTCAATGCGGTGAGCATCAAAAGTGACATTCCGATCCCCTTACATTGTATTGGGTGGAGGAGGTCCTTCTGTGTGTGTGTCAGCCACTGCCAGTTACAAGATAACAAAGAACATAAGACAAATAAGATGCTAACTACGCTTATCCGTATGCTAGTCTCTGATTCTGGTCTCAACAGACTTAGAGTCTGAGTCTGGGTCTGACTGAGGCTCAAACGGCAGCAGTGGTGGGCGGGGCATAAGGCCAATCCAGAATTTCTCAAGGAGGAAGTAAGCATAGATGTGCTTCCAGCCCCAGTTTCCCTTTTTTTCACGTCTTATGAGGGAAAACAATGTGAAACAAACCATTTACCACAGAAGAGTGTTTTTACAAAGTTTAAAACATTTCTGGAGAGGAACTATAAGTCAGAGTGTAAGACTTCACTTAAGCAGCCCATTTCCTTTTTTTTTTGAACTGATTTTTTATTTAATAAGCAGCCCATTTCCATTGATGTGAACAATGGAAATTGACTGCCCCTCCCTCACCTCCTTAACCTCTATAAAGCACACTTTGGATTTTCAGTCCTATCTCTGTACTTGGTACCAGTTTAACAAAATGTCATTTGTAGCGCCAGGGAGCCTTGAAGACCCTGTCACGTGTAATGCAACAGTGAGGACATGGAAGATAATGTGCTGTATTGTTCTGTGCTGTGGGGAGAAGCATGCGGTTACATGAAGGATCCGTCCTGTGACAGATTTGCCAATGCTGCACACGCTCATACTGTATGATGAGAGCAAATGGGGAAGATGAGAATAACAATACCAGGCAGCAGAGGGTGGGAAAATGTGAGCTGCATTTTTGTTCAGCTTAGTCATTGATGCCTCAGCAGCAATTGGTAAATTGTATGCAGAAGCACCTTCTGCACTACTGCAAGCAGTCTGAGCAGGCAGTTAGCCAGCATACACAGATTCCTGCTGGGTGAGGGGACGTCACAGCAGGGGATAGTCTCTTGAAGTGCACAAAACCACCGGAGCATGGTTATCAAGATCGAAGCACTGCTGCCATTGGAGAAGTTGCTTATGGAAGTCCCCTGAAAGTCCATTTTGCATTTATGTTTCTTGTTTGTACGGAGAAATCATACAACATTTTGACTCCACGAGAAAGAAAAAAAAAAGGGTGAGTCAAAGTATTGAAATTCATCACCATCAGACCATCAGAAAGTATTATTTTCTCCCCTTATTGTGTAATGAAGTGAAGATAAGTGTGATAAAAGAAAAACATACAAAAGAGGTCATAACAAACATGTAAGAGAAAGGGGAGAAATGGGGGAAAAGGAGAAGAGAGAGAGAGAGGAAAAGGAAAAAGAAAGAGTCTTGTGAATTGAATGTTTGTGTTGATTGTAAGATTTAAAGAAGTTAATAATCATCTTAAAGGTCTAAAGGTAAAGTTAGGTTATTTCATGAGGTTATTTTATTTTACCTTAAACCTCTGAGGCTCCACTGTTTCGTCCTTTTTGACAAGAACAAATGAACAAAAGAGAAATGACAGATGGAGGTTGCCATGGCCTCCAGCTCTTCCTCTACCATCATCCCTTTTGTCAACACAGGCTGTGTTAGCCCAGTCAAAGGCCTCCAGTCACAGCTCTGTTCCTCTAATGTCCTCACTTTCTTGCTGTCATTTATCCCAACCTCACCACCTTCCTTACAACTGATCCCAGAGATGATGTTTGAGAAATTAATCAATTTCAGTGCAGGGATGAAACTTTGGGCCTCCGCTTTTAATCTCTTTCCAATCAGAGGTCAGTGCCTCAAAATACAAGTGTCATATGCCTGCTTGAATTTCTCTTAAGAAAGATGCAGAGATGGTTTTGGATGTAAGGTCCAAAAAGAAAAAAAATGTGTTCATATAAAAAAACACTTTATTACCAGGAGAAATAACCACACCTCCTGGATCCCATCAATCAGTCCCAGAGAGCATAATTAGCAAAAATGAAAACTGAAATCCTTGATAAGAAGTCAGTCCTGTTGCACATGTCTGAGATCCTTTAATGGAGAAGAATAGAATTACCGCCTCCATTAACCAGATCAGCTGCAGTTTACCTGCACGTTTGTCCAAACTATAATATATGTCAGTGATCCCATAACAATACAGAGGCCAAATAAAGCCTTCTCAGAGCATAATCTGTTTCTTGACTCTCCTTCTTTTTAATTATTTCTGATGCTAACTCCGGTTTCTGCCATGGATGTGATCTTTAAGCATGCAATCAAGAGAACAGAATATACAATGTCATCTGATGGTGACAGCAAAAAAGTTCCTATCATTGGCTAATCTCGACGATAGGTATTAGTACAAGAAAAAAAATTGGACTGTTTGGCAGATTTGTTGGCCCACTTGCAATAACTTTGCATCCCACGCGTGGGCTCCAGCCAACAGGCTGGGAACCACTGATATGTGCAGTCTGTTCACGGAATTTCAGAAAAAGGTTTTAAGTGTCTGTTTTTTAGCAAAATAGTACTTCTCACTACACTGACACGCATGATTCCAGTTAATAACTTTAATGAGAAATACTGTCCTCACCTTAGAGACTATTATTACAGTGCAGAGGATCTGATATAGCTTTGTCACAGGGTGCTCAACAATCACCTGCAGCCAGGCCCAGCTCTAGACTGCTTTGACTGGGGGGCATTAAATGATGTTGTCCGGTCACTATCTGCCAGACTGCAAGACTTGTTGCTGGGTTAGTCTATGAGTCTTCTCTAGCCCTGCAAGCTACAACATGCACAGTTTTATGTTATGTAAAACTAAAGCCATAGGATTTAATAATACATAAGCTCATAATATATTTCATTTTAAACCCGCCTCCACCCCCCACCACCCATAGTAAGATTTAATTAACTATTCTTACATGGACTGGTATATTAAAAATAAGACCTCTGCTTTATACTAATGCATATTCTATTTAAATGGGATGCTAGAATGTAATTAGTAGTGTCAGTGAGAGAGAGACAGAGACAGAGAGAGAGAGAGAGAGAGAGAGAGATCAAAGCACAGTGAGTGAGAGAATTGTGCCGCTACTATGTGGTGTAAAATACTGAACACTACCACACACAGCTAACTAGCTAACTGCTACGTCTATAAGGTGATGGGAAGTGACTGACAATAACTGTCATACTTTATATACTTTATAAAACCTATTCTGGTCTGAGTCACTGAGTATGAGCAAAGCAGGCTTTTCACCAAGAGTATAAGCAACTGAGTAGTGATGAAGTGAAATGACTGAATGAACTGCTCTCCCTGCTGTAACCAGTTTTACATGGCCAGACCAACCAATCAGATATTAAACTTTGATTATTCAAATGCAGCATGTTTAAGGTCAATCAAGTCAACAAGGACAAAATAAAACACTTTTCAGTTATTTTATTTTTATTTTTAAATTTTGGGATGATGGATGTTGTTGTAAGCATGTTAGCATGCCGATGTTAGCATTTTGCTCGAAGGCCTGGTGTGGGGCCTCATGGGGCCACTAGCCTTCCCAGATAGCAAAATGAAACTTCTGGCCCAACATATGCCTGGGTCCTTATACCTCCACATTGGGGCAGATTCCAGCTGTTATCCCCTGTACTGACTGACAATTGGAAGATTTTCTGTGTGTGCACCAGAATTAGTCCAGATGTTGGAAGTAGCATCTTACAATTACACTCTATATGGGCCAGATTCAGGCCGTGTCACCACGTTGTTCCTGGTGCCTTTTGTCTTGTCCTTCTCCTGTCTCCCATTTAGCTTCACCCAGCCTCCACCTAAATGCACCTGGCCAGTGGATGAAGGTTTAAAAGCTCAGGTGCCAGCATCAGGAGCCAGAGGTCTAGCACGGGGACTGCTACACACAGCTAAAAGAAGAGTGCTCTCCCCGTTTGAAGTTTATCTTCGGTGCACATGTGAAATCCTGACACAATCCCATTTGAGCATATATGGTCAGAAAATCTGGTCTCTCCAGCAGAAATCCATGTGTGACCAATATTCCCCTTCTCTGATTATGGAAAAATGGTTTCAAATTTTACGCCATGGTAAAAAAAACAAACAAACGAAAAAAAAAACTGGTTTCTCTTGCAGAAAGCTTACAATTAAATGCATTTATACTCACTGACTGAAATGTGAGTGATGTAAAGAAGTGGCAATAATAGCATTGAATTTCATGACAACTCCACTTAGCAGCCCCACTTATCTTTCCCCCTCTCTTTCTCCTGACTGAGATTAAACACTTCTTACAAGCTTCTCCTCAGTTATTCCTGCTCTAATGTGGTTAAGCTATGACTCATCCACTTCTGCTGGCTAGATTGGGCTCAGCAGAGACACGAAAGGCACCATAAAACACCCCCATCCCCATGCATCCACTTATTCTCTGTAGCACCCACGCTGCACCCTCCGTGCACCCATGTCCCAGCTGAATAGGAGGAGGAAGGACAGTAAATGGGGACATTTATCTGGATGACATCCCCATCAGTACCCTTGGGGACACGCTCCCTGAACACCACACTCTGCCAGCCTTGTGAGACATGAAACGCTGCTATGTTTGTGTCCTGTTGAATCCGTGAGGTTTGACTTAGATCTCCCGTTTAATGTGTGAAGTCAGAGTGAGCAGATAAAAAGGAGCAAATCCTCCCACTGAAGTTGGCTGTGAGTCCTTAAAAAGGAGACGTTGTTCACGGTCAGAGCAGCGGATCCTCTCATCTCTCCACTGTTTCAATCAGTCCATTCTACAAGTGATCCCATCGCCACCCTTTCTACACTTCGTTTTGTCTCTCCATAACCACGCTGAGGTGCGGAGGCACAACAGAGGGAGCACAAAGACAAAAGAATGCTCTCAAGCTTAATTGCTTTTACTGGGAAAGATGTTTCTCTCTTTCTTTTTTTTCCTCAGGCTTTTAGAAAATGCTCATCACTTTTACTCCAAAAAAAAGCTAATTACTGATCTCATATGGATGATTAAAGACAGCGAGAAACGCTCATATATTAAAAGTGTAAACCACAAATTCAGCAATTAGATCACTGCAGAGAAGGATCAGGGTTTCACTGTTTCCACTTTTAGCTGGTTTTTGGCCTTATAAGTGTAGTCCAAGACTGTCCTCCTGTAAAAAAAAATAATAATAAAAAAAAACCAGCCCAGAGGTCATTTGAGCAGCAGGTTATTACCTATTAGTCAAGCGTTTTTGTTAGGTGACATCTTGCAGCTGTAGTAATTGGATGGGCACAGAAATATGACACAGGAGAGCGGTGTTCGACTCCCATGTGAAAGTTCATGTTGTTTCTATGTTCATGTCCATGACCGTTTGACAAGTTAACTGTGGTGTTATTAATGTTGAGGAAGTTCATTTAACCCAAGTCATGATCTATTCCTAAACCTAAGCAAGTCGTTTTTGTGCCTTAACTTAAACGAGCCATGACTGTCATTATAGTAACCATGGCAATGAAGGTAGGTACAGTCTGCATGTTTATTATTGTAACTATGACAACCAAGGTCCGGTGTGCCTGCCGCTGTAGGGGGCGCTATTTCAGGAGCCACTTCTGTGGGTCATATCAGAGGTTTGAAAAAAACAATCTGACACCACTGTTCCAAAGTGTTCTTTCTCTTGATCAGAATGTGAACAATGTCAGGACTTCATTGATCACGTTATTGCCAGAGACTGCCACTGTCATGTTTCAAATGAAGCAGTTCTGCTAATTCATCAAATGAAAAACTGCACACTTTTCTGCTCTGTCTGCAGATGTTCCAGTCACACAGTGACCATCACCACAGAGGTACTGCGAAACAGGGCTGCCAGTAACAATTCTTTCTCTATATATCGACTATTAATCTAAATGATTCATTTTCCTCCAGAAAACCTAATTTACACACACTCACATGGTCAGTCAGTGTAGAATAAGCCCATATTCTGACCGAAATATCTGCTCAAACTGGGAATTGTAAAGCAGCAGGCAGACGGTTTTATAAGAGTATTTATCAGATAGAAGAGACAAGAGATATTAAAAAGCTCTCACTACTAATGAATAGACAACAGTTACAAATGAGGTAAAAAAAAAAAAAAATATATATATATATATATATATTAATCACAAAATAACACTGATTAAACAAGACTTATAGTCTTGCATCTGTGCAAGATTAACGCCCTTTTCTTCCAAAGCCACAACTTGGGTTTTCCATCAGAAAGCTGAACTAGTAATATGAGCTGGTGACTGGTGAAAATATGAGATGGTAGCTGGTAAGAATGGGAGCTGGCATACCAACTGTCAACAAAAAGAAATAAAGATTACATATTACTTAGGAATCAATACAATCATTAGTTGCAGCCCTAGTACTGATTGTTGGGGAATTTATCAAAGCAGGAACAAAATTACACATTTAAAGTTACATAAAAAGAAATAATTTTTTGGCCATATCATTGTAAAAGACAGAAGGGACAGAGTTTCAGACAAACAGGTTTCCTTAAAGGGTAACAGAGTTTAATTAGAATGAACTGGTTTGAATCTCTATTCATCACCTGATATCCCTCGAGGAGTCCTGACTTCAAAGGCCAGCAGGCTAGTCCTGCTTGCTAACCATGGCTTCATGCTGGGAGCATGTTCTCTGACTGCCCAGGGGCATCTCACAGCAGTCAATAGAGAGGCCGACGCCGCTGCCTCGCTGGCAGTGATCAAGAGCACGTTTAAAGACAATAACATGAAGGACGGGACAAAGTTGCCTTTGATGTGCTGAGTGCCTGTGCTGTATGTATAACTTATTACCACATACCCTTCACTGATTAGCTGAACACGGGACCATGCTTTGCAGAATTAATTCACCAGTGGGAGGATCAGTAGGATTTCTTTTTTTTTTTTTTTTTTGTGGATTCAGAGAGAGGAACTCACAAATACCTTCTCATTCTGGGCATTTTCCTGTACATGTGCACAATTCAATTCAATTCAATTTTATCTGTATTGCCCCAAATCATATAATCAGTATATCAATATACATTATCTCAAGGCACTTTGCAGGGTAAGGTTGAGACCTTTATCATAGAGAAAAACCCAATTGTTCCCATAAAGAGCAGCACTTGGCGACAGGGGGGAGGAAAAACCTTTTAACAGGAAGAAGCCTCCAACAGAACAGAACAGAGAGAGGAGTGGTAGCTCTGGATCCTGCTGCTCCACAAACAGAGATACCTGCAGAATAACCACGAGTTTGTGGCAATTATCATCAAATACACCTCTATGCTTTTCATTTCCCCCCCACTCTTTCTCCCCTTTCACCTTTCCTTTTTTAATATTAGCATGTTGACCTTCGACCCCAAAAGGAGAAGGCTGACACGTGTGACGGTCCTGTCAGATCCCTCTCATGCCTGCGTGTCAGAGGTGAAGCCTCATGGGAGGCGGTCCCATGTCAACGTCAGGAAACCTGAAGACAAACCAATTTGTCACAGTAACTGACTCTGACAAGACCCAGAGACCAATCAGCCGCTACTGATTGCTCTTGGTTTGACTGCCGATACGTCAGGAGTTAGAGACATGTGGTAAATTCAGACTTACAGTGGTTAAAATCTTAAGCCTGAATACTGTCAGTTCGAAAAAGATTTTTAGGAACCATAAAAACAGCCTGTTTGACCAACTTGACCAACATTCAATTAAAAAAAATTAAAAGATGAAATGAATAAAAAAGAAGACAGAGGTATAAAGGGTTTTGAGACTGTCCCGTAAAAAATGAGTCCATACGTTACATGTGCAGCTGGAGTACATAGAGCGGCAAAGTCCACGTCAGGAGGAGGTTGGAGTGGATGGATGAATATGACACAGGAGAGCGGTGTTCGATTCCCATGTGACAGTAGCAGCTTATGTTGTTTCTATTATCCAGTTATTACATATTTATTGATTTATAGTTTAAAGCAAATTATGATCTTTTCCAAAACCAAAGTAACAAAGTAGTAGTAACCTAACCAAGCCATGACACTCTGTGCGGTCCGCATGTTTATTATTGTAACCTTGACAACCAAGGTCAGGTGCGTCTGCCGCTGTAAGAGGCGCTATTTCAGGAGACGCTCCTGTCGGTCGTATCAAAGGGCTGAAAAAAGGGCTGTGTGGTCGTTCAGGGTGGAGGACTGGTTGGGGGTTTACATGACAGGGGGAAAATGTTAACTACTTAAATGCTCCGTCGTCTCATCTGAACACATAGACATGTGATTGACATCCGTCTTTTCATGAAATCAAATGCAGATTCCCCAAAATGAACAATTCCCTTCATAGAAAAGCTTTAATGTTAAGTGGAAAAATCAAAAAAACCAAACAGCCCAGCTCTGCTCTCACACTGGATGCATTTCAGTTTGCAACCTTCACAGACAGCAAGAGAGTGCAGAGAGAGAGAGAGAGAGAGAGAGAGAGAGAGAGGCAGACGCTGGCTTCAGTAAGTGGGCTGATAACACAGTGAGAGGCAGGCGCTGTCCCAGGGGGCTGAGCAAGCACACTGCAGTGCCTTCACATCTCCTAATCATCTGTCACCCCCTAAGACACACACCCACAGACCCACACACACACACACACACAGCTTGTGTACAGAACACTGGCTTAGTGATGTTTAGCTGTTCTACTCTAATATTGAAAATCACCTACCAATCGGTTATCAGCGTTTATCAATCAACACGATACTGAACTGTTCCGAGTGTTGTTACTTGATCCGGGTCATCTCAGGTTCGCCTTAACATTCAACCCCAAATATATCTGTGATTAGAGCTTGCAAAAGTGCACCCATCTGAGACTATAAAAGCCAACACGCATCGCTGTGAAGGACATCCACCTTTTAAAAAAATCAAAGGCAAGTGATGGCTCTAAAATGTCTAAATGCCACACAGCAGTGAATGTGTTTACAGGCCTATAAAGCAATCCTAACTCATGGGGTAATCTTTACTGCAGCCACATGCCTTCAGTGGGAGCAGATTGTGTGGCTGTGCGAGCGCCATCCACTAACCCTGACTATTAATATCTACTGAGCTGAAGGAAGAGGAGACACCATTAAAACACTTCTGGAAGGATTTGACCCAAAGCTAGCAGGGGCGCTTGGCGGTGGCAGGAGCCTCACAGCGGGAAAGAGGCATTTTATATATGTGTGGAAAACTGGTGCGAAAGACAGTCATTGTAGTGGAGACCGGTGCGGTACATCCACATGTCAAGACACTTGTGTGGGAAGCAAAAGGAAGGTGTTATATCATGTTTTATTTTGACATACAATCTCTGTATATAAGGCTCTGGTGCAAGACTTTCCTCACTGATCTTATCAACAGTGACACTGGTTTTTATATTTAACAAGACAAAGTATAAATCTAGTCGATATAGCTGGACTGTGCATGGATCCATGATTGTTTGTGCTGTAGCCTGTTGTACTGGCCCCCTCGGTGTTCACCCAGGGCGTGCTGCCTGTGCTAACATATGTAATCAACCCTCTCTGACATGGCCTGAGCCATCGCTGCATTATCACGTTGGGGGCGGGGGGAAGATAAAATTTATCCCCACTGAGGATAAAAATAATTCAGCAGAGGAAATATAGACCAGAGAGGGGGAAATTCAGCATTATAATCACACCATTTTCAACATTTTGTTGGCACAGCAGTGGCTTAGGGCCATGCCTTTTGTTGCAGGCAGTCGCCCAGCTGCCCTGGTCCCTGGGGGAGGGGAGTGGGTGCAACACTGGGTTTACGCCTCCATTACAGTAAATAAAATACATTTATTACTTGTACCATTATCGCTAAAGGAGGCAGAGGAATTACTAAATCGAAGATAAACTCACAGGTCTAAGTAGCATAAACAACAAAAAATACCAGCAACTGGAAAGGAGGCAATATGGTTATTGCAGAATATCAGTACAGCAGCAAAAGCCTCAGCAAGAAAAAAGGGTTTCTGTCCATGTATCTGGCCAAAATGATGGTTTTCTAATTAATTTTCTATCCTCTGTGGCTGTTCAAGTTTTGATCTTTGGTGATTTCAATATACATGTTGATGATTCATCAGATAATTTGAGTTTTGAAGCACAACTCAGTCTTTAAGTTTAATGCAAGGCCAACTCACAACCGAGGTCATACTCTAGATTTCGTTTTCACTCTGGGTCTGAGGGCTCTATCTTACACCCAGCGCAAAGTGCGACACAAATGTCTTTGCTAGTTTCAGAGGTAAGGTCAGGCAAAATGTTGGCGCATTGCTGTCTTGAGGCATCGGAAAGCAACTGCACGACTGACCAACAAAAATCTGGTCTTCAGTCAGTGGCACAGTATTTCACCGTTATTTCAAGGACGCATCATCAAGATACTAACCTACGCGTACATAGACACAGTTTGCCAGTGTTTCCCATTCATTGCCTTGACTAAATTTATCCACCACCATTTGATAATGAAATGAACACTGATGTTTTGCCCAAAACACTCCTATGATGAATTGAGAGTACCCAATACAACCCTTTTGATCCCTTTTGCATCAATGACCTTTTTTGTGTCTGACCACAAGCATATTATTCAGTGTTGACACGCAAACCAATCAACCCACAACCTGTTCTCACACCCTCAGCAGCTACGCTTTAGACATATTCACCTGTGTCTTTGCAGATCCTTGTATGGACATGGCTTCTTCTGCCCAGACCAATGATTTAGTCTGCTCTTTGAATAACCTCCGCTAACTCTAGAGGTTATTACTTCACTTATATAACAAATGTATTTGTACTGTTAACTCTTCCCCTTGGATCCTTTTGGATTTGGACTTTTATACTTTCATACTGACACATTTTTACTTTTATATTGATATTGATTCATTTTAACTTCCATATTTATTAAAAAGTCCTCTGTCTTTTGTCTTTATTATGTTGGAATGCATCACTTTGAGGGTCACAACCAATTCCGTTGTATTCTACGCAATGGCAATAAAGGCTTTCTGATTCTGAACATGCTCTGTCTTGAAGGAGTGCAGAAAGGTTGAGCACAGAAAGTGTGGAAAAACACAGAGTTGTAAGCTCTTTTTATTCACATGAAGGAACTGAGTTCTTCTTTTAAAAAGAAAGTAAAAGAGGTGAGAAATGTTTCTTCTTCTATTTGGTGAACCCTGCCTTCAAGTTCTGTACAGTTCCGTTAGCAATGTCACTGCTATATGGTACAAAGCATTACCTTCTTGTACTCCTGTTTTTATTTCCCTTACTTTCTTTATGTGCCAATGACAACAACAGAATGGTTAAGCTTAGTAGATTGTTGTTATGGTGAATAAGTTATAATTAACATGTGCTTATGGTCGGGCAACCCAAGACTCAAGTAATTGGACAAGAATTGGGGAAAAAGGCAAATGTTGATCACAGGTCTGTGATGGGATGTGACCACAGGCTCCTGTATCACAGTGGAACTTATGACCCCCACCCCCATCACTACTCCCTGAGCAGGCATTCAGACCCGCTGGTATAAAAGAGGCTGAACTGGTGGGGGGAGTGTTGCTTCAGGGGAAAGGACACTGAGGGTGGTTTATTACAACCTGGGTCTTATTCTCTCAGTTTGGCCATTATTTAAGAGTGTTTCCGCTGAGAGATACACACAGTGATGCATGAATTGGCTGATTTAGAGTCAGCTGTCCAGGAAGCAGTCAGGTGTGTGTGTGTGTGTGTGTGTGTGTGTGTGTGTGTGTGCGTGTGTGTGTGTGTGTGTGTGTGTGTCAGTGTGTGCAGTCACACCTCGCTGATGTTTGCCAGCGATTCTGCCTCAGACAGAACACACTGATGAAATTCACTTAACTTCCCTTCCCACTTTTACCTCATCAGCCCCCCTCTCTCTGCTTCACACACCCTCTCTGTGCTTTAGGTTTTCTCTGTGGGCCCCGTATTCCATCCTGCTCCATGTTGACCCCCTAACCTTCACTTTACTTTTATCTCTGCGTCTTAAAGTTTTTGATCTTGTCTTCTGCTTGCCAATATACTTTGACATGCAGCAACTCTGTTTAACCTCTTTGTGTAGCTGTCTGATGTTTTTTTTTTTTTTTACAGCTCTCAGGACACATGAATCTTCTCCTATCAGCTGATGTCACTTTTGATTTCGTGCCAACACTTCTCTTTATCTTATTACTTCACACAGCAAAAAAAGCTTGCTGTCGGCAAATTCGGGCATTATACTTCTACTCATCCCTCGAGGAGGCAAGTGTGCTTTTAAATGCAATTACGCAAATGAAATGACCCCCTTCCCTTTGCAGCCAAGGACGAACAAACATTGGCATATTTGAATCCAAATGTGCTTTCTGTGAGCATTCCTACAACAAGAAGCAAGCGAGGTGATAAAACAGTGCTGGCTAGCCCACTTTGGAGTGCTTTCTGTGTAATTGGAGCCAAGATGGTGTAGGCAAGTTGTCGAGTCAGAATGGAGGCAGCAGTGGACAATGTCAGCACCGCGGACAGCTCCACAGTGACATGTAACTGGTGGTCATGAAGGGGGGAACAAAGCACTGCTCAATCTGGGGGAAAGAGCCGAAGCATTTTCCTTCTCATGAGGAGAAAAAGACAAATGTCACACATATTGTACTGAAAATATTCATAAAAACTGGTCAAATGTTGCAAAAAATGTACATGAAATATAAAGTGTGGATTGCTCTATTTACAGCCTAATTAGTAGGAGCATCTTATTTGTCATCACTGATTCTCTCCCTTGCATCTTTTATTCACATCTTAGACATAATAAAAGACACATGAGATACAAGAAAACGTTAACACAAAAATGCAAGTTTTGTAACATCAGAAGCCCTTCCCAATGCAATTTACATCTGGATTCATATTAACGGGATCAGCTGTCAGGCGGCTTTAACTGCTGTGGACCCGCTTTTATCACCAGACTTTGGATTTGCACAGTTACCACTGGTATTACAGTGTCCTTCTTGTCCTTCTAAAAATATATTTTACTTTTTAAGAGTTAATGAAGACTTTCCTCTTTTTGGCTTGATTATTAAATTTATTATTTAATAATCAAGTCTACGGTGTGTGAATGTCTAATTTCACCACTGTGTCACCAGTGTAACATCTAATATTGCCCCCCCGTGAAGAGAGGCATGCTGTCCACCTAATCTAATAAATCTAACCAACTCTAAAACAACAGATGAAGTAACAAAATTAAATAATATAATCCACTTTTTTATATGTGTGTATGTTTTTCTCAGATGAGTATTATGATGCACTGCTGTTAGCCTGTTAGCCCAAAATGACTAAGTCAATAAAACAAGTGGATGAAACTGTTTAAACAAGGTTTACTGTACAGCTTTGTGTATGTGTAGACCCTCTCTGGACTCCTTGACATGTTCCTGCACTTTATCAATGTTGTGTTATTGTCTTGGTTATAATGCTGTTGTAAGCCCATAGTTGAATAATAGAATAGTTGGATTACTGGTTTGAAATTAAATTTATGTAGGAGAACACAATTTTAGATGCCTACAGTCTATTATAAATCTTAAATGCAACTATTCACATCACTGATCTTCTTTTTCAAACAGAAGCACATCCATATTTAAAGTTACTAAAAGACTGTGATAAGCAGATATACAGTATGAAAGAAGAAGAAGAAGGCCTGGGACTGAAAGGGTTAAAGCAGTGGTCTGCAACTGCCTGCCAACAATAATATCTGGCCAGTCAGATTATTTTGATAATCAGATTTTTTGTTTTATTTTACAACATCAGACTGACTGTACCACATTTAGCTATAATGTCCAAATAGAGAATCTATCCCCATGGCTGCACTGTGGTCAGTGCACAGCACCTGGTGCTAAAATAGATCTCTGTTATGGCAGCAACAATTACCCACAGAATAACTTCCTCTTAGTGATTTTGCCTACAATATAAAAGCATGAGAAAGTTCTTTTTCTTTGTTTGTTTTTTTGTTTTTTTTTTCTGAAATAGCAGACATCTGATTTGTGATATGAAAAAACACAGTCCAGTGAATCAGTCAAATGTTTAGTATCTGACTGTGGGCCACAGCACCACACATGTGAACTGTAACAAAGCAAATTCTTGTTGCATTTTTATCAATCTATTTAGCCTTGGATTATGTTCTGGGCCAACATCTAATTGATTAAAAAAAAAAAAAATGGCCCAAGGCCAAACTTACTTGCTAACCCCTGGGCTAAGGGCTGTGATGTTTGGGACAAGGTGTGGCTACACACTTCAATCAACGCCACTGTGTCACATTACATCATTAGCTTTTCAGAATTAGGAAGAGTGGATAAAATGTAAGCCTGTGATTTTTGCTGTGAGTGTGTCTTCACTACAGCAGAAGTGGGATGCCAGCAATAGCTGCTAATTGCCGTCCTCAGATTATGGCATTCACTCCTTCCTGACAACCAGCAGATTTAATTGCTCCATTTAGCTGCAACTAAAATATCTCAAATGATTTAAAGTGATTTGAGCCAACACAGCCATAAAAACTGCACAGGGCATGTTAGTATGAGACTTCGAGCTCTTAAAAATCTGATTTTGGAAACTTGTGATGAAGCCACAGCTAAATCTTTCCTGTATGCCTCTCAGCACACAGTGAGAAAAGGGAAAAAATATCTGATTTTCAAGCTACTATTCAAAGGTCAGTATTTTGCAGCCTGCACAGCATGTTGTCACTACTTTCCTTTATATTCACAATACCAGCTCCTTCTTTCTGCACCTCATGGTTTTAGTGGATTGGTCTGTAAACACAAGGTAAAACTTTAATGATGCCTTTAATGAGACTAAAATGAACATCACATACAGTATAAGGATAATTGATGTAGCAGTGTAGTCTTTGATCATAAATTTGGACCAATAATACACCGCTAATAAGCAGAAAAAAAATACTGCCTTAATAAATAATTGAAATGCAGTCCTGGATCTGATAGTGTTTGGAATTGAGCTTAAGATCAATATGCTGAACACACACACACACACACACACACACAAGCTGCCAAATTATTTTGGTAGACACATGCAAAGCCAAATTCAAGAATCACTACATATCATTAACCCATTTAATCCCATTGGTCACAATAGAGACCGTACAATATTTTCAGTTATGAAGCTCCAAAAATGTCACTGAATATTCTCTCAAGGCATTTCCAGCAAATAATGAAATGATAAAGGGTCTAAATGAAGTATGTGCAGTGTCACATGTTTGGTGTATACTGTCACATGACCAGAGCTGTTTACTTCCTGGTTGCACCATGGAAGGAGGATGGCTGGAAGATGTCTTCGAATCCGTCACCTCTATGATGAAGGTTTGGTTAAGTTTAAGCAGCTGAGACTATTTGGTTAAAGTGAGGAAAAGTTCTAACCATCAACCCCCAACCTCATCCCTACAGTGCAACACACAGCAGTTCTGTTGCACAGCATCACACTGTTTGAAGAAATTGCTGCAGACATGGTGTATCCTTAAGAATTATATTGTAATTATATTTATGTTGGGTATTTCTGCTCGTCACAATTTACACCCGACGCCAGCACTCAGAGTCGGTGCAGAAAGTAGTGCAGACAGAAAGGTTATGTGTCCCATCAAAGGAAAAAGTTCTGTGAGTTCTTTCAGTGCATTTAAGCCGAGGGCTGAACTGACAGTCTGAGCCTGTCCCTGTTTATGATCACACAAACAAACACAAGACAAAACAAACACAGTTGGTAGATCTGCACCAAATGAGAGGCAGGCCAGCATGGTGGAAAGCTTTAATACCCACGGGAACAATTTTACTCATTCAACTAAGATGTTTTGATTAGTATTTATCACTTAGCGTCTTCCTGAGGGAGCACTCCTTCATCTCAAACGTGCACTAAAGCTTTTCCCACCTTTCCTATGGTGGTTCAGTGCATCAGAAAGCTCACTCTGATGTCTTCTTTTTCTGCTGGGGGGGGGGGTCAGACTGTCTCTGTCCCCTGAACTCTGCTGCAGCTACCTCACACAGCTCCCTGCAGACTGTCCACAAGATTTCAAAGATAACTCCAACAAACAACAAACGCAGACCTCAGCTCACTCACTCAGGTATACACACAGCTACACACACACTCACACACATAATCTACTGAGTTACACAAGCTTGTATCAACTGAGCTTGTGTTTGTAACTGTATTATAGAAACACACACACACACACATATACATCCTTGTCTTATTGTATGTATTGTACCCATCATTGAGATAATGGTAGACCCTTACCCTCACCTAAACCTAATTCTAACTGTAACCACAAAACCAGGACTTAACCCTCAGACAGCTACTTGGGGGTCCATCATTTTGGTCCCCACAAAACTGTTGGACCCTACAAGTATAGAAGGCCCTAGCAGGTTTTCGGACCCCATGAATGTAATAAAACAAGGCCACGGATACACACATAGACACTCTTTTTCCCAGTCTGAGTGCCCTCTCCATCGCTCTGCCTCTCTTAGTTAAGGCTGAAGAGGCTTTTTGTGGCCTTGAAATAAGAAGCCTTTCACAGCACAGCTGACAGAGAGTACCCATGGGGCTGGAGGCTGGATGGTCCCAGCCCAGTGCAAGGTGAGAGGGCTGTGAGCCGACATGCTCAGGGTGTCTGATTGGATTCGGCTCTGGCTGGAAGTGTGCTGGAGGGGGTCGGTGAAAGGTGAAGTCACTGGCTCTGGGGACAATGTAAGGTAGCAGCACAGGACAGGCAGGATTGTCCTGACAAAAACCAAGACTGACATGCCTGGCACATAGTCCAGACATGGAGAGGCTGAGGGGAGGACAGGGGTTAGTTGATGGGTGATGAAGGTTGAAGAGTGTTTTAGGGAATTACATGTGCATATGGATGTTGTACTGTAAGGATATTTGCGGATATTTGCTTTTTTTTTGCACTGCCTGTGCCTTTATTTCAGTGCCTGTGGATGGCAATGTCTGACAGTCATTTCATCCCTCTGTCACTGTGACTGCTGGCCAGATTGCAATAAGGTTTGCTGTGTGAATTAATGGTATCTAAAGAATAAATCCTGTTTTTGGTGACACCCTTACCCTTTATCGTGTCACCACATAATATCTAAATTTCACAAAGCATTTCGGGCTTCTAATTCCTTGATTCCATTGGCTCTAAAAACCTCATGTGGCTTAAAATGTTTGTGTTTGCTTGGTCTCGTTTGCGGCTGTTCATTGTTGTCTGTGAAGCTCCCCGCTGGTACCAAGGCCCTTAGCCTCAGATAATGTCAGTTTAGTAACTTCTCCAACTATGTGACAATAAAGCCAAACTCTTTAATGGGCCGTGGTGTAATGATCGTGAAATGGATGCTTTGGAACAAATGCTGCATCTTTTAAGGCAGAGTAAGCAGCTTGATATCCAGACATAGTTGGTGTCTGGATATCAAGTAAAAAAACACATCTCAAATAAGCAACTTTTCATGGACAAAAAAAAAAAACTTTTTTCAACTTCACATTTGACATTATCCACTGGGTTTTTAGAAGCTTGGTGACATTGTGAATTATTACAGTAGTGAACTGCTGCAGCTGCCGAGCTAACTGGGCTAACACTAATTAGTCAATATAGTTCCCGGAGCTTCTCTTTATTTTCTCTGTTTACTTCCCCCTGGCATTTAGTTCAGCTTTGCAAAGCAATTCATTCAATAAAAGGTCACTCAAGTAGGAAAATTAACTTAAAAAAAACAAAAAAACAAAAGCCTCTCTGAGCTAACAGGGTTGCTAACGGTCACACAGCTAATGAGCTACAATAGCTTCCTCTATTTTGGACTCTACAGCTATCTGTCCCGCACTGTCAGTTCAGCTTTTTACTGGTCAGTTAACGCACTGATTGATCTAGCTTCTGCAACAAAACTCATTGTTTTGTGATGTAAACGATATAAGATTGGCCTCTCGATGTGATGAAAATGGATGTGTACAGATATAGATGACAGATCACTCCACGGTCTTGGTGCGGGTCTCTCAGACATATCCACATGGATGACGGAGCACCACCTTCAGCTTATCCTCTCTAAGGCTGGACTCTTGGTCATCCCTGCAGCTCGGGCTGCATATCACTGTCTGAACCTGACCCGAGTCAGACAGAGTAGTGACCAAGCCCGATCCAAATTCGACAGGCATTCTGGTTTTTATGTCGGCACCTGACCCGAGCCTGATGCGGTTATTGTAAGCTGAAGCACAGAGTTTGTGTTACCTGGTCACAGCTTGACTGTTTACCCTGATTACACATCTGTGGGCACCTTGTAAATTACCGTCAAAAGGCCAGTGTAACTGAACCTGACCTGAGCACAAAGAGAATTCTTTTTCCTTTGTCCAAACCTGGTCCCACCCTCTACAGCCAACCAGATATCCATCACAATATCCACATAAAAATCTCCTCTTAACATCTCACCTGGGTGTCATGACTGATGACCAGCTATCCCTCCCTGACCTTGTTGTGTCTGTCTCCCCGTCATGCCGCTTTGCACTATACAACATAAGAAAAATTAGGCCTTACCTGATTCAGTACACCAACCAACTCTTGGTACAGGTCATGGTTATCTCTCACCTCAACTACTGCAATGTCCTTCTAGTGGGTCTCCCAGCATGCACAGTGAAACCCTCACAGATGGTCCAGAATGTGGCGGTGTGTCCAGTTTTTGATCAGCTTAAAAAGGGTATGTCACTACTCTGCTCACCGAACTCTGCTCACCGAACCTGAATCAAATGCAAGTCACCAGCTCTTGCCTACAGAGTGACTTATGGGTCTGCACCCACCTACTGCATTCCTCCAAGGAGTGTCGTCTGGCATTGACTGATGGTGGAATCAGTTACCAGATGCTATCAGAGCAGGGGGCGTTTCTCTCTAACTTCAACAACCTCTTGAAGACTCATCTCTTCTGAGAGCACCTCCTCTCTTTACACCTCTAACACCTTGACATGCCTAATCTGCATTTCTTCTTCTTCTTCTATGTCTTATTGAACAAATGTAGTACTTAGTGCTTATTTCAAAGTCTCCTACAGTACTGGAGCTTGAGTGTTGTAAGTGTTGTAACTTGCTCTGGATGAAATGAGAAAATGTAAATGCAGATGACATCATCATTATTATAATCATCTTTTTTAGCCCTGAATAAGATTTAGTTTAATAGAATATCATGAAATCAATGAAGGATTTCTAAAACATCCATACCAAAAGTGGGAATTTCATGTAATCACTTGATTTTGCCAACATGGGTTTTGCATGTGTGACAAAAGCTGGATGAATTCTATATAAAAACAAATCATTAGGAGGCTTAATATGTCATTGCCTGCATTTCCATCTTTGATCTTTCCGTACCTTTGACTTCAGCCTGCCCGTCTCTCCTCAAACACTACTCTGTCTGCTCGCACTCCTCTCTCATCCACGGCTTGTTTTTATTGGATTGTGTATTCTTTTATCCTATGTCACTTCACCCCCCCAACCTCCACCCACCCACCTCTGTGTTTAGGGAGTCATCAGAGAGTTTAGTCTGGCCATCAAGGGTAGGGACTGTGCCTCAGTCAAGAGGCCAGACAAACTGCAGAATATTAAGAAAGAAGAGATTTATAGGCCAAGGTGCAGTGCTGAAGGCTAAATAGGCTGCAGATGGAGTGGGGTGGGAGATGACGGCTTCACCCAGCACACACACACACACACACACACACACACACACACCTGAACTTTTGACTTGACACATGCAATAACCTAAAGTAGAGGTGGATTGTTGAAGGTCAGTACACTCTAGTACTGCGATCATGTTTTTTCACGTCTTGCTAAGGCACAAAACCAGCCTGTACTATAACTGTAAGACTACTTACAGTCAGTGATGCAGCTGTAATGATAATGAATGGTAGCAGTTCATACAGTGTCAATATGGTACTTTGATTTGGGGATGTAAGAGTATAAGCTATGGGTATACTAACACAGATGACAAATACCATAATTAAATGTGGTTTCCAAGGCACAAATGCCAACTCTCTCCTGTCTCCAGTGTCAGTGTCCTGCATTAGAGTAAAAACTGGGGACTGACAGGAAGAAAAACTCAAGATTGCTCTGTCAGATCACATGGGACCAGATTTAATAGAATTTTTGAGCATTCTAAAGAGAGGACAACAAGCTGCCAGACTGTGGAGAGCTGCAGTATTGCAGAGTAAAAGGCCCAGGGGCTGCAATAGAAAACACACAGAGAGACAGTATTTGTCATGATTATCTTTATTTTTGTGTCATTTGAGCCGGTGGTCGGTCATTCATTTTGGCTCCAGTACTTCAAACTGGGAGATGTTGGAAGAATAACACCAGCATCATTAGCATTGGAGTGTCCTCATGTGAAGGTTAGACTAGTATTAAAGGTCTCATATTTTACACTTTTCCAGTGCTTTATTTGAAGTGTTGATCTCCATGAGAACATACATTTGTGGTTTTGTAAGTAGCAAAAACCATCTCAGTGTAGTTTTACATCTCCTCTCTCAGGCTTCTCTCTGGAGCTCTAGTAACAACAGGTCAGTGGCTGAGTGAGCCAATAAAAATACAGCAGATTTCAGGTAAGGTGGGTCCAGGTGGGTGGGGCTTGGGGTGCGGCTGAGGGTGGTGACTACTTTGTTGTGACATCACAAAGTTCCAGAAGTCCTGAAAGCTGGTTTTAAGGCTCAGTTTCTGAATACAGGCTGTGTGCATTTCTCTGTGGACTGAGGCTTTGATACTTTCACAGTATTAATATAGAACCTAGACCTGCTTTATGATAAAAAAAATAGTCACTTTACACAATAAAAATCTGATATTCAACAATGGCTTGTCCATCATTAAAATATATAGCAAGTGCTAGTTTTTCACTGATAACTGTATGGAATTGATTGGAGCTATTAACTCACTGAGTCAACATGCTATGTTTAATGTATGCTTCACAGCTAATGTGAAACATCCATAGTTCTCAAACTATATTGTGAAAGATGAAGAGCCTTCTATAAAGGATTATAGATCATACAAAGCTGCTAAATAGGATTAGAGGATTCTGCAAACTAAATTGGAATGTGGACATTTCCCATTCACTCTGATATTCTCTACCATTCACTCGATTTTTCTTCTGCATGAGTCCCAGTGAGATCAGAGAGTTGAATTACATAAGGCTGTGAATTTAGAGAAGCACAAAGTCCTCTCAAGAATGAACGCAGTGTCATCATAACTTCCACCTGCTTTCAATACTAAGATTAAAGGCTCAAAGTTCAAGGTTTAATTTATTCACCCATAAAATCATGGAAATCACAGCACTCCCAGAAAACCAATGCTGATTATGGATATGACGTAAGATATGAATTTGGCTTAAAAAAAACCTTTGAATAAAAAAAGAATTTAATTATATTCCACAATAAATCTCGGGGTGAAAGAACCTTTCATTGGACACTACAGGGGGCCATTAAAGAGGTCGGCATGTTTTGAGGGTTGAAAGTCCAATTTAGTTGAACTGTATGATGCATTTGACTGATTTGATTTGGTCTTAAAGAGAACAGCGCTGTTGATCTGCCTACACTGGTTCAAAGTTTCAAGCCTGTTTTCTCCTCTTTGCTCCTCTTGCATCCAGCAGTGATGTCACAGCGTCCAAAAGCTTTACCTTTACTTTTGCATCGCTGCAGTGAGGTGAGAAGTTCAATCATTGAAGCTTACAGAAGCAAAATAATAATAATTACCCTTTGATTAACCTCAGCTTTTTATTTCCAATTTCCCATTCTCTCTTTATCTAGCTATCACTCTATGTGTTTGTGTCCATCTCTTTTCAGTATGTACCAGTAGGAGTTATAGTAACAGCAGCTACATTGAAAAGATGACATCTTTCAGATAGCTATGAAGTGAATTAGCCTGACACAGATAAATGGAGAGAGCAAAGGGATGAAGAGATTTTTAAGAGAGAGAAAAGAGAAAAGAGAAAGTCATCATGAAACCAGAGCATCCTTGGTCTTAAATTGCAGATTCAAGCCCTCTTGGACTTAATATTATTGAATTATTCATTCGTTATACTCCTCACTGCAGCAAAAAGTCAACTCATTACTGTCATGCATTACCAGTGAACACGGGTCATCATGACAAAGTTAACCTGTCAGTTGTGTGTGCAAAGCATCAGCCATCAGAAATATCAAAGGCAAATCACATGGCAGTAACCAGAGATTAGGTTGTGACACAAACAGCAAACAGCCACAACATCCATCCAGTGACATTGTTTCCAGTGTGACTTGCTCTGCATCCATGAATTACTCCAGGTAGACCTACACTGACAACACACTGCATCCGTAATGATTTACTGCAGGCTGCACGCAGAGCGACAGGAGACCATGAACACCACAAATACAGTATATGCAGTTCAGTTTATATTTAAGTGAGCATGGCCAACAGAATGAAGGCTTCCATTCTCAAAAAACAAAGCCAAGTTTCAATATAAAAGCCCCATGAAAATGACTATTCTTCAACTGTAAACTTGGGTCAATATAAACATCTATCAAGTTTTGTGCTGATTGGAGAAACTCAGTGATTTATGGCATAATTTGCACCAGGCTCAAGCACATGTTTGGAACTGGTGGTGCTGCTCAGTGAGCGATTTCAAGATAGTTTTACAGACATGGTTCAACATTATTATGAAAATTATAACGTTTCGTAAAGATTGGACCAAAAAATAAAAATAAAACATAAAAATAAATCAGATTTATTCATCATTCATCAATTCCAGTTATTTGGTCAAGTTTCATGTTTCCGGCTCATTCCAGCTCACGGCACAAAAATAATGATGATAATAATAATAATAATAAACCAACACAAAAACAACAGGGTTCTGCTCCTTCAGGCTCTATGAACGTACTGTAAAGACAGATGTCAAAAGAGAGTCACAGCAAGAAAAGCTTGATGGACTAGAAGACAGCAGGGAATAGATGGGCAGCTCGGACCTCAGGCAAGAATTCCAACCATTGGTTGGTAGAAAAAGACTGATGGCCAACAAGTCACCAGGAAGCCATCGGCTATCCATTTCATAATTAAAATGTGCTGAGGGTGAGCTGGGCTTGACTCATTCGGGGGGTCTGAATGCCTGAATTCACATTCATCTTCCAGTCGGCAGGGGGAGAGAAAGCATTGGGCTAAGAGGATTAGCCCAAATCCTTGCTGATTTTTCTTTTTCCGTGGGTTAAAGAGGAGCCAAATCGGAGCCAAATGTCCCAGCCGGCCGCCAAATGAGCATTATGCAATCTCTCCCCGATTGTCTTGGGTTTTGGGGCTTTTTGTTTCCCTGAAAGGCTTTTTTGTTCGGAGATAAAAAATTGAAAAGATACGGGGGCCGGAATAATGTGCTTCAGATCACCTCGGCCATGCAGATGAGCACTTTCGATGAAAATCTTGAGTTTCTTCAAAGACAGATCTCTGTGACAGATGACTGACTATGACTATTTATGCAACATGCACTGCACAGCTGCCTCTGGTAAAGAAGCAAAGCCCGGCCTCTTTCAGCAGCAATCCCCATCAGCTCCCACCCACTTAGACATGAACAAACTGTCCTCCCTCTCTGCTTTGCCTTTTCCCCTTTCTCTGAAACATTAAGGATGCTGATGGGGGGAGAGGCATTAACCTTGATGTCTGAGTGTCTGTGCTCATCACTGCAGGGCAATAGGCCATCAGAAAGAGCAGTAGTACTCCAAACCAAAAGCAGAAGAGGGAGAATATGGTAGATGGAAAGGGAGAACTAGGTCTAATGATACCTGACAAAGAAAAGAAAATGTTAATAAAAAAGTTTGAAAACCTACGGAGGGAGATGACCAAATATTCACATGTAGTAATAACCCCATTAAGAGCTTTCAAAGTTGCACACTGATGACTTACATTTACATCTGCACGAACACAACCTCAGCCATATCCCTCTACCTGCCTTTGGAGTTCATTTAGAGCACAGAAACGATCAAACAGTACTGTAACTATGCAGAACTAAAATAGCACATCTCTCTGCTTTGTGCTGACATAAAAATGAGTTATTGAAGTCGATATATATATATTTTTTTTTGCAGGGCATGAGGAACCAGGATAAAAACAGACAGTGAAATCACAAAGGGAGGATGAGGAGACGGACTCACGCCGTAAGTCGAACCAAAAGCAGCTTTAATTAAAGCACCATTAAAAACTCTTCCCCCCCTGTGTGCCAATGAGAAAAGCTGCTAAGAAGCTGCAGCTAGATTAAGTGAGTCCAAAGCTCCCTCGCTTCAGCCCAAAATCTTGTTAAGTCATCTTAATCATTTTGTATAATGGCACAGTCCCCTTTTTTTTTTTGTTCCTCCCTTGCGGGCTTTCCTTGTTCTCTGGTTGTGAGTCGGACTCACATGGTTTAATTTGGCTGGTGAAGTGACTGAACATATACAGCAATCATAATCTACGACGGTCTGGAGGGGCAAAGAAAAAAAAACCAGATGATGGCCCAGCAGTCAAATATAATTAAATCTCCTGTCAGATGCAATTTTGATTTCCCACTCTGTATTTACACAGCTGATGGCATTTAAATGAACGTGTTACCCTACACACGGGTCACCTGGCCAGACAGCTGCTGGCGTGGTTGTTGGGTGTTGCTTTTTTTGCAGCTAGTAGTCATGGGGACAGTGACTAGGGAGACGGTGAGGTGTGTTTGCTAAAGGCAGTGGCGATCTGGGGCGGCTGCAGCAGCAGCTAAGCCTCCTGGGAAATAGAGTCTATGTGTGATCAGACTTTGGCTCATGTCATCCTCTGGCCCGATGAGCCACCCTCTCTAGGCTGTCTGCCCAGACCTCACAACCAGTAGTGTGTATGTGCAGGGGTGGGGGGGTGGGGGAGTGCTGGCAATATATAGCAGCCGTCTTGACTAGAGGCCATATATATGTTTCATGTTTTATTGAGATAGCCAGTGGAGTCTGGGCCTTGGTTAGTTCCTTGCACACTCATGCCTTGGGCAACAGTGAAATCCAACTATACATTAGCGTGTGTGTGTGTGTCAAGGAGAGTGACAACTGCGCCCTGAGGGGTCTGCAGGGGGAGGAGCAGAGCATCTCTGACCGTATTGCCCTTCTCCTTCCACTATCAAAGCCCCTATACACCAGGCCAGTGTCCCCTCCACACTCACACCTCTCTGAGCTTTTTTTTTCATTTTTTCACTCAATAATTCTCTCTCCCTGTGCCAAGACCATGAATTTTCAGCTTCTCGCTCCATTATTCAATGTCCCTTCCATCCGTCTTCGTGCAGCATCCCAAGTTCCACAAGATGTCACAAGCTGCAGAAACTCTAATGTAGTCGTTTGCTGAGAACATATTCAGCCAGTATATGTTATAAAATCAGATTAAGGCCTATCAGTGCCATCCATCTATGGACAGATGTAGACATAATTCAGGACATAATTCTTCTTTATTATAAATTTATTGTATGATGATGACATTTTTCCTTATTTTGTCATGTATCCAAATGCTCAAATATTGATCCAAAAACGGATCCAAAATGCAGCACATACAGTACACACTGAGATGATACCAAAAAAACTCCACAACTTACAGACCTTAATGAATCAACTAGGCTTTTCAAAAATGTTCTTCCCCTTTCAAACAGAAAGTTAAATCAGTAATAAGTGATGCAACATGCCCTTACCCATTGCATTACACTCGTTTTTGTTGCTACAGCTACATTTGGTCTGGTATGACCGGTAGCTGAAGTGGGCAAATGTTAGTTCATGTTATATACACATCTTCCTGTGTAACTGAGGTTACTCTGTTAATCTGATGACTTAATAACCCCTGTGTTCTTGTGCTACACTGCTAACTGCATTTCAGAATTTAACCGAAACTCAGAGTGATGAGTTGTGGTATTACAGCATGGCTCTAGAGCCTGACAGCCAGCGGAGGAATACCTCCTCAAGCTAAAAAGTCAGAGCTACGGCCTTAAAGACTCAGTCATCTTCTCCCTTTTAGTAACACACCTCACCCTCTGTTCACTGTGATCGTCGTTATATTAACCTCGTCTCTTTATCACAAAGGAAATGAATGTAAATCATAGACTGTACATAAAAATAGACGTAAACTCTGGGTCTGAAAAGTGAAGCCAATGTTGAAGAGCCTTAAACCTGCAAGACCATCAGGGGGCGACTTCACTGGTTGTAAACAGAAGTCTGATTGTATTGAAGTCTATGTGAAAATGTCTCTACTCCTCGCTTGATTTATTACCTCAATAAACATTTTCCTGATGAGTTGATGGTCTCAGTCTCTAGTTTCAAGTCTTCATCAACACAACATGATGTTCAATTTTTAAATTATGGTCCCATTTAGAGGAAAATAGACCATAAAGCAGGGGATGCGTTAGGGCGGGGCTACTGTGTGATTGACAGACTGTACCATACAATCAGGATAGAGGACAGAGCAGGTCAGCTCCACCCCTCACTCCTCCTCAGCTCCAGCTTCTCCTCCAAATATGGTTTCTTCTGGTTTCAAAAAACCAAGATGGCGACGGCCAAATTGCAAACTCAAGGCTTCAGAACAGCAGCTCACAAACCGATCGGTGACGTCACGATGGGTTGCCGCTTGATGTAAACACAGTTACTGTGGGGAATGTAATCTGCTGCCAGTTCTGCTGCCAGCGTCTCTTTAAACACCACCTCTCTGGCACCGACTAGTGTTGACTGTAATTTCATGATGATCCTTTTCCCCCTGAAGTACTTTCATGCCCGCTGTGCTAACTGCCCGCTGGAACAGAAACAACACTTGTTGGACTTGAGAGAAGGATCTTGGGGCCTGACCTGGCTTCTACTAAAATGATGAAACTTCCAAATTGTACAGACGGTCTGAAAACAGACATTTATAGTCTATAGGAAATGACTTTTATATATATATATATATATATATATATATAAAAACTAGTATTTAACCTATGATTAACAGCAAATTTAAGGTAACTGTAGAATATGACAAATTTTGACTTTGGCATGGTAAATAATCTGATCTAAAGTATGTAGCTATCGCCAGTAAATCAGTTAACTTACCTTAACACAGAGACTGGAAACAGGGAGAAACAGCTAACCTGCCTGTCTGAACAAGCCCACCTACCAGCCTTTCTGAATCTTTCTCAGCTGGGCTGGAGCAAGGCAACACAATTAGACACCAGTAAGTTACTGCACCTGGTCAAGAGTCCAAGTCATAACTCAGCATGTCATTTTTGCACAGATAAAACAAGCAAGATATTCTAGCTGTTTCCCTGTGTTTCCAGGCTTTATGCTAAGCTAAGCTAATCAGCACCTTTACAGCCATGACGGCAGCATCAGTCTTCCTATAATATCAAACAATTCCATTAAAGATAGCAGCGAAAGCTCCCAGTGCGTCTGTGGCTCATAGTTGTATCACATTCTCACATGTCTGAATCTAAACCTATTCTTTTGTTTCATAGCCCAACTCAGCACTTTTCTAAGAAGGCATACGGCCACCATTCACCTCATTTCACCCCATTAATGTAGCTCAAAGAAAAAGTGACCAGCCAATAAAAAGTCATAAACTAAGCCAAACAAAAAAACTGCGTTCAGGCCCACAACATCACCTCATCAGCTCATCCAATGGTCCCAGCGTGCATATCTTAACGACATCATTAACACAATGACGGCCATTGTTTTATGGTAATTATCTGTGCTGTGTTTATGAAAGGCTCATTGTTCTGATGACGGTGAGCTGATAAATAAAACAGCAATAAGACTCTGTGAAGAGCTCTCTGTGACCACTAAAGTGTTACTGATGATGGCGCAATGGAGATGCCAAGTCTATTCAGAAAACAGACTTGGCACAGTGTGATGTGACTGTGTGTGTGTGTGTGTGTGTGTGTGTGTGTCTGTGTGTGTGTGTGTGTATGTGTGTCGCTGACAAAGGGTGACAAAGAATGACCCCCTGCTCAGTTCCAAACTCTATCAGGGCTTGAGAACAGAGAGTGCATACACAATCCTTCACCTCTCTCTCTTCAGAAGCTCCTCCTTCTGAGCTTAAGCTCCAAGGTCCTGTATTTTACACTCTTCAGGTCTTTCATTTTTAAGTTTTGTTATCCATAAGAGGTTATATTTGTAGTTTTACATCTCCTCTTTTGGGCTCTTCCTGGAGCTCTTGCAAAAATGGGCCGGTCAGCCAATTAGAAGACACACGCTCTGAGCCTGTCTTCCTACTGGCTAATCATCCTACTGGCTCATTTTAAGACGCAGTTTCTAAATATGAAGTGATTGTGATTTTGTCCATCAATTGAACTCTATGATATTTTCACAGTATTAATTATGACACCTCAATCTTCTTTCAATATCAAAAATGACATGGACATCTCACTTGCTTTAATCGAGCTGTGAGGTAGGAGGGGCTATTTCAGGCACCCAGGTTTGCAAAATCAGAGTGCCACAAGATGCTTAAGTGTATAGAAAAGTATATAAAAACATCTTTATATAAGAGTGTATATATAATGTAGTGGATATAAAAACTTGAAGCTCAACATTTTGATATTTTAACATTGGGTCAGATCATGATGTGGAATGTGAAGGGGGTCACTTGTAGTGGTGAAGAGTTCTCTTCTGCTCTACAGGGCTATTTAACCTCTGATCAGGATCACCGTCAATAAAACTTCACAGTGAAAATTAAAACAAAGACAAAAGGAGATTGAATATTGATCTTTGACATTTGTCATATCACCTGAAACACAACTCCAGACACCTGATATACTGCGTCTGTACAAATAAGCAATTTTTTGCTAAAACATTTTCCATTATCAGCTTTATTAAGGTGGCTGTGTTGTGTTTACAGCTAGTTGCACTGCCCCAAAATGGCAGAAAAAACAAAGAAATCGATTTTTGCAGCTTTAGGGGGGGAGTTAACTCCAGCTCCACTGCAGCAGATGCTAAGCTTTCTGCCCGGAAACCTGATAAAACAGTCAGCAGCTTAATGACTTCATTTTCAAATTCAAGGTCAATTTTTGATTAATTCAGCCACTGCAGAATAGTGTTTGTTTTTCCAATTTCAGGGACAAAACATTTTTAATATGCTACAGCAACAGTGGATGACAGAAACTGAACAATTTCATAGTTACAAAGTTGAAATAATTAAAACAGGTGGCCAGGACATGAATTATAATATAAGATATAAGGATCATTTCACTTTATTACTATGTGATTCAGCCTTTGTTAACAACAACATTGTTCTCATTTAGTTAACTGCTGAGAATGCAACAACAAAAAGTCCAATTTGGCAAGAAACAAAAGGAGTCAGGTGATCAGACAAACTAACCTCCAGGTTAGCCAATTTCTGGGAAGAGAAAATGAACACAAGCAGTGTAATTATTACCCCGGCTATTTTGGAAACCTGAAAACCTGTATTGTACAGTTGTTGTGCATCAAATACGACCAAATAAAGTGGTTTTACCACCAAATAAAGTGGTTTGGATAATGTAGGCAAAAGTGTAAAATATGGGACCTTTAATATATATAATAAATTAATGCTGTTTCAAGTTTCAGTGTTTTCAAAGTAAATTAAGTGGCACAAAGTTGCACCACAGGACCAAATCTGAATTTTGTACTCTTAATATCACATCTCAGAACTTTCTCACCCTTCTTTACCTCTTAATGGAACTGTTTGTTTTTTCCAAAATTGTAATTAGGAAGCTTCACCAGCTGAGGCAGTCCAGCTTCAGGCATATGATCAAAGCCTGTCCAAACACATCGGCTGCTTTTATTAGACTAAAACAAACAGCCAGCCACTATCTTAGATACACACACACACACAAACACACACACACACACACACACCTGTCATTTCATTATTGAAGCTGTTTGCTGTTTTGGCAGGGGAAAACACCAAACTGGTGATGAACCCGTATGTGGTTGGGTTTCTGTGAGTGTGTTTTCCAACCTCAACTGAGAGTATAAAGAACAGTTGTGCTGCAGGTACCAACAAGAGGATTAGTCTCAGTTTGCTGTTGTTCCTACTGTACATGCAAACACACCAGGGACAGCTTGGGCCTTGTTTGTGTGTGTGTGTGTGTCTCTGTGCAAGTTTAAACATGTGTACACTTCCAACTAACTTCTCCCCATGCAGCTGCCGATCCTGTGAAACAAGGATTTGCTTTGACACGCCATGCTCGCATGCTTTTATTTACGATCGCCAGATTTTCTATTTAACTGAGGGAAACTTTTTTTTTTTGTTTTTTCTTTTTTTTGCTTGTATAATTTAAGTGGGTGGCATTAAACAGACAGAACGAGGATTCTGTATCACCTAATGACTACATGTACAAGATGTCATAAGTGTGCAGTGTTGACAAGCCAATTTTCCCCTGTCTTATCTGTAAGAATATGACATGTTGTTCTATTAAAAGGAAATTAACATTTCACACACTTGCCCAAACCCCAATTCCACCTTTTACCTCTGCCCTCCATCTCTATCCCCTTGTTCTTTCCTCTCTATCGCCACAGTGGCACAGAATAGTGAGATAATGGCTGACATGAGGTTCAAATATCAAATATTGCTCACTGAAGGACTATAATTCTTCTCAGTCTCAACGTTTTCTCTCAAACTTCGCTCCATTCCTTTCATTGCTTGGCTGCTTTGTCCATCTACGCACAGAATAAACCCTTTGCCAAACAGAACAACAATCACTGGTTTGGCAGATTATGACTATTTAAGGCATTAAAAGCATTTACTAATATGCTCAGTGCAACTCCATCTTTCTTTTAATAGCTTGTGAACTGGTTGAACTTAAGAGGACTCAAAAGCTCTTTAAAGCAAGAAGAATGAAGTAAACATACATAAGATAATGGTTCATTTTGGGTGAAAAATGATGGCTCTGCTAACCAGCCTGTCTTCACTGCAGTAGGTTTTGTTTTCTTTCTTTTTTCTTTTTTTTTCATAAGTTTTTTTGATAGACAGTAGAACATACATAACAACAACATCATCATATAAAATTCAAACATATCTAAAGCTCACTGTTGATGAGAACATATACATCAACATTAAAAGAAAATATCAAAACCGAGAAAACAAATAAATAAAACAACACAAGTGCCTTAACTCTACACTTTACTTGACCAATCAGTTGCAACTGATACATCAGGTGTCACTTATTTATCTAATCAGACATCCCCTCTATTAATGTCAAATAAGAGCCCCAGACTTGATTGAAAATATCTTCTCTCTGACTCTGTAAGTGACTCGTTCTTGTCATTAATTGGATCCATTCCTTAAAACAACACACTTCCAGTGTCTCAGCATTATTCTACATCCTGTTGTAGTTGCCCGACGTACCCATAACCTCTGTCTTCCAGTCAGAATAGTATTATGTGGTAACAGACCCAGGATACATAAAGCCGGGGACTTAATACCATGTCATTTAAACAAATCATTTCTTTTATTTTCACAAGAGTATAACATGTGAACAAGAGGTGTCCCTGTCTTTACGTTTCAGTTTGGACAATTCACTGGGAGTCCAGTGACTTCTATGAAGCAGTTTATACTGAATAAGCTGAGACTGTGCAGAGATGCATCCATCTTCTTCCACCTATCTTCTGAAAGTTGTTTGCCCAAATCCTTCTCCCAGCTCAGTCCCAACCCTTCGCACAGTATTTGTTTTCTTGATGGCCTCACTTTTGTAGTCCAGCAAACTAGGAACAGTGAGTTCACGTGTAAGAAACTCCAATTATGCCGAGTCCATCCATCCCAGATTTTTTTGTTTTTTTGAAGAGCTGCGAACCAAAACTATCAAATCAAAACTACAAATACCATAAGTTGTAGTTATTCCTGTAGCACTGTTGTTGTCCATTGTGTGGTCCAGAGGTCAGAGAGTCCTTTTTTGAAAGTAGCTTCTAGCAGGGCCGTGGAATTGGGATAGACACACAGAAGAAAGTGGAAGGATAAAGTGTGTGTGTGTGTGTGTGTGTGTGTGTGTGTGTGTGTGTTGTGTGTGGGAAGAAGACAGAGCTAGACAGTCTCTCCAGCTATGAACTCTGCCAGCTATTGTTTGCTGTGGGTATACGTTCACCATTTAGTCAGAAGCAAACCCAGAGGGACCTCTCTCTCTCCTCCAGCTGTGTGCAGTTGTGAACCTGTGTGTTCCTCCTCACAGGAAGAATGTGGAAATGGGAAACGTCTTCCAGATGTGCGGGCACGTGAGCTCGTTCATGCGCTGTGTGAAAAACTGAGCCCCATGCACATAAACGCATCTACACTGCAGACCGTGCACTACAGGCGTGCACAGGCACACAATACATGGATTATGATCTATACACCAGCCACATGCCTGCAGAGATGTCTCATTGTCCAATTCATCTCAAATCCAATCATATAGTAAACTGAGTTCTTTTTTTTTGCACCTCTTCATCCTCCTCCGTTTCCTCACAGATGAATATTGGCAGTCATTGTGTTTCCATCTCGAGCTTGAATTGTAGCTGGTACTGACCCTCAGCTTAGTCAAAAGATATTTGTTCTGTGGACTGTTTCAGTAGCTACACTTCATGCCAGCAGTGATGGATTTTGTATGTGCTTTGTATTTGTGATTTGTGCTGATATAATTCAAGACTACTTTTATTTATTTATTTTTATGTTTTAAACTATGCACTGTAACAATAAAGCTATTTTCCCAAGTCATGTAGTCTCATCGTTGAATCAGATTTTTATATTTTAAAGAGAACATCTCTTTCTTATGAAAAGTTTATGTTTGATACATTTGCATTAAAAACTAAAGGAATAAAAATGTCATGGCTGGGTCCCCTCTGGCCCTGTTTCCCTGTGTGCTTCTGTGTTCCCCCTCCCTCTTGTGTTGGTCTGTCCCCAGTCTGTGCTTTGGTCTCTATGTGTGTGTGTGTGTGTGTGTGTGTGTGTGTGTGTGTGTGTGTGTGCGTGTGTGTATGTAGCTAGGCATGGCTTCCAGTTCCTGCTTTTCCTGCCGGTTGTGCCTCCACACCTGTCTGCAATCCGCTCATCAACTCCACACTCCCGCAGTATAAAAGACCAGATCTCCACTTTTCACCAGATTGTTCCGTCATGTTTCGTGGTATCACCTCCAGCTAACTACTTTAGTTTACGCTCGCCCCTCCGATCACAAACTGTCCAATAAAAGATCACCTCAGGGTCTGTGTGTTCTGCTTTGTGGGTCCAAACTGAAAGTTACTTTAAAACCTTACAGAAAAACAGAACAGACAATAAAAAAGAAAAAAACTAATCTAATGACATCGGCAGATTTCATTATAAATCTCTATAAATATGAATGTCCATGACTGACTGACTGAAAGACTGAGTGATCAAGTTACACTGTTGGTCAGCTGAGCGCCTTTAGTTGGTCGGCCAAGTGTTGCAGTTTCCCCAATGGCTTTTTCAAAATGAGTTGGCACAGTTTCTCATGGGGTGGGGCAGTCACAGCCTGCAGTGTTGGCAACTTAGCACATTGAGATTTAGAGATTGTTTTTTCAAAAAAAGCACCTACAGTAGCGTCTGTGACAGTGAGCAGCAGTTTGTTACCCTGACAGAGGCTGTGCACTGTGTGAAGTGCTTCTGGGAAACTGTAATCACAGCATCTGAGATGTTATTGCCTTACACAGTTGATTTGGTTAACATTCACAAATCCTGTAGGCAACATTCATTTTGGAGTTTCCCTCTCAGTTTTGGTCTCCCCAACTCCCGGGCCTTAATTCAAAACAATGACCTAAAATTGGCTAAAAAGCCTAATAGAGCTGAGGGGGACTGCAGAGATGCATTCATCACTATGAGCAACCCCCCCCCCTTTCACATTACAGTCATTCGGCATATTGATTTGCCATTTTAGATCCAGGTGTCGTAGGCAGAAGTATTCCCTGAAAGCTGGACACACACAGCAAGTGAACCAGAGTCGTGAAGTCCTGAAGATGTCCTGTCCAACAGGGCGAGTAATCCAGGTTACATCACACATTTCTCATATGACACCCACACAGGGATAATCTATAGTCCTCACCTCTATGTGTGAAGACTGCACTGGTCACTAAACATAGCGACATGTGTTACCAAACCACTGCTGGTGGAGGTTTCATCTACCACTGCTGCTATGTGTGTCTTGGCTTTTGCCTCACATCCAGAGAGCTGGATTTGAGCAGTTCTCTCTGAGTTATGCTTTCCCCTGCATCCTTATCATTAGGACCTTGGTTGTCATGGTTACCGAGGATAGGAAGGGGGCCATCTGGACATTATCAGTCATTATAGAAATTTAACAGTGAGGTATTGTCTAACAATATGAGGTCCGTATGACATGTACCATTGGAGTGTTGGTGTGTGTTTACTGAAGATGAGTAAAGATAAATAAATTTTACTGAAGTACTATTACTACACAGAAACACAGGATTAACAAGGATTAAATGCAATCCCCTGTTCACTACTGTAAAGTGACTGAAGGCAGAGGAAGTGCATCTCCTCTGATGAGGTTACAGTTAAACAAGCTGATACATCACTCGCTGGCTGTATATCTACATCGTCCTCTCCCCTTGGAGGAAATCAAGATGAGATTCAGCCAGAAAAGGTTGTTCAAGATATCCCCAGTTAGGGTTAAGTTTTCTGTATGTATCTGCGATGCCGCTGAGTTCTATAGAGATCCTCAAAATCCTTTCTAAAATGGTTCTACCCAGCACCGTGGCATGACCCTGGAGACCTGTTTTGTATCAAACCACTTCTGTTTAGAGAGTAGACTCATAGGCTGCCATCTTAAGTAGCAGGCAGAGCTCTCTTGGGTGCTGCCCCCCTCTCTCTCTCTCGCTCTCTTTCATTATCTATGTGTGTCTCTCTCCCCAGGCTGTGAAGTATGCATGGATGGAGGGAAGCGGTGAGGTGGTGGGGTCGGGGTGCGTGGAGATGAAGGGAGGACGATGCTCTCGCCTCAATTAAGAATTTACGGCACCCCGGACCATCTGGACTGAAGGAGAAACACAGCGAGAATGGAGAGAGAGAGAGAGAGAGAGAGAAAGAAAGCAGGCAGAATCAGGCTGAGAGGGAAATAAATGAATGGAAATGAGAAGAGAATGAGGTGAAGCGGAAAAAGCAGCGGGGAAGTGGAACATGCTCATGCCCAAAAGTGCATGCTTCTACTTTGTGGCTCTCTCTCCTGGTTTAGTTTGGGGAAATGTGAGCTGGACTCCAGGGAGTACTAATCATCATCACATTTGCAGTGGTAAAACAACTGTGTGTGTGTCAGTGTATGTACACACACCCACGTCTGAAATTAAATGATTAGGAGGCTTCAAAGTTGGAAGTGAGCTGTAGCTGTGGTAATAAGCCTCAAAGCAACAGCTTCAAACAACTGCAACAAACTGAAGCAAAGATACATGATGGCCAGTGGCATTAAGTCTATTAAACAGGCTGCTGTCATATTGTCTAAAGGTAGATGCCCATGTCTGTTTTAATTATAAAGCAGGTCTAGGTTCTATATTAATACTGTGAAAGTGTCAAAGCCTCAGTCCACAGAGAAATGCACACAGCCTGTATTCAGAAACTGAGCCTTAAAACCAGCCGTCAGGACTTCAGGAACTTTGTGATGTCACAACAAAGCAGCCCCGCCCACCTGGACCCACCATCCAACCTTGCAGGATTTGGTTTCTCAGAGTCAGTCAGCCAATCAGAAGAGAGGCTCAGAGGCTCTCTCTCTCTCTCTCTCTCTTAAAAAATGCACTATTTCCTTCTACTCTTTTGCATCGCATTACTGTTTTGCTGCTATCATAACCCACTCTTCCCACAAGAATCATCAAAGCTTCAACTACCTGTATCATCACTCTCCATCTCCCTGATCGCTCCGCTTCTTGAGTGCGGCTTTAAATAGTGGCTTTGTTGAAAACAGAGAAAAATGCACTTTGAGCTCGAGTCCGAGAGACAACACAGAGGAACAGAAAGCATGAGTTAATAGACAGCGAGAGAATAAGGGGGTGCGGATGTTGAAGGGCTGATAAATCTGTCCGAAGTGTGATGCCCCCTACTGCTCAGAAGCCCTAGAGGCTGTTTTGATTCGCTGCCCTCCCTGTGATGCTCACCTCTTTCTCCTCTCTCTCTATTCCACTGACGTCCTGCTGATACACACATTCCCGCAGACACACAAATAATCACAGATAAATGCAATGAAGAAACGCAACAGTATGCAAAAACACACACATATACATAGATATATAAATGCACGACTACATACAAATACCCATACCAAGAAAACAGAAATGCACACACACACAAGTAAGCATTAAGAAAACAAGTACAAAAAAGTGCACATGTAGCCACACATACTCATAAGGATGCAGTAGCAGCACATACAGACAGACAAACATATAATCATACACATAAGAACACACACACAATAGAAGTACACTATACAGGTATGTATGTCCAGGTATACACACATGACAAACTCGCACACATGCATATAAACACATTTCCATTTTCATCGGAAAACTGAAACTAAATCTTGTGTTTTGCATTTGGAGCAAAGCATTTCCATTTTGGAATATCTCTGAAACTGGGTCTGTGATGATGGCTGATGAGGCAATTTTTATCACATCTGACAATTAAACATATACAATGGATATACTGTATAAGCAGTTGTGTTTGTGGAACTGTGGTGTAGTGGAAGTGCTGGCTTGTCAGAAAACTAGCCCCCCAGGGTGCAGTGGCCACCCCCCCCCCCCCCCCCCCCCTTTCAGATGAAGATGTGTAAAGATGGCATGAATTATGAATCCTCCCCTGACTCTCACACCAGCACCCTGTTTATGTGAGTGTGTGATCACTGTAGGTATTTTTGGGTTTAACATCTTTTAAAATGCAAAAGCGAGGATTCACTGTAAATGCTTTGATCAACACGGCTTTGAGAAGGTCCATTGTGAAGGTCTATGGCGACGACTTGGCAGATGAAACCTCCACCAATATCAAATATGTGTGGATTTGAGCACAGATAACTGGAGTTCCTGTGTGCATCCCATTAAAACAAAATACAAGGATGCTCCAATACAATTCTTTTCTTTTGGCAAATTAATTTAAGAGATGCATTTTCCGGTTTTGAAAGCCTATAAATCAGGATTTAGCTCTTTCTGAGACATAAAAACACCACCAGAAATTAGGATATTATCATCCATCAAATCGTTAACGGATGCCTCTGACTACCTAATATTTGAAGCTCTATGTATCATCTAAAAATAAGGAACACTTGCACTGAGGATTACAAAAAAGAAGTGCACATCTGCTCCCTTCAGTTGGAGGATCAAAAAGGTTTACTAAGTATTTCATGGTTTCGACTTGGAGCAACAGAGTCTTAAGATTAGTTCTGTCAGCCTGCAGTCATCACAGTGTTTGGTAATGCAGTGGCAAATCTTCACATCTTTGTGTGATCTACAAGCACCTCTCCCCGTGGGACTCTGATGCAGTGTCCAAATCTGTATTTGTCAGGACAAGTCGGGACAATATCCGGTTAGACAAATATCTTGTTAAGTGTCCTCAAGAAAGACACAGAGTGCGAACTGATTATATTTACACTCTTCACAATCTTCACAATCTTTCCAGCGACTGTCAAACGTTTAACACTTCTGATCTCCATCAGAAGATATATTTGTGGTTTTAACAACCAAAAACCATCTCAGTGTAGTTTTACATCTCCTTTCTCAGGCTTCTCTGTGGAGCTCGAGTAACAACAGGTCAGTCAGCCAATCAGAAGAGAGGATCTGATCCTAGAAACGTCTTTTCTGATTATCAGCAGGTCTAGGTTCTGTATTAATACTGTTAAAGTATCAAAGCCTCAGTCCTGTATTCAGGAAACTGAGCCTTAAAACAAGTTGTCAGGATTCTGTGATGTCACAACAAAGCAGTCGCTGCTCTCAGCCATGCTCCAAGCCCTGGACCCACCATCCAACGTCACAGGATTTGGTTTCTCTGAGAGTTCAACTGAAATCTGCTATATCTTTTTTACAATCACACCCAATACAGTCAGCCAATCAGAAGAGAGGCTCTGCAGGTATTACCTGAGTTGCCACTGAATTCTCACTCCTCTTCTTTCACAAAGAGAGCTGTTCTCATAAGGTGAGTCGGGGGGGGGGGGGGGGGGGGGGGGGGGGGTTTGGAGCTCTTTCTTCAGCCGTGTTATAGCACGAGACCTTGAGCCAGCCATAACATACTGAAGGACAGACAAGCTGGAATAACAGGCAGCAATAATAAGACCAAGCACTGATGCCAAAGCCTAAGGACAGAAAAAACTTTCCACAGCACAGTAGGAATTACAGATATGGCACAAAGTCTGGTTCTGGTTGCAATTAGAAGGTGCGAGTTGGCAACTTTACACCAGATAGTGCCCTGAAATAAGCCTTGGTCAAAGCAGCAGTCGGCAGACTTATGAAAATCCAGGACTTAGGCAGAAAATGTGACCAGACACAAGGTTCAGGTTCCTCCCACACTTTCCACCAAGCTCCAAAACTGTCTCCCGACTACAGAGGAGCCACAGGGCGTGCTTGCATCTTAGCTCGGGTGCACGAGAAAGTATGGAAAACACAAAGTAAGAACTAGCCTATTATACTCTCAGATAACGTTAGATATTGACTTTATACTTTAGGTAAGACTCAGCGTTTCTGTTTATTTAGCAATAGTCAACTTTGGGATGAAAGTAAGGTTGAAATGTTTGTGACAGCACAGCTTGTCTACAGAGCCGAGGTTACCGATAAGTAACAGTTAGTATTGACTGCAGCGTTTTACTCACTGGCACTTTGATAAATGTGACATTTTTACCTGTTGGCAGAGTTTTGAGACCGAGACACAGGCCTCAGAGGAAGAGCACATCCCCTCAGCTGCTTCTACACACCGACGGACGGGTACAAGCGTAGTAGGCCCATCTGGCAGCGTGCACAAGGGGGTGGGGGGGCTAAACCTTTCTCTAGTGCGTGCACGAGCTGTGATTGACAGTCAGCCAATGCTCCCCCTGGGTGGTATTGAACCGGGAGTTGTGGATTTTTGCAAATCGCTTTACAAGCAGTGGGTGGAGCCAGAGGAGCCGAAATGACCTGCTTCATGTACAACTGTCAGACTATAGTGACAGAATCAGCAGATAAGACAAAAAACAAAAGGTTGCCTACTGAAGCTTTAAACTTTGGAAACACATACTAAAATGGGCCATTTACCAGTGCCCTCCAGTGACAACAGCAGAAGTGAGTGACACTGGCTGATATCCAGTGTTGTGGGTTGAATTCACCTGAGCCCCTGAGTTATAGGTGCTCAACTGTGAAGACGCCGACTGTGTGCTTTGTTTACTGACACAAGACGAGCCTCTGTAGAGCACTGCTGATCAAAAAGATTCTCAGTTCATTTACTCAGCTGCCCTGAAAAACTTTCTCGGTGCTGTTAACTTTCCCCCCCGTGTGAAATCTAGCATCTTGATCTACGCCACCTGACAGGGCAAGACGCCAAAACCCATTCATCCTTCCCCCATCTTCCTCATTTGATCCTGCGGCCCAGTCGACTTCAAAGCCTATAGGCCCGCGGATTGTTGTCTGCCCACGCCACACCACTCCAAGCTGACAGCTACAAGCAACTGAGGTACAACCCAGCACGCGACACCCACCAAGACGTATGGTCCATTTGGAAACATGCTAATTTCATGGTAATTTCCTCTTTTCGGACAGTGACGCTAACAGGCAGCCTGGCAGCTTCTTCTGCCTCTGCCAATTTAGATTCAATTCAGATTAAATTCAACCATTCGCTGTGTTTTTTTTGTTTTTTTTTCCCTCTCTCAAGCAGGCTGTCCAGTGGTAAATCTGGAGCATTATTCATAGACTGCAACAATTAAAACATCAACAGGGCAGGATAAAAATATGTACATTATTCATATCTTGTCCTCCAGGGAGACAGGCAGTCAGCTAGTGAGATAATGAGAGGCTGAAGCTTTGAAGTCATGGAGTCCTCAGCGAGGTAAATGGCATGAATTAAGCACCGCCATCAGAAACCTTTTACTCTTCTGAATGTCTTCTAGACTAGCTAATTTTAGCCGGCGTTATGAGCCCTGTCTTGACTATTTTCTGGGGTTTTATTGGGGAATTTTAATGTAATTAAGTCTCTTCCACCCCCTTTTGTCTATGAGAAGGTCAGTCTCAGCTGCATAGCAGCACCCGAGGAGCTGGTCGGGGGAGATGTAGAATAAAGAGGAAATTAATATTCCATGAGAATGTATGTACAATTACAAGATACAGTTGTTGTGAAGTGGAGCGGAACAGACGCGTTGCTTTTTCTGCCGCGGGAGCAGTGTGAAGTGTTTTTGGCGAGCAGCAGCTTTGCTAAATAGAAGAAGCCCTGCCAGCCAGACTTGACCCCTTTCCCTGGCATTGCCGGTGCTTGCCGTGCTGCCCTGTGCCATGCTGATATGCTATCTGCCCAAACAGATGCCCACTCCGGCCTCCCAGCGCCACTCTCCGGTCCCCCACTTCACTCATAGCTGCCTGCTGATGTTTTGTCCGTCCTAGTGCTCGTTGCCCTGTATCACCCTTGTCTGCCCGAGGAAGCACAGCGGAGAGATAACCGAGCTTGGCACCGACCTCGCTGTTAAGAGGGAAGCCGAGGCCAGACGTGACATATAGACATCCAAGCAAGAGTAAACGTTTGGCCTACCTCCACAGAGAGCTCTCCAGCACCTTCGTGGAGTCAGCGTGGTAGTACTTGGTCAGGATCAGGATGACCTGGGACAGAAAGTGAAGGAGAGAGACACATTTAGACAAAAGGCAGAACTGAAGAGAAGGACTGGATTGTGAATGAAGTCAGGGCATACATTTTTATTTCAGGCCTATAAGAACAAACACCTGCAGTTTCAGGCAACAGGACTTGAAGGGAGGTTTTTAATCAATACTTTGATTGGTCGGTGAAAAGACCTGGATAAATGTGGCCAAGGTTTGGTCAAGATTTCAGTTCATCTCTCCCCTGCATTCATATTTCAAGCACAGGGCAACCATGGAGGAACTACATCTGCACCACTGCTGATTTTTATACTGAGTTTAGTTTGAGGGTGCTTGGAAAAACTATCTCCATGAACAACTAACTCTGATTTTAGAGGGAACTCATGCTGTGCTCTCCTCACTGTTCCTCCTTTGTGCAAGCAAAATTATGAATTTAGCTCACACATATTTTTCTTGAGGCAATTTGGCTGTGAAATCTTTATTTCAAGTAGAATACAGATATATATATATATGATTAAAATGTTTCACAAAAATAAATAATAAATAAATAATATGTAGGTATGTATTATTCATATGGCCAAGACATCTTCGTCCAGGGCTCAAGCCCCATAAGTGTGCACTGGATGGGAGACTCTTGTCTTTCATATTTCTGACATCTCCTGTTCTTGACAGCAAGGTCTGCTGGGATTTGCGTTGTCATGGAAAGAGCGCCAGTGGGTCAGGCAGTACAGTGGGGCCTAGAGGTATGATTGACAGGCTGGCTTGCAGTTCTAGGTAACGGAGCGAGTGAAAAACCAGGGCCTGCCTTCAGGCAGAGGGACGCTGATGGGCCAGGGGGTCCTGCCCAGAGGCAGCTGCCAACAGACTGTCTTGAAGGTGGCTGCTCTCAGACAGTCAAGCTGCAAACTCTGTGCTACATGGACACTCCTGATACATCTTAATGTGGACAGCAAGCCTGTATTACTATATTTTTGTGTGGTGACAGCACGTGATTGTGGTTGTTATTCTTACATCTTGAAAAACAAGTGCATGAAATGTTTTCAGTCTTGGTGACCTCTGAGAAAATGACAGACTGCTAACAAGCTCAGGAGGTAAATATCTGCTTGATTTCTTTGTCAGATCTGCTGACGGTTGTGTTGTCTTGCTCGGCTCTCTTAATAAGATGCATGGCTGCGGGCCCAAATCTTTTACCAAATATGTTTTCATCCCTGTCAGAACACTTAGCGCAACAGGACCTCACTTCTAGCAAAAAGCAGTGCCCAAGACTTTCATATCGCCCTGTTATGTCAGGGCCAGGCCACAGCCTGTGGCATTCAGCTGCAGCTACCGTTCAAAAAGAAACCCTGAGCAATTTTTACAAGACCATCCAGGGTCTGTAACTGTGTCTTAAAGTTTGCCCCCCCCCCCACACACACACACACACACAAAGCGGAAAGTCAGTAAAAGCAGAGCACCACAGCTGGGGGCATACTAAATGAGTTTCGAGAGCTCTAGACTAATTTCCACAACACACACTGCCATCAAAGCCACTCAGTGGAGTCTCAAGGTGCTTGGCTCAAAGCAGCCCCGAACTCAGGAGTTCCAAGCCCGGTGGACCTTGGCTTCCAAAGATGTTTATGGAGTCCAGAACAGCAGAACAGAGGACATTTCCCTGAGCGAGAGCCTCTTGCCAGGGCTGATAACAGCTCTAACAGATGCAGTGACAGTGTACGATCTCCCCTTTTTTTTTTTTTTTCTGTGCCTCTAACTGTCATAAAAACTTTCTTTGCTGAAGAAAATTAGATAGCATCCATATCTGAATTCGTGAACAAGCCGCTGTGTGAGGCCTCCTGAGTCATGCAGAATGTAACAAGTATTCCCTGATTGGTCTTTGGCCTCTACTGTGACTCAATGGGAGTCTCTGGAAACAAGCTGTCCGCCTCTGCACAGCTGTCTCTCTCCTAATGAGACACTAGTGCAAAGTTTGACGCTCTTACCATGCAGACAGAAAGGCAAAGTAACAGCACTGTTCCCTTGACATAAGGACTGGATCTACCACACTTAGTGCTCCTGCCTCTGCAAGTCAGTCTTAGCTTCCTCCCTCCTTGAGCTTTAATCACTCAGTTGAAAACCTAAGCCTTAGCTGTTTATTTCATTTATTTTATCCACCTGAGGGAAGCAAAACGAGTTGAAAGCAGTGTCAACTCATGAAGCTAGTTACCAACAGAGATACATTGGCTAACTAACTTCTTCATTTACTGTTGGGCAGGTAGTGCACTGTGACTTTAGCCAGAGCCTCCTCGCTGAAAACAGCTGCCTGCTTGGCTCCAAAGAAAGTTACCAAAACCAAAAGAACGAGTTGAAAGACGCTAAAAGGTGCTGCAGAGCTGCAAGGAGCTGCAGAGTTCTGTCAAAACTTGTTGTGGATTCATTACTATGAGGGACACCTCTTGGTTTACAGTTGTTTGATGAATTGTTGATAGCAAAAAAATAGCGATAAGTAAGCTTTATCGTAACTAGTGATCAACTAATGATTCTTTTCATTATGATCTAGTCTAGCAGATGATTTCCTTGATTGATCAAAATTTTTGGTCTAAAAAATATTAGAAAATTGTCTATAACACTCACCAAAACCTCCCAGAAACCAGGGGGAGTTGCTTGTTAAGACTTTTTGTTAAGTGATTCAAACAGCTGTTAAAAATGGTGGACTAATAGTTTCAGCTCTTTTGAAATGTTGGAACAACTTGACAGACACAAACCACACGATTTGGCAGTCTTGGTCGGCCAGTCTTTGCATTATATTGTGTCAACACATATAGAACATGCACCATGTCCCAGTGCCAGGATCAAAAAGCAGCTCCACATATAAAATGCAATCGAGCTTCTAACGGCTTGCATTCTTCCTCAGACACAATATAGTTTTGGCCTGCTGGTTACAAGTTGGCCTTGTTTACAACACAAATCTATAATTATAGCTTTATAAAAGAGTGGTACACATCAAATTACAACCTTGTAAATTAATTAGGCAGGGAATAGAAACGGAACATTTCAATTCTATTAGCCCAATGAGATTGACATCTGCCACATTCATCAAAATGCCAGAGCCAACCAGAATGGCACTCAGCCAACCACATGCCTTCACCAAGGCAGAGCAACCTCACACAGGTTACGTCAGATACGGATTATTATCTGGGTCTGCACCAATTTGTGCAAAGTTGCTGATCTCAACACCATATATATGTCTGATTTTTTTTTTTTCAACATCAAGATCCAAAGATTACTTCCTGGGAAATGCAGTGTCAAAAAATGCAAATGTTAAGTAAACTGCTCCTTTAACCAGCACCAGCAAACAGCACTGCCATCAGAGTCACCAACACAAAGTTCCTGAGGGTGCACTTTACAGATGACCTCAAGTGGTCACCAAGGCAGCCCAGCGACGCCTCCACTTCCTGCAAACACTGAGAAAAGTGAACACCTCCCCTCCCATAATCCTTACAAAGGAACCATCCCAACACACTGCATCACTGTACAGCTGCAAGCTCCTGCAGAGAATAGTGAGAGTGGTGGGAAAAAAAAAAAAAAATCATAGGCTTGTCTCTCCCCACTGTAACCAAAATATATACAAACCAGTGTATTAGAAGAGCCACAAACTTCATGACTGACCCCCTCCCACCACCTCTTTGCACTTTTGCCTTCCAGAAGAAGGCTCCAGAGCATCTGTGCAACGTCTGCCAGAACAAGCGACAGCTTCTTCCCTCAAGCCATCAGGACTTTTCACACCCTTCAGACGCTCCCCCTCCCCCTGACATCAGCGGACAGCACAGACGAGTGTGCCACAATTGCACCAGTACTTCAAAATATACTTTCAAATCTAAGCTGCTGTCTTATACATTGCACATATGATAAATGATAGACAGATGAATATGTGTTTCTGTCATACCCCTGTCTGGTGCAGAACGATATAACACTCTCATTTATGCATAATGTATATTATGGAGGTGACAAATAAATCTGACCCTTGCAAGTTTGTTGCGAATCGGTTCAGTACTTTTTTTAGTAATCTTGCTGTAAAAACAAACAAAAATAACAAACAAGCAGACACGGGTGAAAACATAACCTCCTTGGCGGAGGTAATGAAATATTCTGCCTCTCTTTCCTCATGTTTAGTCGGTCTTCAAGGCCCACGTTCTGCTCAATTGGAAAATAATTTGTCTTTGGGGATGAAGTGGACGGGGCAAGGATGTATTCTGCCATAAATCACTCCTGGCAGGAGGCAGAGAGAGCGTTTATTTGGCAGCAGCGCACCTACCCACACTGACAAAACTGCTGAACAGCACAGAAGCCAGATTCCTCTATTGCCTCTAGTGTACAGAGCAGTGCATTAAGACCAGAACTTGGCAGCTTCATCCTACAGCTCATTGGACTCAAGGGCAAAATTGGCACAGACTGAGAAACCGACCACAGTGGTGTGAAAAAAATCCCCTCTTTTTTATTTAATTTTTTTAGAAATGCAATGCAATGCCAGTCTGTTGTGATTCATTACAAATAAATCAAAGAACCATAGTTAGAGTCAACAAGTATCGGAAAACATGTCAAAGCTGAAGCGAACAAAGTCCAGGAGCTGATTTTTGTTCATGAGCAACGACATAAAAAAGTCTCTGCTTCTTCTATCGATTTAGGCAACAAATTACAAGGAAGTTTGTGATGAACCCAATGACCTAATCAAACTGTTGCAGAGGAAGCACCGCTCTGTTGTAACCATCTTGTAATACCGTGACCGCATAATCAGCCACTGTGGGTTCCTTGTTTGTAAGCTGGCGGACAATAAAGCTAATGGCTTTTATTGGGGGAAAGTCAACAGGGTGGTCAGGACCCCTGGATGACTCTGCACAAGAGCGACAACAGACCCCATTGAGGCTCAAGCTCAGAGCGAGGTTGATCATGAACTCCAGCTTGACAACTGCTGTTTGTCCTCCAGACATTTCCATCTACTGTGTATCAATGGAGGGCTATCAATCAGCTACTGAGGAGGAGACAGAGGAAGAAAGAGGCTGGAGGGGGGATAAAGACAGACAGACGCTGAAGCTCTGGAGAAAGAATGCACTCATTCATTGTCAAAGCAAAAACACTGCAATACAAATACTCCATCGAAGTGTGTAACAGCCCCCCCCCCCATCCTCCTCATCCCTCCAGGGCACCTTACATTCTCCAGAAACAGACCACACACATAAACAATTCATCACAGTCTGGAGCAAAAAAAGGGAGGAACTAATTTTTGTCTATCTTCAAAAAAAAAAAAAAAAAAAATGAAGCCCAATTTATATTCTTGTGGCACAAAAGGAAATTACACACCAATTAAATGTGGGAAGTGACTTTGTGCTGACACTTTGACACCACCCTTGGCTCCCCCGACTCCCCGTCTCCACACATCCACACAAACACTCAAAAACACAGACACAGTGATGCAGGGGCAAACGTGTACTTGTGTGTTTCACCTTTTACTTGACAGCAGAGAATCACACAGGAAGTGTGCGGCTGGGAGGAGAGGGGGACGACATGCAACTAAGACTGAATGAGCTTTTAAACCAGGGACGCTGCAGTTAGCTGGTATGCATCTTACTATCCCCTGGATGCTACTGCGTCACGTTCCAGCTCCAGAGTCTGCTGTTTTAATCAGTGCCCACTGGACGCGTGACTGGAGCATCTTGCTCTTTTTGGCTTTTTGAGGAAAAATTTATTTTTTTGTTCAAAATGATCTTGTAGAAAGTGAGATTCTCATGTCGTTTTGACAATAAAAGCAGGTCTAGCTTCTATCAATGTGCGGTCACCGCTCTCAGCCATGCCCCAAACCCCGCCCAGTTTAGCTTAACCACGACAAACAGCACAGCTATGACTATGTTCTGCCAAAGTCCAAAGACACATACGCGGACCCACATGAGGAAAGCCTGACAGCTGCTCTCTTAAAGGGGCGTAAATGAGCATCTAGTTACTGTCAAAGTACTGCCATCCTCTGTGCCTTCATAGTGGAGACAAAGGACAACAGCAGCTGTTCCAGGCTGGTTAGCTCTGATTACCAGTATTAGATCACTATCCATGCTACACTGTGTGTTAGTCTGACAGTTTACCTACACCCCAAACCCTGATCTGCTGCGTTTTCACAAGTATGCTCAGAGGAAGGGTTCTATTAGAATTTGAGGGTGTACTTCCTCTTTAAAGTGACGGTCCCCTCAGACATGAAATTCAACACACACAATTAAACTATTTCTTTTAAAGGTCCCATATTTGACACTTTTCTGGTGTTTTATTTGAAGTTTTGAGATCCATGAGAAGATCTATCTGTGGTTTTAAGAACCAAAAACAATCTCAAGCTCCTCTCTCAGGTTTCTCTCTGGAGTTCTAGCAAGAACAGGTTCTGAGTTATCCCATAAAAATATAGCAGATTTCAGATGAAGAAATAAAGAAAGTAAGAAACCAAATTCTGCAAGGTTTTGCAAGTTTTTCACTTGAACTGCTTTCTACCAAAGAAATGTTCTCTAAAAACTGTATTGGAGACCTGACCCTTTAAATAAGTGACAATTAGCAAACATGTCTCTCGAGATGTAACTGGAAATCCAAAGGACATTTTGGTGGCTGTAACTTCTATACAACCCTTGCTGGCTTGCTCAGACACATACACATGCTCATGTAAAATAAAGTGCTTCATTCATCCACATAGTTCCCCCATTATCCCCACACAATGGCCACACTAATGGTTCAGGACACCAGTCACCACTGAGTAGTCACATCTGGTTGAAGTCGTTTCTAGCACCAGACCTTGACCACGCTCTTTATCTGAGGCCAGCTGGTGACCCACGCACTAGTTACCATTTTGACAGCACTCTGAGATTGCCGCCATTCATTAAACTGCTCAGTCAGAGAAGAGAGGAGGGCAATTACATGGACCTCTGCTTCTGCTTGCCTTGTGCTCCGTCCACACAAAAGGTTTGTGCTGACCCTTCTCGCAAGAGTCCATTCACTCGGATGGAATAGCAGCACCTCCGCATACCAGAGGAACTGTGGTAGAAAAATTTGTTTGATTTTTGTTGAATACAAAAATAAATTGATATAAAATTCAAAACAGAAAGTGGTTGGAGACATCTCTTTTTTTAAACTGAATATTATTTGGTAAGTTATCGTATTTTTCCTTATTTCCTTATTTCCTGTCATATATGCTGTATAAGGTTATATTGTCTGATGTCTATATTAAAAATTGTGAAAGTTACAAATGTGAGGTACATGTTTGTAGATATATATATTTTCTTTTCTACTTCCGCACCAAGCTGACATCAGCTTGTCACGGATTTCTTTATTCGGTTGTCCATTCCAACCGCAACTCGTTCTCCCAAAACAGTCCACTTGAGTAGCATTATAGGGATTTAATGTACTCCAGCGTCCAAATAACTGATGGTTTACTAAACAGTCATTTGGTGATGGCAGAATAATATTTTAACGGTAACATTACCTTTGGCAGTTTCTGACAGCAAACATTTTTCAGGTCAGTCTGCATTTTAGCACATTTCTCACATGTGCATCTCTTAACAGGGGCCACATTTTACATACAGATTAAGATTGAAAGACTAAATCCACCATTGTGTCACACAACAAGCAGGTAATGGACGTAGTGTTCGGCTCCAGATCAGATTCAGGCTCGAACGTGTATGGATGGATTTGAGAATATAGGTCTGGTTCTGCCCTGAGTCTGGTTCTGCCCGAGGTTTCTGCCTCTTAAAGGAAGTTTTTTCTTGCCACTGTCGCCAAGTGTTCGCTCTTGGTGGGAATTGTTGGGTCTCTTTCTCTCCTATACTTTAAGGAGAAGGTCTTGACCTCCTCCAATTGGAAACTGTAAACTACAGTTTACTTTCAGAACCTCCACACTGTTCAGAGGATGAGGCGGTGTTCACAAGCACTGGGTGCTACAGCTCAAAAGAGTTCCGGAAGTTGTGGGGTTTCGGGGACAGGGGCCTTAAAGAGCCCTGAGCTACTAATGTCTGTTTCAGTCACCAAACGAACTGCTCAAATGAGGGATTTTGCATAACAGATGGTATGAGATACAGTGTAAGTATTTTTTTTTCCAACTGAGAATCATGCACAGCTACTCTAGTGTCCCAGGATCAAAATATAGAGCTGGAAATGAATATTAGCATAACAAGTCCTGTTATGCTAATAAGAATATAATAAGAATACAAATGTTGAAAATGTTTAAAAAAGGAACCAAATGGGTCAATGGTGTTTATCAACTTGATTTTTATTCACATGTTTTTGTCAAATATGTGGATTGGTCATATGTAAAATTTTACATTTGGCTCAGAAAGATACAAATTAAGAAAATGTGACCTCTCACTTGTCTTGTTATTTAAGGTTTGAAATTCAGAGACTTACAGACACAAGCTAACCTCTCTGCTTTTGCTACTACAGCTAGCACGCATAAGCTAAACCTAGGCCACAACTTCACACTGACTTCCTGCTCACTTTAGAAACTGGTCTAACTGTACATGCTCATGAGCTCAGTTGTTTTCAGAAAGCTCACTCTCCTTGTCTCAATCGACAATGTTCATGTCCAAATTTCCCAAACATCTACAATGGAGGCTCACTCCTGTCATTTCAGAATCTTTTCACTCCTTATCTTTTCCCTTCTACCTATTCACCCATCTTTTGTCATTTTCTCTTCCACGTGTTTTGTCGCTTCCATCTTCTCTTTTTGATTTTAATGCTTTTTTCAAGCCTCTTGATTTTTCAAGCTTCCTCTGTCCTCCCACGGATTTCTGAGGAATAACTATAATTGGGTTCTGATCAAATTGGCAGAAGAGAGCAGAACAGTTAGGGCTGGTGATGTTCACACAAATGCACGAGCACCCTCCCTGATTCTCTTAAATTATGGGGTGGATGCAGAAGAACAAGCTTAACACACAGTCCTGTAATTCCACTGCAAATCCAAGACGGCATTATCAGTACACAAAGTGGATATGAAGAATTGAATCAAGTTAACATGATTTACCAAATGGATTTCCATTCAACAATTGTATAACAAACACAATAAATGTAAACATATAAAAGAAAAAAGAAGCTCCATTATATCTTTCGCAGCAACAGTGCTGCCAACTTGCAGTACTGTAACCTGGGACGCCACGTGGTTGGTTGGCTTCAAACTAAAGTCTGAAGCTGCTTTATCTGTTTTCAATTTCACCACCTTATAACTTGCTCGTCTAAACACCCATCGCACTCTGACAACAGCGGGACCAAAGCATCAGTCTGCCGCAGGAAAAGGACACTAAAATGCCCCAGGCAGGCAGGGAAGAGACCACGTTTAGCAACCAACACAAGTCAGTGGGTGCTAACACATCAACTACGCCCCTGCCAGGAAATCAGTATTCACCAACATTTGCCAGAAACACAGCTGTTTGATATGAACATCACCACTGACTGCAATAAAGTTCCACATCAGTCCCTCTCTCACTCAACACATTCTTTCACTCCAAACAGTAGCACGCATAAACACCTGTTGCCCCCCAACACACAGTCAAACACATTCCCTAGCCTAAAGATTTCTCTGCACAATACAGCAGCCGTCACAAATTAAAAATGAATCACAACCATTGTAAAAACCCATGTCATTCCACATTTGATTCCTCAGGCAGACAAGGTCACAGCTGCTGCAAACCTGTAAAGCCAAAAACCTCTTATTTCTTATCATGACTCCTTGTTTTCTAAAGCAGTCAGTCAGGACGATACATAATCCAAAGATGCTGTACATTAGTACAAGTCAGGTTGATATTGCTGATGTCGTAAGCTGTATGACTGTCCATGAATGTTAGAAATAATTCCAAACAAGTGTGTGTTCAGAAACGCATCAGTCTTCACTGGCCAATGTACCCGACCAATCCTGTTACACACATAATGTCATCACCACAACATAGACGCTCGCTAGTTAGATAGATAGATAAATTTGTCATATCTGTGGTTTTAACAGCTTCTTAAAATCAGACTTAAGCGTGGTGGTTTTTATCTTATATTTGGGCATTACGAGTTCCAAAACATGCATGTTTAAACATGTATTCCCCCCCCCCCCAAAAAAAAGTAACCCTGCAAATACATGCTCCTGTGTGTGGCACTAGGAGGATGATTCCGCCTGTGGAGAGTCCAACAGACTGACTGATGCTCAATCAGACAACTAATTAGATCAAACGGGAACAAGGAAGCTTAATTCCTACTTGAAGGCAAATTCATCATTCCACCATCCCACCTTGGTATGTGCGAGGGTCCACATGGACTCCTGTGCTGATGTCCATATGCAGCCCAGAGTTTGTGACTGATCTTTATACAGCGTTGGCAAACAACATTGTGGTGTAATGCCACCACCGACTGGAATGGAGTGTGGGTCGGGAAATGCACAAGCTTCGAATACCAGACTGACGTAGACCCTCAAGTGTAGTATGGATAGAACCACGTGCGCATCCACATGACTGGCCAAAAAAGTTTGCAGCTGTCCGTGGACAAGGAAATGGAATGTATCTCCATGCCTCTAGATGTGTGATAGTCCACTGCTGGGAGCCTGAGGCATTTGGAAACTGAGAATGAGAGTGGAGGGGGAGGGAGAAGAAGCGATACAGAGAGATATGGGAGATACAGCGGGAGACCAGACCAGATAAAAGGAAGATGGCAATAGACAAAGAGACAAAAAGACAAAGAAAAGCTGGTAAGAGGGAAAGAGTTCAGAATGAATCAGCTGGAGGAAAGACATCACATGAAACAAAGAGCGAGAAAGACAAATTATACTTAGAATAACAGAGAAAGATAAGGAAAAGAGGTCAGGGCTGGAGATTGATAAAGGAGGAAAATAAGTGAGGCATCAGAAATAAAATAGGACAGGGAGGCTAGGAGTGTGAAGGCTGTAATGGGGCTGGTAATCAATGAAGCCAAGGGATTGAGACGAGCCTTCTGGCCCTCAAATCTATCCATCGACCTAAGCGGCTTACTGGGGACGAGGCGATGGGGTTTGATGCAGCCGCTGGGACCAGGAACCCAACTTAGCTTGGATCAAAGTAATCAGTGCTGGTCTGCAAGGGGGCACCTGATGAGGTTCATGACCTTACCTAGACGTGTAGTGTAATTCTCTACAGCAGGCAGAGAGACAGGAGGCAAGGCGTGTTTTCCAAGCCTTTACTAAGGTGAAACCCAATGGAACGCAAGCACCAATCATTAGGGCTGCACCTAACGATTATTTTGGTAGTCGACTACTCATATTACCGTATTTTCCAGACTATAAGGCGCACATAAAAGCCTTTAATTTTCTCAAAAAACGACAGTGCGCCTTATAATCCAGAGCGCCTTATATATGGATTAATTCTGGTTGTGCTTACTGACCTCGAAGCGATTTTGTGTGGTACACGGCGCTCACGGCGCTCTGTCAAAATGTTTTAGTACGACTTTGGTAAAAGCCGCACCGCTTGCAGCATTAATGCTATCGTAGTCAGGAGCGTCGCGGAGTAATACATACTGTGCTGCACCATAATATTACAGTGTGTGTGTATAACCACCTATAAGGAGTTATTGTGAATACGCTAACGTTTGATTTAGCGGTATCAGACTGTGGTTTTTTTACGTGTTATGACTGAACAAGGTTGGGAGTTATTGTGAATACGCTCATTAACGTTTGAACAATGTTGACAGTTATTGTGAACGCGTTTAATAAAGTTTGACTTATCTGACTGTTTGGATTCGCTTAATGCGCCTTATAGTCTGGTGCGCTTTATATATGAAAAAAGTTTGAAAATAGACCATTCATTGACAGTGTGCCTTATAATCCAGTGCGCCTTATAGTGCGGAAAATATGGTACTTTGCATCATCAGTAAAGATAAAGTAGGTGTTGGGATTTCAGGATTAAAAGTAGTGTTTTAACAAAGCATTATCAGTTGTTTCTCTTATCTTGACCTGGGCTCAAGGAACAATCTAAATAAAAGTTGAACGTACATGGACAATCTAACAAGTGCTCAATACAAAGTGATATGACAGATAAATGTGCCTGAACCCTTACACTGTCAGCTCTTACTTTACTCCTGCATTAACTGATTAGATTTTTATTTGGCCTCTTAGAGGCAGTGGGAATAAAATAGAAACTCAGGATTAACATATTATCACCTTTTAAAGGTCCCATATTGTATAAAGTGAAATTTTTGATCATAAAGCAGGTCTAGATTCTATATTAATACTGTGAAAGTATCAAAGCCTCAGTCCACAGAGAAGCGCACACAGCCTGTAATTGATCCATTGTCAACATAATAAAAACAACAACAATAGTAATAATACTGTGTGGCCACACATACAGAAACACATGCAAACCATGAGTTTACATTACATTACATTTTTCTATTGTTTTGTTCAGTTTGTGTCATTCTGTGTTGCTTCCAACACCAGAATACCTCGATGCTACAGTAGATGTCAACATCTGTTTTTATCCACATCTATGTAATCTAGATGACATGTTTTCTCTGAACAAACAGTATTTATAATTAATTACAATTTTTTAGAGCTAAAACAGTAAACGCAGAGTTTCATCCAAAAAGGGCATAAAATAAGAAATCGAATCTCTATACAGGCCTACAGCTCCTGCATCATGATCAAGATTTCCTCTTGAAGAATTCTTTATAAACCTCAATGAATAACAGTGTTTGATAATAGAAACACAAATTTCATTGCAATTGTAACTGACAGAGTGGAGACCAGATAATCACTGACAGTGAACATCACCACCATATGCTCAGAAGCATCAGGAAGCAGATGCCTTTAAATACAGAAACGGCGTGATCTCTTTCATGAAGGCACTGGTGGTGTCCCATCTCAAAACCAGAATTGGAAGCAGAAAGATGATGGACTAAGTAGATGTATAAGTAGCTGGGGGTGGCCTCTCCTCTTTTCAGGTGGACAGATGTTGAATTGTCCTCCTAAAGCCCCAATACAACCTCTCCACGCAGAAATACTGGTAGAAGAAAATAAACATCAGAGACCAAGAAACCTATTAGCTGTAGGTAGAACTACAGTAATAGTCTGAGAGACCACCAGTGTGAAGAGTGTCTGGGGCCAAGTTCGACTTAACTACCTTTGTATACCTTGTATGTAATTATTTTCCTGTCTGTTTGCATCTGGATCTGGCTTTTTGTTATTAAAGGTCCTACATCTTGCATGTTTCTTGTGTTTTATATGAAGTGTTAAGTGATATCCATAAGAGGATATATTAGTGATTTTAACCAAAAACCATCTCAGTGCAGTTTTACATCTCCTCCCTCAGGCTTCTCTCTGGAGCTCTAGTTATACTCAGAGAAAACAAATCCGGCAAGGTTGGATGGTGGGTCCCGGTGGGCTGTGCTCAGGGCATAGCTGAGGGCATGTATAGTTGTGACATCACAAAGTTCCAGAGGTCCTGACGGCTGGTTTTAAGGCTCAGTTTCTGAATACAGGCTGTGTGTATTTCTCTGTGGACTGAGGCCTTGATAGTTTCACAGTATTGATATAGAACATAGACCTGCTTTAAAATCAAGAAAGACATGGAAATTAAATTACCATCTGTTTACTTTCAACACGCATGTATTTGCATGCAGCTCTGTTTGATTCTCTTTGTGTGCTTGTCCTGGCTACCTTTACTGTCATGGTGGCATGGACGGAGGCCCCTGTCCTGGCTCAGGCTTCATCCCCTTCAGTGGGTGCAGCTGCTTGCCACAGCTGAACAGCTGTCGCCTCACCATTATCATAATCCCTGTCCCTCTTCCTCTGTCTTCCCCCCTCCTCCTCCCATCGTTCCTGGTGTTTTTAATGATTTTTTTTTTTTTTACATGTCCACTGCCAGTAGTTTTTTCCTAATTCTTACTACTAGGCAAACTTTGTACCCCACCCCTCAACTCAAGTCTTAAACCACACATCATTAGCAAAAGCAACTATAAACAATCGAGCATTGTCTAAGATTGTTTGTTAATGGGAGTTACAGATGACTTAGGTAAGTGGTGCAGAGTGTAAGTATCGAATGCAACATTAAACGCACTGGAAATACTCTCAGGATCTAATTTGGGGAAATGTATTCAGGGAACTGCTCTAATTACATAAAGGAGATACATTATTTATCCATGTACATTATTATACAGTGTTTTCCCTGTGCCCAATGACCGGGGTTCAAGCACAGTTTATCCTACATGTTGTGCATAAACCTTCGTGTGTAAATGAGCTGTAAAGAAATAGCAGATATTTGTTATTTGGTTGTTATTTAGCATGTTTCCAGTTCTGCTGACTCTTGCGGAGACTGCAGGCCTCTATCACAACATTTTTCCACCTTGTCATTAGGTGCCATTAATATTACTTCAAAGGCCGGTGTGTACTCCCTTGGAAATGAACAGGGTTATTACAATACCACCAGTCAGGGCCTGTGGGAAATATTATGGAAATTACAAAACTGAATAGAAATAGCTTATCAACATAAACAGTTGGATGAAAAAAACACTGTATAAATAGATTAAAACTTGGCTGGACTAGAAAAAAAAAATCACAATTAGCCCTGTCTTCAAAAGATCCTGCCAACAACTCTGTAGGTTTACACTGATCATTGGATGTGAAGCTGACTGACTGATCATTAGACATTTGCATTGGATTTCAGCCTAATTTATTCAGAAGTATGTCAATGATGTTTAGCAAGCAGCATTAGTGACAGCGGTAGTAACAAAAGCAGCAATGTCATTAAAGCTGTGGATGTAGTGACAGCAGTAATACTAGTAATATTGCAGTAGTTGCAGTAGTACCACTAGTGTCTAGATTTTAGCTCTGTCCCAATCCTGGGGTCACATTCTTTAGAGGACGCTGTCTATGAAGGTGTGGCCCTTCTTAGCCATCGTAGACTGCCAGGGCCAAACCAAAATGAGACTGTCTGGCCTACGGAAGATTTTCACTTTGCGCCTACCATCTGTGCCCGCCCTTATGGTTACACAAGGCGTGGCTCCTGTTGCCTAGCAACTTTGACAACACTTCTTCTTTTTTTCCCCACAGAACTTCAGGGTTTTAAGGCCTGAGGTATTAACAGTTGTACTGTTAGCCGTTGAACTGAGCTGAAACCCAACACCTGTATTTCGAGGTGTGATCCTCGGGCTCTGTTGGTGTTGCTTGCTACCACATTACTGGCACACAATGAATCTTGGGATAGGTTGGGCCACAAATGATCCACCCGTTGGAGCCTTTGTCGGCCAGGAAAAGAAGGCTGCATTTCTCTGCCACGTTTGAACAAGCCTTCGAAATGGTACTAGTTGTGCCACTGCGACAGAGGACACGGCCCCTGAATTGGGACACAGCTTTTGTCAAGGCTGGATGACTTTGACTTTTTAAGTCTTATTCATCAACGGACTTCAAAATTCTCAGGTTCACTGTTTTGTTTGGATTTTACTGAGGAGAAGTGGTGTCACTGAGGTGAACTGGAGCAGCAGCATTAGCAGTTTTCTCATGTGGTAATAGCAGCGGTACAGCTGCAAGCAACAGTGTCGGCCGGAGTCGGGCCAGAGACTCGCCGGGTGCGTTGCCTTTGCATGGTGGCAGCAGAACGTCTTGGTTTTCATTTCGCCACCCACACTGCCTGCATGAGACGTCTCTTGCGTCACAGTTGTGTCGCGTGATCTAGAAGTTCGGCATCTCGCCTATATTTCACACGCGACACGTGTGTCTTGCAGCACAGAAAGACCCACTGAGAATCATTTTGACATCATATCAGCAATATTACACAAAACTGACACCTTCCATTATGTTCTCTCTGAATGTGAACATGCCAGTGGCATTTTAGTGGCATTTGGTGTCAAAAATAAATCTGAATTTATAATGAAGAGAAATCCAATATTCAAGTGTCCTGCAAATTCCATGTCCAGAGATAGAGGTGGCAGTAGCAGCCACGGAGCAGACAACCAGCTGGTGTGTCTCCGCCATCAGTATTTGTATGGTTTATTAATCCTTGCATGCTTTTTTGCATGAAAATTATCATACATTTTTCAAATGAGTGATTATGAACATCAGCAGCCCAATCTCAAAAATATTTACCCTATCCTGAGAGCCCAGTCCTGGCCGTCCAGTCCAGCGGACCTCTGGCCGAGAGCAGAGGGCTATGTAAACACATTAGGACTAACACACTTGGTGCAACCAAACGGAGCATTAACACGGATAATTGACTTTGGTGCTTTTTGGCTGTGACGCTTCATTACTCGTCAGCTGAAGCAAGACATGCTGTCTCAACACTGATCCCATCTCCCCTCATGAGATCATCCTGTCTTTCTCTGTCTCTCCGACATCAGCTCTTACAGGGGGAAAACATTAATTGGGGTTAGCAGGGTTGTAACAATATAAAAATAAACTCTTTCTCTGTTACTGCCTGTCGGTGCCTGGATCTGTACCTCACACATGCTTCCCAGCTGGTTTCATTTAAACTGCCAGTGTCTTTTTATTATGAAGTGAATGGGTAGTAGCTCCAGTATGACCTAAAGGTGCTCACTTTGAAGGAAACCCTGCGGCTTTCTTCCTACGAGAGGACAGAATGGAGGCGTTTTCAAAGTTCCAATATTGTACAAGGTGGATTTCCATGTCTTTTTTGATTTTAAAGCAGGTCTAGGTGCTATATACTGTGTAAAGTGTCAAGGCACTCAAATGCACACAGCCCTTATTCAGAAACTGAGCCTTAAAAAGAGTCATCAGTGCCTCTGTAATTTTGTGATGTCACAACAAAACAGTCACCACCCTCAGCTATGCCCCCAGCATGACCCAGCCAGACTCCCCATCCAACCTTGCAGGACTTGATATCTGCAAGTGTTTACCTATATATTTATTTGCTCTCTATTACGGCCTCTTATTAGTGTTTTGTTCGGCCTCTCCAACGATTTTTCAGCTTTTAATCTTTTTAACACTATTCTTCTACTGATCATTGGATTGCTTTTTGTTATATGTGAAAAGCAGTGTAATTCACAGAGCCACTTAGCACCCAAGTATGGGAGAAGTTAGAAGTAGTTGAGAGGACTCCTTACTCAATAACACAAACAAATCACAAAGACTCGTGAAAGGGCTGCGGGCACCCCGCAACGCTGCGCTATTTGGCAACGGAAAATGCAACTTTGCAATGGTGACAACTTGGAGATCTCCCAGCCATTGGTAAGCCGATCAATTCACAAAAACAATAAATGTGCTCTGTAGACTCCACATCATAGGGCAATTCATACAGTTCCCTTTAGATATTCGCCAACTCGGCACCATAGATGGAACATATGCAAAAATTATTGGTCCATCGTAAGATGAGGAAAAAACAGAAAAAACAGGAAGAAAAAAAAAACACACAATCAACCCATAGATTGTATTCGATGCTACTACAATTCTTGCAAAGTAGAACTAGACGCGATTCATGGCTCTTAATGGAGAGTAGCCAGAGTAGCTATTTGAAAGGCACCATATTCCAGCTGAATGCCACTTGGTGAGGGACAGTGGATATCACACCCTACCTTAACTTTCAGTGGGGACCACAGCTGCATTAAAACAGGATCAACAGGTGGCTAATAGCCTCTCAGTAAGGTTTTTTAATAAAACCATTTTTCTCCATTGAGTGAATTGAAAGTAAGTTTTTATCATAAAATTTAATTCTCTACACAAACCTCATCATACAGATGCATTTTGGAGAATCCACTACTTCACAGCACGTCATCTGTCGTTATTTCATTTGTATTTATCAGGATGTTGCACGTGCGTTTTCACCGGCAGAGACCGGCCTTTCATGGACCAGTCGCTATGGTTCCTGCAAGCAACCTGTATGTGGTAACTGACATCAGCCACGGCCACTAGCTTAGGGGTTTTTGCTTTTCCTAAGTAAAGTCGGTCTCAGCAGCTTTGTGAATGGGATAGAATAGAAAACATTTAGTGCGACTTAGGAGTACTCTGAGTGGTAAGATAAAATGTTTTGTGGTTACGGGTCCTGGTATATAACTCAGCAGTGACTGACAATTGCCAGTGAGTTTCACCGAGCTGCAGTGGAAAGCTACAATCCATAACCTGTGGCTGGTCTGGCCGTGCATCACTCAGACAACAGTCAGCCCCTGAAAGAAGCCTGAGAGAGGACTGATACTTAAAACCATAAATAAATCTTATTGATATCAAAACCTCAAATAAAAACATAAGAGTAAAAGGTTGGACATTTATAGTAGGGAGAAGCTTGGACTGTGCCACAAATCGTGGAAGAATTTATTGTTTGTGAGCTGACTAATCACATGGAAGAGCAGACTGGGGTTTTCGTGCTACATTGCTGACAGTTTACAACGAGAGCAAAATCAAATTTGTATTTGTATAATGTATAATGTACGTACTGCTGTAGCGGCTGTTTCTCTGACGGGAGCACACTGGCTATGTTGTGGAGGTTGTGATTTGTACCTCAGGACTCAGGTTTGCTGATAGTGGCAGCTCCCACTGTTATTATAAAAACAAACCTACTTTTCATTATCAGTGCAGAATGCAGTCGCGGCAGCATTTTCTGTACCAAGAAAGAAATCGAAAAGTGTCTACATGTCTCCAGCTTTTGTTTCCCCACACACAATCCCACTGTATAAATCCCTTTTTACTTCTTCGGCTTGTTTTGCTTGACTTTAACTCGCCTTGCCCAGGGCAAAGCTACAGTACATCAGTAACGAGGAGTATAGCACCACAGAGATGCACTCAGATTTGAGTCAAGTGTAGTGAGTTTTTCCTCATGTGTAAGAGTGAAGGTAAGACGTCTGCAGTCTGGAGTTTCCAGCTGCGTCTGGGATGTTTCTCCGATCCCCTCACCTTCAGCCAGGTCATGTTTAAACACAGACCCACTCCCCTGGCCACTGTCACCAGGATGTCACCACTGTTTTGCGATTAATCTGACTCTCCCACCCACATCCACAGACACACACATCTTCCATTCAACCTCCGGCCCCTTTCATCTGAGTCTCCTTCAAGGAGAGACCCCGAGCTTTGGTCCCACTTTAATGCCCTGTCACACTTCATTTAGCCTCTGAGAAGGAAGAGGAATGGAGTGTGACGTGGGTGCACGCTCTAACACATACACTACACCAGTGTGCAAACATACCTGTATGCAAAGTGTAGGCTTGTTCACAAACACACATGCACACACACACACACACACACACACACACAAATGAAGTCAGAAGCTCTTTGTGCGACCGTTCGCAGGCTTAGAAACTGTGAGAGAAACCAGAATTCACTCACAGTTTTCAGATTTTCTATGGTTCTCCATCCTCATACTTACTGCTCTGTTTCTGTGTTCCACCTCTTTGTAATGCCCTATTCAGGCCAAGGCCACCCAGCTATAGAATGAGGTCAGAGCAAGTGTTAAAAAGTCTAAACAAGTAGAAACACCCAGGCTGCTTCACCCATTGAGGGATGCAAATGTCCTCTGACACACGGCCAAGCCGCGCTGTCTGTCAAACCTCAGTGAAAACAAGAGCCCTCAGCACTGACTGAAAGGCCTTTCAAAACTTTCAACCTTTTTTCCCCCGCCAAGTCTGTGAAGTAAGCAAAGGTGGTGCATCATTAAGCAAACTGTATGAAGTATGGAGTAAACAAAGCCTTAGCCAGGGGCTGAAGTGAGCTGTGGAATACGCTGCACCCAGAAAAGAAACCAGGTTTGTGTTGGGAGGGATAAAATGCCATCTTTGATTTGGTTAAAGTACTTGTAGATAGGCACCAGGTAACCCCCCTGCTCCCTACCTCCATAACCTTTCCTGGCTCACCATCTGGACCGCTGTTTGGGGAGCACAGAGGAGACGTGGGAACGTGAGGACTTGTAGCGTTTATGTACAGATGATCAGCCTAAAGTGTTAATACGCTGCACTGCTACCTTCACAACTATAGTACTAACTTCTAAGGCCTGGATTATACTCGCTGTGTGACCAAGCGTTCGCGTACGTGACGGCTGCGTTGTGAATGAAAACTTGCTTCAGTGCGACGCGGCCACAGCGTGTGATACTGGAGGTCTCCACTTGGGGGGCAGACCACAGAGATCAGGCCCAGAGTCGTAAACAAAGCCGGTGTTCCATACTCATGGAAATAAACAACATGGCGACACTGGAAGAGGTCTGTAGTTTGCTTTTGCTGAAGAAGCGACAGTGGCGCCATCGTAGCCGCCATTTCTTTGACCCTATCTGACCCTCTGTCCTCACGGTCACTGTACTCACACGACCGCTCCTAGCGTTCATGTCAGTATCACATTTTGCGTAATTTTTTGGCGACGTGCACGACCAACGCACCAAACGAATGCAGGATACGCATGGCAGCCACGATGCGTGCGCATACGCATTGTTAACTCTGCTTCGGTCACCAGCCTCACTGCTCTCTCTCTCTCTCTTTCTCTCTCACACACACACAATAGGCCTATAGCAGCATCTCAGACTGCTGGGGGGGACTCCAGTGATGCACTGAGCACTGCCTCACTCTCTCTCTTCCCTCCGTGCATTTATATCACACTAATGCATGTCATTAACTTTGTGTCTTCCCTCGCCTGTAGTTTGTCTTCTCTTCTCTTCTCTCTCTCTCTCTCTCTCTCTCTCTGTCCTCATTCTGCAGGTATCTCTGACTCCAGATCTGCCGCTCCTACTCCACACTCATTATTATTTATATTGTTCTTATTAATTGGTGCTGCTATCATCGCTGCTGTTATTATCGATAACACCATTACACCTGTGGGTATGGCTGTTATTTTTTCACTATAACAATCAATCAGACAGTGCTCAAATACAACACTATATACAGCTGTTCCTGGTCCCGCAATCACATCAAATTACCTTTACTTCCCTGGTGTATTGAAGTCTTTGTCTTTCCCTCAGTCCTTGTCCAGTGTCTCTTCATCCTTCTGATCAGTTTCCCTTATTACTCCTCCTGTTACCCTTTGATGTTCCTAAGTTTTTTGCCTTTGTTTTTGGACTTTGGATTCATTGCCACCCCAGATTGGATTTTTTGTTCTCCTTTGAAGTGAGTCTTTTTTTTTTTGTCATTTTTCTTCATTAAATACGTCTTTACCCATCCAGCCTCTGAGTTTGCATTTGGGTCCTGAAATCCTTCAGCCTATATCACAGTGCTTGATAAGAGTTTGTACAATAGTCTGGACATCCTGCTGTCACTGTGCCACCAGGAGTCTTAAAATAAGATTAAAACAAATGCAAATTCAATCCTAGTGCTAGTTAATTGAAATACAAGTGAGTTAATTGAGACAAAATAGTTAAAATAAATGAAGTCTTATTCTTGATTCTACAACAACACTGTATAACATAGGAAGACCTGTATGGTCCAGCTGACCTTTGATCTTTGCAGTAACCACAGAACCACCACGACATCTGACAACAACAACTATGTATTGTGTGTCTCAACCAAGTGTAATGTGACTGCCATTTGCAATTTGCCTCCCGACTCAGAATGTAATGTACTAACTTTGATGATTCCCTGACTTTTCAGTTTAGCACTATCATTCTATACCATATCAACACTGTATCCCATCAGCTGATGGGAGCTGGTTGTTTTATTGGTATTGGTCGTTTCAGTGCTAATTAACTAATTATAACATGCTAGACTGAGATGATGAACATAGTAGGCATCAGCTGCTAAACATCAGCTTGTTAGCGCTGCCACTGTAGCAGCAATAGCATTTAACTAAAGCACTACTGCACATAATATAGCCTCACACAGAGCTAGCATGAAAATGCACATTGTAAAAAAAAAAAAAAAAAGTTTCATATTTGTAGACATACATGTGCTATTCTGGTAAACAATCTAGAGCTAGAGAGCTCTAGTTATCACAGGTCTTTTTTTAACCCACTGATATGACCCAAAGGAGTGTCTCCTGAAATAGTGGCCCTACAGCAGCACGCGCACAGGTCCTTGGTTGTCATGATAACAGAAATAAACACGTGGCCTGTACCAAGAGCGCCACACCTACCTTCATCGCCTTGGTTACTATAATAACAGTCATGGCTTGGTTAGGTTCAGGAAAAGATCGTGATCTGGGTTAAAGTAAGTACTCCCTCAACATAAGACAATCTTTGTTGTCATGGTTACAATAATAACATGTTTTATTGGCCGTTCGTTGACCCATCCATCCACCCCAACCTCCTCCTGACACAGATTTTGTCGTCGTATACACTACATCACCGCACTTTTCCCTTCGCTCCTATCTAAATGACTGTGGCCACCAGATGTCGCCTAACAACAAAATGCAGCTGTGGGTCACATTAACCTGCTGCTCAAACGACCTTTACGCTCGTTTATACCAGGAGGAGAGTCTCAGTTATCAATGAAATGGGACGAGTGCAAAACAAGAGACTAAAGCTTGAAATGAGATATTTTGTCTGAAGAGCATTATGAGAATATTGAGAATAATATATCCATGGAAGTCAAAGACTAAACCTGAAAATAAAACATTAGAATTTAAAATAAAACATTAGAAATAAAAGCAAAGTAAGGAAGATTCAATTTCCAATTGAGCCATTACATTTACTTGTCTTGTTTAGTCAGTCCCAGATTATCCAGTCTGTGCTCAAAACAATTCACACTAGATTTTAAATCAATGGAAGTATGAGATTATCACAGAGTTTTTGCAGTTCATAGTACTTTCATCTTTGTACCGGCCTTCTGCAGACACAGATGAATAGACAGAGACGGTTAATGAGTTTTGCCAGACAGTCCACACACAAACACACACATGCACGCTCACTAACAAGATAGTCCAACTGCATTCTACACGTCATGTGGCTCACACTGATTCCTGCACATATACCACATGGTGGCATGACATTACAACAACTTCAAATCCTGCACGAGTCGAGAGGTGAACACCAGATGCTCGCGCTCTCTCACTGGTGTGGGAAATGTCAACAGTGCAGATGGTAGAGGGATTTTTATTTCGCCGGGGTCCGGTTGCGGACCTGTCCCTGTGGTACGGTGCGCGACATCTCATCCATAAACATGGCCGTAGGCTGTGGATGTTGTGGTCGGCCTGCCAGATGGCAGGAGAGATGCCAAGCTACTGTACAGGCCTTTCATTATTCATTGCAGGGTTTTCTCTTTGTGTTGAAGCAACACAGATGTGGAACATACAAGACAACTGAAAATAAATCCATCTGATATAAAAAAAATAAAAATAAAAAATTGCCCTTCCTTTAGCAACAGCTCTTAAATATATCCTTTATTGTCTGAAATGTCCTTTTTCCATTTTGTCTGTTCTTGAAAGAGACACACCTGGAGAAGAAATATTCAGGGACGACTTACTGGATATTTCCAGTCCTTTCTTTGGCTGCTCTTTTGTTCTCACACAGTCTGGGAGAGGGAGTCACCACCGTGCACGTGTATACACATGAATACACACGGGCGGCGATGCAGTAAAGCTTCCGTATGCATGCAAGTGTAATGTCACAGAGGGAGCAGCGTGAATAAAAAAAGGTGGGTAAACAGGGCTCCAAATGTAATGAGATTAAAATAATAATAAATAGAAACAAAAACAAAACAAAAACTTTTTTTTTTATGTTTTAATCTCATGTACAATGAAGAGCTAACTTCGTATAATGATACAACAGCATATTGCACATAAATGATTGGTCAACTCCTCCCTGAAGGATTTAGGTTTTAGCTTTTGCTCAGTTAACACAAGAGAAGTGGAGCGGACCTGCTGAGCTGAGCTGAGTGAGTGAGCAGCATTGCTCGTTCCTCCTGCACATTGTACAGGTGTTCACAATACTGTCTTGTCTTTTTTTTTTTATAGAACAGTTGCAAGCACACATGGCCCCAATCACCACAAGGCTACACAAAGGAACCGTCACATCCCAAAGTACTTCAACAACAGAAGGTAGAAAACTTTTGTGACGACCTGTTTGTGTATGCAGCGCACACCTTTATATGCATGAGATCAAATCAAGGACAGTGGAGTACATACGGAATGCAAACATCATGTCTGCCATAAACACCGTGTCCCTGTAGCGTGTCCGCTGAATGTAACTGCTCACTTCAGGAAGAAGGATACAAGGCTCTTCTGTATGCAAGTGGTCATGTGTGATGTCAGAGATACAAAGAAGAAGATGATGATGGGGAAGGGAACAAAAGGAGGAAACTGTAGTAAATAGGGAAAGAGGTACTGTGGTAAAAATCTATGGCCAAACAGATAAAGTGAAATGTTTGGTGGATTTATGAATTCATTTTCTACCTTTGTCCCACAAAAAGCTTATAAATTCCAAATTGATGCTCATTTTGCATTTTGGAATACACAAAAACCCTAACACACACACACACACACACACACACACACAAACACACAAACATGCACTGAGATGCAATTTCTTGTTAAAATGTCTTTTATATTTTATCTTGATGCTTCAGCAAAATCGTTCTTTACTTTCAAACCAATAAAGCACAGCAGGGTGAGGCGAAGTGGAATTGACAGAAGCAGAAACCGCGGTGCATGGAGAACGTGAAAATGTGGGGCAGCAAATGAGAAGTGACTGTGAAACTCAGAGAGACCGAGGGAGGCACCAACAAGACTTGACATGAGTAACGATGGCCAAATTCACAAACTCTCGTTTCTACTGTAGTTTCTCAAATCTGTCACTTCAGCCTCTTAGCAGCAAATTGTTTGAGAGATGGACACTGAAAACAACAACCACACGAAACAGCATGTGTTCTGACGTCGCCGTGACACTGTGAGTGTGGCCTGCACTGTCTCGGCAGAATAACAAAGAGGTATCCCCTGACCCGGCCCAGTAACCCCTCCCCAGGCAGACCCCAGCCTCCCACGACATGCCCTGGTCCTGGTCCAGGTGCAGGTGTTGCCCTCTGCATGCTGAGTGCTGTTTTAGCTGCTTAGCTCCCCTCCTCCCAACCACACACACACACACACATCCACACACACACACACACACACACACACACACACACACACACACATATCCACACACACACACAGCATCTGCTGCTTCAGTTCATCTAAACAAGTACTGACTGATACACCCTCGAGTTGGAATTTATTGTGATTTATAATATAATGAGACAGGAGCTAACAACTGAAGTTATCACTGTGGCAAACATTTTATCCTCCGTCTCAGTGATTGTGAGATAAGCTATAGAACTGCAACATCTGTGCAGGAATGTTTTGCACATCATTTATTCAAAATAAAGGTCCCATATTGTATAAAGTCAGATGTCCATGTGTTCTTGATTATAAAGCAGGTCTAGGTTCTATATTAATACTGTGAAAGTATTAAAGCCTCAGTCCACAGAGAAATGCACACAGCCTGTATTCAGAAACTGAGCCTTAAAACCAGCCGTCAGGACTTCTGGAACTTTGTGATGTCACAACAAAGCAGTCACAGCTCTCAGCCACACCCTAAACTCAGTCCACCTGGACCCACCATCCAACCTTGAAGGATTTGGTCTCTCTGATCGTTTACCTGAAATCTGATATATTTTTTTTTGATCACTGAGAAAACAGCCAGCCAATCATTGGCCATTGATGGCAAATCTGAGAGAGAAAACTACATTAAGATGATTTTTGGTACTTAAAACCACAAATATATTTTCTTATGGATATCAACACCTCAGATAAAACACAGGGAAAGTGTAAAATATGGGACCTTTAATACACCCCACGCTGCCAAATCCTGAAATACACTGAAGTGGCATACATGTGAGTGGCAAGTTAACGCCGAGGCTTGCTGCTCCAATCTACTGTAAGATGCTACTTGTGTTTACAACCCACAGCTTCTTCTAGTTACCTTAGAATGCAAAGTGGTTCACTTCCTGTGCACCTGAAGCTCATTCACAGAAGACACATCTGCCATAAAGGCTTCATGAACGAGGACATCGCTTTTGCGTTATGTCAGTCTGCCACAGAGAGCAACATCATGGGCTTTATTCAAATGAAAAGCATCACAGATGATTACTTTCAGACTGAGCTGCACAGGAGGAGCTATTTGGGGAAAAGACGCAATAAATACTCCCATACAGCCATCAAGGACAATGACCAGATTTTTTCATGCAAAAATCACAAAAAAAAAAAAAAAAACGTTAAAAAACAGCAGAAATCTGTACGCCTTCACAGATAAACATCATCATCCTGCAAATATGAAGTCTGGAGCATGTGTGAAATACATTTCCATATCACACACACAAACACACACACAGACACACACTGACGTGTCATGTGGTTAGGCCATGTTTTGCCTCTGCTAGAGCGTCTGCCAACTTGGCATCACAGTCATTTCTCACACATTCTTGTTAATTACATAAGTGATGATTAGTGTGTGCAGACAGTTAGCTGAGATAACACTTTGACTGACGTGACTATTACATACACCAACATTATGTACTACTATATAAGGTTGCAGAAGTAATGGCAATTTTGAGTTAAGACCAAAGACGTGCACAAAGTACACAGCTCCATAAGTCGAAGTATAAATACTCCTGGTCAAGTATTACTACAATAAAAATGAAAGTTCTTCAGGAGTACTTGCTTTAAAAAATACTTAAATGTTCAGGCTGTAGAATAAAAAGCTTCTAGAATATGATACAAAGCCAATAGAAATAAGTCAGAAGTCATTTGACCAACCGCAGCATAAAAATAGCGACTGCTACAAGCTGTCTGTTTAAAAGTTTATCTGGAATTCAGCAAAAACGACAAACCTCAACGTGACCTCTGAAGTTGGACAGCTATTTTCTGTAGGCGGTGATGAAGTTTGGTCATGGTTGATACAACAAACATTTCAAATTAAAGGAATCTTTCTTTATTTCTAAAATTTCATGCATGGACTTAAGATGAAGGCAGAAAAGCCTATGTCCGATCGTTTTTGTCAAAATAAAAGAACATTAATTCCACTGATTAAAAGCTTTACTTAAAAGTAATGAGTACTTCATAGAAATATAATTGAGTTAAAAGTATAATATTTGTCTTTAAAGTGCAGTGGAGTAAAAGTCATACATTTACCAAAAATGAATACAAGGTGCAGCTATTCGAAAAATATACTTAAGTACTGTACTCAAGTAAATGTAAGCTTCTCTGTTACTGTGCACTCCTGTATGTAACAGCATATGAAATATGTAGTAACTACAAAACAGAACTCTCTCTGGCTGACAGGTCTATAACTTTATATCCATATCACTGCACTGTTTGCTACAGAGACACAGTTAAAGCTGTGTAGCTGTGTTAAACTATTTAGTGAGACTGTGACACCTAAACCCAACTAAAGCTACATCCTCCTACTATTTCTGCTCCCTCTCCTGCGCCTGTTTTGATTGGGCTGGTGGTATTCCACGGTTTTTATACTGTCAATAAGTCAGAGATGAGACCAAAACCAGCAATGTGTCATTTCATCTGTCAATAATTTCAAACTCTCCTATCCCCAAAGGCAGGTCACAATTATATCATATCTTGAAAAAGGGCTGAGTAATTTCCTGAAACAGCTGTGCAGTGTAGATTTTAACAAATGGTACTCAGGAGGAAATAATGTATTTCCAGCTGCAGATTAAAACATATTGCGCTGTATGAGCAATTACAGGGACACTAATGCTGGCAGAAACATGATATAATACCAATTAACAAGCTAAAGGTCACAATGAGTGACTATACATGTTTTTCTTACTCATTCTGCCTGAGACCACTGATATCCACATGGGTAGCAGACATATTGACAGACAGGCCTCAGCATGTCAATACTACGGGACATCAGCAGGCCTGTTTTAACTGAGCACATTTCACCCTGCTCCAGTTCAGTGCAGCAATCTAGCTCATTCGTGTATAGCTTCAAGTGTGGAACTCTACTGTGCTGCAGAGGAACAGGGAAAATCGGGTTCTTGTGACACAAACAATCAATCACTAGGATCAATTCATTGTTGGCTGGTTTTGGTCTTTTAAGTGGATTTGTCAACAATGAAAAAAGGTTCTACAATATCACATTAGACTTGCATATTTTAAAACTCACATATTGTAGAAAGTGAGATTTCCATCTTATAAAGCAGGTCTAGGTTCTATATAAATACTGTGAAAGTATCAAAGCCTCAGTCCACAGAGAAATGCACACAGCCTGTATTCAGAAACTGAGCCTTAAAACCAGCAGTCAGGACTTCAGGAACTTTGTAATGTCACAACGAAACAGTCCCCGCCCTCAGCTATGTCCCCACCATCCAGTGCTATATTTTTATTAGACTGCCGCCATAATTTCCCCATATACGCCTCTGTCATGCCACCGTCCAGGAGATGTCTGCAGACGCTGCAACGCTGCATCCCAGTGCCACCAGATGATCCAGCTGTTTGCACCCTAACCAGGCTCTGGTCTGTAGCTCCACAAAAAATCCAGCAGGAGCATTTTTGTCTGTATTTGACCATCTGTTCATTTCAGCGCTGACTGACTACCGCCACTACAGGCTCTCTTTTGATTGGCTGACTGAACCGAATCCTGAGGCAGGATGTAAAACTACATTAAGATTGTTTTTTTGGTTCTTAAAACCACAAATATATCTTCTTATGGATATCAAAAGTTCAAATAAAACCACAGTAAAGAGCTTTAATGTATTAAATTATATATTAATGTATTGGACTAATTGAAAGTGCCCTGTGGAGTTTTCTTTTAAACAAACAAAAATTAAGTTTATATTCAGTGTTGCTCACAGAAAAGTCTTTGATTTTTGGCCTAACAAATTTGGTGAATGCATTCCCTTCTACGTAAAACAGCACAACAGCAAAACAGATTTTTATTTTTATTTTTCAGTGTTTTAAATTGAGCATTGTTTACTTGCACAGTCTTCTGACCTGCCTTTGTTTTCCCTGCATTGCCGTGTTTCTTGGTGCTTACCGCTCCCACGTATCAATTAGCAAAATAGTGTGAAACCCAGGACAGAATGTGAACCGTGCTACCGGCATCCATGCACATGTGCATAGCAAAGCCAGGGCACACTCATAAAAAACACTGCTGTGTACTGCTACTAGCAACCAAAACCTTAACTGCTTACCTTTAATTGTTCAAATAGACAAAGCTTAAAGAAGATATTTTGTTTTTAATAAATATTTACAGCATATTTCATTAAGACTGTCCAAAGGCGGAGTGCATGTATATATTTTATCTTATATAAAGTCTGTGAAAATGGCAAATTAAAGGTAAACTTTTCTACAGTTGGCTGGCCACCCTAAAAACCCTTTTTCTCTACTTCTCATTTCCTTTACCCTGTGCCTTTGTACTGCAGAGATAGATTTTATTTACTGTGCCTCAGTCATGTTCTTCGCAGACACATATCTGTAAAAAACAACATCACTCGGCTGCCAAAATCACTCACAAGACCAAATCCTCCATAGTGTTAAGCTTTCAGCGCACTCGGGAGACGCTGAGATTTCCAGATGTGTTCTGGCTCAGGGCTGAAAGCTTTGGTTTCACTTGGACGTGACATTCCCATATAAGCTGAGGAGTTTCTATCTGCAGGGCAGAGCTATGGTCTCTCTCCCTCTCACTGCTTCCTCACCACAATATTATGTGGGAGAATGTAAAACTGATTCCAAGGCTCCTGCATCTGAGAGCGACTGTTTGATTCAGATTTACTGAGGTCTGCTTACAATTACTAATCATTGGCCAGAGGTAGCGAATGAGAGATGGCTGTATTGACTTATTATGGGCTGTCCAACAGCAGTGACTGGGCTCTGGCGTCGCTGCGGCTGCAGCTTGTCCAAACCTCAGCCGATTATTCTTTCTCTCCTCATCTTTTTGGTCGGCAGCCATTCTGCTTTGTGCTTTTTGATTTGTGAGGAAGAGTGAGTGGGAGGGATACAGACTGAGAAAAAAGAGGGAAGGTGAAGGAGTAGCAACACATAACAGGCGATGAGGAGGAGGAAGAGGGCAAATATGATGATATAATGAAAAAAAGGGTGGATTTGAGATAAACAAATCTCAAAAAGAAGGCAAAATAAAAAAAATAAAAAAACACGGAACGGTGCCTGTGGGAAGCTCTGGGCTTCAGCAGGAAGTCAAGAGGCAGAGAGAGAGAAGAGGAGGAAGTCTGACAGGGGGGGAAAGTGTACTGGGAGAGAATAGTGCACTAATGGGACCATCTCAGTCCCCATCCCCCCACCCCCCCAACCCTGTCTGCCTCTGTGCATCCCCTGATGGAGGTTGTCTCCCCTCTAATCCGCTAATATGACACTTCCAGAGGCCAGGCACGCACACATTAGACTCTCATATTGACGTGTGCGTCTCAGTGTGAGCTCACACACACACACACACACATCAGACACACACACATGAGACTGAATGCCAACATTAATCAAGTAGACTGAAGGCACACACATAATTACATATATAAACAAACACATGCACAGAAACATCAAATTAACATCTGCACCCACACACACACACACACACACACACACACACACACACAAACACACACACACACACACAAAATGCAAATCATTCCTGCAGTCAGAAGTGCGTGTTTATGTGCGTATGCATAGCTGTACCTACACAATGTGGGTTAAATAAAATGAGCTGGTCTGAAGTGTGTAATTTGCAACAAATGGCTCACTCTCAAATTACAGGTGCCTGTGGTATTGAATGTGAGTCTAAGTGGGCCCATTAAGGCCAAATTGGACTAATTCAATCCGCAGATCTGATCCACTAATACAATTGCAGGGTTGTTGGACGCAGTTGCGGAATTCAGCTGGGTTCACTTGGAGCTGAGCTCAGCTTTGATGGAATGTTACCCAGCAAAATGTGAGGGTGTGATGTGTTGATGGGGGGGCTGACACGAGGGCTGAGACTGAGGAGTCACTGGAGCGGTATTGAGCCTATTTACACTATTAGCTTAATGTGGGTCACTGGAGCCAGTGATCGGCAAAGATTATCATTCAGCAGGTTATGACTTCAATCTGAGCAGATGGATGTGAATTGGCGCGCTTGATTTACACCTCATAAATTTCAAATGGAAAACATGGCTTCCAAAAGGGCCTAGAAAGAATTGACATTGAGAGCGTTGGAGGCATTTTGCAGCTGCACCTGTTCTCATGCAGAATTTGGATCTGTGTATAAAAGATTATTGAAATGGCAGCTCTTTCAAACACCGCCCAAAGATTGCAAACTAAGTTTAATGATTGTCTGAGGCAGAAAAGTTGGCAAAAATTAGGAAAAGATACAACAAAGGCTGTTGGAGCATTTTCCAGAAATGATATACTGCACCTCCCCTTGTTACTTCATTGTCTTCTTGTATAAATTTTTGAAGGGATTTCATGCACTTCATTGCCAGGGTGCAACTAATGATTATTTTCATCTGCCAAATTACTCTCTTAATTAATTGTTTTGTCTATAAATTGTCAGGGAATAGTGAAAAACACAGCCCAGTGTGATCTATTTTGATCATATTTTGAGCTTATGAGTCCAAAAGTCTGAAATATGTGTGGGTGCTGCCGTATAGGACACACTGTATGAACCTGTAGCTGCTGCACAGTGAGGTGTATGTGTCTGTGTATGAGCTGTGTCTGTTTATGTGTGGGTGAATGTCTCATATGCATCCATGCATGTCTAAAAAGGTCATCTTCAACCAAGCTGCGGTTGTAACGGCCAGACGAAACCTTAGAATAGCTCGCTGCACTTCCTCCCTGCATTAGCATAACAATAAAGAAACCCACACACTCATCTCCTGCTCCCACTACAATAATCACTTATTTACCTCCACCGCAGGGCTGTTTCATGACCTTGAACGCAGCCATACGCCTGTGTGTGTGTGTGTGTGTGTGTGTGTGTGAATAAAAGGCAGAGTGTTTCTGTTGCCCTCTGCGTCTTTGTCTGTGTGTGAGTGTGTCTGTAGCAGCGTGTGTTAACATCAAAACCTGCCCCACAAAAGCTGCCATCACATCTTTAACAGTCTCCCCCCCTGCGCACACACACACACACACACACACACACACACTTGGGAAGAAAAACAAGTGAAGGGGAAAAGAAAAACAAGTGAAAAAAAAACATGCCAGAAATGATGCAGTCGGCACGTCGGGCCTGTTCCGATTGGCTGGGCAGCGGTTGAAGGTTATCCCAGCTAACAAACATATCACACCAACCATGGAAGCACACACACACACACACACACACGTATACACAAAGGTATCCGCACCCATACAGCCTTTATGTGGCCAGACAATAGTCTGTAACCTTCAATTCTGTGGCAGTGAAACACCCGGTGCAACAAACAGAGCCAGCTCTTCACATCGACCACATCGCCAAGGCGGCCGGGGCTCGCAGAGGTGTAGCAAATGGAACAAATGGAATAAAAGCAAATGTAGTAAAGCCTAAAATGTAGTGAGAGCGCATGAGCGTTAGTTAAACAAACATGTCTGGGAGGCAGAGCCGCTCTGAGGCAGAAATAATTCTGTTGGTTTTAACTTTGTTGTAATGAAGAAGCTGCAACAAATGTTAGTACAAATGCAAAGACTTTTTTTTCCAAGGCTCTGTTGATTTTAGTTTTATTACATGAGTTTTTTGTTGTATTAGAAGGAATCTAGGGCATAATTTCCCCTGGGGATGGGCTGAAATGAACAATACCAGACCCCTCCCACACCTTTGAGACACAAGAATTGAGGAGGCTCCATTACCTCTCACAGTGACTGTCATTTTTTGGTTGGTACAGTAATTTACAATTTATTGGTTATTTTCATTTTATTTCTTCTTTTCTTTCTTACTTTCCACTTCTACTTTGACCTTCTCTATATGACAGAATTTACATTGAGAAGATAACATGAGCCAGAGCTTTTCAAATGCCCACTGGTATTTGTAGTCCCCTTTGACCTAACCATTGAATGGTTTATTAGTTGTTGGTTGAATATCTGCAGCTACAATGTTCAACATTCAAATGCTAAAACAAAGACTGGTGAAAAGTCACAAATACTCTCTGTGGGCGGACTGTCCAATAAAGTCTCACCAGATATTCTGTATGGAAATGCAATAAATTGCTTTCACATACTTGCCACTTCTAAAACCTCGCCTACACCATTAATTTAATAAGATTTTCTTTTTACAGTGACTGTACATACTGGTCTTTGTTTGCAACAAAAGACAGACACCAAGTCTGATCATGAGATATTTATGAACAACAACCCCCCCCCCCCCCTTTCTCTTTGTCTCTCTCTCTCTGCTGTTTTATCATGAACTTGACAAGCTGGCAGTCACACTGAATTAGGGAAAGATGGGCAAGCTTTGGTGTTAGCTGAGGGCAGCTTTGGGGTAATGTCGACCTGTCAGGATCTAAACCAATCTACCGTCCCGTCAACAATGCTGCCATGAATGGTTCAGACCAGGTGAGAGCAAAGCACAAAGCTTTTGTTTGGCTCTCCCACAGGACCCATCCTCCATTTCACCCTCCCAGAAACAAAATGCTGAGGTTAACTGACTGTAAAAAAAAAAAAAAAAAAAAAAAAAAGGGTGTGGCTCACTTTATGCATTAGTGCATTTTGTTTATCCTGTGCTTTTTGTCAACCATATTAAACTTCTGCAATGCAACAAAACGCCCAAGTTGCACAAACCAGGACAGCCATGGTGATTAATTGGAACACCTTTGGCTATGATTTGCAATCAATAAGAGCTTTTTCCACAGTAGAGCCCAACTCAAGGAGGGTGTCAGTGCTTAAGGGTGGGAATTGATTGCACACAATAAAAATTTAGTCCTGTGTTCAAAGCAAAAGAGAAAAAAATATATAAACAATTAGTCAATTAAAGTTGAGTGCAAACAAGGTGGTTTCACACCAGCCTGAGGCCAGTGATTGGATTTTAATCATTAGAGGGCATTCTGGGAAAAAGCTCTAGATTTGGTGGTGTGTGGCTCGAAACTGCACATCACACATTTGTTTCATCAGCTCATTTGTCTTCCCGTATGAGTGCATACATCTAAAGGGGAATTCCACCAGTTTCACTGTGGCCCTGGAGAAGCTTCAAGTTGGAAAAAAGTAGCCCTGGTGATGCCTGCAGGAAGTCTTGACTCAGTACAGGTGGTATATCCAAAGTCATGTGCCAAGTCAAAGTCCGAGCTCTGAATTTCAAGTCCTAAACCAGTCATTCTGGAATTAGGGACAGAGACAATGTTAGGCTAACGTAACTGCTAACCACTCATTGATGACAGCGAGAAAACATGAGATGTAGCCTTTGTTTTATAAGATGACACCTAGCACCTAGTTAAAATTCCAATAAAATGATGGCTGTCATTGATTTTGTGTGTGCAAAGTAATCTACTTACCACTAGCTCTTAGCTAATGTCAGCTGGCCTCAGCTTGGAATTAGCTTTTATGAGCAGTTGGGAAGTAGTTTCATCTCCAACTGTAATTTCAGGCACATTTTCCTGTCCATCCATTTGTTGACCACATTACAGTCTGTACATGTGAATATGATCATTTGTTGACTCATCTGTTTTCTGTACTGCCGAATGGATCTTTCCCCAGCTGCTAATTGATTCAACATATACAGTATAAATGAAACATACATTTTAAGCCTTGTGCTTGGGTTGAATATCAAGTTTTCCTCAAGTCAAAAAGCTATGGCCCAAATAAAGTCCAAGTCACTGGTCAAAATCTTGAGTCACCAGATTTGTCCACACCTCTCTGTTGGACAAAATAGGTTTGGAACAGAAAGGTTTTATTGCAAACTGGTGTGTAATCAAGTTGCATTATGGGAATTGTAGCATATATTGTTTTCTAGCCCATTTAATGGATTACAAATAAGTATATTTTTGTCTCTGCTGCGCAAATTTGAACGATTCTTTTTCAATCTGGCTCTTGTGAGTCCACTAACTTCATGTAAATCACGTCAGATCCCTTGACTACAGCTCTAAAACCTGAACACCCGAGTGACATCATAGTAAAATGACGGCTTTGCACTGTCTCTACACGGTCAGCTATGCTACCAAATTACCGTGATATAGCAGGGAAATGAAACAAAACAGTTTATTTCCATTATCTCATCCATTATCAACACCCAGTTATCATTTTCCTAAAGGGGACAGAATCAAAAATAATAAAAAATGTATCCTTTAGGGAGGTAAAATCCAAACTAAGTAGGTGGTTGAGTTTAAGACATCTCCAATTTTTTTCCAGAATTGTAGATTTCCTGCTAATATCCCCTTGAGGCCAAATGCCCTTTCATTATTCTCGCTCTGATTTCCACCACCTCACCACTCTCCTCCTCCCCCCTGTTGTCTACCTTCCCCCGCTTCTGTTTTCTCATCTCTCTCTTCTCATCTCTCCATAATTTACCTGCCCTGCTCAGTCTGTCTCTCCCCAAGCAGGTGAGGAAATCAATCACTGATTTGTCGATTCTCTCTGCGGCAGCACACACCCAAATAGAAGAGTTTTTAACATCGACCGGCGCCTCACTGTCAAGATTCAGGAGTTGGGTAGGAAGACAGAGGGAGTGTGTGTTTTTGTGTGCTGCTGATTGTGCACATACGTGTGTAATTTTCAAACAGGAGTCCAAACAAAGGAGGAAGAAAAGCATCTTCCTTCCTCTTTCCCTGAGGATCGACACGTCTCATGGTTGTTCTTTTTCGCTCTCTTTGTTTCCTTGGTATCTCTCAATAACATATACACATGCATGCACACATGCACACACACATGCACACACACAGTCTCTGCAGCCCGTGTTATTATTTTGTGCGCCCTAGTGACTATGGAGATTTCTAAAGATAGGGCAGGGTGAGCTGTGCTGCTGTTATTAAGATTTCACAGGATGCGAACACACACTTGCACATACAGAAACACACATGCACACACAGAAGCCCCGTCATTGTCCTGTCACAGCCACGGGCTATTTTTGGAAACCTTACCCACAGCCCTCAGTGTAAATGCCTGCCCTCCCTTCCCTCCCACAGCACCCATCAACCCTCTGTCGCCCTCTGTCACCGTGCCAGCCAATCAGAACCTCCTCCGAGTTGCTTTGACAGGAAGCAAAGCTGACAGCCCACCAATCAGCTAATAACTACTCTCTGCAGCAAGACGTTGACGAGGCTCATTGTGGATATGGATGCAGTATCTACGGTTATTTATGGTATAATTACACCGTGATTGCATGAAAACACTTGCTGTGATATGAGACAGGCGAGTTTGCGAGGTACACACACAGCAGGGAGGGAGAGAGATCCAGATTCTCATATGCACTGTGATTCTCTCTTCAAAGTGTCACTGATGCACAAAACTGCTTAATTGGAATTTTACCAATTGCTAACTTTTTTAATGAGGGGGATGCACCGCACAATTAATGTTAGGCAAATATAATACAAATTGTTTAAATAGAAAAATTGTGTAAATTGAAATGAGTGCTGCGTTTGTTACTATGGTAAAACATATCAGCTACCTGAAAGGCAATGATCTGAACTGCACCTTTCATTTCCCAAAGTTGAGAAGAAAAAAAAAAGGCTTTGCACCAAAATTAGCAGGTATAAGCGAGTTTTATTAATGCAGGTGAACCCTTTTAAAAAAGGCGATTGACTCCTTTTTATGCTGCCAGTCGAGTTTGCCAGAGAGGACACACAAAACTGCACGGAGCAATCACACACACACACACACACACATGCTGAAACACACGCAGGGGAGAAAGAGTGAGCTGCTAGCTGCTGTGCAGACTGGTAAAACAGATCCGTCGCATCTAATCCCCGGGTTGGTGTCCGAACCTCCATGTGAGATGCTTCGATCGGTGATTGTGTGTTTTTGTAACTAATTTCGGAGCTGCATCCCTGAGCACGTCGTAGCCGCAGTGTTTCTAGTTTAATAGAGCTGTGCTGGGAAGGGGACAGGTCTGTTTACAGAGTTTTTCCTTTACAGAAAAAAGGCCAAAATTAGCAGGTTCACCAGGGTGTTGTGTTTACATCAGTGCCAATCGGAGCTGGAGCCGATGAATTCCCGTGTCTACTGCAGTCATTTGACCTGGCTGTGAATGCCGATTGTAACCCTTTTGCTTTGCCAACAAAAGCCCAAAGTTATCAGGTCTTAGTGAGTTTTTAGATCAGTGGAAGAGGAGCTTAAGAGTCATATGAGCTGACTCAGTCATATAAAAAATATTTGTCAACTAAAAGTCGCAAGTATCGTGTGGAATAAAAGTGTCTGGTGAACTTTCTGCACAAGTCTAGAAAATCAAAGCCCACTGAGAATAATGGGTAACTGAAATACTGAGACTTAATTCTGAAGAGTCATTGGTGAACACAGCCACCTGCTGCTGTTCAGTAATTGCCTGTGCTCCTGCAGAAAGGACACTTGTAATCATTGCAGCGGCCTCACCGGTTCAAACCACAGCAAAAACAATTCATAAACAGATTAAATGAAAGAGGCAGCAGCAGAGAGGAAACTGGGAGGGAAGAGGGAAATTGAGGTTAGGGTGGAAGACGAGACAGAAACAGAGCGGAATTAAAATGAAAAAGCTCGGACATGGATGAGTCAGGAAAGACAATCCTGCAGGAAAATGTTGATAGATGAACACCTTGTATAAATTTACTCAGCTTTAGAGACGTCTGCTCACTTCAGACCCCTTCAAAGGGCCCTCCCGCTCTAAACACAGACAACAACTACTCAGATGGGGCCTCTTCTTCTGCTGTCTCTACAAGGGATCACAGACAAAGCAGTGTGCAGAAACGGGTTTTGTCGCTGATGTTGTTATTTTCCGTGTAAATCATTAACCAGCTTTTGAATCAAAGAAGCTCGCGGGACAGCGTCTGGTGAGGCCGGCTGTCAAGCAGGCTGCTGCATGCTGCCACACTGGGCTTCATTTCTGCCATCATCATCTGGCTAAGGAGAATGAAGTTCATTACGTTATAGGAAAGGATACAGGGAGTTGGTAGTCACTATAATTTTCCATTGAATGTACTGATTGGCTAAAAATCCCATTGCATCAGGATTAAATGGCCCCCAGTCCAATACTCAGTAACTTTCAGCATCTAAGGCAGCAAGAGATGCTCAAAGTGCAAAAATAGTGCCAGAGACTGCGCATCCAGTACTTTACCCAGTGTGCAAGATGTATCGTCCAGCATGAGCATGACACACAGATTATACATTTATTATGGAACTGCAGCTTCTTTTTGGCGATCTTCAGCAGCCCTGATTCACACCAGCTTGATTCAAGCAGAACATTTACACGCACACGTGGCGGTCAGAGAATATTAGCTATTAGATTACCAAAAACACTGCAACAAGTTCTGCTTCTGGTTTTTCATTTCCATTTTCTTTTAGTTTTTTTCACCATGCAAAGGCTTCTGGGCTTCAAACAATCAACCTATTCTTCTGTTAAGGCTTCTTTTAGCCTCATTCCACTGCAGGAACTTTTTACAAGGGCCTTCTCCAAAGATGCGCATGCTGTAAACATTTCTGCGAACACAGCGGAGCCAATGCATGTACCTCCCAATTCTCAAGCAAGCAAGTTGATTGGCTGATTAAGCTCATGGAGGAAGGCAGGCTCGAAACAAAGATGAAGACAAAAGTACTAGCACTAGCACAATTCCAGCCTCAGCTGTAGTTCCCGTTGCCATAAAATCTCCCTACAGTGGGGTATTACTTGCTGATGGAACGAGGCTCTACAACTACCATTGAGACAGAATGAACTTGTTTCAGTCTTGCTCATTTGTTAAACGCTACTTTTGGTAAGTTCACGCTACAAGATTTTCAAACTCGTGGGGTCATTGGGGAGTTCAAACCACACAACTTGCTATTTTGTAACATCGGGGTTCTCTGAATCGTTGCCAGTTCCCACTACCCGGCTGATCAGCGTCAGGGAGTCACACACTACACAATTTCTCAATGACGACTAATCTAGCTGGTCTCCAAATACGTTCTGTCACAAAAAAAACATGCGAGAATTGACACCAGATATTATGTGACTGTCCGCTATAAACAGTATTTTCAAAATGGACGCCAGGCATAAACTAGCGGTGCAGGTTGTTTCTGCACCTATTTACTCAGAGAAATCGAAGGAAAAGAAAAGAAAAAGAATACGGGAGTGGATAGCCGCACGGGGCCAGTATGGATTGTCTGTTTTTTGGTTTGTTGTGGTTTGTTGTCTGCCTCTTCTGGGTCACAAATCCTAGGTTCCCATGACAACTTGTCTTCAGTCTCATTGGCTGTAGCCGAGAGCAGTCGTACCCGACCCCGAGTGAATATCAAACATGCCAGAGATCCAGTCTGGGTCGGCGACGACTCGGTGAGCTTGTCGGATTGAACCTTTGAAGTGTTGACACATGGTGACTGTTGATCGCGCTGTTGCTTGCGATCTTGGACTTTTTTGTCTGCGACCCAAAGAAATTATCAGCGACATGCAAATCAGGCTGAAAAGCATGTCATGTGAACTAGCCATTAGAGCCTGCCATTTATTTGAATGAGTCATTGCAAAAATGGAAATGTTTACCACTCATGTCATGCTGTTGATTTCAATTGGTGAAACTGCAACGATGGTGGAACACACAACAAGAAAGAGCTCCTAGTTGAACTGACTTTTTTCCATGATGTCAGGCAGAAAAGTAGCTAAACAGTTCTAAGTCTACGCTTTGTACTAGATTCAAAGGGGTGACGGCACTAAAGAAAAGCTATCATCTCTTGACTTGCTAGCAAACTATATATAACTATATATAACTGGACTGCTGATGTTTTTTCTAGAGATGTGAAACCTTATTTTTGTCTGATTTCTCAGATTCTCTGTGATTCAAACTGCAGAGAAGGTTGAGTAGATATCAACAAAGAAGAGATTTGACTTTGCTGCACACCTCGTGTTTCTTCCACAGTGATGTCATCTACAGTATGCCAGATAAAAGGTAACGCTGATGAGAGCAGGATGGATTGAACCTGAACAAGCAGATGCAAAGATAAATGGAGGAGGAGGAAGAATGGAAAGATAGAAAAAGGAAGGTAAAGAGATGAGGCAAAGAAGGAGGGAGAGCGAATTGAAAATATCTGTGACGAGCTCCATGTAATTACAGCACTGTTCCATTATTAATCGTTCCCGGTCCAGATAGGACTTGCATGAGAGTTGTATACATAATTAATAATGGGGACTAGAGCATCCGTTGCTTTCTATTCAAGCGTGGATGGGTGGATGACAGAGAGCGTGTGTCTGATGGTTGAAGAAAAATGATGAACTCAAATTAACCACCAAATTGGAATTTCACTAACCTTAGTGTCGGCTTTGGATACTCTTTGCTTTTCATTAAGTTCTCATAGTCCAAGCTTTGAATCCGAATATGAATTAAATAAATTAAATATGAAACGTACAGAGGGGAAATATCTATTGCTTTATATAGTTGTATGCAATATTGTTGCCTAAACAGCAGCCTCATGAATAATCCAATGAAAGACTGATGAATTGAACCGATCTAATAAACCCCATCTGTTTTTCCAGGTTTAATAATGCATAGGGGCCCCCTGATGGCCCCTGTTGATTGTGTACACACTATTCAATAGATTAGAATTGACTGCAGTGATATCATTGCTGTACTATTGGAAGTAGGGGAGGCTGGGGAGCACTTTTTGTCTCAACTCTATACTGTAACTTGCAGAATTTTTGTGCTAGAGTTCTGAAACTTTTACACATAGTACTGTTATTTGTCTACTTTAAATGCTGATGTGTTGAACTTCTCCAACTACATCACAGATTTCATTAAAGGTCCAACATTTTACACTTTCCTGGTGTTTTTTTTTTTCAAGTTTTGATATCCTTAAGAAGATATATTTGTGGTTTTAGTTGCAAAAAACAATTTCATTGTAGTTTTATGGCTCCTCTCTCAGGCCATTCTTTGGAGCTCTGGCAACAAGATGTTGGTGAGCCAATCACAGGAGCAGCTCTGAGCCTCTCTTCTGATTGGCTGATTGTTTTCTAAGTGATTGAATAAAAATATATAAGATTTCAGCTAAACACTATGGGAAACCAAATCCTGCAAGGTTGGATGGTGGGTCCAGGTGGGTGGGTTTGTTGTGACATCACAAAGTTCCAGAAGTCCTGACGGCTCATTTTAAGGCTCAGTTTCTGAATACAGGCTGTGTGCATTTCTCTGTGGACTGAGGCTTTGATGCTTTCACAGTATTAATATAGAACCTAGACCTGCTTTATAATCAAAATATATAATCAATCCCTCATGGAATCTGGCCATTTTTAATTGGAGACATGAAAATAGAAAAGAAGTTAGAAAATTCAGCTGCCACCCACAATATATTAATAAGGAGAGATGCAGCAGATATAATTTCATCCTCTCAAAAGAGGTGCATTCACAATAGTGTCTTACTCATTTCGTGTAGCTTGCAGTTTAAGAGTTGTGCCACACACGCATGTGCATGCACACACCCACACACACACACATATGCACACACTGCTATTCTTTATCTAGTTAAATCATGTGATTGCATTAGCCTGGTGTCCCCTGACCTCGTCTTGTCTGAACCATCCAGATAGAGCAGCAGAGAGGATTAGAGCACAGTGAAAGGCCAGAGGGCAGCCACAGCTTACATCCACACTAACACAACACTGCAGCCTTTACACAGGCTTTATAACCTACTGTATTATACAGCCTGTCACAGCCTCATGTTGGTATTATTAGGAAATGAGCTGAAGTCGATGTATGGAGGAATAATCTTACAGTAGTATCTGTAATATTTTACTGATCCCCATAAGGAAATTCACTTTAATCACTGCAGCCACTACAGGGAGGTCAAAGAGTTTTGTTCAAAGATGCCTGATCATCACCCGTAAACTGATAACTAAGCTCCATAAAGCAGTGGCTTCAAGCAAGACTGCACTTTTTAAAAGAAGGTATGACACATCTGCCTCTCACAAATCAAAAGTCCTTGTCCCTCTGATACAGATTATGGTGTCAGATTAAAAAACCCTTACATTGTTTGTTTTTGGTAGACAATTAAAAATGACATATTTTGACAATTACTTTGGAGTATTTGTTACTTTCTCTCTGTTTTTGCCTCAGTTCCCACATCTCTGCCCTCCCCTTTACTGTTTCGCTGCCCCCCTCTCCTCCCAGGAGATGAAGCTGTATTGGCTCTTTAAGATGTTGCCACAACTCCCTGGGTTCATTTTCTTCACACCCTCTGGCCTACACCAAATAACAATCCAAATCTGACCCTTAGTTCATCCCCTCAGCCTCGGCCATCCTTCAGTCCCTTACCCTTATTTAACCCCCCACTCAGTGTGTCGTTTCACTAAACTTATTTGCATATGTAAGAAGTGGGTCTTTGAAAATAAAGTCTGAACTTAACCACAACCTCAACCAAACTTATGCTTCCTGCGCAACAAAATCTTTCTTGGAGAAGGAAGGAACGCCATCACCATATTTGTGACTAATACACAGTTACTCATCTGCTTTTCCAAGTAACTGCTCAGCTCCTGAAATTTTGTGGAGGTTAATAGCTAGATGACTCCCGGTGGACCCCTAGTTCTCTCCTGGTGACCACCTGAGCCGCTGTCAATGTCAAAGGTACCTCCACAACTACAAAACAGCTTGTCTAACTTTAAGGATACTGGCTAAACCCTGATAAAACTGCACATGGTCTCTGGCGATGTGTACGAAAGTTAACAAGGATAAGTAATAAGTAATAAAAGAGCACTGGAGGAATTAAGGCGGAGGTGAAGAGGGCCTCTTTGAAGCTACGCTGTTGCAGGCCTGAATATGTACACAGCAGACAGTAATGCTGAGTTGCTGGATTTCATGGAGAGGGTTATATGACCCTCGGGGAGTACGACTCGGTATCTGGGTTGATAAGGCTCTACTTCAGCCTGAAGCTAACAAAGCGAAAGCTCTCACGGTGAGCGGTCGGGGAAAGCGAGATAACCGGGGGGGAGTGGGTGGGAACCGGCTGCCATTTATGAACACAGAGGCATGAAAATATATGCGGATACCCACATGCAGCGTAGTTCATATCACGTATCCAAAATGGAAACAGCAAAAAGAAGGAATGGCTTTGAGAAAAAGGAGCACACAGTCCTACACATATCCACGGAATGATTTTTGGATTTTAGAGAAGAAGAGGGATTTTAAGGTCGGGTATATTCTTACATTATCCGGCACTCGTCACAGCAGCCCTCGTTACATTTCTTACCCGCTTATAGGAGATTTCATTCCAGCACGAGGCAGCTATCAGATCCACAGATGCTACATGATGTTGGTTCGAAATGTGCACTCATAATCAATCTCCATCTCCCCTTAATCATACACACACACACACACACACACTTTACACCTCATCCTCCACCACCACCCTTCTCCTTTCATGTGGAGCTAATTAAGTAACAGTGTTGCTGTTAATTAATTACTAGCCTGCGCTAAAGACCCCCTGCTCATTTGGTTAAATTAACAACATCCTTATTATTGTCGCTGTCTAAGGAGAACCCTGGGATTGGGCACTGAGTGTGTGGGTTGCAGGTGTGTTAACCGTGGAAAAACAAGGCAGTGGCAGGATTAGTGGAGTGGAGGGAAACAGAGACGGGGAGGGAGGTTGATTTGAGTGTTCAGAGGCTTTTGGTATTTTCAGTCTGTATCAGTGTTGCTTGGTACCAGCAGGGAAACACTCATTGTTCAACCCCACACATTCACATCCTCCCCATGTATTTGTTAAGTTATTGTGCCCAACTATTCACATAACCAACCCCCCTCCCTCACTCCTTCTCACACCCGCTCTTCCATCAGTACTTCCACCAGCCTTCCATGTCCAAAAATAAAGATCTTACACAAAGCAGAAAGGGACCCCCTCTGTGGCTGGCCTGGTGGCTGTGTTTTGGTGAAAGCTTTTCTTTTTTTTTTTTTTAACGCAGTGGAGTTTGAAAGCACCAAACGGGGCCAATTGAAGCGGTGTACAATAAACCCGACCATTCCCCCGCCTAGAAGGTCTGGACACTGACCCTGTCCCACCTTGCTACCATTTACACAATTTGGAAAGCGTTCCTGACTGACTTGCTGTGGTCTCAGCCTCTGCACTGGATGGCAACATGATTTTTCATTCCTATATAAAGGTAGTCAAGGAAATTGATGTGTGGCAACATTTCCCAGCATGTAAACTTATGGGCCATAATGTAACGAGCTTCAGTACTGAAGGGTCTGGACCAGAACTCTGTAGATACATCTACTAGAACCATTGTCACATTTGGAAATATGTGTATGGTGTTGGGTTATGTTTGCTCTCTTCACAGACTTGACGTTATGTCTAAGCAAACTCACCATAGCCATCCTCCTGTGTGTATAATGATGTTACTGATGTAATACTCTGGCACTGTAGTCTGCATTGTGGACAAATGTACAGCACATATATAACCACCCAATATGGCGTTCCTAGAGATGAAACAATGAGGTTCTGTTACCACAATTTAACTAGCATACATTTTGATGTTTGTCTGAAACATTTCCTATAATGGCAAGTATGGATTACCAACTGCCCCAACGCCGCAGACACTCTAAAGCCCCTGATTCACAGCAAATCAATTGGCTTTGGTAATAATCTTTGAGAAACAAACGTGTGAAACCTAGAGTAAAATCTTTCAGCCTGGACAGCATAATGATCTGTGTGACGTGATGAGGGCTGTAGGTCCACAAACACATGGCAGGTGTACAGACAAGGCACAGCTATATAGCTGCAGAGGTTTGAAGTGGTGTGAGACTTTAGTTGATTTTAATCTTGGCCTGCTTTGGACCTGATCTGGAGTCACACGGAGGTGGAATTGATTTGGGACTGCTGGTGGAGATAAGTGTCCTGACTGGGAAATTGTCATTTCACTGTAATCCAGAAAGGTACTGCAGGCAAGGAGGTTTCAGTCCACACGTCAACAGAACACACACTTAATGATACAGTGGTTTTATGCATAATATACTCAAGAGCTATAGATGTAATTACCCGCCTGTTGTGTGACATAGATCTGGCCAATCAGCACAGCAGGATGTCTCTTCCCCGTGTAAATTTTTGTCAGTGCTATTTGCTGATCATCGCCTGCACCAGTGCACCAAGATCCTGCTCTATTTCTGCACTATACATGTGAATAAACTAACTTGTGTGTGTGTGTGTGTGTGTGTGTGTGTGTGTGTGTGTGTGTGTGTGCATGTGTGTGTGTGTGCATGTGTGTCTGCTTGCATGCAACCAAACATGTCCCTTACATGCTTGAATCCAAGAAAACAAGAAGAACACGTTTCATATTTTAAACGCGCTGACAAGTAAACATGCTTCGCTGTCATGGTCACTTTCTGCTTCTCATATTTCACTCTCAAACACAAACAAGTTCTGCAATTTACATCAGTTTTTTTTTCTTTTACTGCAGCACAGAGAGAACAGATTAATGCAGATATGACTAATCTCCCAACCAAACATCCATCACTCCCCTCCAGTCGCCTGCGATGCCTTAACGAGCATGATGTTCTTGTCAGCCTGCCACTTCCCTTTCCTCGTTTGCTGTCGCTTGATGCATAAATCACACAGGATTTCCATATGTTAGAATATCAGCGTAGTTTGGTGGAGCTGTCTTCACTTGGGTTTCATCAACGACAACGAGGTTTGGCTGTATCGCGGACGCGCCCCTGACTAAGGAGAGAGAATGCAGCCGTGGGAAGTGGGAATTGTTACAAATAAGCTCATATTGTTTTTTCTTACTCCTTTCAAGTGTGTGAAGTGTTGATATCAATAAGAAGATACATTTCTGGTTTTGAGAACCAAAAACAATCTCAATGTAGTTTTACAGTGAACCAATCAGAAGAGAGGCTCGGAGCCTTTCTTCTGATTGGCTGATTGTTCCAGAAGTCCCTGACGGCTTGTTTCAAGCCTCAGTTTCTGAATACAGGCTGTGTGCATTTCTCTGTGGACTGAGGCTTTGATACTTTCACAGTATTTATATAGAGCCTAGACCTGCTCTATAATCAAAAAACACATGGAAATCGCAATTCATACAACATGGGACTTCTATTACACTCTGAAAAGCACTTCTCTTGTAGTTTCTTCCCTTTTCCCTGAGTTTTGATGTCTAAATGTTGGCCCTTGTGTGCTGGCAGCATCAATTCATTTCTTGGGGTCAGTGCTTTCTAGCAGCAGCCCTCTTAGTCTCGACATCCATGATTCATTACAGTGGAAAGCACAATTACTTGTGACATCCGGTTATTTGTCAGGAGCATCAAGAAGATCACTGCTGGGATCATTATTCTTTTTCCATAAAGAAGCAGTAGCCCTCAGCAGCCAATACCAAGGCGAAGAGGAGGATATTGCATATCATTGGTTTATTCATGGCTGAGATTCAATTACAGAGCAGCAAAGGTGTGCGTAAACAGATTAACCTGAATGAGACCTTAACAGGGTTTCTCCACACATGTAACACAGCTGGCTGCACAGAGTTGGTGGTAGTGCTGAGCCAAGAAAAAAAAAAAAAAAAGCTGCACACTCATCCCGTGACTTTAAAGAGTCAATTTTTCTTTTTCTCTTGACTGATGAGTCTCATTCAGACTCATGAGTGGGTCCATTTATCCCTCATTCATGTCTGACTGATTGCATTATACTGTATTCCAGCAGTTCAGAGGATGACGGGCAGAAGGGCAGTGGGGAAAAAAAAGAAGGGGGAAATATTTCAAGATAGCCCAAACCCTTATAAATGTCATGTGGCTGTCAGTGGTAGTGTTGCACTTAGAGGACTTAAAAGTTTTATTTACACCCCAGGGTGCAGTGGCATGGCAGCAGAGTGGCTAACTGAATAATAACAAAGGAAATAGGTTTTTACAGGGAACAGTGTTTTCCTATACAGAGAATTATGCTGCTTTTTATGGTTTTTATTGCTCATAACAGTTTTATGTTCCCTGCTGAACTGACATTTTGAGTTTGCTACCATGCACACTGTTCCCCGTAAACTTCACGTGCTGTAGGAGTGTATGTGTGTGCCTAAGTGTGTCTAAGTGTGTGTGTGTGTGTGTGTGTGTGTGAGAGAGACAATGATAAATTGTACTGCTTAACTCTCCCTCACAACGACACAGTTTAGACTTGGGAGAGGTCAGTCAAAGATTACACTCTGTATCAAGAGACACACATGTAGCAGTGCTTACTGCAGCACAGTGAAGTATGCACATGAACCAGCTCTCTTCCCCGGGGGAACAGTGAAACATGCCCCTGGGGGGGTTGGGATCATGGCTACCAGGGCTTGGAAATAAGCTGCGAGGCAGCCCTCGCTGCTGATTACAATAACTTACTATCCCGATCCAAATTAACTGCATCAACCACAGAGAGAGGAAGAGTGAGGGCAAATGGGGCAATGTGGGGGCGGTGGGGTTCATCGGAGCTGTAAATAAATGTGACTCCCCTGTTGCACCTCATAATTATGCCTCTATCATTTGTTTGCGCTGTGATACTAAATTAAAACATTCAGGCTGAGGGGAGAGGGGTAAAGCAGGTAGCACCAGCAGGGCAAGTTCTAAGTGCACTTATGCATTATACTTTGTGACACATGTGGGGGGGTGGGGGGGTTGAGAAAAGGGTCACGGGAGACGAGCCGCACTCGCGATTATTTACTAAAAGGCGTCTCTGGCTGCTTAGAACAACTCAGTCATGCAGACACAGATGCACGTGTGACTCCTAACACACAGGTGTGTGTGTGCACATGTATGTGTGTACTTCCACAGCTGGACCCTGACAAAGCAACAGCAACACACCTAAACAGCTTAGGTCTCATATAATCATATAAACTACCTGCTGGAAAATCACACATACATGCAGGTAAAAACTCAGATACAGCTCTATAAATGACAAAAACACATGACAGCAACAATAATGACTCATTCTGCGCTGTTAATGTGTCCACATCTGGATACACAGCTGGGTTTCTTGGTTCTTCTTGGTTGGAGGGTTTAGATGAAGCCTGACTGTTAAGAATCACGCGTGCATGTGCATGTCGCAGGATGAGCACACAGATGTACTGCATGTACATATACACGACTGTTTATTAGGAGACACGCATGAATGTGCATGTGTGTCTGAGTTGTACTAATCACACAGAGATGCACACATACACAGTGAGAGTCTCAGAGTACATCAGTGTGCTCACACTGTGTGCGTGTGTCAGCTCTGCCATGATACCTGACTGAAAATGTGAACACACACATTTACATACTCAACTGTATGGAACAAAAAGTCACATCCCCATGAATACACATCAACCAATCATATTCCCTTTGCGCAACCGCAGTGCCACCTGTCAGAAAAACAAACTTGTTTGTCGTCATGCAGGTTTGTGTAATCCTGACCTTTCAGAGCTTGATTTTTTTGTCAGTGCCTGAGGGAAACTTCTCCATTCCTACCAGCTCTACGGCTCAACTCCATGTCCATCTGAGATGAGGCCTTTAAGTCAAGCACCAGCACTGCAGCATACTGTAGCTGCCTGTCATTAGCCCCCTGCTGGCTTATAAACAGCTGCCTGTGTCCGTCAAAGTCACACCCACACACATGCACACAGTATATGCATGCAACATACCACATACATTGTTCAATATATTCCAGTCTTTTAATATCTCAGTGTTCATACACAATATCTAGACTCTCAGTGAAACACTACCCTCTGGCGCCACCAGCATCTTGACATGTCCAACACCTCCGTTGTTCAGTCAGCTGAGCGCTGAAACTCCTCTCCGTGATGCACACACTGTCTGGGTACATTAGGATGTCGTGCATGAACGTGAGACTGTGCAAGAGGGCCTCCGGAACTACACTGTCCTTCTAGGCTGTTTAAAGCTGGTAAATGTCAGAACGTGTTGTGGAGTCGGTTCCTGGACACTGGACTTCACAGCAGCTCTGTAACTCTGTTTGAGTATTACGTATGTTAAGTATATATATTGTAAACGGGATCAGGCATGCAAAAACATTAGAAAGGTTTTTTTCATAGTTACTATCATTAATGCAGCAGCTTAAAAAAATTATATTTGCTTGTTTATAGCAAATCACACACTTCACTTCACTTCCATTCACATATATATATTTGTGGTTTTAAGAATCAAAAACCATCTCAGTGTAGTTTTACATCTCCTCTCTCAGGCTTCTCTCTGGAGCTCTAGTAACAACCAATCAGCCAATCAGAAGAGAGGCTCTGATCCTTTCCTCTTATTGGCTGACTGTTTTCTGAATGATCCAATAAAAATATAGCAGATTTCAGGTAAACACTCAGAGAAACCAAATCCTGCAACATTTAATGGTGGGTCCAGGTGGGCGGGGCTTGTTGCATGACTGAGAGTAATGACTGCTTTGTTGTGACATCACAAAGTTCCTGAAGTCCTGACGGCTGGTTATAAGGCTCAGTTTCTGAATACAGGCTGTGTGCATTTCTCTGTGGACTGAGGCTTTGATACTTTCACAGTATTTATATAGAACCTAGACCTGCTTTATAATCAGAAAAGACAATGAAATCTCACTTTACACAAAATGGAAGCTTTAAAGAATTTGCTTCAATCATGTCATTCATCAGTGAACATTGGATATTTTCACCTCAATTCATATTCAGAATAATCAGAATTAGACTGAACCTGCAAAGAGTGATTTTTCTCACGACAGAACAACTCAAAATGTAAAGAACTTCTAAACAAATATTAAGTGTCTCCTCCTGAAAAGCACTGAAATGACTTTGAGACCAGCATTGCTTAATCTCTTATCTTAAAAAAAAAAAAGAAACAGTTGAAAGCACCTTGCTTGTAAAACTGAACATTTCTTACAGCTTCAGATGTGCAGAAAATCAATAACTGGTTAATGCTGTCTGATGAAGTAACCACACATTGTCTGCATAGATCTGCATATTTCAGACATCTCAGCCACTTATGTTCATCTCTTGTGTGTGCTTGGTAATCTCGGCACATCGGAGCTTTCAGAAACCCTCTTTTCACACTGCAAACATGCAAACAAACTCTGCTGAATCCTTCAAGAGCAGTGTGTGTGCATGAATGTGTTGGTAGACTCAGAGTGTACAGTGCAGTACAGTGGCTACAGTACATGTAAAGTGTGTGCTCAGCTGCTGAGGCCTACACGCTTTACATTCCTCATCAACACCAATCTCGAAAAAAGCATGAACATGATATGATCATGCCCTGTCTGGAGCTCAAACCAGAGAGCGTAGAACACGCTCTGCCGTTATCTTATCCAGCTGTGTGGCCAGTGACTCACGCAGCTTCATGGGATGTGCAAAAAAAAAAAAAAGGATCACTTTCCCACATACTGTATGACCCTCTCTCTTCAACAACAATAGTCTTCATCCCAGCACAGGATCTTTTAGCCATCTGTCCCATCTCACAAAGATGTAAAGTGAAATGTCTGTTGTGCATATGTGTGTGTTATAGTCAGGAATGTCCATCTGTGTGCGCTTCAACTGAGTGAACCTTATGGGACAGCCCCAGGTGAAGGATTGTGGGAAGGAGGAGAGCTGCTGAGTCTCACACTTCTTCAGACCGCTCATTGCCACATACCCAGCATGCCTTTAGATTTAAAAGCCCCCCCCCCCCCCCCCCCAGAACCGGCTGCCATTGACCCAGCTGTTGGTATGTGTGGTGTGGAGTCACCATAATAATTCAAGGACGTGGTATAACCACATAAAGTGGAATTGGAGGGGGCAAGATGGATATGTTCACTTTGATCTCTTTCCTCCCGCTCCGCTCTCTTCTGCTGCTGTCCCACTGTTTGCTGCTGAGTTACAGGAACATCAACATTTTGATCCCTACATGTGGGACTTGATCATCTTGAAACATAAAAAGAATGTGTCAAACAAGACATTATTAGACAGACACGAGTCTTATCACCCAAGACACACCGCTGTCAACGCCTTTTGTACTGCCCCAACAACAGACGCCATATCACCATCCCCGCTAGAGTCTAGACATAATAGACAAACGTCCCAAAGATACAGCAACAGACAGATTAAGGATCAGACATATTCTTGCTGTGGGCAGATTGCACCGGGAGCAGACAACTGGGAGCAGAGACAGCGATCAAAGCCAAGTAGCCCTGAGCAGGAAGTGAACTAGTTGGCCAATAATTGTCTGTGTTTTGGAAGATGAATGACTCGGTGCTATAAGAGGCCTTGCCTGCATTATGGTCCCCAAGTGGGTGTTCATTAGTACTATGTGCTTTCTTTCTGCCAATTTGCATTAAGCACACCTACTGTGGTAATAGTGCATAATGATAATAAAGAAGCAGGTAAAGAACTGACAAAACATTTACACATTAACCAAAAGGCTGATTTTGGCTCCAGAATCTGATGCTATTGTGTTTGGAACACATCCTAAAGAGGCTGCATGTAGACCAGAAATCCAGGAGAGGTATTGGAGGTAAGACTGTAGACAAATAAATCAAATCAATTAAATCAAGTATTTATGACCATCAGTTAATTGTTCCTATTTATAATTTCCATTTCTGTCATTTATCAGGCAAAAATGCCAAAAACGTTTGCAGGTTCCAACTTCTCAAATGTAAAGATTTGCTGCTTTTCGCTGCGTTGGTCAGACAACACAAGCAATTTGATGTCAATTCTGGGAAATTGTGCTGAGCGTTTTTTTTTTTTACTCTCTGGCATTTTGCAGGTTAAGCAATTAACCTGTTAATCTTAAAAAAACAGCTGATAGATTGCTTGCTAATGAAAACATTTTGCTAGTTAGGCCTTGGTATTAACTACAAGATGAAGGAAAAGGCAACACGGAAACGGTCAAAGCCACGAGAAATTGCTTGTCAATCTTTTGCTTTCTTGGATGCACCTTCCAGTTTCATTAAGCATTGATCAAATGAGTGAAATATTCTCCAAAATATTAGTATAATGCCTCAAAAAAAAGAACATGTTTGATATAAAAGACTAATTTGAGTCAGGCCACTCACTGTGTAATAATCAGGTAATTACAGTTACTTATATGAGGCTTTGGAAGCTGATACAGGCAAACGGAGTGAGCTGGCAGCAACCTACACACAGGATGTGCTGTTCCTCCAGGCTCTGTCGGATCAGACCACTGCCACCTGCCAAGACTTCCCCAGGAGAATGGATGTTTTCCACCACGAGGACAATTTTGGCAGCTTGCACTTTGATGAACACCCAAGCATTATGGTTTTGTATGGGTGGTAGCATTGTATTGTTCAAGAAACACGCCAAAGAGACAAAGACAATCAGAGCACTTAATTACCCACAATGGTTGAGCCATATTATTCTACGTGATTGTAAGCAGGGAATAAATAGCATGGAGGGAAACGGTTTCCTGGCTGATTGCCCTGATGCAGAACAATGAAACACAAGCGCACCTTAGAGGAAGAACCACCAACCGAGATCAGCACTTTACCAAAGTATGGTTTACCAAGTCTTACCATAGGAGGCCCTGAGAGGAGGGCAACTCATGAATAAAGTCGTAAATTTCACGCATCAGTTACATTAGCAAAACATATTTCAACGTGTTTCAGTACAAGTGTAAAGGCTCCTCCAAAACTCCAGCCTGCACAGAGACAGGTGTGCCACTGTGAGTCTGATAACAGAGACGCGTATTGATCTGTTTCCAAGTGAGGCGCAGCTGAGAGAGACAATCATGCACAAGGCGGTGAGACACACAAGAGAAATTCTCATCCACACTCATGTGTCTGGGGAGGCAGGAGGTATCATGCAGGGGGCAGCGGACTGGCAAACACTGGGAATTGTTTTGGAGCTGTTCGACTGAATATGACCTTGAGATGCCACCTGCCAACATCTGAAGTGTTGCACAAAATCCGGAACATCTTTATCAGTGCTACTGCTGATGTACTTATCATGTTTGATATTGTGCTTACAGCTGGCAGAACAATTACAGGAGGTATTTGTAGGTTTTGCTATTGCTACATGGCCAATATTAGCATTTACAACTGTTTCCTTACAAGTCTTGCCAAGAGTTTCAGCCACTGCTCAGCCCCCTGAGCAGCAATGCTTCTTCGGTGCAGACCGGACGCTACAGTGACGGTATCGGAAAGCGATGAGACAGGCCGACCGTGCCAAATCTAGCTGGTTAGCATGCTAACTTCAGTAGAAGAAAAGAAGCGATAGCAATAGAAGCACAACAAGAGAGTTGCTTTCCGCTGGAGAGACAGCTCTTGGGAGTAAAGGAATGAAGTTTGATACTGAACTCGCAATGTTTCTTCTAGACTGGTAAGTAAACAGCTGTTAATGCTAATGCTGGCTATGTAACGATAGCTCCATTTTAAACACTCCTGTTTCAGCATTATAGTCCTACAACTTGTGATGTGGACAATTTAAAAAATAAGGATCAAAATCGATCCAAATGAACTTTAAATATTGTGCTTTTGATTCTACACAGTCTTCTTCCTCATCAAAACCTGGTGCCTACAGTACCCAGAATGCAACTTGACCACCGACAGTTCTGTTGCAGTTTTGGAGTCTTCTGCTAGTAGCAGCTAACGTAGCATTGAGCCACTGGCTTCAAGTAAAGATGAACAGGCTATAGAAGTCTGGTAAGCTCACTTCTTTCTAACTCCACACCTCCATCTTTTTTTTCATTTTCAAACCCAACAATCTCAACCAATGCTGACTCAAGTGACATCACTTGAGGCTGTTGATCAGCCTTTGCACTGGTCCTTCACATATGAAGTACTGCTCATCAGACCTTTTAAGACTGTCATGTATAAACTTGGTGGTGGTTCCCTTTACATTATATAACCTTAACCTTCAAGCACTGGACAGTTTTCAGTATTGATTTTTAGCAGGGATAATTGCACTAAAAAGCAAGAGTAAGAAAGGAAATCATTCAGGCATTATGCATTCATAGCACACTTACTGAAGACAGTCGTGTCTTAAGGTGCTGCAAGGATCTAGGAATTCATGATCTTTTATTCCACCAGAGAGGCACGGTAACATTTTTCTTTCAACAACACTGACGGAGATTTGTCAGAGCTGAATACTCTGGGTTGCTGCTAAAATATAACATCCAAGTAAGAGGACTTTGATGCTTGTTGCAGTTATTGCACGGATGGACGTATGGCCCTCAGGCCTACTTTTGAGCTTTCAAAGCTTTGCTTTGGTTTGTCCACCTCTGATTTCTTCTTTTCAAATGCCGACATGCTGTTCAGTATTCTGCTGGTAATATAAGAATTAAGAATTAGAATGAAAGGAGTATTTATTGACCAAAGAGCACAGCAAAGACCCTGTGTTTCTAGCTCTTAGGATATACAGCGGTTGGCTGCATACGCTCCAGACACCTTGCAATTTCTATTTCAGTTGCTTATACAGGTAGCACAGAATGTCATCAAATGCAGCGGATTGCCTTAACGTTAGTAGTAAAGGTCAACTCCCCTATAATAAATATAATATACTTGGACGCTGACAAATTGAGGATTAGACAGTTCTATGTGGTTTCAGGGCAATTATTGTTCCACTACCACATAATCTAATGAATATGAAAGGTTAATGGTTTTCCATCACTGTTTCCCCATAAATCTGTGTGTCTGTGTGTGTGTGTGTGTGTGTGTGTCTGTGTGTGTGTGTGCCTGATAAAAGAGCAATAGGAAGAAGAAGAGAGACTTGTGAGGAAGAGGAAAGAGGACGTAAGAAGAGGAAATGGTAGATGATGAGATCAACAAGGTGATGAAGAGATTCTCAGCTAGAGAGGAGCCAAAGGGGAAGCAGAGCCACTGAGGACTGAGAGGAAAGCGAGAGAGAGAGAGAGGGCTGGGGGAAAGGAGAGATGGATTAGAGGAAAATAGAAAGGGTGGACAAAGAAATAGAAAGCGAGAGGATGAGCAGGAGAGAGGTATACGGTAGACTGAGCAGGGACACCCAGTGTGTATGACTGCAGAGAGCCATGGTACAGAGCTCAGACATTAATGGCTCTCTGTGTATTCAGTTTAATAGTTCTTGATATAACTTCTCTTCTACTCAAATGTTCACTGCATTGTCTGATTAATTTTCCTATTGCACACAAGACACACGTCTGCCTGGCAAAGAGACATCAGGACAACTCTCTGAACATATACAGCTCAGTGGAGTCAGTTCTTCCACCGGCCCATCATGCACAGGGACGGACTCTTTGCCTGTTGACATTTTAACACACTGCGACAAGGGAAAAATCCTTCACAGTGCAAAGGGGGAGAAGCCACTGGATTGCTCCTAACCTCCGACACTCAGCTCTTATGCTGTGTAAAGGTTACTGTCGTGACCTGAAGATAAGCAGGTCCAGAGTCGAGCCCTGGGGTAATACCATCCAGCTGCTCCTCATGGAGTCTCTAAGCAAGAGGGCAGGTAGCATCACTGCAAACAACGTCTGTGCCAACAAGTAATTTAGACTTTAAAAAAAAAAAAAAAAGCTGCTTGTTTTCTACAGAAACTTGCCAGTGGGGGCAAGATAATTTCACGCTTCAAGTGACTGAAATAAGGTGTAATTCTCTACAAGCATCATGATGTCACCTAATTTAACAAAATGCTTTAAACCAATTGCATTGTATCGAAGACATACCATCATTTGGGACTTAACAAAATGACTTTTCAGCATGTACAATTTCTCGCCACAGACTCTACCACTAAAGTCTGGTATTAAATGCAGTCAGAGACTCCTTCAGGGCTGACCGAACGCATTTGGAAAACTTCTCAGTCAAAATTAATTCCAGCTCAGGCAGCGAATGCAAATCAGCAGTAGTGAGGTCTTACCGAGATGAGACCGAGGGCCAGATACACTGCAAGACATGTTAAGGTTCAAAGCAGCAACTCATGGCCCACTTGAAAATACCAAATACAGTGGCCAAATAATGTCAGAGCACTTTTTATTTTAAACAACAACAATCAAACTTTCAGGCCCCTCTTTTCTTTTATTTCTTCCTGTCGTTCACCACCTGTGCATTTTGATACTCCAGTTAACGCATGTAATCGTTTACTGCACAGACTGAGACAGCAAGTACATGGCTTGGTCCTGCAGAGACAACATAAAAGTTCCTATGTTTTTCTTAGCGTGGTGATATAAGATTTTCGATATTTTCTATGTTTTTAAAGATCAAGCTTTAAAACATTTAAATGTACTGTTTAGAAATTTGACTACATCCCTTTTCTTCGGACTCGCAGTCAAGCACTGCAATGTACCTCATTCCATCTCCTGTAACAAGTGCTTTTTTAACCTCTGGGGCACCCTTATCCTCTTCCAGCTCCTCAGTAAATTAATTACCATGTGTTAATTACAGCCAGTACACCTGAGCCCCCAGGCTAACAGGGCAGGGACTTAATCAAACACTAGTGACAGTCATTAGCTTCATTATTAAACCTCGAAGATCCAGCTAGAGAGTCCGCAGGACCTGTCAGCCTCTGGGGAACCCAAAGCCTCATAACACCCCTACGCATGTCCCTCATGGAGCATTTTATGAGGGGATGGACAGTCTGGGGTGTCGTAAAACTCTGCACCCCCTCTGCTTCTATGCACTGTGCATGTAGAAATAGCATGTCTAAATGGAATTTGGTGGGAGACACTTGCTGGTTTTTTTTTCTTCCTCTAGTAATAAATCATTCCTGCATACCTCCATGTTTTTGTAGTGACAGCTTTTATATCTGTTTCAGATGACTGGGGGTGAGAGATTCTTCATTCGCTGAGGTCTGACACGGTTTCACTGTTTGCACATTCTATTGTTTCGCACAACATGATATATTTAACATCCACACACAAGCTGCGACTGCATAGACTAATTCCTATTAGCATATTCATACTGTTGGAGCATCACCAAGACTGTCTCGGCAGGTAGTGCTGCCTCTTTTGAAATGCAGGTGTATTATTCATGTCAGATATTCCCCCATTTTCCACGTCCTCCTCTCTCTCTCTCTTTCTCTCTCTCTCTCGTTCTCATCTTTTTCATTTTCTTCAATTGTCACAGTTGACTGGTGCTGTATTCCAGCAGTGTACCCCCCCCCCCCCCCCTTCAGGTGAACACATTGAACAACTAAACAATTTCTCCATTTACATTCACGGGGAGGATACAGTATCATTCACATGCACTTAGTCACTTTCACACAGGCGAACACACACCAAGGACACAACGCAAACGTCTCACGGTTCAGTTCACAAGCCTCGGCCCACAACAACTTGCAATCACTGCCGGGATCGAGCAGGAGGTATTCAAATGCTTCCACGTGCAAACAGATGCCCCTGTTTGGCTTTTGCTGCTGGTCACTGCTACAGAACAGAGAACAGAGAACAAATGAAATCACCCCGTATACATTGGCAGGCATTGCAGTTTCTATGGTGATACCTTATATGAAAGAGAAAAAGCAGGGAACAACACATGAATGCGACTCCGCACGGGTGTGAACGGGTCCCTTTCTGCCTGGGTGTGAAGTCACAGGAGAGGAGCGGTGACACTCCTGAGAGCTGTGGGTTGGCGTTTGAGGAGGAAGAACGAGCACCCAACAGACAAAAGGAGATGCAGGAAAAGTCTCCACCTACATAAGCAGCACTCATTGAGAATACAATAAAGACAATGAATAGACTGCGTTTTCACATAACAGGCGCAGGGAACAGTATGTCTCAAATTTATGAACAAAACAGTCATCTAACAAAACTCCATGTTACACAACTTGCAACCAAGACATCTCCCCTCTGCATCAACCTTGAAAGGCCAAAAAAAAAAATGTTCTTCAGCATTTCTGCAGGTCACTCCACCGCTGCTATCATCACAGATCAGTGCAGTTATAATTACCAGTGGCCCCAAAGGTCACCCACACTAATTAAAGGTGGTACCAGACAGGTAGGACCCATCTCAGCTTCTACAAAGAGCCATTGTGTGAAGGGCAGTTTGTTACGGGGGGATTGAACTGCCTTGTTTTGGGTGATGGCAGCTGCCACCACCACCTCTTTCCTTTCCTCAACCAACCCCCACGTGCACACCCTCAACAATGCCACATTGACCTCTGCATGAACCATCTGAAATAATGGGAACCACACTGCAGCCTTAATGACACACCCAATGGAGGACAAAGCCAAGGCTGGCCACAGAGTTCTAATCTGGATCAGTGTTTGGATCAGTGTGGGTCAAGGGAACGGACAGAGACCCCAAACCGCTCTGTTGGACAGTCTTAATCAGCTGACTGCCTGATTGTGTTGTGACCAGCTGGGTAGTGTAGCAAAAAAAAATAAACCAGGAGGAATTGCAGTAAACACGCAGCCATTAGCAAATTTTAATTAGGTTGTGCCATAAATAAACAACAACACAATAAGATTTCAATAATGGATGGAACTATTCTGCATGCAATGTTTTCAGCCTTTTATTATCTGAATTGCTCACTGGCCAAATACAAAATCAATTTGAACATTTGCAGGAAGCGCTTCATTTGTAAATCATGAGGTCCCACTGTTATAATGAAATCGGAGACCTCTCAGATTCTGTGATACTAAAATGCTTACTAGGGGAAAAAGATGGATGTATTCACCAAATATTAACAGATGGGGTGTTAGTGTGTGCTTCTGTAACACGATTCACAGCTGTCAGGATTTGTGGGATCACCCAGCTATGAAAATGCAACACGTGACTATGGTAAAGTTCCACAAATTAAGAATAAAGACACTGCACACTGGATGCAGTGAAGCCAACTCCCTCATGTGGAGCACAACTCGATCGTTGCACAGAGGGCAAAAGTTCAGATAAAGGAACAGTGACGTAGAATACCTAATACAGTTATGATCAGATCCTCCAGTACTTATGAAGCAGAGTCAAATAACCAGCTGCTTGGTAAAAAAAAAAAAAAAATCAAGTTTTTAACATTGTTAACCCGTCCATATGATTTTTTATATGCAAGACATTTCATGAGCAAAGTAAGCAGTGAAAGCAATGACTGAGGATTTCCACTTGGAACTGCACTGAACCAATGACCAGTGTCTCATAAAAACCTGAGAAACCAGTTTTGTCATATTGTGGGGACAGGGAGCAGGCAAAAAAACCAAAAACTACTGAAACCTTGTCAGTACAGAGAGCGAGAGTTTGCATTGCACTTACACTGTTTCAACTACTGCCAGTTAAAAACTAACAAACAACAAGCCAACTGTGCTAACTGTTCTGATACGTATCAACAAACTCCTCATGAGTCTGGGTCTGACTGAGGCTCAAACATGAGGCTGAGTCTCTCTGATGTTTCCTCCTCTGACCATCTTCATACTCTCTGCTCTTTCACCTGTCGACCTAGCACAAGCAGCGGGGGTGGGCGGGCCACCAGGCCTGATCCAGAATTTCTCAATGAGGAAGTAAGATAGATGGGCTTCCAGCCCTAGTTTTAATTTTTTCATGAACAAAATATTAATCATAGAAGAATATTTTTACGGAGTTTAAAACACGTCTGGAGCGGAGCCTCAAGTGATTTTTTCCTGCCTAGCTATGTAGGGATGAAAAGGTCACTCTTCTAAAAGTTTCTTTACTTGTGAAGCATTTGCAAAGTTTGATGAAACCTGATGAAACTAGTTATAAAGTTAATGTAATCTTGACCGTGTGGTCAGTTATAGTTGACTAATAGCATGTAAATAGTTATAGCACCGCATGAACAGTGGTTACATAACCTTCGAAATGAGCCACATGTCATAGGTGAACTCCAGTTCTGCACCTCACAGACAAACCCCATAATAGCTCTCTCAAGCGGTGATTGAGGAGTTTTTTTTTTTTTTTTCAGGGTTGATTCATCCAACACACCTGGATGAAGCGAGCACCATCAGCCTTTGCAGATTTCCATTCAAGAACACAATCTGCTTCTCCCTCTCCAGTGTGACTCACTGTCATTTGCAGTTCAGAACAAAACAATCTGAGGATGAATTGCTTAATGTGCATGTAGAAAATTACAGGGAAGGTGAATGTCATAAACAAACAGTCCTATCTTTGCTGTTTTCATACGCAATCGACAAATTCAGCCTGATCACAACCTCGGAGGCTTTGTCTGCTGCCAGAGACCTTGTGATTGATGCTCCAGCCAGTCAGTCACCTCTCTGCTTCTGGGGTCACATCCTCCTCAGAGGTGACCAGGTTTTTGCAGCCTGTCAGGCTGACTGAGCCCTGTAGTAAGCTTCACAAAGAGGATTCAGTGTTCTCCAAGATGTGCAGCCATTTAAGGGTCAACATACAAAGTTCTACACAAACAGCTCATTCTGAGAAAAGGGCTGTGGCTGTAATGTAGAGCTGGAAAGTGGACCAGCACTGCTGGATTGAGAGGGTTCACATGGAAGGCACATGCACATCAGAGTAGGCCAGATGAGGGTCACAGCAACTGAGCAAAATTCGATTAGTTGACTTCCTCCCTGCCCGGCCTGGAATTCAGCACGGCCCGGGAGCACCACTGGTCATGGGGCCCATACACAACAGTGGACAGCGGAGCAAATGGACGCAGTCAGAGCCAGCACTCCTCCATCTTGACTGTTCACCTGTGTCTGAGCAACTGACCAAAAGATGATGTGAGAATCTGACCCTTTAGGGCACACACACACACACACACACACACACACCAGCTGTGTCCTTTAATATCACATCCTTTGGCCTGTGTTGCACATACTGGAGTTGCCATATAGAGAAACGTAGTCAAAATTTGGCAGCCAGAATGTGACAGTACTGGGAATTATTATAAACTGCTGCAACAAGAAGTATCAAAGCTGGAATATATGACAGCTGGATATCCTGACACATACAGTAGACCCAATTCACAATTATGCAAAGCCTACAAATCTCGACATGACAAGTGTGCAGGATCATACTGAAAACAACAGAAGTGGATGTTTGGGTGGTTGTAACACTCAATTTGAAATTAAGGTGTGTTAAGAAAGGACACAAGGTGAATTTTAGAGGGTGGGGCAATTACATACAAAGATGGCAAGTACATGCAAAAATTACAGCACCCATGAAACTTGATAAAGCTTCAGCTTGACCCAAAATTTGCACCTATAATGAGGGTTTATGACTCCTTAAGAGGGAACCCTATTCACAGGTGCTGGGGAGTATATGTGAAAAAGTTGTTCAGGCCCTTTGTGGCTCCAGAGGCAGCCATGCAAAGTCTGATAATGCACTTAAGTGATGTCACTTGGAAGGTTCGGTCTACAAGTTTGAAAGTGAAAAAAACTGGGAGGGGGAGTTCAAAATAAACTGTCCTACTAGACCTCTGTAGCCCCCTCCTCATCTCTGCTGCAGGCTGGAGCCTCCAGGCTACGTGAGCGGCTAAAGGCATAACACTGGAGTGGCACTGTGTTGTTACAGCTAGCTAAAAACAATTAGTTAATGCTAGATAACAACAGCTAGCAACAGACCCACACTGGCTGTCGTGTCAAATTATCACAGACACTCATTTGTGAAAATAAAACCAGATTTAAAAAAATGGCCTCAAGTTGACCTGAGGTACCACTGACAGAGAGAAGGACACATCCTGTCCCATCTTATCTCAGTGCAGATGCAAAACGCTGGCTACCTACAGTAAGTACCTCACTCACCCTCTTTTGTCTCTCCCTCTCTATCTCCCTGCCCATCCTCCCTCTCTCTCTCTTATCTAAATGTCTTCAGAGGAAAAACAGCCTTTTTGATTCTTAGTTTCCACCTCAATGCGCTCTCCCATGCACCCGCTCTCCCCACTTGTATCCACATGAAGAATATGTAATTACAGGAGAGTCAAGGCCTGATAGATGACTGTGTGTGAAGCCACAATACAGCCCAGGAAGAGTCATTCTGCCCAGGAGCCATTATCAGATTAACAGCCCTCTCTTCTGTGTTTGGGCATCGCTGAAATCTCCTACGGCTCTCTAACTGCCTCTTTCACTGTGGGCCTTTCTGCCTTTTTCTGTTTTTGTCTTTCCCTGTGGTCTCCCAGACGTGCCAGGTTACATGCCATTGTCCAGCTGGGTACAAGGCACAAAAGCAAATACAGTAAAAAGATGGAGATAGGAGGAGGGAGGTGAGAAATCTGTGAGGACCAGGGCGGATGAAAGTGTAAATGTGCAGCGTTCAGGAAGCCATACAAGCACTGGGTGGTTCGGCAAAATCCAAAATGATATGGAATGTCCTGTCCTGTTTTTCTGCTACTAATGTTTTTAAACGCTTGTGGAATGATAATGATAGGATATTATGTGGGTTTTGCAAAGGCCAGTTCATTTTCAATGTAGTATTGGTTCCCAGGCTCTGGATAGTTTCCTCTCAGTCCACTCAGCCAATCAAGACTAATTACCAGTGAGCAATGAACACACAAACAGTGACCCTTCTGACAAGTTTTTGAAACTTTAACTTTAACTAGTCGCCCTGTGGAGAGACTGTATAATCACTTTCACCCTGGCTGAGGTTCACTTTGCATGGTAGGAATGAGGGAAAAATCCCTGCAAGGAAATGCTACAACTGCAGGGTTTTCTTTGTGTTGTGGCCTGAAATGACGCACAGCTGCGCCCTGTTTTAAGTCAGCGAGAAAACCCGGAGAGGGAGAGGTTAGAAAACTAAACGAATGTCTACATTTTCCAAAAAGTGGTTATCTATGAAATAAGCGCTGCCTCACAAAAGGAAGATTTGAATTAATCACCCGATTTATTCACATTCCTAAATTTCTAAACATAAGAGAATCATCATTCTTCACTTGCTTTGATATTCTGATCTATCAAGACACACTGGGTAAACAGCTGTGCCACAGCCAAATGGTCAGTTCAGCCCTCCAGTGGGATGACTGGCATTTGAAGCTGCTGCGGGTGATGGCGAAGCAGAGGTAAGTGCAGCAACATGGAGAGCTTCATACATATTAAATCTGGCAAGAACCGGATGTCTGATTTAACCCCTGAGGAAGACACTTCAAAAGATTTGCTTAACTGGGGGAAAAAAAAAAAACAAGCAAGAGATTATAAGTAGAGGGAGTGTGATTTATGCACACTGGGTAGACATGTCGAAGCACCTGCATAAAGGAGAAAACACTAAATTTCCTCTCAGACGGCGAAGTACTGCTGCAGCAGCTGTGCCACCTCAGCCACCAGTTCCATCCAGCAACCTGTACCATATGCTACACTGCTGCTATTCCCCAGTCCAACCTCATCATCGTGTAGCTCAAAAGAGCAGATTGCAGAAGTAGAAGAAATGGTTGGAATATGACATGTCTCATATAGTTTAAAAGTGCAAGGCTTGGGGCTCTATTTTAACGATCTGAGCGCAGAGTCTGAAGCATTTAGGTCCTGTCGAAATCCACTTCTGCTGGTTGAACAGTAGGAAACAGCGGGAAAAGGTTGCAGTGCCAGGCGCATGGTTCAAAAGGGTTTTACTGAGTCTCTTAATTAATCATTGCTGTGTTTTGGGCGTAGCATGCAAAGCCAGTCAGAATGCCATCTCCTGTTCCCTTTAAATACTATGTGTGTGTAGTTCAGTGCCTATGTGGCACTATGTTACTATCTTGATAATGCAACCTTTAAAAAAGAGTCAAGTACTGCACCATTGATTTCAGAACAGTTATTTGTTGGTCAATCTCTTTCCGCTGGCTCAAGGCAGCAATCTGCCAACACTGCGTCTGACCACACCTCATTTCAAAAGCAATTCATGGGCGCTCAGACGGGTGCAAGTGCATTTGCTATTTAAACAATGTGAGCGACGGACAGGACAACTATCAGTCTGGAATTAGCAAAGACACATTCCTGCTGCTCTTAATAATAAGCACTTTCCTCAGCCGGTAAAACCACTTTTATGCTAATGTTGCTCTAAGACAGTCTCTTAATTGACATGTTTTGTTTACCGCTGGTGAAGAGAGGTGTAAGGCATACTTCATAGTTCTCAGATAGAAGCAAAAGCAGCTCCTGAAGAAATCAAACCCTTGTGCGTCCATGTCAGGAGAGTGGTAATAACATGCAGTCAGATGCAGATAATCAAAGGATGTGACGCTGAACTCGAGCTCATTACTGTGTCTGACTTCAGCGGACGGACGTTAAAAACAAACTCTGCACCTTCAATCCTTCAGCTGGGTGAAGCTCAAACATCCAGAAGAAGACTCAGTAAGAGAGCGGAGAGAAATCAAAGGCGCTGACACCTGCAGCCTCTATCTGCAGCTGCAAACATGTATTGGGGTTAAATATCTACTGCGTGTACATGGAGGGTGTGTGTGGGTCTGTGTGTGTGCGTTCATGGTGATAAATCGGTTGTTTCGAACACCTTAACGTTACAGTTGTGGTTCATTAATCAGGATTAGATTTTAGGTTTTTAATTTTATTTTTTTTTTGACACCAGTGCCTGCATCTCTTTCCTTGCTGCCACTGTTGAGTGCAAGTTCAGTCACTGTCAGCTCAGCAGCAGTGGTAAATAACCGTGCACGTTCATGATTGGCTGCGATGAAATGAACGCCGTGCTGGTTGACTTCTCGCTGCCTGAAATCGCCTCAGTGTTTGAGCTGAACACGGCCAAACAGAGAGGACAGATCTTCTTACAATCCAGCAAACAGGTAGGTGTGTGTGTGTGTGTGTGTGTGTGTGTGTGTGTGTGTATGTGTATGTGTTTGTATGTTCAATTGTGTCTGTGTCTGCTAAAGCAGGATCGCGGGCATGTGCAAAAACAGGCACTTGTGTTTGAGAGCCTCATCCACCAGCCATTGTCTGACACGGGAGACGAGCCCACAGGCATTAGCTCATCTGGATATACACTCAGGATTGTTTCCTGAAATACACGGGAAAATTGTATCAGCTCTCTGCAGTGGAGCACGAGCAACAAAGGAAATGATGGCGTCCTTTGTGCAAAAGACAGACGGGGCTGAATTCAAGAGGCTCTTAGCACGAGGGCTGATGACAGGCATGATACTGGAGTTTTTATGGTGTTACACACAAGTGGTCTGTAAACGCACCGGTGGAGAGAGGGCAACAGCATACAGTACAGATTCAACCAGACAGGCACACTCATAAACACAACACACGTACACGCACACACACACAGCAGGTTGTAATTACACTGACATGTGCGCACAGCATGCTCCGAAGTCACACAAAAACAGGCTGCGAGCGTGACCCGCTGCGAGTGTGCGACTGCGACTCTCCGGGGTTCCGTTTCTCATGAGCATGTCATCACATGGGTGTGTCCTGCTTGTGTGTGTGTGTGTGTGTGTGTGTTTGCCTGTGCAGCTGTCGTGACCCAGCTCACACATCACCACCTCGGAGGATTAGTCGCCACGCACGCGGCGACCACATCACAGCCAATCACGTATTCGGGGAAATTCAATTTCTTCAACACACTGGGATGATTTGTACCCTGACATGGGGCTCTATCTCGCCGGGGCGAAAAAAGCCTAGCAAATTGAAAAAGCAAGCGGAGGACGTCTTTGACAATGGGCCCGAGCGGAGCAAAATATGGGGATGGGAGGAAAATAGTTAACGTCCATGTATTTCCAGTCCAGAGTGGAGCAAAACAGCCCTGACTTATTTGTTACACTCTTCCCCGTGTTGTGAGGGAAACTTATCTGCATATCAGTACTATTGTAAAACTGTTTCTCTGCAGCTGCTGACAACATGGAGGCAATCTGGATGGATCTGAGGTGTTCACCCCCCTTTTGGCATCATTAACATCGTGGATCCCATCCCCATATCTATCTCTATTTAAGCCCAACTGCTTGACAGATAAGAAATAGTCATGGCAGTAACGGAGGTGGCACCATTGGGACGTTGGGCTGGTTGACGCAAATCACCATTTCACACCTCAAGTGTCACCCGCATAATAAGGTAATTCCCACCAAAATTCCCCACAGTGTTTTGCTCATTTTCCTAATTTTCCCGCTATTTGACTCTTCACAGTGGCCGGCGTTAGCCCGAACACGCAGAGGACGCCACTGTGTTCAACAATGCAGACTCGGCGTGAGGTCGCAGGGTCACAGGTCAGCAGGAAGAGGCGCTCAAGCGGGAGTTTGGGCAAGGGTCTGTCTCTACTTCCCGTCAAGATGGCCCAAGGTAAGGCTTAGCGAAGCATGAAATCAGACAGAGTCCGGCGGGACATGTGGAGATTCCCCCCACAAAGAAACAGAGATAAAGATAGAAACTGAGGAGCCTTGAAGATGGAGATATTTCCTGAGAGATAATCCCCTCTCCGGGTGGGAGATTTTTGAAGAGGGGAAGCTTTTCATCAGCCTTCATTTTGCTCTTTTATCTCCTCTCTACCCGGCAGCAGTCCTGATGATTTTCTTTTTTATCCTGACTGTCTCTTAAGGTTAGAAACACACGTACTACTTCAGCCCAAATTTTGTCATTCCAAAAAACTATAAAGAAAATGGTGGAAAGAACAGGAAGAGCACCATCAGCTCTTACTGTGGATGACACAGAATCTCGGAGAGGGTAGCAGGTTTGATTTTTTTATGTATCACATGAGACAGTTTCTTGACTGAAATGTCTGAAAAAGCAACATAGAAAGCATCGTATTCAACAGATTTATCCGCCCTATTAAGTTGTTTGTCTGCGAATCTTGACTCAACGTCCCTGCTGTCTGCCTCAAGCCACGGCTTATTAATTAGAACGGGAAAATGGTGTTAAAAACATTTCACACAGTTGCATTCCTCCAAGGTGCACTCCTCCTCGATTTGGTGAGTGTCCACTGCTCAGCTTAATTAATTTGTAGCTCACGCTAAGTCGACAGACCCGCGCGCATTAATTATCCACCATGTTTACACACACCAGAAGACTTGGTGCGTGCTTTCCGCAGCGACCGGCAAATCTCCAGCCCTTTTTAAAAATTCATTCAGGACCGGCGCTCCTCGCCGATGAGCCCCAGCCCGGCTCTTTGTAGCTGAAGCAGTGATAATGAGAATGAGGTCATGGGGATTTTGGCAGCCATTGCGACGGCTGGAGAGAGACACAAGCCAGAACCATAACACCCCTTTTTTCTACAACACACATACTCCCCACCCAGTGTGTCAAAACATACTGGCTGTAGGACCAGTGGCAGCAGCTGACTGGGAAATAAGGGCAGCTTCTTGGCAGCTGGCAGCCATGTTGGAGGCAGTTCCAGTAAAAAAAAAGAAAAGAAAAAAAAAAACATTTATGAGGAACAAAGAGAAGAAGGGAAAAAACTTCACTTTATTTTTTCCGTTTGACAGTCAGAACCACAGCTGAGCAATGCAACTGATGCAGAGATGAAGTACGCAAACACACTCGACCAGAGGTAGCCTCGGGGAGTACTTTTAATTTACAGTCGTCAGCCTTTGTGCTCTTTTGCTTCTGAATGGCAGGTGACTGACTGTCTTTCACTGCCGGGAGAATTAGAGAAGGAGGAATGGTCGAAGAAAGGGGCTGTGAGAAAGAACTGGGTTTAACAGGGGAGGAGGTGGGGTGGAGGGGTGGGGGGTGGGGGGTTTAACAAGGCTGTAACACTGCAGAAAAGAATGTCCTCTTTCCATGGGCCAGCGGAATGGGACTAACAGGGACCGACACTGTGACACTGCAACACACACACACACACACACACACACATGCACACATAGGCATTGAATGGAGGATACACTGTCTGTCTGTTTCATCATCAAAGTTACAATTTTCATCAGTTGCATACTAAAGAACGTCCTGTTCTTATGATACTCAGACTGAGCCACAGTTACTTCACAGTGTACAGGCCTCTGGGTACGGAAACAAGGTCAGCTCAGACGGCGACCAAACACTGTGCAGATATCATTCAAAGAGCAAGACTTTTCTAAGAGGAAGACATAGTGTCAAATTCTACAGTTTAGTATTAAAGACTTTCTTTGGAAGCATCAGACTAAATATATTATCAGTCTTGTGTTTGTCTGGTTCAAAGCATCAGCTTGTAGTACGGTAGATACAGGTGAAAGGTGCTTTCTTTAACGCTACAATTCTACATTCAAGTATCCTTAAATAGGTGTTGTAAGTCTATGATTTGCAGGTCAAAGACATCTAGAAGTCTAGCCTCAACCTGGGCTGGATTTTATTGAAAATAAAGTTTATTATAGACATTTAGCTTCTATGTGTAATTAAAGTAAATGAATTAGAGGTATTTTATGAAGTGAGATTTTTGATTATAAAGCAGGTCTAGGTTCTATATTAATACTGTGAAAGTATCAAAGCCTCAGTCCACAGAGAAATGCACACAGCCTGTGTTCAGAAACTGAGCCTTAAAACCAGCCGTCAGGACTTCTGGAACTTTGTGATGTCACAACAAAGCAGTCACCACCCTCAGCCATGCCCCAAGTCCCGCCCACCTGGTCCCACCATCCAACCTTGCAGGATTTGGTTTCTCTGACTGATTACCTGAAATCTGATATATTTTTATTCAGTCGCTCAGAAAACAGTCAGCCAATCAGAAGAGAGGCTAACAGCGTCAAATAAATAATTAGCAGCACTTTTTGTTTGCATAAAATAACACCATTGCCAACACATCTGTGTCACAGATGAGGACGAGGGCAGTAGCAGTGCTGGGTTTGCCTGCTGCATGCCTGCTCAGTTAACACGGGAAGAGCAAAAGTGAAACTGGTGACTGTTTCGGCTCTAGTTCTCTTGCTTGAGAATTTTTTATTTTTTGGAATCAACTTGTTAGTACGTTGTCCCTCTTGCTAACTTCATGTGGGCTGCTCCAAGAAAAATAATTTTTAGTGGATTCCTTGTCTTACACATTTTTTTTTAGGTCTCCTTAAAGGGTCCAGGCATAAAAAAATCACATCGTCACCGTCATCATATTGACAGGATTTGACATGTCCTGGCTGCTCCTGTTGTGTCGGCATAATATTAGTACAACTCTCTTTTGACTGATTTGGTAAGTCATACTGTATGGCTTGAGTTTCCAGCATTACACCACATAGACACGTCCTACAATGACCTACACTCATCCGACAAAATGACACTGACTTCTTAGCAAAAGCAGCTTTGCAGATCCCAGAGAAAGAAAGACACACCACACTCTGGAAATCCGCTAGTGTTTTGCGCAGCGTTTGGTGCTAAGCTGTGTTTCAGAGTCAAATGAAAAGAAAAGGATGATAATGAAAAAGGGGATTAACCACAGAAAGAGGGAACCAGTTGGGCCTGTTGTTGAATACGCACAATAAATCAAAAGAAAGGGCAAACAAGCTTTTCCTCTGCTGGCCTCTCTTGCCCTGCTGGAGTGTTGCTCACCTCAGTGCACCAGCTCTGAACCTCTACAGGGTTTTCTCTGCGTGTGTGTGTGTGTGTGTGTTTGTGTATTGGGAATGGGGATCTTCCAAATGACATATTTGCATACAAACAGCCTGTCCAAATTCACAGAGAGAAGAAGAGGAGAAGGAAGGAAGGCAGATAGAAAGATACAGGCCAATACGGTGAGTGTGAAAGTACGCCAGTGCCTGTGCATGTATGTGTGTGTCTCTGGGATGGAGGTTTGTTTGTCCTCCTCAGGTGCTGAGGGTCTTTCGATTGAAGCAGAGTCGAGAATCTCATTACCTGAGTGATGCACTGCCTATGTTTACACGCGTTATTCCGAAGAGGCTTCGACACTCCTTCATTCACTCTCTCTGCCTCTCATCCTCTCTCTCTCTCTCTCTATCTCTCCCTCTCTCTCGGAAAAGTTAGAAAAAAAAAAAGTTCCAATTGCAATAACAAACAGGCTCGCTCAGCCAAGGAGGAGGAGGCTGAGGGATCAAATGGCTCTTGTTCCCAGAGCAAGGAGGTCGCAGACGGGATGGTTTGGTAGAATTACTTTGCTGAAGTTTGTCCCCCCAGTGACGGCTCTTGAGAAGTTGCACAGGCAATGTGGTGCAACAGGAGGGAGACTACAGAGTGTGCTCATACTGAGGCATGTATTCCTTTGTTGACCAGCAGCAACATGGTAAAAAACATTACAAGGAAGAGCAGGAAAAGAGTCATGATGTCAATAAACTGACTAAGGAATCTCGGTTATAATATCTATCAAGAGCTTACTAATATTTGCTGCTATTAGCAACCATTGCAATGTAATTAAATATACTTATTAACGCTTTGGAAAAAATAAAGCATCTATGAAATTGATGTAATAAAACCAAGTAACACTTCTGTGTGATAAGCAGAAACAGGCGTGTCTGTGGAGGGAAAGCCCGACCTCTATGGTTTTGTCCAATGGGTTGATGGGCTTTTTTAACTTTTTTTTTTTGGAAGGAAGTCACTAAAGGGGTCTGAAAAGTCAGAAAATCTTGCAACAAAACATGCTAAATTATCAATACTGCTTGTTCACAATAAATCATTTTGACAGAGCAGCAGCCAATGGTGTTACTTCATCACTCGGTCAGCGATATCGCAGCTTTTTGCGACCGCTTACACACTTACTGCTGAATTTGGCTCATTGTGTCAAAACTCTGCAGACAAGCCAAATGAGACAGAGCACCTGGAGCTAAACATCTCGCTTCCATGTCAAAACGAAACTCTGCTCTCAAAGCCTGACAGTCCTTTTCCAAAAGGGCATATTTGCAACAAAACCTTACACACATGCATCTTGTGAAACTCTTTCAAAACAGCAACAACACACTGAAGAACTTAACACAAAACGCTGCTGTCTTTAGAACTTTGCATATCTTTTCAGTTTTGTCATACACAACACAAAAACAGAAAACATTCAGAAAACAGCTCATTCTACAGAACAGGAGGATTTATAGGCTGCAGCCGCATCAGAGTCCAGGACGCTGTGTAACAGGAAATGCTAAGTGAAATGTGAACACGGTGAAAGTAACTCCAGAGTAAAAAAACACAGGATGTCTACATTTTCACACAAGGATGGGGCCGGTGGTGGGTAGTGTCAGATATGCAGATGCCCCCACAGACACCTCCCCCAGAATGGGTCAATTAGTGCCTATAGGTGACATGCTGCATTGTCTGAATGTACTGGCAACACACTCTACACACACTCGACAGTACAGTGATACTTGCACATGTTCATAGTGGAGGTCTTTGACTCCGACACTGCTCCTCTCCACTGGAACCTGTACAACTGCTCCATCCTCAGCTGGAGTTGACACAAGGTGTGGCAGAGAGCCGATACACTGAAAGCTGCAGTCTAGCAGGAAGTTGAAAACCTGTTCTCCAGTCCTGATGTCTGGCTGTCGTGTTGTGACTGAGGCTGGGCTGAACGCTCTGCCCAGCCTCAGGCACTGTCAGGCCATGATCTGTGACACGGTCCACCAAACTGGTGCTACTGTCATCTGGAACATGTGTCCGTCTATCGCCAGGTCTTCTTTGTTCTCTCCCTCATCCTCCAGCTCTTCCTCTTCCTCTTCCTCCTCCTCTCATTCTCACTGCTTCCATGTTTTCAAAGGTCTCACAGAATCTCACCTGAGGTCAATGTGTAGCACTAAGACTCAGACTGATTGGGGTTCAATTTCTGCTTAAGTGTTTTCAGGCACATGAGTGTGTGGTGTGAAATTCAGGTGTGTTTTGCACTTTGAAAAAGAAGTGTTTTTTCAAGTGCGTGTTGTAGAATTGAAAACAAAGTGAAAAGCAGAAAATGCTTTTGTACTTTTGGTTCCTTTGTTTAAGACATGATTCGATCCTTTTGCCTGAGCATTCACTATTAGTGTGTAAGCAGTCGCAAGAAACTGCAACTGACTGACTGTCTCTCTGCCTGTGCCTCTGTTTTTCCCTAAAGAAAGTTTTAGTCATTTAATCTCATCTCGTCTTCCTAACCAGGGCTAAGCCAATTCTATCTTTGGGAATTTCTTCAAATGAAATGCCGGTGCATGAATACATACCTGAACAGCTCACATTCAACTGACTAACCCGCATATTAAAAACCACATAATCACCCCTTTTTTGCATTTAAGTCTATTTTTAGGAAACCAGTGACCGGCTGTCACCTCGTCTTTGCGAGCTGCTCCATCTCTCCCTCTTACACCACCGAGGACTGAGATCACCTGATGCCACTGTTGTGACAAGCAGCGCTCCAAAACAATAATTCAATTTGTCACTGCTCTGCATCTTTATTCTCGCTCAGAGGCTCACGTCTCCTTTCAATCAAGCAAAAGTAAAGCAGATAGAGGGCAGGTGACACAGAGGGAGAGGGATGGAGGAAGTTAACAGTCTGGGAGCCCAGCAGGGTGCGCTGGATTGTTGCCAGCGTCAGATCACGGCGCACAGCCTCATCCTTTTTCATGTACAAACTGACGGCAAGTTTGTTTAAAAACCCACCCAAGGAACATGCACAGTTTCGATGAAAGAGGCCTCAGTGTGGAGTTTTTTTTTTGTCTTCCTTTTTTTCTTCTTTTTCCCTTCTTTCCCTTTTCTTTCCTCCCACACACTCACCACTGCCACCACCACTGCCCCTCCCCTGATACACCGGTGCTCTAATTGCTATCAACATGAGTCACAAACGTTCAGCCCTTTTTTTTTTTTAATTTTTTTTTTTTTTTTTTATTTTCAGTGAAAAGAATTATTACTGGCAAGCTTCACGTACGTCAACACATGCTAATTCCTGCTTTACTGCTTTGAGTCGCCTCGTGTGTGTGTGTGTGTATGTGTGTGTGAGTGTGTGTGTGTGTGTGTGTGTGTGTGTGTGTGTGTGGGTGGGTGTGTGTGGGGTTGGCACAGTGAACGAGCACGTCATTCCCGGTAGAACTTGGGTGGCGGAGTTGCCTTTGAACTGCTGCAGACAGGGCTGAGCTAAAGTCTGTGCTTGGAGAACCGAGACATGCTTCAGCCAGCCGGGAACACTGGACATCTACAGTTTGTAAAAACAGGGTTCTCTCTAAATAACTCTTTAGCATTAAATCAAAGCAGAGCCCTGCATGGCTCTCTGAGGAATGTTAGAAAGTGCACCATGTTGAAATGGATTTGGACTAAGCTCAATCATGATGGTTAGAAGAGCCTTTTACAAAATGCTGAAAATCCAAAAAAGAATGCTGACCTGCCTTTGTCATTTTTAAACATCAGAGGTTTCTCTGAGTGATTATGGCGCCGTATGAAATCACTACCTTTCCCAAAGACTGTTTGATGAATGCTGCTTTTTTTTTCCCTCTCTCTGCTCTCTACTCTTCAGATGGAAGAAAGAGACTGTTCACAACCAAATGAACGAACTGTTATTTGAGTCATTAGCTAAAAGCATCGAGGGACTGTGGTTAGTAGAGGTTTTAGATAAGAATAAAAGATTTTTAATATTATGATGGACTACATACATTACACACATTACAATACACACTATCTTACAGGCAAAGCAATTTTTCACAGGTTTTGTATGTTTTCATTTGTGTCTACAGAGCAATCTTTACTCTGGCTTTGTCAGGTCTTACTGTTTTGTCAGTTTGCGTTGTTTTAAAACATGGTTAATAATCATTTTTGAAATGCTGGGGAGGAGACGACTCTGCATGGTCCAGACGTCTGATGAGCATTAGGCCGGGAATACACTGGATACATCGCGGCTGAGGAACGTCTTGGTTTTCATTGCAGCAGCCATGTTAATAGGTTATAGTGGACACATTTCCTGCATGACACATCACATGATTTAGAGATCCTTGTGTGACGCACACATCTCTCAGCAAAAATAAACAGGGAAAAGACCTGTTGAGTCATACTGACGTCATACCAGCAACATTACATAAAACTGACACCTCTCTCTACAGTTGTCAATGTTTAGGCCGACAGACATAAAAAAAAAGTAGATAGAAGAATCAGACATTTTAAAGCCATTGTAGCAGCTGTATGTGACATTTTTTGTCAAAAATATGTCAGAAATGAATTTATAATGAAAAGAAATCCAACACTTGAGTAGCCTGCAAACTCTATGCAGAGCGAAGGAAGTGGCGGCGTCACAGACGTGCAGCCAGTGTGAACGCACACAGGCGTGTGAGCCGCAGCAGTTCCAGCCAACACAGGGTTTACTGTTGCACACACAACGCACACAGGGTGTCAAAGGAAAATCACATCAGCTAGCGGCTCACGTAAGCGCTTAAGCTGTTAGCAAGATGACGTCCTCTTCCGCAGCACCTTGACTCTCACGAGGCCGCAATGCATGGTGGTCCAGCTCATTCGATGTAGTGTACAGCTACGCTACATTGTGTTGTATTAATTCAGCTGATCTTATATATCTGATGCACACAAAACACATAAAATATAGATTAGTTTCATCCAGGAAATGTGTCATAAAATCCTACACGAACAAGCAAAATGCAAACGAATCAAAATACTATTCAATACAGATAATAGTAAACCACAGTTACAACTACAGAGACCCCCCCGCCCTCCCTCGGACGACACCAGCAGCCCCCACCAGCCTTACAACATGCTCATCCATGCACCAAACAAGTCCTCCAGACCGACAACAAAATGAGGTTTGTGTGACTGCTTTTAATTGGCAGGTCAACATTTGAGTGCCTTCCAAAACCAAATTACTCATATTCTGTTGTTGTCTGATCCGCCGCTGATTTTTCAGTCAGATCGAGGCACAAAAAAATACTAAAGCTCAGGAAAATATAACGGTCAATGGTCATGGTTAACAGATGCCAGTCAGTGGAAAACAGGAAATAAACAGAGGTCTCCCAAGTCCAAGTCAAACACTTTGTCGACTCGTCAGTCCCCCTGGATCACCTCCCAGGCTTTCAGGGACTGTAGCCATCTCACAGCCCTCTCAAGCGTTGGAACTGCCTGCAGGTGCTGCTGTTGTAAGGACAGTCTTCAAGTACCTTTTCCATCGTGTTCATTTCCCAGCACCTACACAGCTGCGTATGCAGTTCATTTAAATGAGCAAAGTCTCGGTCTTAAGTGGCTGATTTTTATTCAGACATAGTTATTATACAAGTGTGTGTCTATACATATAAAACTGCAAATGTTCTGATGTGATATTCAAAGAAATAGATTGTTATGCAGCTGCTTAGTGTGTTTACTGTACACTCTTGTATCTGCCCCAGCCAATCATGACCAAGGACGACTATTCATTATATGCTATGCTATGTTGTCTTTCATCCTGCTCTCTCTCTCTCTCTCTCTCTCTCTCTCTCTCAACCCCACCGGTCAATAAATAACATATAAAAGTGTGGTATAGACCTGCTGTATATGAAAAGTGCCACATAAATAACATTGACTTGACTTGACTTGATTATATCTGTAGCCATTTTTCTGTTGACGCCTGACGTGTGTGGAAGGCTTTCATGCTGTTGCTGTGCATTTGTCTTAAGACAGAAGCTGAAAATACCCAGGTCCCTGGTGAGAGATGGGGCTCAGATGGGTGGGCTTGATAGAAAGTGGGGACAGCTTCGCACCAAGGGAAGAAGATCCAATCTCTGAATGTGATACTGTGAAGGTAAAATATACTGGAGAAACCCTGCTGGGACGCATTTCACAGCTCTCTGAGAGGCTCTATACGGAGAGCTTTGCGCCTGCTCCTGTAGTAGCTGCAGGCAGACACACACATCTCACATCGTCCTCTAACAAACACAATAAATATAAAAAGAAAATTTCAAAGCCAAATACTGCAAGCCTCATTGTCAGGGGGAAAACATGGACAAGCAGTATGAGGGTGCCACAAAAGGAAACATCATTGCATCAATAACATTAAAACATTAAGAGCATGAATGTACTTTTAATTTTATGGAAATCTGATTATTATATTATGAGAGTGTTGAAAAGGGAAAAGTCCTGGGGAGCATGAATGTGCTCTGGTTACTTCATGGCAAGGAGGTCAGGAGGTCACCAAAAATCTGACGATAATTTAATGTAAATCATTTTCTGAGATACCATGACATGGATGGTGATGAAAAGAGAACTTTTTGCCTGATGGTGGCACCTCAGAAAAGGCCAAAGGGTCAACAAAATCATTAGGAAATCATCCCCTGGGTGAGCATGACTCATAGTTTGATGATGAACCCGGCCAGTGGTTGTCTAGATGTCTTGCTCTTGCTCACATAAGAGACGGAGTAATGTGCAGACAAGAACATCAATAACAGGGCAGGTAATTTAAGGATGTTAAAGCATAAATGGAAAATTGCAGGATGGTCAGTCCCAAAAAATAGGTTTCATTCCCTTTGTTCCTGAAAAGTTGAGTTTTTTTTTTTTTTTTGGAAAAACAAGGACTTCACTTGACAACTGAAATATATTTATGCTGGGGCTATACATGAAATATGCAGGAACCTGGGAGAAGTGTGAGGCGAGGGGCCACTCTGAATTCAGATCAGGAACCAAACCACTGGAAGACCCCAACAGGATTCCAGTGTGGGTTGCCAGGGCAACATGAGCAGGAACTTTAAACCATGACAGCCAAACTGCACGATGGCGAGAGAGCATTAAAAACAACAAGCAACGTGTGAGACAGAAAAAAAAAAAATCCTCCTGTTTACAGGGACAAAACTGGAAAAACAATGAACGCACACTGGGTTTATTTTAGAAGTGTAAGAAAGGAGAGAAAGTTGGGAGAATGTCTGGGATGTTCAAGCAGACGAGGGGCTGTCTCGTCTGTCACAGCCTGCCAACTTGTTGTTTTGGCTGTTGCTTGGTAACCAGTAACCCCCCCCAGCTCCATCACACACACACACACACACACACATACAGAGCTTATATTAAGTAATTTTGCTTTCAAAACTTTCCACCTTACCAAGGCGAAAGAAGGAGTTAGGAAGCAGATAAGAAAGTACACACACAAACACACACACACACACACACCTTCCTCTTACACACACAGCAATGCAGAGACAAAGAGAGACAACAGTCTCTCAGCCCGACTGCCAGCAGCCTCAGAACAACCTGGAAGACAAACACATCCCCATGCTTTTATTTAGCTGCCGGGCCGTCAGCATTCATCTGGCACCACTAAACACTTCATTAGACAGTAACACCACCGTAGCACGCTGCCTCGTATACTTTCCCAAGGTCTTGTTAGCAAGGCATCCGTGGCATCGATGCGACAAACGCCACCTACCACCTACAGGAGAAGAGTGATGCTGTGCCAGCACTGAGGCCATGCTACGAGGGAGGCCTTGGATGGAGAGCTCGTCGATGGATGAGCTCCATCGTCCGCAGCGCTTTTATGTTTCAGACAATTAACTCGTGATCGTTGTTTGTCTCAACTCCTGCCGGCAGATAAGACACAGATATATGCACGTCTTCCCTCACAGTCAGGACTACCAGCAGTCTGCCGTGCCAGGTAGCCTCATTAGAGTTCACTGATATGTGCTGTGGAAGCTGAGACTGACTTTTTGGGCCAATTTAGACTGTTTGTTAGAATTTGACAATTTAATGGGTACACAAAGTGACTTCGATGTCACGAATCTCCAAACTTCAGTAACATCATGAAACAAAACTTCATTGGCACTAAAATCTTGCTTAGCAGAGTGTCACCGTATTAAGGCGCAGAAAACTACCACTGAGGCGGTTTGAGTAGCAATTCTCTGCCCATCTGTCAACAGATTTGGTCAGTGCAATAGCGTTGCAATTGTACAGGATGTAAATTTACAGGTGTGTAGTTAAGATCTAAACGAAGGGCCAGTACAAAGATGGTTTGAGCAAGAGCACCGGAAGTAGGAGGTAGGAGGTAGGAGGTAGGAAGCATGCCCCTCTTTACACCTCTGTCCCACATTATTTTAAGTCATGCTGGTGTGGTCCCATCACAAGACAGTCTCTTTTTAAAACTGAAAACAAAGCATCTTAAATGAATAAAGGTACAACAGCCCACTATTTTTGTGACCATGCTATGTTCAGGCTCATATATCCGGCTCATACACAGGGCTTACGACGGTACAGTAGCTAACATCAGTGCCTTCTCCTGACAATAAATGGGTTAATGCAACACATTTAAAATAATATTAACCAAAAATCATTTTAGGGTGCAGATAGTGTAGACTACAACGTAGCCAGTCAAATGATGAGCATAGTACAAATCTATTTCTGGGCATAATCCATAACAGGAAGCTAACCACACAAGTAACAAACAAATGCTTTTATATAGTCATATTCTGATAAAGAAAAAAAAAGTATCATCAATCTTATGTTATGATATTCAAACACAGGTTTTTGGTGTAGTATTCCTTTAAGTGAAAAATATGAATTTGTTTAAAGCCAATATTGGCTCGATATAGCTTCACAGTAATATATTTCAAACCCTGTCAAACCCGTACGGTCACATGATGGATGGCAAGTATCAATCATCCATAAAAAAAGAAACCGGGAGCCATCTGACATTGAGGAAAGACATTACTGTGCTACAGTGTGTTCCGACGGCCATGTTGGTTGGCAAGCCTGCTGCAGCGGTACTGTACTTTGTAATTTGGCTACAGAGAATGATTCACATTTAAAAGAAAAAAAAAGAGACAGTGAAGATCCAAGCAAACAAATCTGATGATTTACAGTCTGGATTTTTGAGCGTCTCTTCAAGCAGGATGAACGACGACAGACAAGATAAACGACGAGAAAGGCTCTTCGCACATGTGCAAACAATTTTCTACTGCCTGAACTGTCTGTTCAGTATGTGAAGCGTGAACAAACGCCTTTCGTATCAAGGACACTGGAGACCTGGACAGTGTGTGTGTGTGTGTGTGTGTGTGTGTTACCAGAGAGAGAGTATGGCTGCGTATTGTTGCAACTTCTATGTGTGTACACACCTGCATTAACCGTGATTCACCATTCAAATACAGTCGAGCACCTTATTAAAAAACACGACTCCCTCTAAATACTCAATTTAAATTCAACCAACGCCATGTTTAGATTAGATGTATACTGCAGGCGGATAATCCTTCGACCTGATTGGCTAAAATTATGCTTACAGTCTGAAGCTGGTGTTGGCAAGGTAACGAGAGGGGTTGGTGGGAAGGAGAGGGAAGATAAGTGTAAATAGTGGTAATGCTTAGTATTCCCTACGTAAAGACAGTGAAATGAACTGTAAGTAACATTCAATCCGATGGCATAGAAGGAGGAATTCAGTGACGATGTCAGCCATTTATGTCACTGGCCTGAGCTGCTGCTTTAAGTGCAATACACACCAGCCGCATTGTGCAGCATTGTGTCATTTGACGTGTTGTTAATCATACGAACTTGTCAGATAGATAGAGGGAGCAAACACGTTTAAGATGTAGTCGAGATATATTAGCCAGAATGAGAGCAAATGTTCCAGTTTCCTGAGGGGTTGATGCTCATCAGTGCTGAGAAACAGGACAGTTGCTTTTCCTTAGGTGTTAACAAGATGGTGTCAAGGCTCAATTTTAACCATGGAAGCAACGTGGTTTTAGAGATGACAGTGTCAGTTTGTCCGTCCAACACTTTTCTCCAGACTGAAATATTATGACAAGTATTGGCTCGAAGGTTTGTACATTCATGGTGCCCAGAGGATAAATGCTAATGACTTCAGTGATCTCCTGACTTTTCTTCTGCTGCAGGAATGACACAAAGTTGGCATTAGCCATCCCTTGGCTTTTCATAACACCACCACCACAAGTGTTTCAACAATTATTAGATGGCCTGAAATTTGGCGCAGACATGCGTGTTCCCCACAACATGAATCACTTTAACTCTTCCATCTAAGGTCAGATACTTTGGTTTATGACCAAACATCTGCACAGGGTCACATTCCATCAGCCGCGACTGATGTCAGCTTTGTTTGGTCCTAATCAGCAAATGTTAGCATGCTGACTGTAATCTAAGATGGCAAAGACGGTAGAAACCATACCTGATGCATGACCAGTGTCACTGCGCACATGTGCAGACCTCTGTACACAGTGGATGAAGTGATTATCATGTACTTTTGTACTGTCAGTAAATTCTTTGTCCTTCTAGTCTTACTTATACCCACCCAAGAGACCTCTTAAACCAGGTAGTGGCAGGAATTACCCACAATTCCCCTTAGGGGGGTGGAAGATGGGTTGGGAGTTTAGGCTGTCAGCACCCCTTTTGCCACTCATTAATCACTTAGGCTACTGTGGGACAGGCCACTAGGGATCAGCAACACACACACACACACAAGCACACTCACACACTTGCAAATTTAAGAAAGGTGTGAGTGAAATGCCAATGTATAATCTGTCCCTCCATGAAACAATCAATACACGCAAAACCCCATTAAATATAAGGCTGTTTTTCTTGCCAATACAGATACAGCACACACTGACAACCCTCATCACCATAGAGAGGAGATAGAAATAGAGGGAAGATCCCTGGGGCTCGTCAACAACTCAGAGAGAGCACAGAGAGAGAGAGGCACAAAGAGAGTCCTTTCAATAGAGGAAGCTGTCTTCATTCAGAGGGCTGGTATCATGTTATACAGCCTCGTATCCCTTCCCAGGACTCTCAAACTCTACATGCATGTATGCATGTTGATGTCTGTCAGTGAATATGAATTTTGCATTACGCTCTTAAATATATCATCTTCAAGTCTCTCAGAATTAAAGCCCCTATGTTTGTGATCTTTTAAATGACTTTAGTCATGTTATTGTTTTTAATTTGCTGTAGTGTATGTGTTGCTTTCAGGCCATTCATCCCTGTGTATTTTTAATATCACCACTATGCATTACAAAGATCAGCCATTTTCAAATCCTACATACAGCTGATTTAGAAGGGTCAAAGGGAGCACTTACTTACAAACATTTCCGTCAATTGTCCGTCATTGTCAAATCTGACATATCCCCCCTGATGATGTCATCAGAGTTAGTCTGAGTTTGGAGACTGCTACTATTTTACAGTGCTATCAAGTTGCATGCTTGACCCAGACAAGTGGCAATTTACCTGCTGGACCAAAAGCTGGACAGCTGTCTTTTTTCAGGCTGATGGTGGCTGACAGCACTTTGAAAATGTCTCTGCATCTTAGAATCGTCAATGAGTGAAGACACACAGGAAAGGAAGGACCTTTGGCAACTTTCCCTTGCATATTTTTGAAAATACAGACCCCTCTTATGGACTGCTACAGAGACAGAGGAGGGTACACAAGAGCTGTTTTCAATAACAGCGCTTTTACTATGAATTAACAATTCACCCTCTTGTCAAAACATTTTACAGCATTCCAAGAGGTGGAGCCCAGCCAGACCACAAATATACACATATTTATGCAATGATGTGCTGATTAGTCTGAATCTTCATAAGAAACACTGCCATATTCAGGTGGCTCCTCTTACATCTCTGACAACTGATCATTGAGACTGATATGACAGCTGAAGTCCTCTAAACTGTTGACCCTTTCGTCAGTGACTTACATCTGGAACCTCAAAGACTCAAAAACAAAATGATGAAACAAGAGAGGTGGCAGCGACTCATTTTTCCCACCCATCAATCTGCGCTCCTCTCATAAATGTCAGCCTTAGGGAAATTGAATGGCACCATTTGTCTGTGTTTATTAGGCTGGGATGAACTCGGTCTCTGCGACCTTTCAGAGTACATACACACCCCAAATTAACTGGGAATAAGTCAGACTTGGAGATGCTATGGCTTGGCAGAGCCTGAGCATCGAGGATCTCTCCAGACTTTTTATAAATCTTTTTTTTAATTTTTTTTTTAAACTCAGATGGAGATGGGGAAGTTCATCACAAGAAAGTCCAGAGAGCATTGAGAGAATGTCAGTTTTTTTAATTACTTAAATGTCCAGTCTTAAATGCCAAAGTACTAAAATTCCTCAAGACTTTATTGAATTGTGGTGGCTTGTCCTCAGAAGTGACTTTCAGCAGATTAAGTTTTGGAACTTGAACTTGAACTGAAATCAAAATGTATTTTTATTAAGCAAAGGAATTTATCCTTGGTGCTTCTTGTGTACTTATGGCTGTAAAAGTTAACATGGTGATAACACATTAACACAATCTCACATTTGCATTGAGCTGTGTAATGTTAAACTCTAAAAACGAATAAATAATTCTTCACAGAAAATCTATGCAATCTCATTTTAAAGCAGTAAGAAAAAAAATTAGTATTGTTATTGCAGGTATTATTTGACCTGCAGTCAAGCTCCAAGTTAATCAGATTGTATTAAAAGCTTTTCTATACTCTGAATTGGTGATGGAGAAGAGATATCACACAGCTAACACCAACAGCATTAGCCATGGTAACATCTGACAGACCGATGTCAACAGCGTTTGGCAGGAAGCAATAGATTTGTCAGCCTCCAGCAAATGAACAGAGCTCACAGCAACAGTCGCACTTACAGGTAAATCTACAGCGCTGAAAAGAAGGATATTTCAGTCACGCTCCAGTCCACAACAACCTAAGAAATACAACAATCACAAATGTCAATACATGTGTCACAATGCACAGCTACCTCGCCAAACATTTACAGCACCGACACACAACAAACATCAGTAATTAGACCGTGTCAAAAAACGAGCACAGCAGCTTGAAAAATATGCTGGAGCAGCTTATATCTGATATGCTTAGAGTCTTGAAATCAACTGTGGTACAGACGTGACAGCAATTCCACTCCAAACAGGTCACACGCTCCAACACTGGCCACGTGTTTGGAGCTACAGTGTGTCGCAGCTCCACAGACGATAATGCAGTTAGCAATGTGATGAGGTAGCTATCTTAACTGTCCTTAGATACTTTACTTCATTACAAAACACAAACATACTCAAACGTCGACCTCGACATTTATCTAACACACTCAGAAAAATGAACCGTTACCATGTTCCCCTGCTCTGTGCTCCCTCAGCTGGAGACCTCTGGGTTTCTACTTTAACTCTTAGCACCGTCGGTGTTATGATGACATTAACGTAACATATGAGAGAGCATAAAAAAATATGTGCTTCAGCTGCTGCAACTAACAGTAACGTTATACCTTGAGGTATGATGTAACTTGAAAATGCTCAAATAGCAGAAAGTGAAAATGTGATTAAATTAAATGGCACTCCACGAGTCGGTCTGGCTTAACACTGTGAATACACATCCAGACATTACTGAGGAATAATCAAAGCTGCAACAGCCCCATGTATGTACAGTGGGAGCTGCATTCATACACATTTACTGTCATAAAACAGACCACAGACATAATACTGAGGGATGCTGCATGCACCAAACATCTTCTGGATGTAGCCAATCAGTCTAACATTAAAGATAAACTAAGCACACTCAGCACAGACAGTGCAAATATAATTGTAGCGGTGGGACAGCTGCCAACGTCCTGTCACAGTGTCTCTGCAGGGTGGTGCGTCTGACAGTGCGCTTTCCAGATCCGGAGAGGTGGCGGGGCGCCTCCAGCACAGTCCAGCAAATCAAAGAGAAACAGCAAAATCGCACAAGGGCTGAAGACCTGGTCACTTGTACAGTACGAGACGTGCTGACTGGATGGAACCTCACTCTGGAGATGTTGAAGCTTGTGCAGAGGAGTCAGCAGCCACTAAGAGACAAGCTGACCCTGCAGAAAACCAACAACACCGGGCCACCGGCTGGAGACGCTGCTGGAGAGCTCCAGGACACCCTCACCCTCTCCCTCTCACTCCGGCTGCTAACACAGACAGAGCGAGAGGAAGAAGTTCATTACTTTCAGAGGCGCTGTCAAGGCCGATGGGCTGCACAGTGCTAATGTATGCTAATGTAGATTAACGTGTGCCAATGCCTTCAGCTGAGATAAAGGCCAGTTATAGTCGAGTATGACTGCCTCTGTTTCATCATCTGATCCATCTCGCTGGTGTTGGGTATCACTAGTTGTGTATGAGTGAATATAAATGTGAACAAGTCCCTCACAATGTAATTGAATTTGAACTGGCTTTTGCAGATACTTTACTGAAAACTTGAGGAGAGAGCTTTGTTTCATGTCTCAGTTGTGCTGCCATCTGCCTCAGGTGAGTTCAGAGGATCACCCAGCCTGCATACTCAAGTTCAAACAGACCTTCACCACAGACATGGAGAAATGTAAGCAGAACAATTTTTCCACCGCTGCGTCCAAAACCGACGCATGATTTGGTCGCACCTCTGGAGCCCTTGCAACAATGGGTCCGCGAGCCAGATGACTGTTCTTTGAGTAATAGAATAACAATGTGGTAGGTGGTTCTCTGTGGGCTTTGATTCTTTCATGGTCCTAATATAGAACCTAGACCTGGTCTATAATCAAAAAAAGACATGGGAATCGTTAAAGAAATATCAAAAAAGTTTCTACAATCTGGGACCTTTAAGGCACAGCAACGACCTGGCATGCTGATAAATAGCCATCTTAATTTTCATACCCTAGTACGCAGTCGCAATCTGGAGTTCTGACAAGAACAAAACAAGCAGTACATGGTGGGAGATTTTTCACAGCTCTTGACCCTTGGTTTGAGGGCCTGAAGGGCCTGCATGGAGCTGAGAGAGCTGAGGTGTGGGCATTGATCACTGGCACCCTGAAGGAAAAGTCGCTTGCACAGCAACCAGTGCAAACAGCAACATCTGAGCCTCCACAGAAGAAAGCAGCTCTCTTAGTTGCTTCAAAGTCTGAGGAGGCCTGTATGGAGAAATGGAGCGCTACAAAGCAGAGGCTTGTCATCACCATGGAGGACTGTTCCCCCAGAGCTGTGGTCCAAACATGCTGGGACACACAACAAGCTAAGCCTGCCTTGCTCCCAAGGGGAGGTTGCGTCTGGAAATGTAACCGGACAAAACAAAAATAATGTAAAATTATGTATTATTCAAAATGTTCCAGTTACCTGAGCTTTTGTCAGTACATTTCACTTCTTCTTCATATAACTTCACTGCTATTAAAAATTTAATCACTGTAAAATTTCAACAGATTCAAAGATTAAATAAATTTGTGATCAATCACGATTGACGACGCAAAGTCATGCAATTTAATTGCAATTTTCATTGCTTGACTGCCCTAATTTATTTCTATTACTATATTACTGCACTCCAGTTGGTGTGAATCTGTCTGTAATCACATCATGTCCTTCAATCACAGCACTAACTTCCTTGTACAATATGAAGCGTCGTCTGGGACAGGTTTACTCAGAATCAGAACCAAGCAGCTTTTTCAGCTGTTTCTCTGCTCCTCACCTGTGGAACCTGCTGACCTGAGATCTGCTGAAACTAAATCAGGGCTTAAAACATCACTATTTGCTGCAGTTTACCAATGAATTGCATACGCAACATCTTTTTAAACCGTTTTTTTGACCTAGGTTTCTTACCTGACTTTATGTAATCTTCATATGACAAATCTAAATGTTTTCATTTATTCAAATTTGTTTTTATTGCTAGAAATGCTATTTTAATGTCATCTTAATGTTCTACTTTTAATGTACTTACATGTCTCTGTAGTGATTCAGAATCTGAGTCCAGCAAACCGCCAGACCACTAATTCTGTAGGCTAACACTATTTGCTGATGTAACTGGCACCAGACTAGTTGTGAATTTGGCCACTACATTCATATGGAGGGAAAGTTATCCAGATTGCAAAATACAAAAATTTGGGACTGACCAAATATGTTCAAGTATATATTTTTTTACTTTTTACAATTTTATCAATTGCATGTTATCAAAGGTAGAAGGGGAGGCTATATGTGTACTATAAAGTCACAGCAGAAACCCAGTGTAGGCTATAATGATGTTATGATAATAAGTTAACAGAACATTAGGTTAAGGTTTCCTGTGGTCTCTATCTTCCTATTTAGCAGCCAGTTTACCGTGAAACTCCAGCCAATCAGAGCGGAACAGGTCTGCTGGCGGTTTCATGGCCAGACTGCCTTCTCTTTCATGTTATTACCTCAGTCAAGGAGGTCATGTTTTCACCTGCGTCTGTTTGTTTGTGTGTCAGCCGGGATTACGCAAAAAGTACCAAATCTATTTGCAACCCAGCTTGGATGCAGTGATGTAGAAGAACCCCATTAAACCCAGATCCAGGAAGGGTCAGATCCAGGAATTTCTAATCACTTTCCTCCTGACAGACAGGGTGTTTCCACATTTTCATCAGTTTCTTTGGAAATAACATTTGGATCCTGATATTTAAAAAAAAAAAAAAATCGTACTTATTTATGGTGTTGAGCTGAATGAGTTTGTGCAGTTTGGTGCAGATCCAGACAGGTATCTGGATTTGGCGGAGGAAAGTGTGGGACTGCTTGGCTCTGTATGTGCTCTACTGAGTGCCATTCTAGTTTCCTCTTTTGCTTTCTCTGTTTTTCGCAGAGCTGCCTGCACCCACATCCAGTAAAACAGCAACGTGTTAGACTAACACAAAAGGCTCTGATTGCAAGTGATGTCCCCACCAGACACCACCACTCAAACCCCCCAGGCGTCTGTCAATATCCATCACAAAGACTGCTCTTGTTTACATGTGTGGCTGCACTGGAGGGAAATTACATTATTCTATAATATTCGTACACTGACCTTATCATACTCTCTCCAAAACATGAATTTAGTGTCTCTGGAATATGAGTGATGACTTTTTGTTCTGTGTTCAATCTGTGATATCTTCACATTTGTCTGAAATCTACACACTGACGCTAAGAATAGCAGGCTACCACATCTGTTTCCATTCCGTCCAAAACCAGTTTCAAACCACAAACACACAGGCTACTGCAAAATTCATGGATAAAAAAAAAAAAGTTCCATTAACATTTCAGTAATGGCTTCATGTTGCTAAATGGAGCAACGAGCTGTGTGTTCTGTGCGCGCTCCTTGTCTCCACACGGGCTCCGTGCGCTCCCAGGCGCAGGTCATCCTCTCCGGGTCAGTTATTAACACTAAAGGAGTCCCACCACTCAAAATATATAGGCTAACAGAATAGAATAGAATAGAATAGAATTATAATTATAATAGGATGTTTCCTGCCTGTGACCCTGGGCACCATGTGATGTAATGGAAGTCTGAGGCTACCCTGTGTACATGTCTTTTTCTGGGGGTTTTTTTTCTTAACATGAAGACGTTTCAAAGTCCTGACGTCGCAACAAAGCCTGATAAACATCCACGGTGCGTCCAGGTCACCACCTGGACACGTAAAAAAAAAAGCCCACTATGCCTCCTGCTCTCCGGGAGCCGCGCAGTGTGCGTGTGCAGCGGCAGCCTCCTGCGAGAACAATAACTTGTTCCTGGCGATGTGCGCCGTGGCTGGAGCGATGGATGGTGGAAGGTGACAAAGGAGGGGATGGTAGGGATGCTGCGTGGACCAGCAGATCGTGACGGGACGGGGGTGGTGGGGAGGAGGGGGTAGGCTACTTACGCTGCTGTTCTCTCCCGTCCAGTGGACCATCGCCTGGTTGTGGGTCGCATCCCCTTTGAGGACGAAGGAGCTGCTGAGCAAGGACATTTGTTTTTCCCTGGACAACGCTCTCCTGAAGCGGGGTGAGCTCTCAGCGGCGACGGCTTCCTCGTCCCCGCCCCTGTGTAAGCCCGGCGGGGAGCCTGTGTCTCCGCCGCCCATGTCAAACGCACGGTCCAGCCCGCCGCGTCGGTTTAAAGCCCCGCTGTCACAGCGCACGGCTCCCGGCAGTGCCATCCAGGCCGAGGCGGTCAAGAGGAAAACGCAGAGGTGCCCAGCGGCGGAGGCAGCTTCTTTCAGGCGCAGAGGTGCCATGCTTTGCGCCGTAGTAGCGCTCGTATCGCGGAGACTGATGGAGAGACTGTTGATGCTTGTGGAAGATAGATAGGTGTATACTGTAAGAGAGAGAGAGAGAGGGAGAGAGAGAGAGAGGGAGGGAGGGAAGGAGGGAGCGAGGGAGGGGAAGTGGAGCGAAGGCAGACAGTAGGAACAACGTGGACGAGTCTCCGTGCCAAGCGGGATCCACAGGGCGGCGCAGCGGTGCCATCTGCCGTCCAGCAGCTGCAGCGTCCCGAGACTGAGCCGCGATTACTCAGTCCAGCTTCACACAGCGCCGGCAGGAGAGGAGCTCGGCCTTAAAATGACGTATTTCACATCGGGATCGGTCACTTCGAGCACACTTTAATTTAAAGTGCCTGAAGTGGATTAGCAGTCCATGTGGATGGGACACAGAAGCATGGAGTCAGCAGGGGCCTTACCGTGTTGCTTTGGCACAGTCAGGAACATGATTCCCATAAACTGTGTGAAATTCTCAAATCACTTTTTCCCTTTAGCATCAAAAAAAAAGATGAGCATAACATCTTGTAGCTTTCTCATAAAATTCTGATTTAACTTCATTTGATTCCTGATATGAAAACATAGTGGGTCAGAACAGCCCATCGTTGTGGGTAGTTTTGTCCCCATGGGTGCTGGATAACCCAAGCGTAGGTTGGTGCCCTACAGACCCATAACTGGTCCATTTTGACAGTGCATTTTAGTATTTTTAATAAAAAATGAGAACAATAAAATAAAATAAAGCCATAATAAGATTGTACAGAAATGACCATAAGGAATTAAAATCAGCCACACCAAGATCACAGGATTAAAACACCCAGTTCAGTCAAAATATCAGGACTCATTAATGGATTAAATTTACCAATGGGAAGAAAAATCACTTGTTGTTGTTTCAGTCCAGTGACCCAATAGTAACATATGAATACAGTCAAACAACCCATTCTTACTGTGTAAAGTTAAACCTGTATTGTTAACCATATTGTTGGTGCTCTATGGACCCAGAGATTTTTACTGTATACACTTCATTTCACATTTTGTGATAATGATAGTGTTGAAAACTTCTTGTTGTGCCTGATACTGGGCCAAAATAACTGCATTTTAGTTTTGGCTAAATATCCCAACAGTAAAAATAACACTGGCAGTGAGTCATTGTTTTTAGTTTATGACTGTTGGGTTGACAGCTTGAGACCAACAACACAAAGAAACAACACTCCAGCCCAGAAGCGCCTGTCAAGCTTCCAGTCCAGTACATTTGTGTGGCCCGACACTAAGACATCACATCCCGAGGATCAGTTCTAAATCCTATGGGTCCCCAGTCAGTCGGCTTAGAAGCAGTGGCTCCTGAATTCTCTCCGGGTTTGTTTTTTTTGTTGTTGTTTGTTTTTCAACTTTCAAATAAATCCCTGGATTCTTTCATTTGAGCTTTGCTGTCCATTTTCATCACTAAAAACTTCAGATGAAATCAGATGACTACCAAGCCACATTTGCATAATGTCAGCCTCCTCATCTTCCTGTGCGTTGGTAGCCAGCTGGCTGAGAGGTCATAGTTCACATTTGATCCCACTAAGTAATAGCTCTCCTCTGTGTCTGGCCCCCTATCCAATTATAGGCAGAGGCTGGATTAACCCATGACTACTCGGGTCAGGATTGGTAAGGGCCCGAGTGTCTCTTCAGGTCAAACAGGGATTTAACCTTCTCTTTATGTTCACATTAAGCTGCAGCCACAAAATCTTAACAATGATCTTGCTGTTCTATTATGAACCCTATTATTTTTCTGAAAGCAAAGTGCAAAAAGAAAGTGCAGTGTATAACTGACAGACATCAACCTGCTTCGCCAGGGTTTGCACTTACAGCTATGATGCGGACTCAACAAAATGTTTCAGTTTTTTCTGCTCTTAAACACAGCTTTGTTGAAGAATCATCATGTAAGATGTACAACTGTAGATTCAGTGTTTTTACATGAAATGATTTTTACCAGCGTGAGCAGCTACTCCAGGGTCTCAAACCCTCAAGGGCCCCAAAAGTTTGCTGTGTGGCAAATTCAGAAGTTACGACGGCTGGAGCCAATCCCAGATACACCTACAGGCAATTGAGAATCTCCAGTTAACCTAACAGGCATGACTTTGGACTGTGGGGTGAAGCCGGAGTACCCAGGGGGAACCCAGGCAGGCACAGGGAGAACATGCAAACTCCACACAGAAAGGCCCCCAGTCCCAGATTCAAACCCAGAACCATATTCCTTTATTTCCATCCCAAATGAAGAATGCAAAGAGTGGTCGCCTGGCTAATGGATTTGAAACACAAGAACATTCACACATGATTATTTTAGCAGAACCTCTCCTTAAAGACAGACTCCTGGTCTTAGTGACCTATGAGCAGTATCAGTGTTGAAAAGGTGATCTGAGTGAATTATTCATCGCCGGAGTCCTTCTGTTGTTGCTGCTGGTTGGGAATAAATGGACTGAGTGGTGTTGTTTACTCAACTGGTTTCAGATCAGCGCACTCAGGTGTCCAGAGAGGCAGAACAGGAGCAGAGTCAGTTTGAATATTTGATATCTGTGAGGGCAGAAGGTGCAGCAGTGTTACAGAAATGTGGAGAGGAAGAGGGAAGAGGAGGACAGGTTTTCACAAAGTTACCACAAAATCATTCAGATGTTGTGTTAGTCCTTCCAGACTCTTAGTTTTCATTTCCCTTCATACAACTTGAAAATCCCCAACCTCACTTTTAGTTTAAAAACAAAAATGCTGTTTGTTTGTTTGTTTGTTTGTTTTTTGTTTTTTTGTTTTTTTTTTCTTATTTATTTGGTCATTTTAACAAAATAATTCAAAGCGTTAACACTGTAAACAATGCATGAGCCTGAAATATGTTTAGTAATTCAGTCAATATTAAAGGTCTCTGTATATTGTATAAAGTGAGATTTCCATGTCCTTTTTAATTATAAAGCATGTCAAAGCCTCAGTCCACAGAGAAATGCACACAGTCTGTATTCAGAAACTGAGCCTTAAAACCAGCCGTCAGGACTTCTGGAACTTTGTGATGTCACAACAAAGCAGTCACTGCTCTTAGCCACGCCCCAAACCCAGGACCTCCCCAGACCCACCATCCAACCTTGCAGGATTTGGTTTCTCGGAGTGTAATCTGAGTGAAATCTGCTGTATTTTAATTTGTTCACTCAGAAAACAGTCAGCCAATCAGAAGAGAGGCTCTAAGCCTCACCAACCTGTCATTACTAGAGCTCCAGAGAGAAGCCTGAGAGAGGAGATGTAAAACTACATTGAGATGATTTTTGGTACTCAAAAGCACAACTATATCTTCATATATCCATGTGAAGATACAGTAGTTTTGGAAACTTCAAATAAAATACAGGCAAAGTGTAAAATATGGGACATTTAATAATATGCATCAAAATGAATACTGTATTGGACGCCTACAAAACTCTCAGACCAAAACACACACTTGTTATGTAGTTAATTTGACAGGACTTCAAATTTAGAATGCACTGTGTAAAAGTGAATGTGAATGGTCTGTATAAAAGGTCTATGTTCTGTCTAGAACTGAGCTTTCCTGCACAGGTGAGGGTGGGAAGATGATGGAAAATGTGCATGCTCATACAGAGAATTCAGACTGACTGGGAAAATAACTGAGTTGTTTCAACATGCCAAGAGAAAGTTTGCAGCTTACAGCCTTTCTCATCTTCAAATCAGAAAGATGTTGTTGGCTAATAGCAGCACATTACTCTGCTGTCTACATTCTCAACCACTAAATGAGGAACTTTCTATGGAGAAGGGAAACAGAGGAAAATACTGATGATGTGACAGGAGGGGAAAAAAGACCATTTTTACAATCTTAACACTTCAGTGTGTCTGTAGCAAAAGTTATTTGATGTTCCGTATGCACAGCTGATTTTTATGGCTTGTATTACTTTTCTCATGTTGTTTTTGCTGCAGACACAAGCAAGAAGTTTTATGACAAAGACTTTCACAAGCAATAGTAAAGCCTTTGAAAGAAAAATAAAAGATAGTTAAAGAACATAAAACCTTTGCAACAAAATGTAAAAAAAACTTTTACAAGAGAACATACAAATACAAGAGAAAAACCTTTTTGAGAAAACAGAAACAAAAATCTTTGTGGCAACATATTTGCAAAAAAAAATGTTTTTGAGGAACAAAAAACTTTGCTAGAGGAAACAAAATATGCAAAAGAAACAATATTTTTTCAAGAGAATGTAAAACCTTTGTGAGAACCAACCTTTTGACAGACCACAGAACTTTTGCAAAGGACAGAAAATGTATGTGAAAGAACGTAAGTATGTTTTTTAAAATAAAACTTGTGCATGAGAGTGTAAAGCAAACTGTTCACCAGAATAACACTTCTGCAAAAGAATTAAAATAATGTTTGAGAAACAAAGACTTCACAAGAGAATCCAAACCATATGAGAAAGAGAATGTGAAACCTTTGTTTTTGAAAGGACACAGAACTACTTTGAGGAAAACAAAAGATTTTTATTTTTGTGAGAGATTTTTTTTTTTTTTTTTTTTTTTTTTTGAAGTAAACAAATCCTCAGCCCTAACCTCCGCAAGAGAAACAAAACAAACAAAAAACCCTTTGCTATAAAAACTACAAGGGCACTCAGAGAAGAAGACCAATGTCAAAGAAGATACACCAGACCTCAGTCAGTTGTTACTGAGTGGTCCTTCATTACTTTATCATTACATCATAATAAGTTCCTTAACAACAAATCAGAGACAGCAGGTTTCCAAACAAGTATCATAATATTCAGGCCTACATACAGTACATGTCACAGAGCATGATGGGATGTTAATTGCTTAATTGTGCCAGTGCACCTGTGAGAAAGAAGCTGCATTTGTTATGTTTCTCCATTCATTTCCCCCGTAATCTGTCATCCGTCTGTACATTGTTGCAGAATGTCTTTACACTTAACCTTTGTTTACCTTCATTGTCGGCTTTGCAAATTCTGCATAGTGTTTTGAATGAGACCAGACCTGAATCCGAAATTTCATCAACGCTGCATTAGATTGTCCTCGCCTGTCAAATAAAGCAAGAGTCAGAGCTGCAGCAAAACAAATCACTCAATACAGTTTTAAAAAGCTTTCAGAACCTTAAGTGACTTTCCTTTTTCTGAACAACTTCTAAAATCAGAGCCTTTAGGTAGACCATGTGTGTGATTTATAGCAAATTAGCCCGCACACACGTGACCATTAAATTACACTTTTCAATCCAAGAATCCAGAGAGGCAAAAGGTGTAAATAAACGATAAGTAACAAATTCAATTCAAAAGAAAAAGAAAAGAAAAATGTCCTCATCTTTTGCATTTGATGATATGACCCAATGCCGTTCATATCCATTAACCGGAGGGAGGAGATCTTCTCATGCACCCTCCCACTTGATTGGCTGACCAGCTTTGCCTGCTGATTGGGTTGATTCCAATGAAACATATGAAATCACAGAATCACATGAAAAGCTGAGCTCACAGCTGCTCAGTAAGAGAGAGCAGAATCCCTCAGGCTGTGTAAGACAAGCTGAAGTGGGAAAAAAGAAGAATGTATCGCTCTACAAATCATCAGAATTCATTTATGCTCTGATCACTACATGATTCTTGTAAAGCGTATTGTTTATTATTGTAACCACGGCAACCGAGGTCCGGTATGGATGTCGCCATAAGGGCACTATTTCAGGAGACACTGCTATGGGTAATATCAGAACTGTTCAGGTTGGAGGACTGGTTGCCTGCATGTGATGGCATGCCTCCAGACGGGCCAGTCCGCCTCCGTCCCTGATTACATCCATATGGTTTACTTTTATTTCCTCATGTCCAGCATGGAGCTCCCTATCTCACAAACATTCACAGAGTAAGTACTGAATAAAAAAGGGGACGCAGGTACAGTACATAGGCACAAGTTGTGTGCAGTGGATATGATTTTACTCCAAGGAACTGAATATGTTACAGTCTACAATTTACACTGAGAAATAATTGTAATGACAGTGAAACACACAGTTAAAGTGACTCCTATGCATTTTCTAATGGGAATAATTTGTATCAAATTAGAATGAAGTTAAGCTGCTGATCAGACCAGTAGCATGTAGCAGATGGGAAAGATGTGAATGACGGAGTGAAGAAAAACAGCCAGTCAGCTGAACAATCAGGTGCTCAATCAACATTAAGCCAACACTATCACAAGCTTCCACTAAAGAGGCCACAGACAGCCCCTGAAATCTGCTGCGAGTCAGGGTCTTTTGCAGCTCTCCTACGGCTCTGTAAAACTAATGCACATTAATCTTTATAACATCCAATTAAATTTCATGACGAACAAAGCTACGTTCAGCAGCTCCTAAGCAGCATGCTAACAAGCTGGACTCCCGCAGTCCAAGGTTTGCCTCCCCCTGAGCTGTCTCTGCACTCAGATGATGTAAGACCTGTTTTATTCATCCATACTTCTCATCTGCGATCACTCACACACACACACACTCACACACACACACACAAACAGGACTATGCCAAAGGCATCCGTCAATGAGGGCCATGAAATATTTAGTGCATTTAGTTTGCTAAGAGATCATGCTGTGGAGGTGCACTCTGATATTCATCTCTGATTCTGCAGCTTTCCCTTCAGAAGTTTACACATGCAAAAATGCGGTGGTTTTCTTTTCTGCAGATGATGAAACAGTTTTGACCCCGTGCACACATATGACCACCATGTGTGGGAAAGTTACAAGGCTCCAGTCCTTTTCTGGGGATGGAAGATGTTTCTGCGTCATTAGAGCTCAACTAATCATTATTTTTATGTAAATGATTAAAATGATTATGTATGATGTAAAAGGGGTGGCATGCACCTACAGACAATCATTACCAACTCAGCTCTGTGGAGTTTTTTTTAGCCTGTTTTGGCTCATTGCTTTGGTTTTCTGACCTGCTTGTGTTCAGCAAAACAGCTTTGATAAACCTACTTTACACCACTTCCCCAGCACCAAATGACTGGAATTCAATGGTGACAAGTAGCTATTCAATTAAACATCATCAGCAGCACCATTTTGTCATTAATTAGTGGAGACCAAAGCTGAAGACCTTCATCAGGTGAGAAAACACACTCCAAATGAATTTGACTGATGCTTCAAATCTGATGTGTAGGCATTTTTATACTAACCCTTTAGCTATATGAATTTTATAAAGTAATATGTCAGTGATTTTTGCCCCCAAATAAAGTGGGGGACTTACCACAACAATCTGTAAGCACAACATTAAAGCTCTAGCAACAACAGGTTGGAAGAGAGGCTGTGAGCCCGAGTGATCAAATAGAAATATCCTGCAAGGTTTGATTGTGGGTCCAGGGGGCCGTGCTGGGGGCATAGTTGAATTTCCCCAAGGGATTAAAAAAGTATCTATCTATCTATCTGAGGGCAGTGGCTTTATAGTTGTGACATCACAAAGTTCCAGAAGTCCTGACGGCTGGTTTTAAGGCTCGGTTTCTGAATACAGGCTGTGTGCATTTCTCTGTGGACTGAGGCTTTGATACTTTCACAGTATTTATATAGAACCTAGACCTGCTTTATAATCAAAAAACATGTACATCTGACTTTATACAATATAGGACTTACTATACTATTTAAACTTTGTAAAGTTTTTATGGTCATCCAGCAGACTGCAACTGGAAACAAGACTAATGAGAGCAAGGAGAGCAGAAGAAGAGAGAACTGAAACAGTAAAGTCGTGGGCCCTAAAAGAGAATTAAGTGACTCTGGCTTTGTGACTAAAATAGACCTTTTTCATATTAGTCATTTAATCTATTGTTAATAAATAAATATCGAATAGTTCACCTTTAAGTAAAGTAGAAGACACAAGAAATAAAAGTAGGTGCTAAATAAAAATATAACATTTTTAATGCCTTCACAATTTCCAGGCCCTACAGTGAAGCACAAACACACACACTTTAACCTCATGTAAGGCACACTACCAACACAATTTAAAAGGATGTTCCACACCAATAACGAGGCAGCCAATGACTGACCTCACTGAACGGGAGTAATTACCTCGGTTCAGGAACCTTAAAGCACTTACAGACACCAACACACACCCTTAACTGCACACACAGACACTAACGCTTGCCCCCTAAGTACCTGTTCTTGCATGGTCTAAAAGGTGTGACCGTCTATTAAGGACCACACAGGGGCTGTTCCCTCCTCTCTCTCTCTCTCTCTCTCTCCCATCAGTCAGGTCCCTGCGCCCCCACAGTCACGCTCTGTCATCCCGGATTAAAAACGGCAAGGTTGATAACTCACCTTGGCTGCTAGATAGACATTCCAACAGGAAGAAACAATGATCTCTGAATGCCTCCATCCCTTGGCACCACGAGTGCATGAACAAACAGTGCTACAGGCACACCGGTAGGCTACTGGACAAATAACTGTTTTCATGTTCATGCCTCTATGTGCAGCGACGTGTACGTTCTGCACTGTTCCTATTGAATACAGCAGGCCTTTTGCATTGAAGCAGATGAATGCATTATACTGTACATTAAAATATCTACATAATGAATTTTTATATGGTATTATATGTTGAAACCATATACAGTGGGGTCCACACATGTACAGATATTACATTTGTGTATGGGAATAGAATTTAATTACAACTTAAGTGGAGACTTGAATGATTACATGGGTCAGAAGTTACACAGAACATTTCTCAAAAGATTTTTGTGATTTATATTTGTCATTATTTGTGAAGAACGCTCACACACAGATATGCGTATGAACGGTGTTTCCATGACAGAAAGTTTTCTTGCAGAACAAACCACATTAATTATCAAACCTTTTCCTTTGTTTTTTCAACCACGCTGACAATTTGAGGAGTTCACTGTTGTGTTACGAGACTGAGCTCTGGTGAGTGATGTGCAGAGCTCCGTCACAGGCAGGTTTAATTATCAGAGCGCTCACACTGACCTACAATACACCTTCAAGGATGACGGGCTAATCAGATCTATGGGTACTAACTTTGGATGCACTAACCCACTTCTGAGGACAGAAGGAGATGTACAGTATATGTTTCTCTTTTTGTATGACCGGGGTTACACAATAGTGCAGTGGCTAGCATGGTCGCCTCTTTCTGCGTGGAATTTGCATGTTCTCCATACTCCAGCTTCCTCCCACAGTCCAAAGACATGCATGTTGGGTTAATGCCCTGTGATAGACAGGTGACCTGTCCAGGATGTACCCCACCCTCACCCAATGTCAGCTGGGATTGGCTCCAGCCTCCCCCCATGACCCTGTACAGATAAGCGGTATAGGTGATGGATGGATGACTTGTGGGGTTTGACTGACATGGATTTGTGAAGACCAATACTGACATTGATATATTTGGATATTTTGTATCATTTTCTAACACAGCACCCTTTTTGATGAGTTTATAATTTAATTTGTTGGTGCACGTGTGTGAAGACGCTGGAAGGTCAGAACTCACATCATACATGGGGAATCTGACTCCTTAAATTGGGCCGACACTATGTTAGTTGGGTAGACACTATATGAATTAAGCTCAGTTTTATCCCCAGATTGAGCCAAACAAATATTAAAATTGACCTGTATTTCCAATAAGATCAGCTTTCGCTTTGATGCTCAGTTTGATGGGGTTGCAACACCTCATTAATTGCTCAAGCATTCAGTGATCTGGCTTTTGGATGATTGAATGGAAATATTAGTCAATGTCTTGTTGTTTACCAATGAATAACTTACCTATATTATAAGAAGGCTGGCCAACTGATGCCTACTGTACCAGCCAGACAGCTACTGTTACCACCAGTCAAAAAAACAGAACGCATGCACAACGGATAAACAGAAACACACTTAAGTCAAACTTAAGTCCAACAAAAGTCAACAAGCCTGGTCATCCCACATGAGGAGGGATACATGTGAGAAGACTTGCAAAAACAAGGTCATAAGTTGTTAATAAATGGATTCTGGTTGACTTGTGCTGGGTCTTTTATAGAAAGCGGGTTAGAAAGTGTAAAGCATGCTATAAATGACGTGCTTGTCAGAAGACCTCTTTACTTTTCCAATATCAGAAATGAGGTGGTGCATACAACACTTTCTATAAGTTTCTGAAACAAAGAATTCAACAAGCACCTTCACGTCACATCATTATTTCTAAGGAGGTATGAAAGTAATGAAAGTAATTCACATCATCAGGGGCAGTTTGGGAGTCAGTAAGATATTGACTCAGCAGTCAGTATCCTACCCAGGGACACTTTGACATGCAGGGGATGAACCATCGACCTTTTGACTAGTGGACAACCTGCTCCACCTCCTGAGCCACGGCGCCCTCACATCATTGTGGTCACTATGGTTAGTGGCAGGCATACTGGACCTTGGTTGTCATGGTCACAAAAATAAACACGCAAATTGTACCAACAGCAGTGTACCTACCTTCTTCACTATGGTTACTACCGACAGTCATGAGTTGGTTAGGTTTAGGCACAGAAACTACTTGCATTAATAGAAGTACTTCCTGAACATAAGTCGATCTTTGTTGTCATGGTTACAATAATAACAACAAACATTTATGGATAATGGAAACAATATAAACTGCTACTGTCACATGGGAATCAAACACCGCTCTCCTGTGTCATATTCATCCATCCACCCCAACCTCCTCCTGACGTGGACTTTGTCGCTCTATAAACTACGTTGCAGCACTTTTCCCTTTGCTCCCGTCATAATTACTACGACCGCTAGATGTCGCCTAGCAACAGAATGCAACTATGGGTCATAATAACGTGCTGCACAGACGTTTTTTTACAGGAAAAAAAAAAACAGCAATTAGACTGTTATGTGAAAATATACTGTAACTCCACAATTATACACAATTATGTGCAATTCCAACCATTTAAAAACCCTTTAGTATCTTTAATGGTTGGAATGGATGAAAAAAACAAATTTGATATCTGATGCCGAACTAGTGAAAGAATGAAAGAGTGAAAAAATGCTGACACAGCATTTTGACCATGACAGCACAATTTACCTCTCCAGTAAAACTCAGCACAAGAAGAAGTTCTGTTGTCACACGATGATAAAAGCATTCTACCACACTTTGGACGGCTTCAGCTCCATTAACTTTCAACATCCTTAAACTCTGTTCACTGCAGCAATAAACACATCGGAGCAGTTTTGTTCTGCCAGCACTTGATGGAAATTTATGCTTTGGGAATTCTCACAATACATATCCATTTGTCAGATTTCCCCAGAGAGCCAGTCCACTTTCCACCAGCCTTCCCGCCCACAACTCCCACTCAATCAAACAAGCAATCCCTCTGGGGTTTTGTTTTCAACAGACCTAAACATCTGAGCCTCCCAGTGCCCCCCCCCCCCACCACCACCACCACCACCACCACCACCGCCACTGCCGTGGACCCGAGCTAGGCCATCGGTATGCACCGTGCTGTAACCACGCAAATTATGACAGATTTGTTTACAATGCAAAGCAAATGTCTTAATTGTTGTCAAGGGAGGGTGGGAAGGAAAAGAGGATGGGTGGAGGTGGGAGAGGGGGTGGAGGGAGAGTGTGTGTGTTGGTGGTAAATAGAGTACAAGGGCTAGCATGCTTGTCTAGGGGGGATGAGAGGAAATGATGCACTGTCACATCAAGAAATGTAGCGGCGGATTAGAACTCCCACAAGTTGTTCCATGCTTCAGGTTAGCCAGAGTCTTCAGCTGGAGTCAGAGGAGGGTCGAGTCACAGGGGAGGCGCCATCTCTGTTTGTGTTTGTACGTCTATATTTTAATGTCCTCACACAGCCTGTTGTTCTCAGTTGGTAATATAGGCATAGGATAATTTAATGATACATTTCATTATAACACAAGAGAGGTTGGACAAAGTCAATGTTTTCAGACTTTGCTCCAAGTCGAGACACAGACATTTCAAAATCAAGACATTTTAAGACCCAAACTCTAGTCTGTAAAGTAAACTTTGTGTTTTGAGTCCTAAACAAAGTATTATATACATTCATCAAATTTAATACCAGACTGACACAACTGCAGGGATCCAATTTTTATTCATATTCCTTCCCTTGTGTATGTTAATTGACATTGGCATTGACATTGGCCTTGGTGGAGCTCTGTGCTCTACTGAGTACATTTTCAATTTTTTTGTTTTTGGCAGATTAAAATTAAGGAGCTATATCATTAGAGATGATAAAACACTCATTCCAACCATAAGAGACCACAGACTGTAAAGAAAGATGGATATAGCCTCCCTGACATCACCTTTAGGTTTCTAAGGAGAGGTTTTGAAGCTCAGAGTGAGCTGCTCCGCCACTGCCACTTTGGCAGTGCCTGACTCCACCCCTAACTCCTGGCTAATCCAAAAATGGGCGAAGAGGTGGGACATTTGGAGACGTGTCACTTTATTTAAGAACATCTCTGGTATATATGAATATTGGGTATCTATGTTGTTGTGTCATGTTGTTGTGTGTTCCTGTCACCAGTCATCTCTCCGTTAATGACATCTCACGAGGAACTGGAGAAAAAAAGTGCGCCTAATTTAGAATTCCTGTCAAGTAACCTAAGAAAATGTTTAAAATAACATGAAGACAGCATTAAGGTCAAGATGAAGTTAAGGATGGAGATAGGGTGTCAGGAATAGTAAATGGGGGCTCTCCTCTACATACTCTCAAGCAAATATAATGTAATTTTCCATTTTAATTCTTAATGTTTTCTGTGAATAAATGTAGAGTCAGAAAGGTTCCACACACTGTGTACAGCTCCCAGCAATTTTGAAAAGCAATGTTTCAGTCTTTGAGGATCTTCATCAGGCACTGTCAAATCACCATCACAAAGCAGAACAGGCATTATATGGACACAAAGACATTCAAAGACAGTCAATACTTCCCGCAGGCTGAACCAATCAGAGCAGACAACAATGACTGATCGTGCCGAGAAAGGACAAAAAACAACTTGAAACATACTGTAGACCAAGTTCAGTATGAAATACAACACATCCAAAGTCAAGCCAGATATAAATCATGAGTCACATAATTCATCCAAAACAGACTGATCATAAAAAGAAAATACTTAGAAATAAAAAACAGAGAAACTACTATATAGAAAAATACACATAAAAATAGAAAATAGTAATGTTATGTGCCCAAGACTTTTTGGATTGCACACCAGGTGTATTTCATAATAATTCCAACCTGCAGGTTGATATTTTGCTATTGTGGCTCTTGTTTATTGGAGTTCAAGATAAAGTTGAGATTAATTCTAATGTAATATATTTTCTAGCAACCTTTAAATCCCAGGTGCATTACTGAGCCTAGAGAAGAAGAACAAAAATTATATTTCATAAAGGACGTGCTGAGAACAAATCCTTTTCATTTCACTGCATTTCTTCTCTCTCCATTACACAGGGTGATGGGCTGTAAAGAGAGCGGCGGTGACATGGTCTCTTTCTGCTATGCTTGCTCCCTGTTTGTGTAGCACCTGTGTGTGTGTGTGTGTGTGTGTGTACATGGTAGAACTGTCTGTGATGCTGCACGCCTTTCAGGGAAAGAAGAAAATGATGAATGAAAGTCCTTTTTGTTGTGCGCTGTCCCGTGGATGCCACTAACATTAGACAGCCTCCCTCCAGGCCACCACTGTGTATTGCCCGTGTTCCTCCTGCCACGTCTCATATGGGCTGAACCACTCCGAGGCCATTCATTAGGACACTGCAGTCAGGGGAGACTTCATTCTGAGGGAACAAATACATCTTTTTTTTTTTTTTATCGCCATATGCACGAACAAAAGGAGACAAGTGAGAGATGTGAGCGCGTTTGGCCATCATGATGTCATCATATTTCAAGAGGGTGAGGCTGTGTGTAGTATAGACCCCCCCCCCCCTCGAAGGATGTAGACACTGGTGGTGGAGCTTAATGTGTTTGAATGCCCCCTGCTGGTGGTCTGCACACTCTGCCCGTCTGAAACTGTGGCAATCATCTGACCCAAGTGAGCTTTTTCTCCTGCTCTGAATCTGATCCATGTAAACAAGCGTCCTCTTGGTAATACAGTGAAGGTCTTGTTAGTCTTGTTGGATGAGAAGTGAAAAGGCTCAGAGGGGATTCCCTGAACATGAATAATTGAACGACCTTGAATATGCTGTCTTCTAGTTTGTGCAGGAAAAAAAAATAACTTTCAAACAATCTGTATCCACCCACCCGCTCTCGACCGTTCCTCCATTACTTTGATGTGAAGTTTATTTTGCTTCGTGCCCTCGTGTTTTCTCTCACTGTCGGTGTCTGCGGCCCTCACTCATTTGTGTCTGCCGTCCTTCAGCCTCCTCCTCCTTCCTGCTTTTATATATGACATCGGGTTTAGATGCGAGTTATTGCAGCGTCTTTGGTAAACAAACACACAGCTCTGTCTGCTGCTCCGTCCCTAAGGCTGAGCGCTCACCATGGCCACCCATAAGGAGTGTAACCTTAACCCAATAACCACCCAACAAACGTCATGTGTTCCCGGGGGTTAAACTGGGTGTTGTGAGGAGGGGGGGGGTCCTTTGTCCAAGAGATTGAGCAATATGTTGGTGGGGTCGCAGGGGGTATTTTTGAGGTGTTTTTGTATTTCAAATTGAAATGGCCAGATACCATAAGGGAGGGGCGAGAACATGTCAAGTTTACCAAGGCTTGTAAATATACTGAAAATGCTTGCTACTAGTACTAGTAATCTATAAAAGTTGTGAAGTTGTTGTAGAATTCACCCCAAATATCTTTCTTTGCAGTCTAGTCTCATCAGGATCCATATGCTATTAGGTTTACTGGGAGATTTCATGAATACAAGTGTGACATGATGGTATGATATTGACAGAGACAGAGCTCAGCTCCAGCAGGGCGCAGTTTGAGGAGGCAGAGCTCAGCTATGGCCCAGTTTAACCCTTGCGTGTTCCAGGCTTTATAAAGCATCTCTTCTTCAAGTGAGGCTGAGAAAAAGGGACAGGCTCAGTGAATGAAATGGGGATTAGACCTGTCACAGCAGCGTTTTCAAACATTCCTCTTTAAAAGTAAGACAATACAGATGAAAATGGAGATTTTTTTAAATCTTTTTTTTATTTTTTGAGATTTTATATTTCAATTCTACTGAACCATTGCAGCCTATATGAATAACAAATATCATTGCAAACAATCCTAGTTGTACATTTATACTGTACAGCAGCTGCACCAAGTATACGACATAAAGTTATCTTAACACAACATTGTAACTTCAGCAAGAAGTAAAGACTTACAAGGTCAAGAATGAACTTACAAGCTCAACTTTTATGCTCCACCATTCTCTGACCTTTAAAACATCCCAAATCTTCGATCCAGCCTTATATCTGCATTCTACCTGCTCAGGCTAAATTCAACTGGCTTGAGAGGCATCTCAAAGGTGTTGGACAGTGTTAAGGTCAAGCTCTGTGCCCGCCAAGTTCCTTCACGCCAAACTGGGAAAACCATTACTTCATGACCTGGCTTTGTGCTTTGGCAGGAAACAGGAAAAGGGACAAACACATACATATAGTACGGTATATAAGTATGGCAAACTATATGTACCTTCTCTAGCTTATAGAAATGCTTGCCAAGTATGATTAAAGCTTTTTTGCGACAGCTTACACACTAAAAGTGAATGTTCAGGCAAAAGGATCAAAACCTTCACTTTTGAAATGATGTCTTAAGCAAAGGAACCAAAAGTACAAAAGCATTTTCTGTTTTTCACTTTGTTCTCAATTCTACAACACACACTTGCAAAAACACTACACACTTTTTCTTACATAAGACTCCACATACACACACGCCTGAAAATACAGAAATGCAGAAATTGAACACCAATCAGTCTCAGTCTTAGTGCTACACATTGAGTAAGTTTCTGTGAGAACTTTGAAAATATAGAAGCAGTGAGAGCGAGAGCGAGAGGAAGAGGAAGAGGAAGAGGAAGACAGAGAGGAGCTGGAGGATGAGGGAGAGAACAAAGAAGACCTGGCGATAGACGGACACATGTTCCAGATGACAGTAGCACCAGTTTGGTGGACCGTGTCACAGATCATGGCCTGACAGTGCCTGAGGCTGGGCAGAGCGTTCGGCCCAGCCTCAGTCACAACACGACAGCCAGACATCAGGACTGGAGAACAGGTTTTCAACTTCCTGCTAGACTGCAGCTTTCAGTGTATCGGCTCTCTGCCACACCTTGTGTCAACTCCAGCTGAGGATTGAGCAGTTGTACAGGTTCCAGTGGAGAGGAGCAGTGTCGGAGTCAAAGACCTCCACTATGAACATGTGCAAGTATCACTGTACTGTCGAGTGTGTGTAGAGTGTGTTGCCAGTACATTCAGACAATGCAGCATGTCTGTGGGGGCATCTGCATATCTGACACAACCCACCACCGGCCCCATCCTTGTGTGAAAATGTAGACATCCTGTGTTTTTTTACTCTGGAGTTACTTTCACCGTGTTCACATTTCATTTAGCATTTCCTGTTACACAGCGTCCTTGACTCTGATGCAGCTGCAGCCTTCTGGCAAGAAGCCTGAGAGAGGAGATGTAAAACTACATTAAGGTGGTTTTTGGTTCTTAAAACCACATATATATCTTCTTATGGAGATCAACACTTTAAATAAAACCCTGGAAAAGTGTAATATATGGGACCTTTAAACAGGGAATAGGTGAAATTGGAACAGCAGAGGCCAAGTTTTAGTTTTAGTTTTAGTCTCTAGGATTGATCAGGCTCCAAAATCACTGGATCCTACATTTCCTATAATAAAATTTGAGAGAAAAGTTAAAGCTTCTCTCAAATGGTGCCAGTGTAAAGCAGCTAAGCTTCCGTAACCACGCTGCCTAAGTCACTTTCCCAATAAGCACAAATCAAAAGGAGTTCAGTAATGACAGATATCAAAGTCCGTCTCTGTGAGGCCTCATCAAAGCAGAAACAGAGATTCATGCCTCACCTCATGAAACAAACGAGGAGGTGCCAACCTGTCGGCTCTGCTAGCTGCAAAATGAAGGAGTAATTTGTCTCTTCCCTTCCCCCCCCCCCCCCAACTGAGGCAGCAACTGTGACATGTGAACAGGTGGAGCCAGGGAGCTGGGAAGGAGCCAAGAGAAATGGCATGCCTATCAATTAGCTCCGCCTTGTCAGATGTACGCTGAAAGAAAGACAGAGACAGGAAATGAAAAGTAGATTGGAGCATGTGTGTGTGTGTGTGTGTGTGTGTGATGCAAGGTTTTTGTCATCCATAGCTGATTAGTAGACAAGACCCAGACAGACTGACAAAAGGTCTTTGAAAGAACAGACTATAACAGGGAGTGTCAGTGAATGCTGTGTGGAAGACACAGGCAATTTGACTGTCTCAACTCACATAATGGATCCATATCTGCATACTTCACCAATGCAACTTCCCAGGTGGAGTTCGAGTAATAAAACAGCATTATCAGTGGCTCTAATTTAACTGCTATAAAACAATAGTGACTTCAGTTAACTCCTCTACATGCTCATATGGGTCTTTCTTGGAGAAGCTGCCTGTGATGCACAAGAAGTGATGCATCTTATCTTTCCAGTGTGGAAAGTTGGAATAATCAGTGGAGGAAGCGGGTAAAACAGGACTGCTACACACAGAAACCAAGACGCTGTATCCAAAAAGAATTCCCTATGTGCTAAATAGTGCACTGTATTTCCCATCCACACCATTTCACTTGAGTGTCTGCGTTCTGAATGTGAGGGTGAAATGGAGCATTGGATTGACAGGCGGACTGACGCAGCGTCAGCAGTGACGCGGTGTTGTACAGTCGTGGTGAAGAGGGAGCTGAGCCAGAAGGTAAAAGCGCCGATTTACCAGTCAATCTACGTTCATACCTGTGGTCATGAGCGTTGGGTAGTGACTGAAAGAATTAGAGTGTGGACACAAGACGCTGAAATGAGTTTACTCCATACGGTAGCTGAGCTCGCCCTTATAGATAGGGTAGGGAGCGCAGACATCCAGAGGGAGCTCAGAGTAGAGCTGCTGCTCCTCGAGAGGAGCCAGTTGAGGTGGTTCAGGCATTTGATCAGGATCCTCCCAAGCACCTTCCATTGGAGGCATTAAACTGGTAGGACACAGTGGGGAAGCTGGGGAGACCATTAATCTCATCTGACCAGGGATCACCTGCAGATGAACACAGAACTGGAAAGCAATGGAATGGATGGATAGATATTTACATTCTGTACGTTACTTCCACCAACTGTTGATCGGTGGAATAGCATGAAAAAGGCAGCAAGATTTTGCATCATCCACATGCATCACTGTGCATATGCACAATATAAGCAAGCAGAAACATTGCTCCATACTAGCTCCTACTAGTGGTCAAAAACTCCACAGGGTACCTTTAACTTTGAGAAACTGTTGTTTCTATAGGTGTAACTTGCTCAACACACTTAACATAAAGATAATATTTCCCAGAATACAGCTCTGGTGGCAATAGGCTTAAGATTAATTTAATTTTATAGTATGTTTTACCACAGGCAAAATCAACAGTATTTACTCAAAGTGGTGGTTCGATGTACTGATTATAAAGATTAGATCAAATGAATCCTGGTGGTGACTTCTCATGTGCTGCCTGCTGCTTCCCTTGGTGAGCATCAGAAAGAGTGAATTTCTCCTGCAGGATAACATTTCAAAGCATAATAAAACAACAACAACAACAAAAATTAAAGGTGCAATACATATGTATTCAACAACAAGGTGGTTTCAGTATCTAAAGGAAAACACTTGACTGGAACCACCATTCACTTTCAAACTGACTGACTGGTCTTAAAACAGACATCAAGTTGTAAAAGGTTGAACAGTTGTAGCGTTGTTTCAGATACTCATTAGTAGTTTAGTATAATGCTATGATAATGCACGTTTTCAAAACCGGAGCTCAAACCAACTTAATTCCATGCTTTTTGACAGATCTAATTCCACTGCTCCCCTCACTGCCACTAACTGTGTCTCTTGGATGTGACAATAGACAGTAACTTTTGTCATTTACAATAATCAGCAGGAGTACTAAAGTACTGACTATACACTTGTAAACAGTCAGCTGAATAACATAATAATAATTGATCATGATGAATCTACTGTACATTAGATGCTTTTATGCTTCTATTTATTGTATGATTTTATTTATGATGTGTACTGATGGTGTTCACGACTGTTGCAAACCAATAAAGACTTTCTATCCATCCATCTAACCAAGGGGTGAGTAACCTTCTGTTTGGTAATTCTTAAAAAAAAACACTGTCCTTGGTCACATGTGTAGCTTTCACCTTTAACTTCAACTCAACCAAACTACCTCTCGTCAGTAAATTCTTCTCTGAATCTGATTGGTCAGCTCAGAGAGGTGTTCTTCTTACTGTCTCCTGATTGGCTCAACCCGCACGCCGCTGCCAGCAGGGTTGTGCGTCCCGTCAGCGTGCGCTCCAAGGAGATCTTGCTTGCACAGTTACTCGGAAGATGGCGAGCCTGTGTGCCCGAGCCGTGAGACAGAGCTACTCCCTGGCAGCTTCATCGGCGCTGATACGGTAAACAGCGTTTGTTATTGAAGTGTGACTTTTGTAGAAACGCTTTCGGCGGGGCGGTGCTGAGCTGCTGTTATCATACGGCTGTAGCCGGCTAGCAACGTTAGCTTTCGTAACTGACCACGGTCTCCTAATGTTTGCCTTTGTGTGGAAAATACAGACAAAATACAGTGTGTTTGTGTGTGCTTGTGTGTGTTAGACACGGCCTGGTTCACACTGAGGTGTATCCAGCGCGGTGGTGTCAGTCACTGTTAGCATGTCATTTCCAGAAACACAGGGGAGTGATGACATAACGTGAAATGTCCTGACTGATGAAGAGAGGGATATAGGCCGTCTGTGCTAACCTGATGTTCGGGTTGTCCGTTTTGTGGACGTGTGTGTGTGTGTGTGTGTGTGTGTGTGTGTGTGTGTGTGTTTGTTTATCAGCTGAAATGCGCTGTATAAAGTATAAACTTCTATTAGTGCTTCATGTCTTTTCTCATATGGAGAGAAAGCCGATTCAGACTCCATTCATAAACCGGCTGATTTATCGCTTCCTGTGTCGTGTAGTGACGTGTAGTGTCCACTCTGATAATTCACGACAAGAACTGGACAGTCTGTGAGTGGAGTTTGGCGTCACCATGTTGTGACACTACTCTGATACTAGAGATGGGTGATGACACACGGTGAAATAGGCCACAACACCATTTACAATGATTTCTATAAAGTTCCACTTGAATTTAGTCTAAAGAAGTGAGCTTTTGTCCCTGGATGACATGTAGGCTAGTTGCACAACATTCTTACTCAGTGTTAACTGGCAGCTGGACAACTGGCAGTGGTTTTAATTGAGCTGTCTGATACCATCAATTAGCAGGTCTGGACAAACAGCTAAAATACCCTGACGTCTGTAGAAGTTAAATATATGAACACTTCCCTGTAGGTGGGTTGTAAAATCTCCCACAGGTGGTCAGTTTGGGTTGACATCAGGTGACTGTGTGAAAGCCAAAGCATATATTTCTCAACAGTCTGTATATAATATATACTGTTATGAATACAAGTTAATGGTTTGTTGAGGACTCAGGGCTGTACTGTGTGCACCACTGTTTTAACAGTATCCATTAGTTTTCACCCTTTATGGATGTTGTTACAGCTGTTATGTTTAAGTGCCAGTGCAGTTGGTCAGTCAGAAATTGCACTGCACCTCGCAATGGGTGTTGCGTATTATTTCTCTGGAAATGTTAGGGCTGCAACTAACAATTATTTTAATGATTGAACAATCTACTGATTATTTTCTGGAATAATCAATAAATAATTTGGTCCACAAAATATCAGGAAACGGTGTTTTCAATTCACTCTCATGGAAAACTGAGAAGAACTGATAACATTCACATTTTTTAAGCCGATTCAGTGAATTTTTTTCTGTTTCAGTTAATCGTCTTAATTTTCAGACTAATCGTTTCAGCGTGAGGAAATATAATATTTGAACAGATACCTGCATTCATTCAGATACATATATCTGATGGAAAGTGACAATAATCAAGCTTTGATACTAGATAATGCAGACGTGAAGTAAACAGTCCGTGAGGGAAGATGAGAAGGAAGTCAGGTTCTATTTACTACGCACAATATCACAATAAATCAGCTGAAATACTTGGCACACTGCAGAGATGCTTGACTTTAACACGGTTAAAGTATATCCAAGTCCAGACAATGAGTGCACCTACATTAGAGTTTTATCAGTTGATTTGGGCTCTGAATATTGGTTCAGAAGATAACTAAAGCAGGGAAGTGAGGGGGCAGCCACCAACGCTCGACATATGACTTATTTTGTGACCTTCCCACCCAGAGCGTCGCCACGGTTGTTATGTACGGCCACCCAGCAGAAGAACGGCCGCGGGTCGGAGGAGGATGCGGAGAAGCCGGAGCCGAGTGCAGCAGAGAAAGTCCTGGTGGAGGAGAAGACCCAGCTGGAGGAGCAGCTCAAGGACATGACAGTAAGTCTGAGTTGGCTGCACACAGGTGGAGCTGACGGGTGTGGTGTGTTTTACTGAGTAAATCACTGCGTCTGCTCTGAATGCAGAGATACTGATACAGATACTGTGATATTTACCTTCTAACAATACTCTGGATAATGTGCCATATATAAAAACTACTACATACTTAAATATGAGGAAGCTGTAGCTCAGGGGAGTGGCTCATTTAATAATCAGAAGGTCAGTGGTTTGAATCCCGGCATGTTAAAGTGCCCTCGGGCAAGACACTGAACCCTGAATCATATGTGTATGTGTATATGTTTTTAAAATTCAGGTCCATTTTATTAATAGCACCTTTACAGAAGTACTTAACAGACATGGTAAATGGTTAGTTAGTAGGTTTTTAGCCCTAAGCTTCATTAGGTAACAGCTGATGTTGTGTTGTTGTGTTTTTAAACCATCACCTATGTCTCTCCTATGTTTCCAGGAAAAGTACAAGCGAGCCTTAGCTGACACAGAGAACCTCCGAACGCGGAGTCAGAAGATGATCGAAGATGCCAAATTATACGGTAAAGACCTCTCTCCACTCGAATTTGCTAACAGCTAGCTAAGGTTGCACCACCTAACAAGATCCTGCAGACATGGAACCTTTTTTTTCTACATAAATTATTCTGCAGTTGCATATTTTAACCACCAGATGTCACAAAAGGGCAAACTTTAACCTCATTATTAAATTGTGTCTTTATGACAGTTTTTTATTATTTAAAACTTGTACTTGCTGTGATCAAATATTAGAATGCACTTGATTTTTTTTTTATTTTTGTGACAAGCTTGTATTTCCAGTTTGAACATGCATACTTTTTTTTTTTACTCTTGTTATTAGAGCATGTTGAATAATGTTCTCTCTTCCTTCCATGACCAGGGATCCAGGGCTTTTGTAAGGATTTGCTGGAAGTGGCTGACATCTTAGAGAAGGCTACGGAGAGCGTGCCCAAGGAGGAGGTGACGAGCCAGAACCCTCACCTGAAGAACCTGTACGACGGCCTGGTGATGACCGAGGTCCAGATCCAGAAGGTGTTCACCAAGCACGGGCTGGTCAAGCTCAACCCCGATGGGCAGAAGTTCGACCCCTACGAGCACGAGGCCCTCTTCCACGCCCCTGTGGAGGGCAAGGAGCCTGGCACTGTCGCCATGGTAACCAAAGTGGGCTACAAGCTTCACGGTCGCACCCTCAGGCCAGCGCTGGTTGGTGTGGCCAAAGCCCCTTAGAAATGATGATGAAACTGTGACAAAATGGGATTTGTTTCGTAGCCTGGGTGATGGGTGACCTCAGGTACAGTAGACTGGTCACAGCACCCTGCCACCCTTTTCCCATGGGTCACTACCCCTCCATCCCAAGGTCGCCTCCAAGAGATGGGAACCCAGCTGAAATGAACTTTATACCGGGACATATCCATCTGTTCTTAACAGATAAATAACAACCTTGTCTGGCACAGGACAGTCTTTACAGTGAAGTTTCAGTTTGTCATCACATGAGTCATTTCAGGCAGTTATTGTCAGAGATTGTTTAAAAAAATGCCCCAGGTCACAGGCAGAGGCTTTCATGTCTCCTCATGTTGCCATAAATGTTAACTGGAAGAGAAGCAGTTGAAATCATTCCACACTTTTGTTTAAAGCTCTAATAATATTGAACTTTTGAACTTTACTCCTCAGTTGTCTTTTTGTGTTTGAGTTTCAGTGTGTGTGAATAAAGCTCCTAACAGCACTTGAGGATCTGAGGAAAGGCTGAGATTTTACTTTGTACTGAGGTGGGCTTTCCAAGGCCTGTGGAGTAAAGACATCTGTCTCTGGTTCAGGTCAGTCAGCCTCAGTCTCAGTCATGTCCCTGTGCCACAGTGTGGCTCCTTCGGGTTTGACAGTGATGTAACAGCTCTCTGTAAAACAATAGAATAATTATGTATATGGGCCTTTGTCCAAACTGTCACAGCATCAGAATAAACTGATCGACTTTGAAAGACTTGTTGGTTTTAGTGTTTGTCTTTTACACATTTTCAAATAAAATAAAATACACTCCTATTTTGAGAAAACTGAAAACATAAAACTAAGGGCAATGCTATAAGTAGTTATGATCAAAGCAAAAGGCTAATTGAGTTCCACCTTTTTTTATACACTAATCATTGTAAATCTAGACTTGAGTCACTGTTCTGTATGAGTGATGCCCTTTTAACAGAAACCTCTGATATATATGGGAATCTACTGTATCTTGGATACTAAGTTGTCCATAAAGTTTTAAGCTCCTTTACATGATCATACTCATGTTTCTTACTAAGTCTTGTATCCTAGAGCAAAACACTGAGTAACTGTTCAGACTTGATCCACATTTGCAGCTTGAGAACCGAGCCCTCTCCTTGTTTTTCCTTCTAAGTTCACAATAGCTACAAAGTATTGAAGAGGAAACAGGACTATGTAGAATTATAAAGTATTTGCACTTTTAATACATCTCCATACATACCTTGTCATGTGCAACAACAAAGTAACGGGACAGCAAAACAGCTCAACAGTATCAGACTGGTAACAAGATTAAAGACAGCTCAAAAGCATGCCGTCACTATACCCAGAGCTTCAGAAAATGATTCTTTGAAATCCAAAATCATCTTTTTAATAACAAAAACTATAAAAAAAATTTCCATGACACAAAATACTGTACATTTCACAGGTCAGTAATTATACTTTCTTTTTCCAATTTATCTTACAAAACTATTCACATTTGGTGACAGAAAGTAGGCACCCCCACTCCCCCACAAAAGACATTCCCCCCACTGGGAACAAAACAAAATGTATTTGCCATATTTTCCTTTGTGACATTTACACCGAAACATAACACTTTGGAACATCTGGTTGCACATACAGAATGACACCACTGTCACTGTGGGGAAAAAAAGTCTGTCACAACGTGACATTAAATCAAAGGAGAAACATCAAATAGCTTTAGCTGACAGTACAATGTCATCGCTGTTTGGTTTATCGGCTGGAAATTAGCATCGCCTTTCAAACACTCTGAGTCAGATGGGATTTTGGCCCTAAGAGATGACCTGTGACCTGAAAAATGATTATTATTTCTGATTTTAACAACACCACAATGCCCCCCCAGCTTCAAAATAAAAGGCCTGGCCTGTTATAACGCTAATGATAAATGCATTGAACTCCAACCAACACAAGTTAGCAATGGGTTAAAGTATAAAGTGAGATTTTCATGTTTTCTGATCATAAAGCAGGTCTAGATTCTATATTAATACTGTGAAAGTCTCAAAGCCTCAGTCCACAGAGAAATGCACACAGCCTGTATTCAGAAACTGAGCCTTAAAACCAGCCGTCAGGACTTCTGCAACTTTGTGATGTCACAACAAAGCAGTCACTGCCCTCATCCACACCCCAAGCCCTGCCCACCTGGACCCACCATCCAACCTTGCAGGATTTGGTTTCTATGAGTGCTGACCGGAAATCTGCTAAATTTTTATTCAATTACACTCTCTTCTGATCGGCTGACTGACCAGTTGTCACTAGAGTTCCAGAAAGAAGCCTGAGAGGGGAGATGTAAAACTACATCGAGATGGTTTTTGGCACTTGCAGCTGCAATACTGCAAAAAAAAAAAAATTAATGCACTGGAGCTGAACCACTATGAATTTTAGAGCAATTAATTTTTTTTACTCAATATATTCAGTGTTTTTCACATACTTTAGATCTGTGGTGTTCTAAATCATGTACCACCCAGAGACATATACCAAACAACAAGCTGAATATCAGGGAATATTTTTCTTAGTGTCAACAAACCTCAACTAAACAAAAAATTAGTCTGTCCTTTAACACTTCCTGCCATGTCTGTGGCACTCAACACCAATCCCACAGGTTCAATGGAAGACATAAATATAAACTTGAAGTATTGAAGTATAATCTTGAAGTATAAATGAGGCTTTTTTTTTTGAAAAGCCTCATTTATGATCAAAACAGCTGGGCAATGTAGTTTTTAGCAAATGTTCTTCAAACAGTAACTAATTGTGCATTTGTTAGGGATTAGGGATTTTCTTTGGCAGATTAACACACATTTGGTGAGCAACCAAGTGTTTACGCTACCAAGTTTTAAATAGTGTTTGGTCAACAATGCTCTGTGGCACAGAAGGATGAGATTCAGGCCTTGGATACCCACACCAATACTTGTTAGTGGGATATATTCTTTTTTTGGTTTGGGTGTTTTCATGGGATTAGTTGACAAGAAGATAAATACAGAAATCAGCTGTAGTATTTGTCTAAAATGCCACATGCTTTGGAACACCACACTACTGAAATATTACTGATTTATGACAATAAATGAACATTAACACCCTCCACAGCTGATCCACAGTCTCTGGGCAGAACCTGAAGCTCTTAGATGCAACAGTGAAGAAAAGGGCGTTCACCAACCACAGAAAAGATAATGCCCACCACTACAGAACTAATGCCACTCATGACTTTGCATTTCAAAAAAAAAAAAAAAAGTCTTATTTTCTAACAGCCAGCAAAGGAGAAAAGAATGTGAATCTAGCACATAGTCCAGGTAACATCCACAGATTTGCATGCCTTTCTTCTCTTGAATTTTAACACTACTGCTCGTGTATGTGAAATAACTTCATTTACATTTAAATAGCACAGTAAGAAGCACTCAGCTCAGCTTGCAAAAAAAATCTAACAAAGCAGGAAAATGAGAATGAGTCACCAGTCTGCAGTTATGGTTCAAGACAAAGTGAAGTTGCCTTTGAAAGACTGAGGACAGGCTCCCAGAGAGGAGGCCAGGGGAGCTGTGTTAGACAGACCATCAGGGAGGCAGCATGCATGTGTTGGTGTACAGACTGTGGAAGCTCAGATGCATGTATTTAGGAGGAACAGTGCTGTTTCAGTGGACAGGGGGTGTATTATAAGCCCACCATGCATACACTCTTGGTAAATAAGAAACCATAATCTTGGAATCTTGATTGGTTAATGCCCTTACACATTCAGTGTCTTCACTTGTATCATACCCAGTGGAGAGGATAACATTTAAAGCTGTGCCACACTGCACTATGATTCTGTAAAAAGTGAAATTGTTTGGGCCAAATTACAAGGTTGAAATAAAATACAGGATTCTGGAGCCTGATAGTTTAAGGCTCCAAATACCTATTTTCTCAATCTGCTTCTTACTATGATCCTACATGAAAACACCGTTACCAAATCCAGATTCTTACCAAATCCAGATTTGGTAACATTCTGCCACAGTTGTGGTTATTTCACAGATGTGATATCTGCATTCCTGTTTTTACAGAAATGGGCGGGGCTTAGTTGGAAAAATGTGATGCCCGCGCATCATGATTTGGCAACGTTATAATAGAGAACAGTTCTCACTGATTATCAAACCTGATCAAACCACACCAACACAGTTCTGATGAAGCAGATACACCGAGTTTATGAGTGTTACACTCTTAATAAATGATACCTCAATATGTTTGTTTTTACTTGTGTTGTTGCTCATTTAGTGAGACTACTTGTTAGAATGTTATAGAGAAATCCACTAATGCTCTTACTTAAATTAACATTTTCAGGATCCTTAAAAGGGGAAAGTTCTGCATTTTGAGCACTCTCTGATGGACAGACTGTTAAATGGCAACACTGCTTCTACATTATCTCTTCATATGTCTTTGGCATTTCTTTTTATTTATTGGCCAACGTAAGACCCCATACGATGTATCTGTGACAGGCCAATATAGACAGATTTATCAAATTAGCCAACATATTGATCTAGCTCCATGTTGATGCTTCAGTCAGCCTCTAATACAAATTGCCTTCAGGCAGCAGCAAGTGCTCAGACAAGAGAAAGCAAGACGATGGGTTTCTTTTCTTTCCCTTGTCGCCAGTAAGAAGGAAAGAAATGAGAGTTTACTTATGTTGCATAACTATTTATAAAAAATAAAGGCCTTAAAATATTAGAAAATTCAAATAGCTACTTCCTGCTGCAAAGTTACCAACAAAGATGAAAAATATAGGTAATAAATCCTGAAAAGCCATCTGCAACCACAACAGTGACTTCTGAGAGAGCTGTAAGTGTCAAACATTTCCATTTCCTGTAAACGTGATGTTCGATTTAAAATATTAATTTTCCACTTCTTCAGTGAAACTGTTGCAATAGTGATACAATATCTCTGCAACTACATAACACTTGTTAGGATTGTAGTTCTCATTATGTAGTAACAATTTGGACACAAAGTACTGTGAACCCAGAGAGCTGTATTCCACCCATCCCTTTCCAGATGCAAAAATATAGGCTGATTTTTGTTCCTAGCCCTGGTATGAAAATATACTTTTTTTTCCAGTGGGGTGTCCTCTTTCTTTGCAATGTACATATTCACAAGGCCACCTTTGAAAAGATGGTGAAAGCCAGTAGTTTTGTCCTGCTTCCAGAGCTAATAGCAAAATCAGCTATCAGCAAATATAGACTTATTACTCCCTGATTACAGGTGCGTCACTAGGAGGCGTCCCGGGATATCCAGCCACTTTCTGTGAGGAAGGTGAGAATGCGCTTCTTGAGGACCTTGTCCAGGTAGCTGGGCAGTCGGCTCTTGGCCGGGATGCCTTGCCTTTTCTGCAGGTGATCTTTGATGATGATGGTTTTGACAGTCAGGTAGCGAGCCGGGCTGAGGTTGAGAGAGTTACACAGCACCTTCTCCCGGTCCGACAGCAGCTCAAAGCCCGTCAGATTCTCAATGGCGGCAAACTCGCCGTCTTTACCCTCTTCTTTGATCCCACCTCCTACCCCTAACCCTCCTGCAATGCCTCCTCCCCCTCCCGCTCCACCTCCAAGTCCTATCCCGGAGCCTAGCCCACCCCCTCCTCCGCTGCCCCGTTTGGAGGCGACCACACTCTTGTTCTCCTTGCGTTTCTCCCGTTTGTGGCGCGCTGCTTCATACTCAGCAGACTCCTCCAGGCGGGTGATGCCATTGCGGCGGTAGCGCTGCAGCTCTCGCACCTTGGCCCTCAGCAGACGCTCTTTATGTATGTTCTCAAAGAAATCTTCAAATTCCCGATGGGCCATGAACTGGCAGAGCCCCCTCAGTCTGACCCGCTGCTCCTTCTCCTCCTTGGTGATCTTTCTTTTGGGCGTACTTGGAACAGAACCCGATGCTGCTGCTGTTGTGGAGCCTGATCCGATTCCGCCACCACCAGCCCCCACCCCGCCCACACCTCCAGCAGTGCCTATGACTCCCAGTGCTCCTGGTTTGTCCTTCTCCTTGTCTTTTTTGTCTCGGCCCAGGAACACGGGCACGAGATTGTAGTCTCTGGCAATGTTCTTCCGTCTCTGGCGTTCTCTGAGCTTCCGCACATACATGTCCACGTGAGCTCGTTTCATCTCAATTTCCACATCCTCGTCGTCGTAGTTCACAGAAAGCCCGCTAATGAGCTTCTCTGCATCCTGGTCGTATTCAATCTCGTAGTCGTCACGCAGCGGCATGTACCCCAGCTGCTGCTGCTCAGCTAGGCTTATGTCCAGTGGGGGGAGAGGGGTGGTGAGGCTGGGCGACAGGGGCCCCCCGCTCGGGCAGGTGTGGTCGGTGACCCGGTTGGGAATGCTGTCAGGGATGCAGGCCTTACCCAGGTTTCCGTGGATGTACATGGTGACATAGTGCTCCATGACTTCCTGAGGAGTACGGGACGCTCCAACGTGAGCGGCCATGTCCTCCTGAAAGACACAAACACCGAGTTGGTACTAATGAGGATAGTGGAAGAAACAGAAATGTAAGCTATTCACTACACAGCCAGCACTCTACTGTAACAAAAACACCAAACATTCTCTGGTTCCAGCTTCTCTAATGTGAGGATCGTCTGCCTGTCCGTACGAAATATCTTTAAAATTTGAATACCCAGGCTGTGGGAAACTCAATATTTATATAGTCACTCTTTTCATGAATTTAAACACAAACTTAAATTTATCTACATGCAAGCATAGAATTAAACTTATGTGGGAGATAAAAAAGGGAAATTCCCTGAGGCTTCTCAACTCTTCAGTGGTAAACATTTAAGGTATATCTACAGTTTACCTCGTCATTATTTTTGGTATTTTAATATGTTATTACCGAAGTCTTGAATTGTAATCTCGTAGCACTTTAAGGTATATTTTGTTTTTCGTTTACCTTTAATATTTATGGGTTCTTTTTTGTTATTTGAACATATTTTATTTATGTGACAGTGTTTTTACTTTTCAGTGTTGAATTTTCCTGTGTGTTCCGCACTATGAGCTCCCAAGATAAATTTAAGCTACAGCCTGTCATTCTTTGTGACATTTTTTTATTGAAATATGCTCCAAAACACATCTTAATGTGGAGAGATGCTGTCAAAGGCTTCTGTGACCCAGCAGTGCAGAGATACTCCCCGGTGAAGCTCCCTTCAGGGAGGGAGCTCACGGCTGTAAATCAACACGTGAACACACCTCATTACTCCTCTCGTCCTGAGGCGTCAGGCTACTATTAGCTGCTGGAAGGTGTCACTATGGCTGACTGGCAGGCTAGCAAACTTCTGATTCCTGCAGAAGCTGAGACAGCGACCACGCTGAGGATGCAGGTGAAAGGCTAGGTGAAGTGTAACAGAGCAGGAGGAGGGAGGGGCGGAGTGGTTTGCTGAGTCTTGTGCTAGAGCTGAGACAATTTCCAGAACTCCCATATTGTGCCTTTAAATTAAGTTAAATAAATGATGATTTACTGTTAACTCGAGTTTAAATGGATGAACTGTTTCACGAAACAGTTTCTCTATAATTAGTACTATACTGCTTTGTTTTTTCAGTAAATTTTCTTTCAAAAATTACAGACCTATAAAACATTTCCCTACTTTCTACTAATGTGTAGGCTAATCAATTATTTAGTAAAGTTAAAGCAGACAAATGATTATAAAATAAAGGTCAAATCAAAAAGTAAAACAATGATTGGCTGCAGCCCTAAACCAGAATCAGCTGCATGCACTGGTAAATATTAACACAATTTCCATGAAGCTCACATTAGTCTAATGCAAAGGGATGTTGTCATACATTCAATTTATAGCGCTTTACAAATGACCGTACAGCATATTGCATCCACTATTATATATAAACTGAGAAAAGGGACTCAGTTTTAGTTCAGTAGAGTTTTTTAATTGATTATAATTTGCATTCACACTGTCTCTGCCCGTCTCCCCTGGACTGCTGGTGGGAGTGACTCCTGCTGTAACCTCCGCTCACGGTCTATTTGGAAACGTTTTCACTACAGTCGCTATTATTCGGTAAGTCATTATTCATGAGCTGTGAACCTATTAACGCCTCTCTGAGCTTCAACCATATAACTTAGCACTCTTCAGAATTAGGCCTGGAACTGCTCTTCTGCATTAGAGGTCAGGACTCACAGAGCTTACAGTATATCCCACACGTATTTAATGCTCGGTCCAACTTTCACGACAGTGTGCAGGAGTCTGACTGTCGTTTCCCTCCCGCGGCTCGTTACCGCCGCCGCCGCCGCTTCCTCGCTGCTTGCTAACTTCTGCCCCTGGCGTTTAGGAAGCAGTTTTAATGGAACTCGTGCAGGCGTATATGTGTAGTGGGGAGACGAATTAAGTTTAAAAAAAAACTTCAACAGTGATGTACCCAGTTTCCAAATCCATACTGCTCGATAGCATCGAGTAGCGACTGCTCTTCCCTGCTGGTCCATCCTCCCTCTGCCTCGGGACCCCAGAGAGAGAACCGACCGCCGTCGACTTGCTGGTAGCCGTGCCATCTCCGGTGATTACCGATCTCTGCGCCCGCCGAGAAGCACTCCGGGCACAGCTCGATATCAGGGCAGTCGGTGCAGCGGAGCCGCAGGTTTGTAACATCTGCAAGGCAGTTAACGCAGTACTTTTTCCCCAGGTCGGCCATGTTGCCTCGCTCCTGCTTCTTGTTGTTGGAGGCAGAACTGCGCCTGCGCACCGCCGGCCTCGCAGCGCGACCTACTCACTGCCTGCTTTTTAATATTAATGAGCATGGGTCAGTACGCCTGTGATTGGCTCCCTGGTCCCAGTTTCCAGGACAACCGAAACAAAACGAACCGTTTCATTGACTACAGAAGTGCAGGAGCCTTGTATTTATAGACAGCTCGACATACTTTGAGTTTTCCTTTCAATGAAAAGATGGACGGAGAGGCAGAACATGACAACAGTGAGAGGAGGAATGACAGAGAGAGGGAGGAATCAGAGGACTGCAGTGAGAGGAGCAACTCTCCCATCAGTGTTCATGGAAGAGAAGAAGAAGGTGGCCCAGCTGAAGCCGGTGCCTCACATCAGCATGAAGGAAGCTCTGTAAATATAAAAGCCAGTGAGGAGCCCCCTGTTGAAGGAGCCAGGCCTGAGCCAGAAGAGAACAGTGCAGATGAGCTCCCTGGTGTTGACAACCTCACCACCAGTCCAGACCTGGACGCCAAGCTGAATGAGGTCAATGAGCAGCCACCGTCCCATGAGGACAGTGTTGTTTTTGAAGTCAGCAGCAATGATGACGATGGACCTCCCAGACTGCATCTGGAGACCCCGGAGAGAGAGAGGACTACCAGTCCTGCACAGGAGGAGGAGGAGAAGGGGGCTGCGGAAGAGGAGTTCACTGCTGCATCCGCAGAAAATGAAGACATCATCTGTGAGGAATACACGCAGGTCCTCAGTGAGCTGTGTGAGGAGCGAGATAAAGCCAGCCACCGCGGCAGCCAGCTGCAGATGAAGCTGGCAGAGTACCTGCGCAAGAAGACCAGGGACGACACACAGCTGGAGCGGGAGGTGCCGGTGTCAGAACAGCTGCAGGAGTATGAGAAGCACATGAACATTCTGGCTGAGGTGAAGCAGCAGCTGACCGCTGACTCAGAGGCAGCCCTGCAGCAGGCGGAGGAGCTGAGGTTACAGTCCCAAGAGAAGGTGGATAAGGTTGGTGGTGTTGTAAGGACCTGAGCAGATTTTCTGCATTGTCCTAAAGATTTGCTGACACTAATTTCCCAGTATTTAGGAGCAGAAGAACTCACAGAACAGCTAGAAGGAGAATTACAACAAAAAAAGAAGTTGAATATCTTCAAAGGAATCTAAGGAGAAAGACCTCACAGTATTTGGCACAGTTTGTAATTGACAGGTGGTTTCTGGGAAACGCCACTGTGTGAAGTCTGATAAATGTCCTCAACTGATGCCACTTAAGTCGTTGTGGGTTGGGGCTTAAGATGTGAAGATGGGATGTGGAGTTAGAGAAAAGTGAGTTCACCAAACCTTTGTAGCGTGCTCCTGCGTCTGAGGCTACATTAGTCACTACCAACATAACACATGTGAGTTTCTTGCCTCTGTTAAACAGAGATCCTGCTATACTGACATTAAAAAGAGCCCTCACTATGCCAGCTGTCCCTTTTACACAGACATCAATACGGCTGTGTGACTATCTCCACTGCCCACTTATTGCCAGAACAGCAATGCTAATCAATTAAAACCCAAATTATCAGAAAAATGAACATACATCAGCATGGTAAGAACTACCTAAAATGATAGAAACCATCTATGGGAAAAATGTATTTGATGTGTACTTTGTTTTGTGAGCCTGGTTCATGTCCCAACCACTACCGTGGAGGAGGCAGGTTCAGGACCTATACTGCAGCCAGCCACCAGTGGGCGATCAAGATGTGTTGGCTTCACTTTGGTAAACTGTGATGTCGTCCTCTCCTTTAGATGTGGTTGGTTTATACCCTTGATACAGAATGGCAGGGTGGAATAAAGTAAAAACAAATCAACATCAGTAACCACAAGTTAGCTAACATTATAATGGCTGCTCTAGCTGGTCATTAGTGAAAACATGACATGTAATGTTATGTAGCCATGAAGTTATTTGCACATCAGGGAGAGGAAAAGCCAGTTCTGAGTCGAGCTGTGCCATCTCGCATGCGGCCGGTCCCTGTGCCTTGGTAAACGTAGGGAGTGCCAGCAGTTAAGCTGGGAGGAACTCACATGCACCAACACGCACATGCACTAACATGCACGCACTGCCGGACTGGACACCAAAACATAGAACAAAGAAGTTGTGATTGCAACACAGACAGAGGGGGTATGACTTCATTCTCTGCTCAGGACGTCATTACTACACTGTATTTTTTACATGGAACATAGTTGTTTGCTGATATGATATTAATTATTATATTTATTATTATTAAAATCGTTCAAACTGTACATCGAGAGTCCAACAATGTTAAAAGCATGCAATGCTAAATCTGGAGAAATGGAGTATTCCTCAAAGATCTGAAAACAAGACTTCAGGGACTGTAAATTGTCCCCTATCTCTGCAGGAAAAATGAGTACAAGGGGTCTACACATGCTGCTATGCAGTGAGCTGGGTGAATGTGTCATGCATACTGAACTGTGCAGACACTACTTTCAGCACTGTGCAAACAGGAATGCATTAGAAGCAAAGAAAATTCACAAAATACAGCTTTAGAATCTATATCAATTTTGGTAATTAAAATTACAACTTAGAGCGAGTACTCTTAACCCGTTTTACCCCACTGGTAACAATTGTTGCCAAAGTGTATCACTGTCATTTTCGACTCACAATAAAAAATCTCAAAGGTACTAATGCAACTTTTTCCACTTATGTGCTAGTAGACAACTTAGACAAAGGTTTTGATTTCTAAAAAATCGTTTCCAAGTGCTTCCTATCGCATGACATCATCTGCTTCCTGCTCCTTCTGGCTGAAGAAATGGCGGATGCAAATCTTTTCAGAAATTTCTTATGATTTTCCCCCCAAACATATTTATAATTATTTAATCATTCAAGTCTCTAGAGTAAAAAAATTGTACCTAGGATAAATATTTTTTTGTTCATGGGCTTATTTCTATGAGTGGCAGCAATTGTTGCCAGTCATAAAAATGCTATTTTTCATAAGTACAAAATGGAAAAAATAAATACATAACATGATTCAGAGGGACTCAACTGATAAAATGATATGCCTTACAACTCTGAAAAAAATCTGGGCACAAACGGGTTAAAGACATGCTTGCTCCCTGCAAGCATAAACATAGATAAACACCCAAAACTGTCTTATCTTCATCCTCAGGTGGAAAATGAATGGCAAGAGTTCGTGGCACTGAAGGAGCATGTAGCTGTGACAGTGCTGAGCCGATGCCTGGGTAAACAAGCAGCTCAGGCCAAAGTGGAGTCGACCCTGGCAGCAGAGCAGCTCCGGCAGGACCAGCTGATCAAGCTGCGGCTCAAGCACATCAAGTTGAAGATGAACATTCACAGGCTGGAAGCAGAGCTCAGAGACGAGGAGGAACACAGCAGGGACCCCCTCCAGCTCCAGTTTGAGCAGCTGCAGGCTGCAAGGCTGGAGCAGAAAAAGCAGACTGAAAAGCAAAGTGAGGAATCATTAAAGTTGCAGAACAAGATCAGCAGCAGCTTAGAGGTAAGTTGAAGAATCAACAACTACAGATTGTAATTTCTTTGGTTGCTTCATGAAATATGATTTCCAGTTAATAGGTAATAGTCAGCACTGTACTTGTTTCTGCTGGATCAGGTCTTGTCAAACGTAAAGGAGAAGCTGTTCTGGAACCAGATGGAGGTTCAGTCCAAGCGAGAACAGCTGGCTGAGGTGGAGGCCATAGTGGCCAGGAGGAGAGACCTCCTGACCAGGACCAAGCAGGCACGCAACAGCCTGCAGAGAGACAACCTGAGGCTAAAGGAGTCTCGTGGATTGCTGGGGAACAGGGTCCTGCTGCGGGACTTTGAGAACACTGTGGATGCCTCCGACCACCTGGAGGAACGACTGGAGAATCTGAAGTGCCGGCAAGCTGAAATGGTCTTCAGCTGTGGCAGGTGGAAGAAGAAGCTGGAGACAGCTTAATGAATGAATGAATTTACAAGGTGAAATAGGACTACACAATACCAACTCTGAAAGAAGCCAGGTTAAACAGACAAGGAGCGATCAGACATGAAAATAAGTATCAGGCCTTAAAATCAGGTTCTGCATTTAGGACACTTTCAAAGACAAAGCTGTGTGATGCCCTGAAGACCTTTACCAGAGTCAAAAACCACGATCATGTCTGTAAGCCGGGTCACAGCAGGAGCATGATGTATGATAATGATTCACAAAGGATTAGAGCAAAAATGGACGATGTCTTAAAATAAAAGTTATGGTCTTGCTACTATGTAAAAGGTTGGGGGGGGGGGGGGGGGGGGGGGGGGGGGGGGGGGGGGGTTTCACGTGTCTGTGCCCACTCTATCATACTCTATCCATGACCTATCCATGTATATTTACCTACGGAGTGAATTTGAGCTTTCTGTTCATATACAGTATATGTCATTGTTTCAAATGCTCCTCACTCAGGTTAAATTGACGGTGCTCTGCTCCCTGCTCCACTCCAACTCCATCCTCTACACAGTCCTATCCATACAAGTGTAGTCTGTTCTTAAAGATTAGATTCTTTTAAAGTAATAGTCACGATGTAAAATAGAATTCACTACCCAGTTACATTAAAAATACCCTTACAAATCTTGCCAGTCATCAGAAAAGATCTGAGACCTTCAACATTCGACAGATGGCAGTGCTCTAATACTGCCATCTGATGGCCGTTTACACAAACACACCACATTCAATCACTAACTCACATATATATTGTATACAGGTCACATTTTTTTCTCAGTAAGTAACCAGTAACCTACAAAATATGCAGATGTTACTAGTGTCAATATTACTTCTAAGTCCAGCTGAATCGATGTTATTTCCTGACCTCAGTTCGTGGGTACTGTAGGTCAAATGGGGCTTGTTTTTCTTTTGGAATGATGACGGCCTGTGCAGGGTTTTCCCCTCAGAAACTGATGGAATCGTAGCACCCAAACATAAACACCTTCAGACACTCCACACTGGTGTGTTAACCAGGTATTTGAAGTCGTCTTAACATGTGCAAATTGGACGTAGGCTACTAATGCACATGCCAAACGAGACGTTTTGGTCCAATCCGCCTTCCACACTCTCACACTGTGAGGGTTAATCATCAGCTTTTCTTTTTCATACACTTCTAACAAACACATTTACAGTCCGGCAATTTAGGAAAGAAGTGCTCAGGTCATCATTTATTTGGCAGATAAAGTGGTGCATCATTAGTTATAAATTAATAATACATTTAAACCATGTTTAAATGAGTCTTTTCCTATTTTCCCCATAGCTAGTATGAAATTTGTTCCCTCAGGAATGTCTTCAAAATTTATTAGAAAATTATTAGAAAATTACAGAGCTGTAATGTTCAGTGACTTTGGGGTTTCTTGTGCCAACATTTTTAATTTCTCATTTTTTCTTCTTCTTCTTCTTCTTCTTCTTCTTCTTCTTCTTATTATTATTATTATTATTATTATTATTATTATTATTTTATCATTATTATCTTTTTTTTTTTGGTATTTTAGACCAGTTCAAAGTCAGACAGATTGTTTTATCTTAGAAGGAATCGAGACCAGACAAAATATTGACACCACTGACTGTATTTGTATGATGTTTATTCAGTATGATGTTGTGGATAATACAAAGTTTCCAAAAGGCCATAACAGATAAAGCACAAGTCAATAAGTCAACCAATTCAGGCTCAAACTGATTACATTTGAAAGCAAAATCTTGGATTACCACCTCCATATAAACACTAAAATCAATTCTGTATTGTAGCAAAAATATCAAACATTTTGCAGTATGTGATTTGATAAAGCAACAAACACAGCAGTAACTCTGTCAGACAGGCGGTTGGTTTAAAAGGATTTTTTCATCCACAAACGTCATGATGCCCTGAACCCAGGAGAGATTTGGATCCACACAGATGTTGCGAGACTTGTTTGTCACCAAACTGAAACAAAGAGGTTGAAAATTTTAATGTCATATTGATGATTTGCAGAATTTAAATACAATTAGGATAACAAATAGCTTGGAAAAGTAATTAAGTGAGAGAACACAAGAGAAAACTACTTTATTTTCTGGATGAAGTAATTACAGACAGAATTAGCAAAATAGGTGAAGTGTATTTGCTGTGTCGGAGGTCAATTTTTAAATTGTTATTTCATACTGTATATCAACAGAAAAGGAACATTTAGGGTATGTAGTGTACAGGATGTGTAGAATATACATGTATGTCAGTGAATCATTATGTATTAAAGGTCACTATTACACTTATTTAGGTCAACATATTCAAAACAAAGAAAACTCAGTTTGCAGCACTTACATGACAGCAGACCTTGGGCACCGGTGATCAGTCATGTAGTACGAACTGATGAGGGTTTTCTTCACTCTTCTTGGGTAGTAAGTAAAGCAGCAGTAATCAGGGCCAGTTGCGGCTGAAGAAAAGAATGCCAAGACATCATATTCTCATTACATTACCTGAGAAGTAACACCTATAACACAGAATGTGTTTAAAATTAATATTGAAGGCTTTCTTACAGTTGCAGACCACCAAGGAAAGCAGCGCAGCTCCCAGCATGCACAGCAGAAAGACATGAAGGGTCCTCATGATGACTTGGTATTCCTCTAGAGATGATGGAGATAAACACGAGCACTCTTTAACTGCAGCAAAGGGCTTCTAGACCAAATGTGGTGCGGCGTTATGTTTATCAAGGTAAACTTTTTTTTTTTTTTTTTTTTTTGAGGTGTCACAGGTGTGGAAAGGGGCGGCTGTGGTTTCAAGGGGACTAAAGTTAAAGACAAACTCTTTCCACTCAGCTCGGTTTGAGTGCTGAAATGCAGAGGAAATGCAGTAGTGGTTAGCTCAAAGCATACATACATTCACACACCCACACACACACACATATATATATATATACACACACACGCACACACCACATATACACACATGCAGAACAACAATATAAATGAAACACTTTTGTTTGTGCTCCCATTTTTCGTGATTTGAAATTAAAGATCTAAAACTTTTTCTGAGCACACAAAAGACTTTTCTCTCTAATTGTGTTTGAGAGTCCCACACTGGGGAAAAGTGTCACAGCAGCAAAGTGGACAGCACAGCACGAGAAAGAAAAACTGCAAGATGCCAGTAACAATACTTAAAAAGACAAATAACAGATAATAATACAATATGTACAATTCAATATTCACGAAGATTTACCAAATAACAGCATAAACGATGCATTGCACAGATGGTGTGTGTGTTAGTGAGCAGTTCTCCTTTGCCAGGATATTCCATCCACCTGACAGCTGTGCATTATCAAAATGCTGATTACTCAGCAGGATTATTACAACTATACACTCACCAGCCACTTTATTAGGTACACCTTGCTAGTATTGGGTTGGAGCCCTTTTACCTTCAGAACTGCCTCAATTCTTCGTGGCATAGATTCAACAAGGTGCTGGAAACATCCCTCAGAGAGTCTGGTCCATTTGACATGACAGCATCACACAGTAGCTGCAGATCTGTCGGCTGCACATCCATGATGTGACTCTCCTGTTCCACCACATCCCACAGGTGCTCTGTTGGACTGAGATCTGGTGGCTGTGGAGGCCATTGGAGTTCAGTGAACTCATTGTCATGTTCAAGAAGCCAGTTTGAGATGATTTGAACTTCAGCAACAACACTCAGGTAAGCTGTGGCGTTTAAACGATGCTCAGTGGGTACTAAGGGGCCCAAAGTGTGCCAAGAAAACATCCCCCACACCATTACACCACCAACAGCCTGAACCGTTGACACAAGGCAGGATGGATCCATGCTCTCATGTTGTTGACACCAAATTCTGACCCAACCATCCGAACGTCACAGCAGAAATCGAGACTCATCAGACCAGGGAAGGTTTTTCCAATCTTCTATTGTCCAGTTTTGATGAGCCCCTGTGAACTGTAGCCTCAGTTTCCTGTTCTTAGCTGACAGGAGTGGCCCCCGGTGTGGTCTCCTGCTGCTGTAGCCCCTCTGCTTCAAGGTGTGACGTGTTGTGCGTTCAGAGATGCTCTTCTGCAGACCGTGGTTGTAATGAGTGGTTATTTGAGTTACTGTTGCCTTCCTATCAGCTCGAAGCAGTCTGGCCATTCTCCTCTGACCTCTGGCATCAACAAGGCATTTTCACCCAGAGAACTGCTGCTCACTGGATGTTTTCTCTTCCTCAGACCGTTCTCTGTAAACCCTAGAGATGGTTGGCTGGGAAAATCCCAGTAGATCAGCAGTCCTGGTTGTTCCACACTTCTTCCACTGAGTATTAATGGAGGTCACTGTGCTCATACATAATCCTGTCTCTGAGCTCCAGAGGCAGTTCCTGGTTTTTGCTCTGGTCTGCATTGTCAGCTGTGAGACCTTACGTAGACAGGTGTGTCTTTCCAAATCCTATTCAAACTGAGTTTATCACAGGTGGACTCCAGTCAAGGTGCAGAAGCATCTCAAAGATGATCAAGAGGAACCTGAGCTACATTTCAATTGTTTTAGCACAGTGTCTGGATACTTGTGTTACTGTGATATTTCAGTTTTTCCTTTTTGACAATTTTGCAAAAAATTTCAAAAATTCTGTTTTCTCAGATGTCACATCCTGGCTCAACAACATGTGACAAACAGGCAGATCACACATAAATGTTTAATCAAGTAAGTTACAAAAACAGAACAGGGTGTGTCAGCAGGTCAGTATGTATGTAGTGTCTGTGTGAGTGGATAAGTGGAGGGGAGTGTGTGTGTGTGTGTGTGTGTTGTGTGGATGTGAAACCCAAAAACAAAACAGAGGATGAAGTCAGTCAGCAGGCCAGGAGAAGAAGCTTGCTCAGGTGTGCTGCATCCCTGTCAGGTTCACAGCTCCACCCATCAACTCCCTGGAACAAAGAGAGAACCAGCCAAAACAGGGACAAGATAGAGCTACCCCCGAGTCTGTCACACCGTTTTCTTAAAATCCAGGTGTCCAGTGACAAAAATCCTTCATCTCAATAGATCATTTAGTCAAAAACAACCAAGATCTAAAAAAAAGTGAATTGTAAAAATGCAGCTTAATATTTGATAAAAAGTCCATTTTGACAACCACAACCCTGACCCAAGCAAAGAGGCGATATGACACCGTTGACAGGCAGCCAATGAAATGGACCATTGCCTTTATTAAAATGACAGATTTCTCTAGGTTTGAACATTGATGGAAACACTTGAGATAATGTAAATACACAACTCAAAAAATATATATCTAACGTAAGTCGAGTCGTTTTTAGACATTTTGATGCTGAAAAGTTACATAAGGTCACTAAAAAATCAGTTAAATGTAATTTTTTTCCCCATCAAAGGTGAGCAAAGACACATAGAACAGCTCCTGGTTAAATATGTACAGCTCTTTATTTTAATAAAACCATTGTTTATATACATTTCAAGTGAGATACAGTTGCACGGTGACCCTCTGTTGTCTCCATGGGTGTCTATCAGTCCTCTACAGTTCATGGGTCTCTTGAGGAAAAGAAAAGACAAGGCAACACAAACACAGCCCAAGGAATTAAAAGACATCCAGAAAAATCAAACAGATCATTACTCCACAGCATATTACACTGGTTTAAATTTAGTTTGATTGAATTTGGTTTTCTGACCACCGTGGATCATACAGTGTGTTTTTTGTAATAAAAGGGCCCGAAGCAGGTAGTGTTAGTAGAGCTGAGAGGGGCAATTCATACGTTTAAAACAGACAACCCGTTCAACATAAGCCGACAATGTGAGGCACAACTCAAAGGCTTTACATGTATATGTGTGTAAGATGGACCACAATTACGGTTGGACAGTACAGCAATAAAATGACTCACAGGCAGGTTTGGCATGTGTAACAGATGAGGCCTTTTACTCATCCCTCTTCAGGAGCAAGCATCACCCAGCATCAGACCAACTACACACAAGTTGTTGAAATGGCGCCTTTTTATACTGTGTATCTTCTAATGACCTCGGGAGACTCCACTCACAGGGATCCACTGCCTGCTCACATATTAACACACCTTTCTTTTCTTATATCTATACACACACACATCCTCACACCCTTATATACATATTCATTTCTTCACTACCAAATGAACAAAACCCCACTAAACCACATTACATCTACTACAATAAAATACACACATCTAAACCACCCCACACCAATTTACACTTGGTTACCGCTGTCTGGGGAAGCCTTCTGCCTGAACACCCTGAAGACAAAGAGACTGGTGAGTAGTTAACACACTTTATGCTCCCTCATTGCACCTTCATACACTTATCGAACATACACATTACATCAACCATTACATTTCTTTTGGCTTAGCTCTAAGCTCATTGTTTTATTCATTAAAACATGGCTGCACATTTACTCCCAGTTCAATTCAATTCAATTCAATTTTATTTGTATAGCGCCAAATCATAATATACATTATCTCAAGGCACTTTACAGGGTAAGGTCAAGACCTTACTTTGTTACAGAAAAAAAACCAACAGTTCCCACAAAGAGCAAGCGCTTGGCGACAGGGGGGAGGAAAAACTCCCTTTTAACAGGAAGAAACCTCCAACAGAACCGGGCTCAGGGTGGGCGGCCGTCTGCCTCGACCGGTTGGGTTTAGGAGAAGATAGAAAGAGGGGGAGAGGGAGGAGAGGGGAGAGAAGAGAGAGAGAGAGAGAGAGAGAGAGACCAGGAACAGCTGTCGGTAATGGTGTTATCAATAATAATGATGACAGGTAACAGTGGTTAATAGTAAAGATGAGTAGTGGTGGATCTGGATCCTGCTGCTCCCGAGGCAGAGAGACCTGCAGAATGAGGACAGAGAGAGGGAGAGAGAGGAGAAGCACAAACTACGGGAGAGAAAAAATACAAAGTTAATGGCATGAAGTCATCGAGAGAGAGAGAGGGGGAGAGAGACAGAAATAGGGAGAGAGCGCCCAGTGAATCATGGGAAACCCCCAGCAGTTTAGCTCTATAGCAGCATAACTAAGGGATGGGTCAGGACATACCCGAGCCAGCCCTAACTATAAGCTTTACTAAACAAGACAGTTTTAAGCCTGATCTTAAAGGTAGAGAGGGGGTCTGCCTCCCGAACCCACACTGGGAGCTGGTTCCACAGGAGAGGAGCCTGATAGCTGAAGGCTCTGCCCCCATTCTACTCTTACAAACTCTGGGAACCACAAGTTGACCTGCATTTAGAGAGCGAAGTGTCCTATTGGGAAAATAGGGAACTATAAGCTCTCCAAGGTACGATGGTGCCTGACCATTAATGGCTTTGTAGGTGAGGAGGAGGATTTTAAATTCTATCCTGGATTTTACAGGGAGCCAATGCAGAGAGGCTAACACAGGAGAGATGTGATCCTGTTTCCTCGTTCCTGTCAGTACTCGTGCTGCCGCATTTTGGATCAATTGGAGGCTTTTTACTGAATTTTTGGGACATCCTGACAATAAAGAGTTACAGTAGTCCAGTCTTGAGGTAACAAATGCATGAACTAGCTTTTCAGCATCCTTTAGACATAGAATGGGTCTGATTTTAGCAAAATTGCGCAGGTGGAAGAAGGCTGTCCTAGAGACTTGCTTTATATGTGAAGTAAAGGACAAGTCCTGGTCAAAAATGACACCAAGGTTTCTGACTGTAGCACTGGAGGCCAAGGTGATGTCATCCAGAGTCAGTATATTATCACATAGTGTATCTCTGAGGTGTTTTGGGCCAATTACAATAACTTCAGTTTTGTCTGAATTTAAGAGTAAGAAATTACTGGTCATCCAGGTTTTTATGTCCTTAAGACACACCTGAAGCTTGGCTACCTGGTTAGTCTCACCTGGCTTCATGGATAAGTACAGCTGGGTGTCATCTGCATAACAATGGAAATTCATCTGGCGCCTCCTAATAATGTTTCCCAGAGGGAGCATATATAGACTGAAGAGCATTGGTCCTAGCACCGAACCTTGTGGAACTCCATGACTGACTTCTGTGATGATAACTGGAGTCTATCTGACAGATATGACTTAAACCAGCTTAGTGCGGTTCCTTTGATGCCGACCATATGTTCTAGTCTCTGTAATAAAATCTTATGATCGATGGTGTCAAATGCAGCACTAAGATCTAGTAGGACAAGTACAGAGACAAGTCCATTGTCTGAGGCTATGAGGAGATCATTGGTAACCTTAACCAGAGCTGTTTCTGTGCTATGATGGACTCTAAAACCTGACTGAAAATCTTCAAACAAACCATTTCTGTGCAAATAATCACAGAACTGGTTTGCAACAACCTTCTCAAGGATTTTGGAAATAAAGGGGAGGTTGGATATAGGTCTATAATTGGCTAAAACATCTGGATCAAGAGTAGGCTTTTTAAGTAGACCTTTAATTACTGCAATTTTAAAAGCCTGCGGTACATAACCAGTTGATAAAGATAAGTTAATCAGACTGGATATAGAGGTGTTGATTAAAGGAAAAACTTCTTTGAACAACCTTGTTGGAACGGGGTCAAGAAGACAAGTCGATGGTTTAGATGACGAAACTGTTGAAGTGAGCTCAGTGAGATGTACAGGAGAGAAACAGTCAAAATATAAACCAGTCACAGTGGACAGTACATCTGAACCAGCTGTGGGGAGGAGATGGTGAATTTTTTCTCTAACAGAGACAATTTTATTTGTAAAGAAGCTCATAAAGTCATTACAGCTGAGGGCTAAAGGTATAGATGGATCAACAGAGCTGTGACTGTCTGTCAGCCTGGCTACAGTGCTGAACAGAAACCTGGGATTGTTCTTGTTTTCTTCTATCAATGATGAATAATAGGATGTTCTGGCTTTATGGAGACTTTTTTTATATGCCAATAGGCTGTCTTTCCAAGCCTTTAGAGATTCTTCCAGGTTAGTAGAACGCCACCTTCTTTCTAGCTTCCTTGAATTTAGCTTTAAAGCTCGTGTTTCTGAGTTCCCATGTCCCTCTCTTTCAGGTGGAGCTGCGTGGCCTACACAGCACCCGCCATCCAACCACAATTAAAAAGGACAATAACCAACAAACTTGTGTTCCTGCATGGAATCAATAGCAAGATGGTACTTCACTTTCTTTAAACATGATTATCAGGTAATGCTGCGCGATATCTTAGTGCTTGCTAGCTGGGCTGCTAGCTCATCACGACAATGCTCGGTATGTAACTTCATCTTTGACAGTTACGTAATCACTGGCACCACCCTCACTGGTCAGGATGGAGCAACACTTGGTAACCATGGTGTGTATGTCAGAGAGCTGACGCACCAACAACCTCAAACAGCCACAAAGCCAGAGAGGTGACAGTTTAAGGCCCAGGTGACCACTGACGTGCACGTGCGCTCTGCATGACAGGATGTTCAGAATGAGAACATAAAACCAAACTCTGTTCATGCCACTGTGAATGTGTTAATATCACCTCCTCATCTGTTTTGTTTTGCCGGGGCTGGTGTTTCTCTGGGTCTCTTTTAAAGAGCAAACTAAAAGTGATGAGAAACTGGGGGGGAATCACTGATTTGCTGCAGATGATGCTACAGAACCTCCAGGGAACAGGCTCCACGTTTGACTCTTGGACCTATATACTTGCTTTTAACTATGCGTTTGTGTGCACATTGACTGCTCTGTGTATGTCTGCAACTAAAAAATATTTTCATGTCATTTCATCACAGTTTCACTGCACGTTGGCCTCAAATTGCTCATACAATTTACTATAAGACAAAGCAGCAAATCTCACCAGTAAGAAGTTGGAACAAGGGAATGTTTTGCAGTGTTGTGTCAAATTAAGACTAATTGACTGGTCATGACCAGGACCAAGCAGGCACGCAACAGCCGGCAGAGAGACAACCTGAGGGCTTCAGCTGTGGCAGGTGGAAGAAGAAGCTGGAGACAGCTTCATGAATGAATGAATGAATTTCACGTGTCTGTGCCCACTCTATCATACTCTATCCATGACCTATCCATGTATATTTACCTACGGAGTGAATTTGAGCTTTCTGTTCATATACAGTATATGTCATTGTTTCAAATGCTCCTCACTCAGGTTAAATTGACGGTGCTCTGCTCCCTGCTCCACTCCAACTCCATCCTCTACACAGTCCTATCCATACAAGTGTAGTCTGTTCTTAAAGATTAGATTCTTTTAAAGTAATAGTCACGATGTAAAATAGAATTCACTACCCAGTTACATTAAAAATACCCTTACAAATCTTGCCAGTCATCAGAAAAGATCTGAGACCTTCAACATTCGACAGATGGCAGTGCTCTAATACTGCCATCTGATGGCCGTTTACACAAACACACCACATTCAATCACTAACTCACATATATATTGTATACAGGTCACATTTTTTTCTCAGTAAGTAACCAGTAACCTACAAAATATGCAGATGTTACTAGTGTCAATATTACTTCTAAGTCCAGCTGAATCGATGTTATTTCCTGACCTCAGTTCGTGGGTACTGTAGGTCAAATGGGGCTTGTTTTTCTTTTGGAATGATGACGGCCTGTGCAGGGTTTTCCCCTCAGAAACTGATGGAATCGTAGCACCCAAACATAAACACCTTCAGACACTCCACACTGGTGTGTTAACCAGGTATTTGAAGTCGTCTTAACATGTGCAAATTGGACGTAGGCTACTAATGCACATGCCAAACGAGACGTTTTGGTCCAATCCGCCTTCCACACTCTCACACTGTGAGGGTTAATCATCAGCTTTTCTTTTTCATACACTTCTAACAAACACATTTACATTTACTACACATTTATTCATTTAATTAAATGTTATGACTACTCTTCGCACAACATCTTAATTAATACAAAAATTTGTATTTAAAGTCCAAATTAAATTACATGTATGTCTTTTGTCACTTGTCCTGTGTTGGTCTCTGAGAAAAAAAAAATCTGAATTCCAAAGGGAGGAATTGATATTTTAAATGTTTTTGTTTTCATGCAAAATTGTAAAATTTTGTCTACAGTGCTCAGGTCATCATGTATTTGGCAGACAAAGTGGTGCATCATTAGTTATAAATTAATAATACATTTAAACCATGTTTAAATGAGTCTTTTCCTATTTTCCCCATAGCTAGTACGAAATTTGTTCCCTCAGGAATGTCTTCAAAATTTATTTGAAAATTATTTGAAAATTACAGAGCTGTAATGTTCAGTGACTTTGGGGTTTCTTGTGCCAACATTTTTAATTTCTAATTTCTTCTTCTTCTTCTTCTTCTTCTTCTTCTTATTATTATTATTATTATTATTATTATTATTATTATTTTATCATTATTATCTCTTTTTTTTGGTATTTTAGACCAGTTCAAAGTCAGACAGATTGTTTTATCTTAGAAGGAATCGAGACCAGACAAAATATTGACACCACTGACTGTATTTGTATGATGTTTATTCAGTATGATGTTGTGGATAATACAAAGTTTCCAAAAGGCCATAACAGATAAAGCACAAGTCAATAAGTCAACCAATTCAGGCTCAAACTGATTACATTTGAAAGCAAAATCTTGGATTACCACCTCCATATAAACACTAAAATCAATTCTGTATTGTAGCAAAAATATCAAACATTTTGCAGTATGTGATTTGATAAAGCAACAAACACAGCAGTAACTCTGTCAGACAGGCGGTTGGTTTAAAAGGATTTTTCATCCACAAATTTCATGATGCCCTGAACCCAGGAGAGATTTGGATCCACACAGATGTTGCGAGACTTGTTTGTCACCAAACTGAAACAAAGAGGTTGAAAATTTTAATGTCATATTGATGATTTGCAGAATTTAAAAAATACACTTAGGATAACAAATAGCTTTAAAAAATAATTGAGTGAGAGAACACAAGAGAAAAGTGTATTTGCTGTGTCGGAGGTCAATTTTTAAATTGTTATTTAATACTGTATATCAACAGAAAAGGAACATTTAGGGTATGTAGTGTACAGGATGTGTAGAATATACATGTATGTCAGTGAATCATTATGTATTAAAGGTCACTATTACACTTATTTAGGTCAACATAATTATTCAAAACAAAGAAAACTCAGTTTGCAGCACTTACATGACAGCAGACCTTGGGCACCGGTGATCAGTCATGTAGTACGAACTGACTAAAGTTTTCTTCACTCTTCTTGGGTAGTAAGTAAAGCAGCAGTCATCAGGGCCAATTGCGGCTGAAGAAAAGAATGCCAAGACATCATATTCTCATTACATTACCTGAGAAGTAACACCTATAACACAGAATGTGTTTAAAATTAATATTGAAGGCTTTCTTACAGTTGCAGACCACCAAGGAAAGCAGCGCAGCTCCCAGCATGCACAGCAGAAAGACATGAAGGGTCCTCATGATGACTTGGTATTCCTCTAGAGATGATGGAGATAAACACGAGCACTCTTTAACTGCAGCAAAGGGCTTCTAGACCAAATGTGGTGCGGCGTTATGTTTATCAAGGTAAAAAAAGGAAAGGGGCGGCTGTGGTTTCAAGGGGACTAAAGTTAAAGACAAACTCTTTCCACTCAGCTCGGTTTGAGTGCTGAAATGCAGAGGAAATGCAGTAGTGGTTAGCTCAAAGCATACATACATTCTCACACACACACACACACACACACACACACACCACATATACACACATGCAGAACAACAATATAAATGAAACACTTTTGTTTGTGCTCCCATTTTTCGTGATTTGAAATTAAAGATCTAAAACTTTTTCTGAGCACACAAAAGACTTTTCTCTCTAATTGTGTTTGAGAGTCCCACACTGGGGAAAAGTGTCACAGCAGCAAAGTGGACAGCACAGCACGAGAAAGAAAAACTGCAAGATGCCAGTAACAATACTTAAAAAGACAAATAACAGATAATAATACAATATGTACAATTCAATATTCACGAAGATTTACCAAATAACAGCATAAACGATGCATTGCACAGATGGTGTGTGTGTTAGTGAGCAGTTCTCCTTTGCCAGGATATTCCATCCACCTGACAGCTGTGCATTATCAAAATGCTGATTACTCAGCAGGATTATTACAACTATACACTCACCAGCCACTTTATTAGGTACACCTTGCTAGTATTGGGTTGGAGCCCTTTTACCTTCAGAACTGCCTCAATTCTTCGTGGCATAGATTCAACAAGGTGCTGGAAACATCCCTCAGAGAGTCTGGTCCATTTGACATGACAGCATCACACAGTAGCTGCAGATCTGTCGGCTGCACATCCATGATGTGACTCTCCTGTTCCACCACATCCCACAGGTGCTCTGTTGGACTGAGATCTGGTGGCTGTGGAGGCCATTGGAGTTCAGTGAACTCATTGTCATGTTCAAGAAGCCAGTTTGAGATGATTTGAACTTCAGCAACAACACTCAGGTAAGCTGTGGCGTTTAAACGATGCTCAGTGGGTACTAAGGGGCCCAAAGTGTGCCAAGAAAACATCCCCCACACCATTACACCACCAGCAGCCTGAACCGTTGACACAAGGCAGGATGGATCCATGCTCTCATGTTGTTGACACCAAATTCTGACCCAACCATCCGAACGTCACAGCAGAAATCGAGACTCATCAGACCAGGGAAGGTTTTTCCAATCTTCTATTGTCCAGTTTTGATGAGCCCCTGTGAACTGTAGCCTCAGTTTCCTGTTCTTAGCTGACAGGAGTGGCCCCCGGTGTGGTCTCCTGCTGCTGTAGCCCCTCTGCTTCAAGGACGTGTTGTGCGTTCAGAGATGCTCTTCTGCAGACCGTGGTTGTAACGAGTGGTTATTTGAGTTACTGTTGCCTTCCTATCAGCTCGAAGCAGTCTGGCCATTCTCCTCTGACCTCTGGCATCAACAAGGCATTTTCACCCAGAGAACTGCTGCTCACTGGATGTTTTCTCTTCCTCAGACCGTTCTCTGTAAACCCTAGAGATGGTTGGCTGGGAAAATCCCAGTAGATCAGCAGTCCTGGTTGTTCCACACTTCTTCCACTGAGTATTAATGGAGGTCACTGTGCTCATACATAATCCTGTCTCTGAGCTCCAGAGGCAGTTCCTGGTTTTTGCTCTGGTCTGCATTGTCAGCTGTGAGACCTTACGTAGACAGGTGTGTCTTTCCAAATCCTATTCAAACTGAGTTTATCACAGGTGGACTCCAGTCAAGGTGTAGAAACTCTGTCACACCGTTTTCTTAAAATCCAGGTGTCCAGTGACAAAAATCCTTCATCTCAATAGATCATTTAGTCAAAAACAACCAAGATCTAAAAAAAAGTGAATTGTAAAAATGCAGCTTAATATTTGATAAAAAGTCCATTTTGACAACCACAACCCTGACCCAAGCAAAGAGGCGATATGACACCGTTGACAGGCAGCCAATGAAATGGACCATTGCCTTTATTAAAATGACAGATTTCTCTAGGTTTGAACATTGATGGAAACACTTGAGATAATGTAAATACACAACTCAAAAAATATATATCTAACGTAAGTCGAGTCGTTTTTAGACATTTTAATGCTGAAAAGTTACATAAGGTCACTAAAAAATCAGTTAAATGTAATTTTTTTCCCCATCAAAGGTGAGCAAAGACACATAGAACAGCTCCTGGTTAAATATGTACAGCTCTTTATTTTAATAAAACCATTGTTTATATACATTTCAAGTGAGATACAGTTGCACGGTGACCCTCTGTTGTCTCCATGGGTGTCTATCAGTCCTCTACAGTTCATGGGTCTCTTGAGGAAAAGAAAAGACAATGCAACACAAACACAGCCCAAGGAATTAAAAGACATCCAGAAAAATCAAACAGATCATTACTCCACAGCATATTACACTGGTTTAAATTTAGTTTGACTGAATTTGGTTTTCTGACCACCGTGGATCATACAGTGTGTTTTTTGTAATAAAAGGGCCCGAAGCAGGTAGTGTTAGTAGAGCTGAGAGGGGCAATTCATACGTTTAAAACAGACAACCCGTTCAACATAAGCCGACAATGTGAGGCACAACTCAAAGGCTTTACATGTATATGTGCAAAAAGCTTTATTGCAGTCCTGCGGTTTGTCACCACACTGGGGGAGTGGGAGGGAGGAGTGCATCGAGAAGAGCCTGCTGCACAGCACAAAGGTGAAACACACACTCAGAACAGACTATCTGTGAGCAGCCATAAACCAGCCAAGACGACAATGATGATGATGATGATGATGATAATCTAGAAATGAAAGGTGCTTCTTGCTTTTTAAACCCTCATGTAGTTCACAGTCTCTCCTAAGTGGGGACAAGAGTCACTGAGGCCAAAATGATGCTGAGATGTCCTCAATATAACAAGGAAGTAAACTCCATCACACACAAAACTAGTAGCACAACACACCAGATGAAGCAGCTTCACAACCGATACCAGGACAGCCAGACAGGAACACCACCAACAGCTTCTCTGGAAAGAAAAGCCGACAACAGATCTCTTCTCAGACGTCAACAACCAGTGACATTTCTACACAGGTCTGTGCAAAATGGACTAAAGATATTCAACAAACTTGTGTTCCTGCATGGAATCAATAGCAAGATGGTACTTCACTTTCTTTAAACATGATTATCAGGTAATGCTGCGCGATATCTTAGTGCTTGCTAGCTGGGCTGCTAGCTCATCACGACAATGCTCGGTATGTAACTTCATCTTTGACAGTTACGTAATCACTGGCACCACCCTCGCTGGTCAGGATGGAGCAACACTTGGTAACCATGGTGTGTATGTCAGAGAGCTGACGCACCAACAACCTCAAACAGCCACAAAGCCAGAGAGGTGACAGTTTAAGGCCCAGGTGACCACTGACGTGCACGTGCGCTCTGCATGACAGGATGTTCAGAATGAGAACATAAAACCAAACTCTGTTCATGCCACTGTGAATGTGTTAATATCACCTCCTCATCTGTTTTGTTTTACCGGGGCTGGTGTTTCTCTGGGTCTCTTTTAAAGAGCAAACTAAAAGTGATGAGAAACTGGGGGGGAATCACTGATTTGCTGCAGATGATGCTACAGAACCTCCAGGGAACAGGCTCCACGTTTGACTCTTGGACCTATATACTTGCTTTTAACTATGCGTTTGTGTGCACATTGACTGCTCTGTGTATGTCTGCAACTAAAAAATATTTTCATGTCATTTCATCACAGTTTCACTGCACGTTGGCCTCAAATTGCTCATACAATTTACTATAAGACAAAGCAGCAAATCTCACCAGTAAGAAGTTGGAACAAGGGAATGTTTTGCAGTGTTGTGTCAAATTAAGACTAATTGACTGGTCATTTAACCTTCAACCTGATGTATCGTGCTGTGAGATGTTCATGGGAAGCGCAGAAGAAGGAAACACGAAGCAAAGATACTGCAAGGTCAAAGGGACAGGTGCACGCTGGGATTATAAAAACAGGAATCTAATTATTGTAGGTCGGCCTGCTGGTTTGGCTGTTAACCAGCATGGAGAACCACACATGGAGGACCTTTAAGGTGCTTTTAAAACTCTTAGCACGTGCACGAGCAATTTGTGTCTATGTTTGATTCAGTGTGGTTCACACTTCCTGAAGATACCATCATCTCTGATTTTCACTGCAGATGAACATCTATAAATCTGCTTAGAAATCACAGAAAAACAACGCTGCTTACGCCTCAAGAACTTGCCTGAGAATTTTTCGAAATGGAAACAAACATAGGCTAAATAGTTGTAGCCCACAGCATTATGTATTGAATCCACTGTGAAAGCCCATGTTTCAGAGCACTGGTTGTGTGCGACATTAGACATTAAAGCTCTGTGTCCACAACATGCAATAACACGTATGAACAGTGGGAGCAGTGTAGCATGGGACAGGGCACAGCAGACTGTTAGTGGTGGAAAGTTTTGAAGAGGGACGGGTCTAGTGGACATACTTTTTAATCCTGATGTGAGTGAATAAACGATGCTGCTCAAGTCACAGCCGCATCCATTCTGTTGAAATCAAGCGTACACACACGCTCTCAGCAAGTGTGGGTGAGGAGAGGCTGTCCATGTCCCGTCATCCTTTTGATAAATATTAAATAAACGCACAAAAGACATCAACACTCGCATCAAGACATTAGGAATCAAAAACACTAACAAGCTGAAATGTACCTCAAACATATTAAAGGGGCAGGGGAAGGTCCATGTTGTGTGTGTCTAACAGTAACACATTATCTCATTATTTACTCCAGCTTCATTATTTCATAAATACACTGTAAAACTCATTTCACAGGCAGCTTGTAAACTCTTTTTAGAGGGTTAAAACATTTCATTACATGTAACAACGTGGTGCTTTCAGAGACACCAAACTTGTCTTCAGGGATTTTTAACTCACAGAACTCTGTTTGACTTCATGAAGGGTTTAGGAAACAAAATCTGCACTGACTGGAAAATGAAAAGCACACTGAGATCACAGCTGGCAGACGCAATCAAACTCAGAGGGCATGAGGGAATGATTGAAGTTTTTAAGAAAAAAGAAAAGGTGCAAAAACGTGAGAGAGACGTGCGTTTCAACGTGGTCATTGACAGATGTTTACGACCTCATCCCTGCCTGGTGTTCTTTTAAAGATCAGGGAGTAGACTGATGTTTTTGTCATACAAAGTTAAAGATGCGTTTTCCAAACAAAAAAAAAAGGAAAAGACAGTTTAAACTGTAGCCAGAGAATTAAGAACTAGGCAGAGGATCCCCTGCTCTGTAAAGACCAGAAACCATCTGCTAGGTACATGTATGTGGGAGTGTGTGATACATTCTTTAGCCTCTGCCAGCTACAGTTTCCAGTCCACTGCTGGGCCTCTGAGCAGAGGAGGGGTGATGGGAGTTAAATAAGGCCTCGTATTCCTTTTTACACCCCTGCCTCTTCACTGACAGATCCCCTCCAGGGTCCTGGTCTTAGTCAAAGCAGTGACATGGAACTGGAGAAGAAGTTTATCATAGCAGCTACAACCAGATACATCCCCAAGCTGAACATAGGTCTCTCTCATGTCCATCCAGCTTGGTGAGAGTCCAGGTTTTCCCAAAGGCTGGAGGGGAACTGGTTGAGTCTGTTAGTGTGTGAAGGTTTCCTCTGATCTCAGCTCAGCGCTTCAGCACTGGGCTGCCTCGCTCCTGATCTTTCTGCAACGCCTGCAGGACCTGCGGAGGTGTAGGGAGGTACAGTTAAAAAAAAAATACCAAAGAACAAAAGATGTGAGAAACACTACCGACCAAGAAACCGAAACTGTACAGATTCAACATCCCACCTGTGCCCACTTCCTGTTGCGGCTGGTCATGTGCACAGCAGCGATGTGCTGGAAGAGCTGCTCGGCGGGGATGAGGTCGGGCAGCCGGGTGAGGAACTGAGCCATGTGAATGAAGTCCATGCAGCACAGGACGTCCTGGTAGAGACGCAGCAGGCCCAGCGCCGTGCGGAACAGGAACTCCTCGCCGTCTCTGCAGAAAACATCCCACACCCGACACGCCAGGTCCAGCGGCAGCGACTTACTGTACAGAGTGAAGATCCTGGGGGGGTGGGGGGGCAAGAGAGACAGAACGGGGAATATTGCTTTTGTGATTATACAAAAATCTAAGTAGAGCAAATGAAAACAAGAAACAAGCACATCTGTAACAGCAGGCCAACAGCTGCTTAGCATACAGCATACAGAACAGTGTACTGCAAAACAGTGACATTTAAAACTACATATAAATAAACAGCACTCACTACTCTGATTCTGTGCATCTCTGCTTTGCCAGTAGAGGGGCTACAATTAGTTGATTCATGGATTAGTCGATCCGCAGACATTTCTCAAGTAGGAAAGTTAAATGTTTGATAGTTCCAGGTTCTCAGATGTAAGAATTTGCTCCTCCTCCCTGATCTTACTATGATATTTCTGGGTTTTGGATCAGGTGGACTCCAATCAAGATGTAGAGACATCTCAAAGATGATGAAGAGCAATGGAAGGAACCTGAGCCAAATCTCTAGTGTCATAGCAACAGCTCTGAATATTTATGGCAAAGTGATTTCAGGTTTTCCTTCAAAGTTTTATTTTTGCTTTCTCATTAAGTGAGAGTGAATGTACATTGGTGAGGGAAAATGAATTCAAACTGTTAAAACTAACTACAATAATAACATGTGAAAAAAGTGAAGGGTCTGAATACTTCTCCCTTCATAAGGTGGGTGAAGTGTGAGTGATGTATAAGAGAGTTGAGTAAATATAGAAATCTACTAATTTACATATAAAGCAGGCAAAGGTAACTGACAACCCCGCCTGCACAAAAAGACTGTCCGGTTTTCTGCGAAACACACCTGACTCTGAAACCGTGACACGCTCGATGTGAGACCAGAGTCATGTTTCCAGATGACGACATGTAACAAGTTTTCACCAGGACGGAGAACAAAGTGCATAGTGCACAGTGCACGTAGGCGGAGAGAAAATTGTCTTCTCATATTCTGGCTCCACAGACTATATAGTTCATGTTCCAGGTGTGAAATGATTGAGAGGAAAAAATTAGAGATGGAAAAAATATATTAAATGCAAGAAATGAAGGTGTCTGAGCCTGAGACTTACCAGTCGATTAAATAAATATCAGGGGTCAAGTTGTTTTTCTTGAACTGTGCAAAGAGCTTTGGTAGATTTTCTTCAAAGAACACTTCAAATGCCGCAAAGTACGTCAACATCTGCAAAGAGGAAACAAGGTTCTTATGTAGTAACATAAACACAAACCACATCATCATCTTTCAGCTGCAGGGCAGTGAGTCATTTGCAGAAATGGACGACAGTGAAGAAAGTGATATGTAAGCAGACAGGTGCCGAGGCTGACGGGGCGTTTAGGCTGGTCAGGACTGTGTGAGACACTGAGGGATTTCTGTGGTGTTGACATGTCAGAAAGAAAGGTGAACAAAGTCTCAAGTAGAACCTGTTTTCATAAACTCTACACTTCACACCGCTAGAGGTGATTAGATTTTAAAAAACAAAATGTAAAAGACACAGGGGAGCTTAAAAATGTTGAGTTAAAAACCAAACAACATTTTTTTTTGTATGTTTATGAGAACTTGTGACAAATCAATTACAATTTGAGCTGGAAAATATAGCAAAAAAAAAATGGTTTAAATGGAATTGTGAGGCAAATTTTCTGCCATCAAGAAAATAATCAGCAGATTAATTGATGATGAAAATGATCATTATGGTCTCAGTTAAACAGCAGCTGTGTAAAATGTAATAGAAATTGTTTAGAATGTCCTGAATAAAACTACAAATATTGTATTAAAATACAATTTCACTGTTTCGAGCTGCTCAGATGTTGTATTTTTCTGACTTCCATGACAGGAGGATCATATTATACTGTTGTTGTTATATTCAAGGTTTGATCTTTTCATGACAGGATGTTATCAATTTGGAGGTCGAAACATTACCTTTTTTTTTAGTTCAATAATGTTTTGAGAGCTTTAATCCAGTGAACATTTTTTTCCTTCACCTAGTCTAAATATGGTATAGGTGCGTGTGTGTGTGTGCGCGTGTGTGTGTGTGAGAGAGAGAGAGAAATACTTTTCTGCATAAAAAACCTGTTCCTAAAGTCAAAAATAAACTTTCAGGCTCGAATAATAAAATATCAAATATACAAAACAATACAGGTGAACAACCTGACCTGGTAATAATTCTAAATGTCACTGAAGTTAAGTGGGTGTGGGTATTTTAGTTTGCCGTGAGTATTTACTGACAAGGCTGTGGTCGACTCTGAAGAAGGCCATCTGACAGGGCTTGTTGAGCAGGTTGGCAAAAGCTATGAAGGCATCGGCTGTGTCCAGGTTGAGGATCAGCACTGCTGCGATGAACGACATTCCCTGCACCTACACATACAATCACAGAAAAATAAAACTCTGTTAAAAACACTGTTAAATAGGCTCCCACTGTGAGCTTGTGGAAAACAGTGTTGACACTGACGTGACACTTGTACTTTTAAATGTCCGTCTCTGAAAGTGAGGGGAGAGAAAGACACGGGCAGAAGATAAACACCTGCTAAAGGGGAATTTTGCACTACACCATCACAGACACCGCTTTTAATTTAAAGCACTCAGCTTTTAAAGCTGTAGCTCAGCTTCAGTTTGTCCGCCTCAGATGAAATGCTGATGCAGACAGATGCAGAGAACAAAAAAAAAAACAACCAAAAAAACAACAAAAAAAAAACACTTGTGCACAGAGGTGAATGCATAGATTGTGTGTGTGTCGCAGCTCTGGGGTTGGGGTCAGTGCAGGAAGTCACAGTCATTTATAGAGACAAGTAAAGGTAGCATGTGGCTGCGGTGAGGAGCAGGAAGGCAAACCACAGCATCTACAAGCATAATGTGGCTCTGAAGTGCAAACATGAGTTCAGTGTAAGAGCACGGCTTATCGAAAACATCAAGGAGCAACTGTTTCTTTGCTATTGGCTAATCAGAACATTTTACATTGGTTGAAAGCACAGAAATTAAGTTCATGCTCCAATCTCCGTGGTCTCGTTGAAAAATTTAAGACATATGAGGAAACAGCATCAACCATGAGGAGGGTCAGGGCGTCAGTGAGAAACGTGAGTCTGAGAACAGACGGTGATGAGTCATGCAAAGGAACAGAGGCACACGATTAGTAGATCTCCCTGGAGGGGGGGAAAAAAGCGTGAATGGAAGGAAAAGATGTTGAGGTTTGCTAACTGGGAAAATCACACCTACACAGCAGAGAGGCTTTTCCCGAACCACTGGGAGCTGCTCTGTAGAGACGGGCTGAAACTGAGGCTCAACACTGAACGTCTGAGGATGTGCAGAGCTTCATGTGTGCTGCAGTCATGATGTGGAAGGCTTCAAGCTAAAAAGACTAATTTACCACAGGCACCACTCTGAATTTCACACATGCCTTTGAACTCCTGAGCATACACTAATATCAATACTAATGAATACATTAACATCTGTATTTAGTTGTTACTACCAACAGAATCAATGAAACATAATGCTTTGAGGTAAAATGATTGATATCCGTTTCACGTCTGTGTGTTAACTAAAGAGCTTGGGAGGCGATTAGCCTAGCTTAGCATAAACACTGGAAGCAAAGTGAAACAGTTAGCCAGTGAAAAAAGTGCCTTCTGGTACCTCCCCTCCAAGACTTTCGAACACACACTTTGTTTGTGTAATCTACATCAACAGAAATGTTAAAATTGTCCAGTTGTGGTTTTCAGGTGGAGTTGCAAACTGTAACATCTGACTGACGGGGGTAAAAAGATGCAGGTAAGAGCGCACAATCCAACATGAGGTGATAGATTCCGTTCAGACCTTCTGGCTCTGTCCACACTACTACTACGTTTTCATTTTAAAACGAAAATGATTTCCATCCAGATGACCGTTTCAGCTCCGCATCAAAAACCATCTCTGTTGATACGAATGGAGCTGAAAACGCATACATAAATGACCATTCACGTACACTGGGCAAGTGCGAGCCGGTGAACAGGAAGCAGACTGTCTTTTCTGCAGTCGTTGAATATAGTGTGACTGAGGATCAACAAAGACAGCTGTGGCGATGTGATAAGCCCCATTCAGGACCGTGGGTGTCTATGTCATCGTTTCCAAAGGTCTCTGTTTTTGCCCTTATAGACTACAACGCTACCCTGGAGTTTTTAAACTAAAATAGGGTCAGCAGAGTTTCAAGAAGTCTTTTCTTTAGGCTCTTGAAAACTCAGTAGTGTCAACGGCAGGCTTGGAGGTGTGTAGTAGTGTGGACGTAGCCTCTGTCTCTGTCTATATTATTCCGTATGGGTAATTCAGCACAGAAAAGCAGACAGGAAGACAGAAATGTAATTCAGAAAGAGTAACACACAATAGAAATGAGAACATAAACAGAAACATAAAATAAAAACCAGTTAGTAAAAATAGAGAGGTAACTAGCGAAAAAAGTTAAAAATGATAAAGCAGGAGCGGTTCTTTCGTGTCATAACAATCTTATTGGCTACCTTTATCAACCTTCTCAGTTGGTTCTGTTGTTGGCTTTTAGGTTACCTCACTATGAGGCCAAATGTTTCAAATCAAATCTCCTGTTTTATTCCTGTGGACCTGGGAACAGTCTGATACTGAGCCTGTGTATTCTGGCTAAAATAAATGCAGGTCCAAGAACAATACATATACATTAAGTGTTTTATTTATGTAAGTTCAGTAACCAAAAACTTTTTCAAAAAAACCATCAGTCATCCATAGTAATATACAGTCCATATCGTGTGAATCACTCAAAACAGATGTTCTCAGATTCTGCATTTACACCTCCTCTTAGTGCGCCACTAGCCGGGGGGCTTAATATCTCTCACAGGCGTAGAGAATTTTGTCTTCTCATACATCCCACCCACTGAGCTCCTCCCACCTGGTACACAACTCACACTCAGTGGAAATCTGTCAGTCATTATAACCGCACTCATAATAAGACATTGTGTAGGTGAAAGTGAGAGATTTAAATTGATGTGTCATCTTTTAACCTTCAAAAAAAAACCCAAACTGCACGACTGTACAATACCTCAAAGTTCACTGCTGCCATATGAACTGCTACTAAAGCCTGTTTACCAATGTGCAACATGTTGTGTTATGTTTGCAATTTAACATCAACAGATCAAAAACACCACAAAACATACCACATATAAAGTGTCACAAGCATTATACATAAAACAACATTTCACTCACTTTCTTGCCTTGTCTATGTGGAAAATTAAGAAAAGATGACATGACAACATGTTTTAAAGGTCCCATATTTTACACTTTTACAGTGTTTCATGTGTTGATAACCATAAGAACATATATTTATGGTTTTAAAACCAAAAACCATCTCAGTGTAGTTTTACTTCTCCTCACTCAGGCTTCTCTCCTGATTGGCTGAGTGATTTCTGAGTGATTTAATTAAAATGTATCAGATTTCAGGTAAACACTCAGAGAAACAAAATCCTACAAGGTTAGATGGTGGATCCAGGTGGGCAGGGCTTGTGGTGACTGCTTTGTTGTGACATCACAAAGTTCCAGTAGTCCTGACGGCTGGTTTTAAGGCTCAGTTTCTGAATACAGGCTGTGTGCATTTCTCTGTGGACTGAGGCTTTGATACTGTCACAGTATTAATATAGAACCTAGACCTGCTTTATAATCACAAACACATGGACATCTACCTTTATACTGTATGGGACCTTTAAGGTTCAGAAGACAAAGTGTGCTGAGGGATCACAACAGGGAGGTGTTGCTTGTTTGTGTGACTTACGTAGCCAACATCTGGCCGGTAACAAGTGTATGCTCCCAGAATGCTGTGCAGCACATCATGATAGGGCCCACCCTGATGATGAACAAAGGAATAATGAAGACAAAAGAACAACCAGGCTAAAAATACACTTGGATGCAAACTTTCTCAGACAATAATATTACAGTGACGTCATTGTTTTAGCATTAATATCTCCTTTGTATATGTGTATCTTTGTGTTTATGTCACTGTTTTCTTTGGAGTATCCTATGATTTGTGCCATGGAAACACATTTAACTGACCTGCTGGAAGATACACAGTTGGGGGAAGGTTCTTGAGATGTCCAGCTTGATCAGCTCCAGACTCGACTCCCTGTCTGATGAACCAGCATCTGACATGACATGGCAGCACATTAAGAAACACACGGGAAAATGTGCTACTACAAATGGACAAAATTCAAGTAAGAAGCCGGAGGTCTGTCTCTACCTTCAGTTTCAGTCTCTGCGGCACATGCTGGTGTGGTCTTCCACTTCTCTCTTGCCCGGGACAGGCAGATGCTGTACAGCTCTGCAGAGACACATTACAGTACCAATCAATGCAAAAGCAGAGGGGAGGACAGAGGCCAGAGCGGCTGAGCGGAGAACACGATGACTGGACAGAAACCACCTCAGATGATGAAAGGATTCAGCGCCTCACATTACCCTGCAGCTTTAACACTACAGGTGATTAAAGGAACCACGTCTCCTACCATTTCAGAAGAAATTTATTTTGTTGCAGCACACTGAATGCCTCAGCATGTGTTATGACCTGTGGCTGCCCTCTGGTGATGAGATGCAGGATGGAAATAGTGAGCCTTCTGACACACGATGTGGAGCTCTGCACCTGTGGCCTTCACTCTGTTCAATACTCAGCACCAGCTGATTAATATCATCTTCAGAGGAACTACAGGCTGTGCATAAGGCTTGTAAGGAGCTGAGATGAGAACTGCAGTCTTATGTAAAGATACACTTTTGTTACAGAGATAAATACAGTGCACACGTGCATTGACAAGCACTTTATTGCTGCACACCTGTGCACCTGTGTATTCACACAATTATCCAATCATGTGGCAGCACTGCAATGCATAAAATCATGCAGATACAGGTCAGGAGCTTCGGTCAATGTTCACGTCAAACATCAGAAAAATGTGATCTTGTGACTTTGACTGTGGAATGATTGTACCTCCCAAACACACGCCGGTTGGAACCAAAGATCTGAAATTTAGACTCATCAGACCAAAGTACTGATTTCCACTCATCTAAAGTCTAATTCCTTGTGTTTCTTGGCCCAAGCAGCTCCCCGATTAGTGGTTTCTTTGCAAACACGAAGGCCTGATTCACACAGCCTCCTCCCCACAGCTGATGTTGAGACGTGTCTGCTACTTGAACTCTGTGAAGCATTCGTGTTGATTGGCAATTCCTGAGGTTGGTAACTCTAATGAACTTATTCTTTGCAGCAGTCTTGGACTTCCTTTCCTGGGACAGTCCTCATGAGAGCCAGTTTCATGGTTTTTGCACATTTTAAAGTGATGGACCGTCGTTTTTCTTTACTTTGTTGAGCAACTCTTGACATAATATGGAGTAGTACAGTTGCCCGATAGGGCTATTTACTGTAAACCAACACTACCACGACACAAGTGATGTCAAACAAAACTGGCTTCAAATGAAAAAGCATGTCAGATGACTACCTCATGAAGCTGGTTAACATAATGTTCACAGTGTTAACCAGCCTTTGTGTGAAGCTGTCATCAAGGTAAATGGTGACTTCTTTGAAGAATCTAAAATATGAAACATGTTTTTTTTTTTTTATTATTATTATTTATTTTGTAGTTTTATTGTCTTCAGTTGACTATGTAGAAAATAGTCACAATAAAGAAAAACGTATGAACAGGTAGGTATGTCCAAACACCAGAGGAATTAGACATAGTTGTGGCAGTTGACAGGAACAATAACAACAACAACAAGAAGAGCAGAAATCCTCATAGTAGCATTAGCAGTAACAATAAAACAGCTTCATCTAAACACTATGATTTAGCCGCTACTCATAAAAAGACAGACAACTTTGACGGAACTGAGCTCTGTATGAGTGGGCGTGTGTTTGCAGAGTGATAATACATTAGCACTGTGCTCCATATAAAAGGCTGAGGAGCTAAAACACAGAGCAGCCCGCTCAGCAGCCAGCGAGCGAGTGCTTATCTGCAAGTGGCCCAGAAGAGGCTGAGGAGCAGACGCACACAGAAAGTGGAGGGGCTGCCAATTTGAAGCTGGTGCTCCTTTAGCAAGTGGAAAATGAATCTGAAGTGTGTGGGTGTAATCTCAAGCCACACTCGGAGAACTCGTTGAAATGCTGCTTGTTCCCTGTTGTGCTTGGGAATCACTGGACCATGCTCCCTCCTAATGGACACGCTCTTCCTTCTTCATCCATCTCACTGCCACTTATTCAATTACAGACAAACTGCTACACCTGTCTGTGTGAATGTGGGCAGCATGTGTGTATGTGGCCTGCACACTACTGTCATGACAAATGAACCAGAGCAGCGTCAGGGTGGTTGTAGACCAGTCAGGGAGCAGATCAGGACATGAGAATCACAGGTCAAGTGATGGCAGTTAATACAGATCTTATGTGACATTTGTTCACATCCTCTCGTTCACTCCGGGATGCACATTCACTCCCATGTACCGTGTGTGATGTTGAGCTCGTTGCCCACAGCCAGGCTCCACACTTTGCCTCTGACACTGGGGGGGATGCCTTGCCACCAGAGGTCTCTCACTCGTCGAGATGTACACCTGGAAGAGGGATGTGGGGGGAATGTTAAGAGGCTGCTTGACAATTGTGTCTCACAGAGCAGTGGTTCTCAAACTTTTTCACATCAAGGACCCCTGAGAACTGACACAAATTAGACCACTGACCCCTATTTAATACGACTTTTACTTCTAGATGTTTTATTACAGTAACTAATGTAGGGGACTACATTCAAATGATAATGTAAATCCACAATAGCACTATAATTTTCCACATATGTATGTGTTATTTGAGTGAAAATGAAATGAAATTGCAGTCATTCAATTTGCATTTTCATTTTCACATACTTGTATGGGCCTCTGCCTCAATGACAGACAGACAGGTTACAAGGGAAGTGACGCCCTACCTGAAGAGTGTGTTGTGACATGTAAATAAAATGCAACAGATGTTTTGCATATTGCATTTGAATGCTGTCCCCTGTAGAGTAGGTAAAGACTTTTAAAATGAAATGTCAAATGCTGTTTGCATTTGACATGTTAGAAAATGCATTTTCATTGTGGCTTGAATCTCTCTTGCATATATGGAAAATTGGGTTAAATTGTTTATATTGTATTTCAATTTTCAAATTTGACTTAAGATTTGAATATTGTCCACTGTGCAGCAGGCTTTGACTATAGTCCCCTATAGGCTTCCATACCTATGACCAAAATAATCATGCATTCTGTCATTGTGTTACATATGGGGAATATAGGGAATTATAGTGAAAATAAATGAGGGCCCTTTTTGCTGGGGACCTCTAGAGGCCCCCTCAAGGACCTCTTTGAGAACCACTGTCACACAGGAAACCATCATTTATTTATTAGAACCACAAGGTGGCAGTCATTTCTGCATTAACACTTTCCTTCAGAGTAAAAAAAAGTCTGAAGCTCCTCATAGATCTAACTCATACATCCCGCTGTAATTCATCATGCTCCATCATGTACTGTATCACTATCACAGACAAATTTCCACTGTCAATAAAATCTTACAGCGTGTGATCGCATCATCTCAATCGTTTGGTGTAAGGTGATCATCTGAGCTGTCTTTTTTCCTCTTGATAAAACATGTTAAATATTATGATAGGTTTAGAGTCTTGGCTCAGGCCAACAGTGATGTATAATGATGTAAACACTGTCGACTTCTCCAGCACCAAACAGGAGGCAGCAAACTGAGTTGATTTAGAGCATGGAGGAGCAGGAATGTGAGTGGTCTGGGGTATGACCGGCATTAAATACATATCAGAGGTAAGGGTTATTGGATGCAAGGAAAACAATTTCAAAATAAAACAGGAAATCATAAATACAAAATCCAAACATAGTCATTTCAGAATTTCAAAGAGCTAAAAAAAGTCCTGTAAATTTCCAGCAGGAACATCATGGGGGATAATCTCAAAGGAATCAAGTCTCACAAATGGCGACCCTGCAAGATCCCCCATCTTTGTCAGAATTTAGTCTTTTAAAAGTCTTTTAAAAGTCTTCTCGTGTATAGTAGACATAAGATAACAAAAGTAAAAACAAAAACAATTTGCCAAGGTTCATATCAGCACAGGTGGCCTATGTGTAGCGCCCAGTATCAGTGATAAATCAAGGACTTGTGATTGAGAGTGTGACATCCTGGGCATTAAAGAGAGTCAATAAAGCAAGACAACATAAAGGAACATTTGAAAACAATTTCCATGTTTAGAAATCAAGTATTAATCTTAGTTCACGGTCTTACACCCGTAGGAGTGGCAGTGTTTTGGAGTATAACTAGTATGTCCAGGAGGTGTAACAAAGGTAGTGACACTGAGATTGATTTAAGTCAACATACTGGAATGAAGCAGTCATGCTTGAAAGACAGTGTGTGTTTTATTAATCATATAATCAATCATTATGTCAACACATGTGTGGGTTGTATTTTCTACAGCAGCTCCTCAGTATACGCTTGCAACATGGTGACAGTGACATCACACTAAATGCTAAACAGACATTTAATGATTATTAGATATAAAAAAAGTGAGCATTCTCTTTGCAGGCCTTCAGGTTGTAATATCTTGGTCATCATTTTACAGATGATTGAATGGATAACCAAAATACTGACCATGGTATAAATTTTATGCACAGGATAACACACTTTTATATATATGGATGCACACGTATAAAAATTTAATGCACTGAACTGAGAGCCTGAGCCTTCATGGCTAACTGTATGCCAACATATACTGCTCTACTGCGGCAGTGTGCAGAGATGCACAGTCAACAACAATGTTATGAGAGTGATGATGTCCTCGTATGTTTGCCAAGATCTTACAGTAACAGTGATATGTTGATCAGCATAAGTTCGAGCACGTGTCAGGCACTGATAGGGAATCTATCACTGGCTATTTCTACAAAAACCAGAAACCAGAAATCTTCTTATGGATATCAACACTTCAAATGAACCACAGGAGAAGCGTAAAATGTGTTGGAAAATCTTGAAAGGTTTGTAGTAGTGTTTATCTTTTGGTTGGAGTATACTGAAACTTAGCAAACCCTAAATGAATGTAAGAGGATACGCTGTCTGTTTGCTAAGCTAATGGATGAGTCAGTAACTTGACTGAATTTAATCTGACATGAAGCACTTCCAAAGGTAACCTGGCTGCTTTTCACCTTTTATTTTCCTCAACAGGCCCAGTCACATTAAGGAATTGACAGTGCCTTCAGAACATAATACAAAACAAGAGAGGGAGCCGCATCAGTGAGTACCAATTCAGATCATTTGACTATCTGCCAAGCAGTGCAGATTTCCGCCAAGGGTTGGGGTGAAGTGACAAAAGATGACAGCAACATCAAGCTGCTGTTCTTTGTTTAAGGCATTGGACTGTTCAAAGTTGGGTGTATTTGAAGTAAAGGTTGCAAATACTTTGAACGTCAGCACTGTTATACTTCTAAACTCTGTGACCGTGGCTGTACTCACATTGTGCTCCAGTTTGGTAAGATCTCCTGGTTCCAGGTCTGGGCAGCTGTGCCAATACTCTCCTCGAGCTTACACCGATCCTCCAGCTGCTTCTTCCTCTTCTGAGCCTCCTTCAACTCTACAGACAGGAATGAGAGGAGAGGTGGTCAGATATGAGAACAGAGGGAACCTGAAGAGAGTAAAGAGGAAACCAGGCTGAAGAAAGACAGGGACAGATAAGTCTGTTTAGCTCCGTAGTTTGTCAAGCTTTAGAGAAAGGTGGAGGAAAAATTATTCAGCAGCTTCTTCTAATGAGGTTCCTGGTACTTTGTCTGTAGCTGTGGTGAATTACCACGGCCCAGAGACGACCTCACACTCTGGAAAAAAGATAGTAAGAGAACATTGATTCTTTTGTCAAATGACCTCACCTCTCTTCTTGGCCTGGGCCACCATCTCCTCATACTGCTGTCTGTGTTTCTGCGCCTCCTCAGCTGGCTTGGCAGGAAGATTACTGGAACACACACACATGCACAGAAGCAAATGGGTTAGCAACTACGTGTCCTCTGAGCGTAACTTGCATTATTCATGTTGAGTGTGTTTCTGTGGCAGGAAGAAAGGAAAACATACACAGAGGAACAGGACAGGAGCCCTGACTTTGATCCAGTGACTTGCTTGTGTTTATGGAGTGAACTCTATACTGTGCATGTTACACAGCTGCATCATCCAGCGGTTACACAATGTGTTGAACCCATTTACTCCACATATTGTCATGCTACTAAATGGTATTTGTTACGGATTGTATTTTATGTTGCTGCTCCAGGTGTCACCCCTCCTCAGGCGGGGCGGGTCAGGTGTGCATAACTGCTTCTACTCTGATCAGTGGGAGTACTGAAGTGGAGAGAGGGGGCCCAGCCAGGGCCAGTGTGTGGCAGTGTGTGAGCTGTGTGCAAGCTGTTACTCCTTGCTGTGGGAAAGAGGGTGTTAACTTATCTGACTTACCTGTTTCCTTCTGTTCTCAGTTAAAAACTAATAGTATATTTTGTGAAAACCTAGTTGTTTAGTTTTGTTTAAAACCAACCCCTCTAGTTGTGTTTAGTGATTCAGTTTGTTAATAAAATATTGTTTTCCTGCACATTGTTCTGCTTCACAATCTTTCTTTCTCTCCGGTAAACTTTTTGTTTTGTCACTTCCCCTCATCCCCTGGTTCCTCCTCCAGGAACGGAACAATATTAAACTACTTGGCTGATGTGGTAGTAGACTCTGCTACCTGGACCTTTGAGACTACGTCTTATCAATCAGGTTATACTTGTCATCCCTTTGGTGCACAAATTCAGTTCTAAAGTTCCACTTGAAAAGCATCTACTACCATCTGTGACCTTGTTTTGGCTTAAATATCAAAACAAGGCACTGTACTGACATGCAAGTAGGGGACTAGTGTTAGTGCCCCCTGATGATTTTGAAAGAACAATGGCCACTGGGAAAAAGTTCAACACTTGGTCAACCAATTGGGGCAACTTCATCAGTCACTCAACTCTATCGGTCAGTCAGAGACATTTGCAGATGTAGCGCTGGCATGTTTCCCGTGCAGCCAAAAAGCAGTGTAATGGAGCCAGGCTGAAGGGGGGGGGGGGGGGGGGGGGCATTAAACTTTCATCAGCACTTCTCTTTTACTGACTGTCAGACAAACGGGGGACACAGTGAGAGCTGGAACAATGCTGAATGGAGTCTAAAGTCCCAGTGGAGGAAGGAGGCCTGATAAAGAAGGAATGATAGGAAGATGGAGACAGAAAGAAAACCAAAAAAAAAGAAAAAAAAACTCCGCTGGCAGTGAGAGAGAATGAAAAACGTGGGATAGTCTAATAACCCAAAGATCAAAGACAGGGTGTATGTGTGTGTGTGTGTGTGTGTGTGTGTGTGTGTGTGTGTGTGTGTGTGTGTGTGTGTGTTTACATACGCAGGTCTGTCCTCCAGTATAAGTGCGGTGGTGGAGAGTGGCTCAAAGTCCAGGTTTTTCCTCACACTCTGCCTGGGAGATGTTGGGTTGCCAGGTCCAGCTCTGCCACTCTTTGTTTCATATTCCTGAAAAACAAAAATGACAGCAGATGATTTAGACAAACGGACCTAAAACTAAAACTATAGGTTTAATTACAACAGTGTTACAGGGAATCCAACGTGCCTCTGAGGTCAGTGTCATTAAGGCTATATTTAGTTTCACATCGCTGGCGGCAATGACGTCTACACAGCATCTACAGGCAGACTGAGTGAGGAACAGATTGAGGGAAATTGGATTAGTTTCCCTGTTCTGCATGTCAAAGGACTGACAGCCAACACAACATGCATGTCGCTCCATGGCCAGAGAAAATCTCAATGGCTGTAGCTGACATCAAATGCTGTGGCCAGACATAAACAGTTAGGATTTAATGAGAAAAAGAAAAGAGATGGAAATAACACAAATGTCTTGACAGCCTTGTGTTCTTAAGGCCTCTGAGCATTTGTCAGCTGGTGTCTAATGAGTGTGTGGTTTCTGCTCCACCACTGTGAGAGTGACACAGGCCTATAGAGAGAGGTCATGTGACAGTCAGGCTGTTACAGCTAAGGCCACACAGCACTTAAACACAAGGGCAACTATCAGCTGACTGACTTGCAGGTTTTGTGTGTCAAGTATGTGTGTATGGAAGCAGCTCTGAGCTTAAGGGAGTGTACAGAGTGCAAATAGTTCAGGGAGCACCTTTAGGGGACCCACTGGGAGATGCTACATGGTCTTACTAGTTTGTTAAGAAGCTACTGTAAATAGGGTAAGCAGCATATCAGTACACACACACACACACACACACACACACACACACACACACACACACACACACACACACACGCCACTGTGTTTTCAAAATGTCCTCCAGTGTGCGCTGAACTGGTTAATAATGCAGGCTGAGGTCTGCAGGCAATCAGCTTAACACTTTGCTACCACAGGGACACTCACATTGATCAGTGCAGGGCACAATACAGGCAGGAAAATCTATTCCTGTGTGTGTGTGTATGCATGGCTGCTAAATCAATGACATGGGCTGCAACACTGTCTTTGTGATGCTGTCTGTTCTACCAGAGCCTGGTCTCCATTGGCCCTGAGGGACAAATAAAGGTAACTGAATACGACTGAGTTGGAGAGGAAGAGGAGGAGGAGGACAGAGCATCAGGTTGCCTAATGTAACAGGGGAAGAAATTAAAGAAATTAAAAGACATAAAGCTACCATGAATTACTGATCACATCTGTTCAATAAATACAAAGCACCAGCTGGAGGACAGCTCACTTAGCATAGCATAAAGACTGAGAGCAGGGGCGGGGCAGTTAGTCTGGGTCTGTCCAAAGGTAAAAGAACGAATGCCTTGATTGGACTTATGAGAATGATATTGATCTTCTCATCTAACTCCTTGCAAGAAAACAACTAATTGTTTTAACATGATATCATACTAACATTTCTTAACTGGCACAACACATTGTACAGGTGACAACTGTGGGTAGGTCATTTACCTGGGTGAGTTCAGCTGGTCACCACAAGGTTATTTAAAGAGTTGTGTCACATTCATCCATTCTCTTTTCACCTTTCACGCTCTTGCAGTTGTGATTCTGTAGACTCTGTGTTCTTCCCCCCTTCGTATTATGATTGCTATTCATTGATATTTGAGAATAAACATTTATGAGTGTAGAGATTCATGGTTATATTTCTTCATGCATCCTTACACGATGCTCATGGCAATAGCTGGACACACCTTGAACCTTCTCCTACTTAACAATTAGAAAGTACTTTGTTTTTGAGGGGTGACAGAGTTGTTGTGTCCCGACCACTGGTGAAACCAAACCTACGCCCTTGGGTTCTGCATACATTAGGCCACAGAGCAAAGTGCTCGATGCATTACAGTTTTAACCTGATGGTAGTGCTAGATGAAATGTTTGTTTGAAATTTCATGGCAGTCCATTCAGTAGTTGTTGAGATATATCAGTCTGGACCAAAACGGTTGCCCAACTGACCAACTAACGACCTTGCAATTCCTGAGTAAACACAAAGTAGTAGTCACCAGTTATCTACTTATCTTACAACGACTCAAGGAGTAAAAAGGAGGAGAGGAGAAGAAAATGCTGGAGGAAGTTGACAGAGAGACAGGGAGAAATGACAGCACTGATGGATGAAGAAAAGATGAGAAGAGGATGTGTGAAGTTAAAGTGCTAATGGAAAAGTTTCTTCCAATGCTGAAACATGGAGGTGATTCATGCTCCACTAAGGTCTATCCGGCCCTCACTCCCCCCTCGTCCCTCGCTCTGACTGCATTGTATTCAGGATTATCACCAGGCTGCAGGTTTGGTCCGGATCACCCCCACGCAGCAGACGAGCGATCTCAGAGCTGAATAACAAGGCTTTCTGCTGATGTGCAATCTCAATTAAAACTGACACTTTCCACCAACAGAGACACAATGAAGAAGATCCTTCATAGTTATGTAGCATCCATGTCATTTATGACTTCAGTTAAAATACTGAGGAACTTACATTTTGTTGTTGATATTACACATTTTATGGCATTGGTCTTTCATTTCTGGCTTTAACTTCACCTTGAAATAAAGTAGTTAAGTTTATTACCATAACCCAAACTAAAACTACCACAAAAAAAAACAAACAAAAAAAAAACTCTGCTCTCTCCAAAAATGAGTACAAGGGAGTTGTAGGAAGGAAATGGAAATTTAAAGGTCCCATATTGTATAAAAGGTAGATGTCCATGTGTTTTTTGATCATAAAGCAGGTCTAGGTTCTATATTAATACTGTGAACGTATCAAAGCCTCAGTCCACAGAGAAATGCACACAGCCTGTATTCAGAAACTGAGCCTTAAAACCAGCCGTCAGGACTTCTGTAAACTTTGTGATGTCACATCTGTTCAGCACCAAATGACAACGTCAAAGATAAAGTTCGCAACTAACTGGTGAACATAGTCGAGCATTTAGCAGTGGAGGAGCCAGATGTTTTTCTCAGGAGCTGGTGGTGATCAAAGCAAAGCTGAAAGAGAGTGAATATTGTACTCACAATTATTCAGAGGGTGTTGACATGACTCCAAATGAAAGTCAATGTTGCTCTGTGTCTGTTTACACATTAGCCCCATTGACTTGATAATATGTCAGTATAGTAGAAATATAAAATGGAACAATATTCCAACAATACAGTCAAAGCAGCTCAAGTCATGTTGGTTAAATTCCAGTTTAATACAACTTACGGCTCTTTTTTGTAGTTTTGACCAACATCTCTATAGGTTATGATACTGAGTACACAAGCCAACACTTTACCCAGATTATCTAAAGCCATTTATTTAGAGCTACAACTGAGTGTGTGGGAACCTGTAACTAACAATCCCTTCATGCAGAAGAAAACTGTATGTGCACACAACTACAGTTAGTTGAATCATTAATTTCCTGTACAACCCATGATGGATATTTACAATGGATTTATCTACCAAGATAACCAAATATAATCTTTCAAAAAGTAAACTAATGTATAGAAAAATATAGTTTCTCAAAATATTTTCTCATATGTGAACTTTACCAACATTTCAGTGTCAGTGCTTAAATTAACACATAACATGCATGTACTGCTGCTTGGTTTACTTAAGTCAGTGTGTAACCAAGGGAACAGCTGGATATTGCAAAGAGAGGAGGAGGCTCGGGGAGACAGATTGGGGGGAGGAGGGGAAGGCAATCTGTTCAGCAGCAACGCAGGTGCTACCAACAAGGTTGAAACACAAGACGGGATGTGTATGACACTGTACAGAGAGGTGTCTATGGACAGGTAAATATGTGTGAATGTGATGGTGCCAAAAATCCAGTACAGGCTAACCACATCACTGTACATTCCTCTGTCACTCAACAACTAGCTCTACTGGTGAATCAGTACTTAGGCCGACAAGAAGTGAGCAGACAGAAGAGAGATGGAAACAGATTACACTTTACCTTATAGTCGCTCCCTCCTGGAGCTCTGTTAACCATTTCTACTGCAACAGACTTTGCCTCGTCTCCATTCTCACGAAATAGTGTTTTTTTTCCCCACTTTATATCCTGTGAATTTGGGTGATGGGTTTCGTTGCAAATTGTGACCCTAAAGTAAACTTTGTTTTCCTCAACATGCATTTGTCACACATTTCAATCGACCTCCTCTTCCAGGACCAACCCCCCTTCCTTTACTTTTTAAGTAGTAATATACCATAAGCATCCAATTCTGTTTACTTGAGTCCTTCTCTGCCAGACAGGTCACGGAGCTACAAGGCTTCAATTGATACAAACAATGAATCTCCCTCAGTGCATAGTTTACTTTCCAGAAACAAGGGCACATCTGATCATATCACAGAACTTACTGTATCCCTATGGCAGACATACTGGCTCCCTGGTGTTTCATGTGGCTGAATAAAGTTACACTTTCATGAATCTGGTAACACAAACCAGAACATCCGGCTACTTGGCAGCAGAAAGAACACAATGTAAATGAAAACAAATGTATTATCTTAGGTTATAAATTTCGTAAGATTCAACAATGGCACGAAACCCCTCCTGTGCACTCACAGGTTCCGTCTTGGTAGCTTTTAGCAGTAATAGCAACTATATCCCATGATAACCTATCGCCAGGGCAACCTGCTTTGTCACACTGGCTTTGAGTAAAGTTCTCCAGTTTCCTGGTAGTGATTTAAGAGCTCACTGGGTGCCTGGCTGCACTGACTGACTGGCTGTTATGTTGGCTGTTAATGGCCTTTATGATTTCAAACTACAGACACTAGGACGTCAAGTTGCTTCTTGATGCCGATTTAAAACTTGTCACTTAGTAGCATCACTCCATGTGGTCCAACAAAATCTCTGTTGTTGTGATAAACACACCTGAAGGTGCAACATGGGCTTGAAAATACAGCACTGTCACAATTGCTGGTAAAACTGACTTTGCATCATATCCTCATATCCTCATGAAAACACCACTGGCTTTCTCAATAATGTAAGATGAAAGGCCACCGCAGGGTGCTTAGCCTGGTTTCACTGCACAAACTGCTACAACTCACACAGCTCTTTACTGGAAACTGCTTGAGCTCAGAACAAAGTGGCAATGAGTCAGATATGATGTGTTGTTTGGCAGCTATTGGTTGAGGTCACAACTTTATGAATCAGAACTGTGCAGAATGTCACCGTCACTGAGTCTCTTAATTTGCCATCGATAGAGGTCATCTCACAGGATCACCACAGATTCACCACATTTCTCTCACACCAGCCAACGTTTGACTGGGACAGCCTTTGAACAGTGTCATGATGCCTTCAGGTTATCTCAAAAAACAGACCTACAACTTATTATTGTTATTATACAGTATTGTCTGATTTCTTTCAGTGTTTTGATTTGCTTGTGTGTCAAGAAACATTAAGAACTGAAACAGAGTATTTCATATCCCTATATACATATTAACAACTAAGTGCCTAATGGCAGTGAAAAATTAAAGGTCCCATATTTTAGATTTTTATGGTGTTTTATTTTAAGTGCTGATCTCCATCAGAAGATATATTTGTGGTTTTAAGGACCAAAAACCATCTCAGTGTAGTTTACATCTCCTCTCTCAGGCTTCTCTCTGGAGCTCTAGTAACAACAGGTCAGCGAGCCAATCAATTGGAGCCTCTCTTCTGATTGGCTGACAGTTTTCTGAGTGATCGATTAAAAATACAGCAATTTCAGGTAAACATTCAAAGAAACCAAATCCTGTAAGGTACTGTGGTGAGTGTTTCAAGTTCCAGAAGTCCTGACAGCTGGTTTTAAGGCTCAGTTTCTGAATACAGGCTGTGTGCATTACTCTGTGGACTGAGGCTTTGATACTTTCACAGTATTAATATAGAACCTAGACCTGCTTTATAATTAAAAAAGACATGGAAATCTCACTTTCTACAATAGGGGGCCTTTAAATTAGGAACAATCACTTAGCACAACATACAATGCTTCTCATGTGTCCTTTTAGAAATCACTCAATTCCATTTAAAGTAGACCATATCATGCTTTAGCCACACTGTTATTTTATTGTCTATAGTAACTAGAAACTACAACTAACACAGATTTGAGTATATTGCTGACATAAAGAATTAATTTCCAACAATGATTCACTCTGCATGTAGTATTCTTTAGCACACGACAGCTGACACATTAACAGTTGAATTGGAGTAAACAGGGGAACTGAGGACGAGCACAGGTCTGTTAGTATGGCTGTCCTGATCTCTTTGTTAAGACAAAATGAGGGAAATACACAATATCCAGACTAACAGATGGAACTATAAGCACTGACACCAAAACACTCAATATATAACAAGTCCTTTTTTTTTTTTTTTTTAATCTAAGCATGTTTTAGTGGAAAACTGAGTCCCACTGTTTCAGCTGTCAAATGAGCTGTGTCTCTTTAACGGCATCAGAGGGAGCAGCATGAGGAAATCCCTTGACACGCTTCAAAAAGCCAAAATAGAAAAAACTTGCTGGTGCTGTCATGCGGCTGCACATGCTTTTGTTGTCCTAAGTTGCAGGCTATAGGTCGAGTTACATGCAGTGACGATGGGTCGTCCCCTTGGTGGACATCAGTCAATCACCACATCACAAAAAACAGACATTTTCATCTTTCTAGTGACTGAGACATCTTGACAATCATCACCCCGTTTCACTCCACAACCACCACGAAGCACAGAGCTACCGCGCGCTGAAAGAGGCTATTATGTGAAATCCGAGCCGTCCTCTTCCTTTGCTGCCTCTCTTTCATGCTCTGACTACAGATGCCCTCTGATTCTGCCAGACAAGGAGAGAGACAGTGGGTCACCACGCTCACCCACTTGTCCTCACGGTGCAAATGCTCACTCACCATGAACGCTGCAGTTCCTTACAGACAGCCAGTCCTCCGGTGGGGTATCGTTTCCAAAACCCTAGCCTAGCATCATCGCTGCCCCTGAGGGCTCACTCCTGGCAACAGGACACCCAGGAGGTGCAAAAGGAGGCCAGAGGGACAGTCAGGCTGCCAATAGACGGACACACCCCGCATTGGAAAAGATGCAGTAGCAGCATGATACCAACCCCCCCCACCCCCCCTCTCGCTCTCTCTCTTTCTCTGAGCAGTGACGCTACACGGAGTGGCTCTGCATCAGGTCTCTCGCTGCTGCTGTGTGTCTGTGTGTGTCAGCAAATCAGCACCACCGTGTGTTATTAGTCATCCTACTGCACTGAAGGAGTTCTGCGTTCTGCTGTGCCCTGTTAGCCATTGTAATCAACCCCAGAGCAAGGGATCGTGTTCCTCAGCTCTCTGCTCTCCTAATCCAGTCAAGACTGAACCAGCATCTGCAGATGAAGTGCCTAAACAAATTGAATGTCTTGTGCTCTGGGAGATTCGTTCCCCTTGTTCCCCATTCGTCAAATGATCCTCTGTACATAGATGCCATGGTTACCTAACAAAATACTTTTGTACTGTGGACTCAGACTTGTAGGAGATGTACAGCAAAAGAAGCAAAGATTATATTGTGTAGTAAGTTTTCAAAAAAAAAAAAATAATATCATCTCTTATTTTACACTTTTCCAATGTGTTTTATTTGAAGCCTTAATATCCCTGGAAGATATATTTATGGTTTTAAGAACCAAAAACCATCTCTGGAGCTCTACTAACAACAGGTTGGCGGGTGTTGTTGGTGTGACTGTTTTTTTTTGATTTATAATAAAAAAAGACATGGAAATCTACCTTTATACAATATGGGACCTTTAATTATACTGCAGACCCCTAATTGATAGTGCTCTCACCACAGACAAGTAAAAATGACGGAAAAGGCTTTGTGGGAAAAGGAGTTTTTCTTGCTCTGAATTATGAAACTGATGATTTCATTTGTGATTGAAGTTGATGCTTTAGTGGAGCTGGTTGAGGCTGTGCTGCAAATGTAACACCAAAAGCCCAGCTTTATGAGGGGGAAGTCAAAATGATGGTCAGGACACACCAGTGTAAGGGTTTGCCCATATACAGATGAGACCCAAATAAAACCCAAATAAATAAGTGGAGAAACATAGCAATAGCAGATGCTTCTATACTAAGTTGAGGTGTTCACTGGTCCACAATTTCAGACCCAACCGTAAACGGACAGTGGAAAACCTACCCAAACCCAACGTGCAGAAATTCTTTTTCAAAGAAGACAGACTCAACCTGAGGAGGACCCAAGAACAGCTAGACCCAAACCAAATAGACCTGAGGATAATTAGAATGAATGTAAAGTTATAGAAACCAAAATAATTTGTTCATACACTTCAAAGACAAACCTAAATAAATAGTTTAATTAATAAATCAATTACGTTCCATTTCCTCTTCCTGCACCAACAGGACCACATTACAGCAAACTGGCTCATTCTCCCTCCAACCTCAAAACACACAGTTGTCTCCTGAGGTGAATGTGTATCTGTAGTGACTCTCAAAATCCCTAATTTCTTAAAGTTTAGAGAGGGTTTAAATGCCTTTACATTCAAATTAGAACTCCTACTGGGAATATTGTCCGACATAAATTCAGCCTCACTCCTCGATATCAGTATCTCAGACTCGTCTGGGCTGCCACACACTGTGATTCAGAAACTTAGCAGCTTACAGAACAGTTACTTTCTTCAGCAGGCAGCAATTCACCAGAAATCGTACTCAGGCCTCCAGATGAAGGGGAGCACAGAGTCTCCAAACCCACAGCGGCATGAAGTGGTGGTAAATCAAGACCCGATTCACAGCGTTGCTCTCAAAAGGGGAAAAGTTGCTGGTGGAAATAGCACAGTATGCACCTGAACAATAACCTAGGCAAATAAAGCATTCCACACACACACACAGACACACACATACGCACACAGCTTCCTGACCCCACCTTTGAAAGGCAACGTCAGTGGCAACACAAAAGCTTGAAAGCCTATCCTTGTTACCCGAATCCTGAGGACCAATATAAGGTTACAACCACAGATGAGATGGACGGAGGATATAAAGCACATGTGGGCGTGTACGGTGAGTGTGTGCACATGCACTTGTGTAAGAGACAGCATTTCAACCCTGGCTTTTCTAATTTCAAACCAAAAAACAAGACAGTCAATACTTACAGCAACTTAAACAGAGTGTGTGACATGTTAAAGGGTTGATATGTAACTACACATTACTGCACATTAGCAGGACCAGTTACCAGCAACACAAAGAGCTGAGAGGAGAGGCCTACTTTCTTGGTGTCAAACACAAGTTAATAACAGGCTTCTCCGCGCTCTAATTACGTGCTGCCATCTTGTTCTTTGGTTTATTTTACCAGTAGTACCATGCTATTTAATTGGGCCTGAGACACTTGGCTGTTTGCCTTTGAATGGCACCGGGAAATTACAAGGTTCCAGTCACCAGCTGGCTATCTAACCGAGTGCTCTCAACAACCTTGACATTTTGAATTTCAGCTTGCTAAGCAGCACAAACTCTGCATCACATGCACGTGCCATGTCACTGCCACACTCAGGTTAGAGCCTAGAAAAATAGCAGAATTCAATTGCATAGTTACAAAGAGAGGCATCAGTAGCTAGTAGTATCCCATTTTAGCTAGTGCTATGTATATACATGGATCTGTTCTTTGCATTTTGGCTGTTATGTGTTGCATGTCAAAAATATTATTATGTCTTCACTCCCAGGTTACAACATATATTTTTTTTCATGCTACCTTTTTTTGATTGTGATCTACATTTTTGTAGTTTAGAGGAAGCTGTGTGTAATATGTAATGTAATGAGTGCATTTGTTTATTACTTAACATTACTCAACATTACATAAGTTGGCTCTTGTCCAATAGCTTCAGTGTCATTAGCTCCTTTTTCTGAGTAGCTTGTAGGTTAGCTGGCTTATTTAAAGGTCCCTATAGCTGAAGCTACCTGACAAGAGCATCTAATTTAACGTTAAGTATGATAAACAAATGTACTTATTACATTGTGCTGTATTATATTACAGTTATTTCTCAGGCTTTTCCTCTTCAAGAGAAATAAAATATATCAGTGTAGTGTTTGGTAGTGTTGCGATACCATCCTTTAGAAAAACACATTGCTCTGGAAAGCTTGTGAAACTAGCTAAGTGATTTTGAGCTACATTATTTTGAAAATAGTGACAAGATTTTTTAAATGGGTATATGTTTTTGAAAATAGCTACACAATTTTGAAAATGCCTAAGCCACCACAAAGCTACTGGGATATGTAATGTGACTAGTAGCATCACTACAAGTAGAATGACAACTCACTTCATGTAGCATTGCTACCACTGTCTGACTCACCTGTTGTTGTTGTGTTAAGGAAACATTACTGCATTAAAAGGCTGTACGATGTTGTCAGATCTTATGCGCTAGCAAAGCCATGACTGTATACTCTCTGTGTACTTAACTTTTCAGGTGAAATATTAGCCAGGTCAAAACTCTGACAAAAAACACATGGAGTGGCTATTTGCTTTTCAGCATGGGGTTCTCTAAAATTAGCTGTATAACCTAAACGTCACTGATGGGAGTGTTGTTGCTCGGGGCGTTGTGCCTCTGGTATTCAAGAACACAAGAGATTGTGCGCAGCCTCAATATGTTCTTAATATTTCAGACCTCTTTTAAAGTCCTAGTCCACAGAGATTACACAACAGAATCTCAGCCATCAGTTGTTCTGTTATCTGTCCTGAGCAGGAGTCATAATGTTAGTATACTTATTGGTTTTTATTGTGCAGTGGTACAGTAATAGGCTCTGTTAAAAGGCTTTATTGCATCAAAAGCTTGTTGTTTGTGTTGATGACCTTTGAACAACAGCTGTTCTGCAGCACAAGCTACACAGAACCATTTCAGTGGACTTTTAAAACCAAGGTTAATGTCTGAATATAACATCATTCAAATTCTTTCAGAACTTTCAGAAAGTCAAAGTTAACACTTAACAAATTCAGTCTGATACGATCAGGCACAAGAAACCAAAGGAAAGCTGGAAAACAAGCCCAAAAATTCACTGGCAACCATGAAGTTATAAACAGACATTTTATCTATAAGAGGTCCATTTAAGTTTGAGCTTTTCTGAACCAACGTGTTCAAAGCATGATGGGAATGGTAAACATGTGAATCAAAATGTATGGGCCTTATTATAATTAACTAGAATTAGTAAAAATAAAAAAAAATTTAAAAAAACTAATACAGAGTTTATTGTTGGATTCTCTTTCAATACACAGTTAGACGGGATCAAACAACACCCCTCAGTTCAAAGTCAGGAAGACCATGTTCTCTGTGATAGCCTCAAACAAAATATACAGAAAACCAAACAAACCTATTGTTGGCTCATGTGACTACTATCTTCTCTCAGAACACAAAATGCTGCTGAGCGGAGCCTCAGATGTTGCTATGTAAACAACGCGCTACACTGTGCTTTGAACAGCTCTTTTTCAACACTGAGCAAATGTCATCTGAAACATTTCAGACAAGTATCTCATTATTTTTTCATGTCCTGATTGTCAGTGGAGATACGAATCCTTTTGTGAGTAATTCTGAACACTGCTGTTGAACCAAGTCTGAACTAGATCCGCCAGACACATTAAATTATAAGAAATCTAAACAAATGTTAAGAAATCACTTGCAATTGATTGATACAGACTGTCAGATAAAAGAAATTATCTGAGCACCAGTTAAATAAACTATCCCATATTGTATAAAGGTAGACGTCCATGTCTTTTTTTGATCATAAAGCAGGTCTAGGTTCTATATTAATACTGTGAAAGTATCAAAGCCTCAGTCCACAGAGAAATGCACACAGCCTGTGTTCAGAAACTGAGCCTTAAAACCAGCTGTCAGCACTTCTTGAACTTTGTGATGTCACAACAAAACAGTCACTGCCCTCAGTCATGCCCCAAGCCCCGCCCACCTGGACCCACCGTCCAACCTTGCAGGATTTGGTTTCTCTGAATGTTTACCTGAAATCTGCTGTATTTTTATATGATCACTCAGAAAACAGTCAGCAAGAAGAGAAGCTCTGAGCCTCTCTTCTGAATGCCTATCAATTATTATACTATCTATCTATCAATAATAATCATAATAATAATAATAATAATAATAATAATAATCATAATCATCATCACCACCACGTATTGTATATCTACCTATTATTATGAATCTAATACCTTTTGTATTTTCTTAGGGTCCTTGATGGGGCCTTCCCGTGGGGGGACTTTTCCAAACAGCTTCCACCCTGGATCCCTCTGCTCCACTGGCCGACTGTCCTTCACCCTCCTGGCGAACAGGCTCCTGAGACAGAAGGGAGACAGAGAGCGGACAGTCAGGAGGACAAATGAAGTAGGATTATTATGAAATTGGAAGACGAGCTATGATTGTTGTCTTCACTGGTTCACTGTTAGGGTCCCCAGAGCTCAGTGCTGCTGAGGTAAGAACAAAGCCACACAGGTTATCCAGGGAGCAACCCACGTCCACACTAATATGTTTTCATTTTCAAACAGCGTTTTAAAACAAAATGATCTCGTTTCAGCTCTGAAATAATGTCTGTCCACACTAACATGCCTGAGAGCACATATCACATGACCATTCATGTACACTGGGCATGTGCACACTGGTGTAACCAGGAAGCAAACTGTGTACTCTGTAGTTGGTTGCTTAGTTGCAGAAAATTCTATGAACAAGGAACAGCAATAGCGAGAAGTAAGACAATCACCAGCATCAACGTTTCCAAAAGTCTTCCAAAAGAGTTTTCATACTAAAAAGAAACTCCTGAATAACATGGGCTCCAGGCATAAACAAAGCAAAAGTGAAACTAAAGCATATAGTTTGTTGTTTATTGTGTGGATGTGGCCTGGGTGACATCATGTAAGCTGGCAGCAGCAGGCTGCTCACACCCGCTGGACTACTAAAACTAATACAATCATTAGAGCTGCTTCAAAGCTCTGCACTCCAAACAAAAATCACCTGCTCTCTCTCCGACTGGAAGACAGTGCAATCTGAATTCTGTGTTTAACTTTCATCCACCACATGCAAAGCTGCTGAAAAGCTTCCCTCGTTTCAGCAGGGTTCACTGTACCATTTAGCCAGCTATTCCTTTCATTTGTCCATCAGTGCGGTGTTACAGAGCTGTTGGTGTGGTTTTTAATTAAAAGCCTGAATAGAGGCTAGCTGTGAAAAGACATGAATAAACTGGTCAAATAAAAAGCATCCTCTGAGCAGAGTAAAGGTCCATACCCTGCTGCTTGTCTAGGATGAATCTCACCAACAGCAATTCACCGTGGTCACTGTCTTACATGATGGGTTTCACTGGAGTTAATAACCTTTTACACTGAGTAAGTTGTGTTGGCACGGGGGCTGGGACGATATGCTCAGTACTACTACATACTAGCACAGCATTTTGATAAGCTGATTTGAATTTTTAAGTATTGTGTTTCAATATTTCTATTCATCAATTTTGATTTGCTTTTTTAAACACAAGACCGTGGAAAACATTTGAATCATACACTTCTTGGGACTATGCATGTCATGAGTCATGTTTCCAAAAACACTGCACATTACAAGTCAGTCAGTGTTTCTGAGTTTTATTTCAGCAGCATCATTGCTATAAACCCCTTGATTCTGTCTTAAACCAAAACAATCTTCAATCTGCTAGATAAATAAGAATAGTAGAATAAACTACTGTTATAATAAAGTTAAATAAAGTACTGTTCTAATTAAATGAATCAAAGTGGAAGCACTGGTGCTTTTATTGTGAAGCATCAAGCTCCTCTCATGCTGGACGTGTTGATGTAGTTGCTGTGAACTTGAAACTTCCAGTCAACAGGCGGTTGGTTATAGAACAGTTAGCATTTAGCTGTTTGTAGTTTAACAATATGAGGATTAACTGTGAGCATGAAACCACCCACCAATACAGCACACACCAAAAACTGACAACTCACCATGTGCAATAATCAACACACACCAACTGTGCAAAATCCCTATTTTGTTATATTTAAATCTCTAATTATAAATATTATATTATAATCCATTATTTATCTTTTTTAAGTACTTGATATTGCCACTTAGCAGTTTTTTTTGTACTGTCCACTTTGCTGCTCTAACATTGCAAATTTCCCCACTGTGGGACTAAAAGGACTATCTTATCTCATCTTATCTTCCACCGCCTGGATTGGAGAGGAGGTCTAAATATAAAAGTTGTTTTAGTTAGACCAATATGACCTTTGCACAGCATGAGCCAAGCCCTGTGGGTTACCTACAGGGTAGGGATGACAGGAAACATGCTGGCAGACACTGAGCAGATACAGCTACAGGCTGGAGGCTGCATTCACTGATGGCTGACTGTGTCTGCTGCAGGCGTCTGCGTTTGTCATCAAACACAGGTGTCATCGTGACATGTGGCGTTCTGTTGTGCTCACTAATAACTCATTGAAATCTAATTTCTCTTGATCAATCCAGTTAACCATATCATGACTGTGAATCTGGAGTCCAGACTAAAGTGATCAGCAAATGTGGCAAAATGAAGTATTGGCCTTACGAAGGTGTCATAACTACATATGACATAAAGACAGTAAGGCTCTAAGATGCTTCACCTAGCACTATATGTTGCCTCTGTTGTGTGTCTTAGCCCCTCCCTCCACACACACACACAGAGTGGAGCAGAGGAGAGAAAGGCTGACTAGTTAAGTGCAACAGTCCAACAACTTTCATAAATCCCTCTAAAACCCTATATGGACAGTCATTGACACCAAACATCTGAAAGTCAGGTCAAAGTATTTTCTTAAATGCACAGAATATGGCGACAGTGGCGAGGGCGTAAAACAGCGCTGCTGCTGATGGCAGCGAGCCTCATCCTGCCCAGAGCACTGGGAGCTCTACTATTGTTACAGCTACAAAGAGAAGCCGACCAAACGTATTGACATCTGCTGATGTCTTTCATACCATGCATTATTAGAAGAAGAAAATAGTCTAGCTGTATGTAGGCGAGGTTGCTATAAAAACAATGGCTGAAAAAAGACTCCTTCCCAGTGTGACTTGTCAAAGTCAAACATTTCTAATCAGCTGATCACAGCCTGCTCTGATAGCTTATAAAACCAACTACAGGTCTGCTCTGTTTTGATCTGGTGAAATTTGAGTTTCCCGTGGCAACCTGAAAACAAAATGACAACAAACTGGTCTTTTCTGTCCAGCAGCAATTTCATAATTAGTAACGAGTTATGCTTAACGGGGACCACGTCTGTTTCTTCCTCTGTGGTGTCCACGCTGCACCTCACAACACCACACCGAGCGTGAGGCCCGGTGAGCCTGCATGCCTTCTTTCACATTATTTACCCTCTATTCTTAGCGCCTCACTCTTGCTTCACTCGACGTAGTACGTCTCACGTCAGTACTGCATATTTTCCACTCTGTTTACTGATACTGATAAATGTGAGTATCGGCGTTTCCTCCTTCTGTGGGTGACTCAAGTGTTTGAAGAAGAAGCTGAATAATGACACGGATGTGACAGGCCAACACATCTAAGCTGTGCTCTTCACAGTGCTACATGCAGGGACTGTGTTCTATCAGTGGTGTGCAAGCTTATCCTCTCCAGCTATATCACTCGAGCCCAGCAGAGACAAGCAACCACCATGTTTCTCACCATTTCTCTTTTCTTAGAAAGATAGCAGAAAAATGCTGGAAGACATATGGCGTCACACACTTGTGGAGCAGCATTTTACACTCGCAGAGCTGCTATAGGAAGCTGTCATCTGAATACTATCTGCTGCAATCTAAGTAACTAACTCTAACTCCACCAAGAGAAAACAAAAGGGAAGGAAACATCAGCTTCAAAGAAACTCAAGGTTCCCTTACTTGCTATTATCTGAGTTATTCAATACACTTTTCATGGTCTTCATCAGCATTTAGACACCAATGCTTTTGTTATAACCCATTATCATGTATCCAAGGTTCCTCACTTAGGTCACATGATGACAAATGAGCCATTTATATTACCACTGAGCAAACTCCAACCGCTAAAGAAGACTGTGAGATGCAGTTCAAAGTTCTGAGAAAAGCCTGAGCCTTGCAGAAAGACTTATCTCTTGTCAAACTACTACTTCCAGTGTCAATAAACAAACTGAGCTCGTGAATCATTCATGAAATATACAACAACAACAACAAAAAAGAACTGCGATGGATCAATTACTGACTAATAAAAACCTCATATCATCCCACAGCACAGCACAACAGGGCTAACCTCGGGTGGAAGTAAACTGTAACCAGTCTTTGAACATTAGGGAGTGATGAACTTGAGTAACCCCATGAGCCACCATAAAACAATGCTGCACAGACTGAAGTGCAGAGGACACCAGCAGAGTGCCACCTCACAAATCAGACCCTGGCTTTAAGTCTCCCTGTCTTTATACATCACATTTTTCTGTACAGCAGTCCATCAATTTTCCAGTTTTCGTGCCTACCACCAAACAAATGTCCACAAAGCAGGAGCATGATTTGCATTCAGTCCAGGCCAAATGTGCTTCAACGTGACAGCTGAATGGCTGCAGCTATGGTTGAGTGCTCAAGTGGAACAGCTAGAAAATCCAAGAGGACTGACAGAGGTGCTTGTTTGTATGTTGAATTCAAGCTGGGGCTTTGCACTGCACTGGTTTGTAGTACAGTCTCCAAAGATTTCTGGCGTTTGACAAAGCTTGGGTTCAGCATGATGTGTGCAAATAAGGTGATAAGGTGTCCCTAAGGTTTACATGCTTCACCCTACCACAAGGACACCTGGCACAAAAATACCAAACAAGCCAGTACAGGAAGAAGGGAAAGCAGAGTACATTGAGTTTCTTCCCATCATAAAAGGCATGAGTGAGCAGGACGTGGAGCTGCTCCAAGCACTCCTTTACAACAGTCAACCAAGTAGACACTAAATCCAAGGAACAGTGTGTATTTAGTCCACAAGAAATAGCCTGTCAAGCATAAAAAGCCACAGCATTCAACCGCTGACCAAATCTCTGCTGTTTGATTGCATAAAAAAGTGAAAAATGGAAAAAAAAAAAAAAAAAGTGCAATGTGCAAAGACCACCATGTCCACCATGAAACAAACTTACATTCAGTCCAAAAGCAAATGTTGTTTTTGTTATCCTACCTGTCGATGTACAGAAGAAGTGACGGGGTTGCCATTCTGCGCTGTCACCACAAAACACAATGACCCCCCCTCCAAAAAAGAAAAAGCAGAGACTGAAGCACCAAGTGGTTGAGCTTTCAGGAGTAAACAAAGGAGAGTAAAAACCCCTGATGAAGTCAAAGCTCTCCCTCAGTCCAGACACAGGTCCACAGCTTCCACAGTTTCAGTAACAGAGTCTAAACAAGTCCCACACAGCCACTTTGCTCAGGCAGAGTGAGACTGTAAAGAAACCACAGCTCCTCGGCGTCCCTGCCTCCTCAGTGAGAGGCCTGACTTAACAAATGGGTGGGGAGGAGTCGGTGTGACAGGCAGGAATCTGAAGGGCACTGAGGGAATGAGTAACTTCTCCATGTGATGGAGGAGGGATAACAGAGAGATAACAGGGGAGAATGGTAAAGGGAGGAGGGGATCATTCAACACATGATGTATCACACTGACTCCAATTGATTAAAACAAAAATCAATTACCGTAAACAATAGTCTGCGTCTGTCTGAACAACCAGGGACACTTTTACACAGGCTAACTGCATGAGGATGACAAATGTGAAGATAATCAATGTTAATCAATCAGTGTTAACCAGTGTTGAGCAAGTTACTTAAACTATAAACAAATACTCATTACGTATTAGTCATCGAAAAAGTAATTACATTACTTTACTAATTACTCAGAAGCAAAAGCAATTTGCTACACTTTTCAATACTTCATTTTCATTACTCAGCCTTTAAACAACTCTAAATCCCCCAGATGTGCACTGCATCTTTTGTGTTTCACACCTGTAGAAAAACAAAACCAGACAGTGTAGATGAACGTGCAGACAGCCTTACAGCTTGGATGGATTTACTGTCAACCACACAGCAAGATTAGCCTTCACGACGGCACACAGTTCTCCAAAAGTCCCGACCGCAGCTACACGGTCACAAACCCTCCAACTCTAAACTAGCATCACCGCCTGGCGGTTGTATGCTTCCATGACTCAGACTAGTTTCAGACCACATCCCTGCTTATCCAGAGTTATATAAAATAATAACAGTTTGTGCGAAATTGTGTCATAATTGCTAAGTGAAGTCTTGAGTAATGCCTAAAAAGTGTTATGTGACCTTGACCTTTGACTCCCAAAATCCTATTAGTTCATCCTTTACTCCAAGCGAACGTTTGCGCCAAATTTGAAGTAATTCCGTCAAGGGGTTACTGAGATATGGTGTCCACGACAATGGGACGGACGTACGTACGTACTGATGGACAACACGACAATATGCCTCTGGCCCTGGCTGCTGCCGGTAAGGAGGCATATAAAAACAGAACTAACTGACTCCTCAACATAGGCTTACCTCTGGCTAAAGCTAGCATGTCAGCCACTACCGCATATTGAATTTCCCCTCTTTTATTAAAGGTTAACCACCCCACAGTTCAAGGCCCTGCACCAAGCTAACAAGTCCTGGACCAGGCTGTGAACCGAACACAAGGGGACCAAACTAATATTAAGGGACCAGTGAGTAGGATTTAGTGGTACCTAACAGTAGCACTGAATACAAGCCGACCAAACGTAACTGTAATGTAACTGCCGATTACAATTTTAAATGAAGTGCCACAGGAAATCTCTGTTTTTTGAATGGGTTTTTGGTTAGATGACTGACATAACACAACTCAAGATATTTTGACGTTTTATTCTACAAGATAAAATACATCAGCATATATCACACAAAGTTTGTCAATATCACTAACTTTTGTTCATCAACAAACCTATTGGGTAAAGTCAGACTTTGACCTGCTGGCGGCACTAAAAGGACAGTCAGAGGATCACCTGAGTCATTAGCATTCATCCTCCGAGCACTGCGAATGTCCGCGCCAAATTTCATTACAACGTAGCTGAGATATTTCACTTTGGACCAGCATGGCTGTCCACAGAGACATGCTGCTAGTGTGGCTAACAATTAACAGATCAATCTATAAAGTTATGCTTTATTGAGCTGTTCATATTTTATCAACTGCAAGATCAATGTCATCATCAATTATATGTCAGTATCAGCTGTAACTAACACTATTATTGATCATGATCATACAATTATACAGTTTTAGAATTTATCACCTACCTCATAATGCTATAATCACAATCTTTAATTACAGGTTTTAAAGCATTCTGCAGGTCTTGAAACCTTGAAGAAAACCTTGAAACTTGGCCACCCACACACACACACACACACACACACACAATGAAACAACACAGCAGGTGTCAGATTACACCTGACAAAGAATTTTCTACCAGGAGCATGTTGAAAAAATAAAATGTTCATTCAAGGAAACTTCAGGCCTCAGCAGAAAATGTTATGTGGTAAACTAGTGAGAGGAAATCAAAGGACTCATGGTGATTTTTTAATGGCTATCTGTAAACAAGGCCAGGTAGTGAAAACAGCTTTTGTTCAAGGAACTTCAAACTAATTTTCAGTCTTATTTCAACATGCTAATAGGTTAGACTAAAAACTCATCATCAGTCATTGTCATTCATCATCACTGCCACCAGAGCAAAGTCCATCCCCACTGTATGTAAATTAACACCAAAGAACAAGTGTTTGTGGGTACATACAAAGTGCTGATGGATCCTTGTGGCAACTCGTAAGTCATTCTGGTTTTGTTTGATCTAGATCAACAGGCTGACCAATTACCTGGAGAAGATCATACATCACATGAATATTGTAATGGTAACTTCATTGTTTAAGCATTGTAACATGAAATTGATATGATAAAAACCTATCAAATGCATTTAATGATGGTGCATATACTCTTTTAAAACACTAAGTAGCTGATGGCTGGGCCACAGCCGGCCAAAACACTAATGTAATCACAGACAGGATGAGGCGCAGCAGTAATAATGTACGCAGGGTAAAACAGGGTTTCCCCCAATCACTCCATCCGCACTGTTTCCCTGTGAACACGTTTTATTTCAGTTCAGCTTGAGAGTTTCTAATCCTCTCCTCTGTCGTCTGTGTCATAGCTCCTATACACACACACACACACACACACACACAGCGGAGCAGAGGGGAGACAACTTGTCACGTTCAGTGCAATAAAATCTTTTCCAACAAGTGCTGTAAATCCCTCTAAAGGATGGACAGGATGTCAACCCCCAGAAGCACGCTGGTCTGTACATACATGTACCTATTTAAGAGGAACAAACACCAGATCACACACACAGAATTTTGAAATAAGACTTTCAACATGGCAGTATCCTCTTTACAGAGGCACTGTGTCCCCTTGAATGATCAGTAACTTCTGTGCAAAATCTGAAGAGCTGGTTTGTTTCCTTGAAGGAAATTCCTCAGCTGAGATGGTGATGGTGGATATGATCTTACCCTGATGTGTAAATGGCAAACAGTTTTTCTTTGAAAGCAGGGATGACCCTGGTTTCATCAGCCAGGCTTTATCAGGTATGTTCACGTGTTGGTCTGTCATTAATCTTAAGTTCACTGAAGTGATACTGCAACAAGAAATGTGCAGTCTTTAAAATAAACTTTACTAATGTTGTGCCATGTTAAGCTGAGGGACAGCTGTAATAAGCAAGAGTGGTGGGAGGGGACAGGATGTCGTAATGGAAGTAATGCCTACTTCTGTAAGGCTACAACAAGGAGTCTGATGAGAGGAAGTAGATTATCATTACAGAGGAAGGTGCAGACAGAAGATATTTAACAAAACCTAATGCAAAACATATATTCAAAGTGTCTCTCTTGCTTAAAGAGGACCTACTGTGGCCATTTTTAGTGTTCATCATTTTATTCTTGGTGTCTGCTAAAATAGATTTACATGCTTCAATGCTCCAAAAAGACATTATTTCTCTTCTTCCGTAACCTCTTATACTCTACTCTATTCACCCTCTGTGTGAACGCTCTGTTAGAGCACAGGGCTCCTTAAGGCCTCCCTCCCCCCTCCAAAGCTTGCCGGCATAGCCCTTTTGGTTTGAGCCAGAGTCCGATTCTGAACAAGAAGATGAGAGACCTGATCCACCTTCAAAAGCTGGACTGGAGCAGGAAACAAGCGTACAGCCAAAAGCAGGAAGTCAGCACCGCTTCACCGTCCTGCTGGTTTATGATGCTGGTACATCCGAATGAATTAAACTTAAGTGCTCATAATAAATGAAAAATAAACTTGGTTAAACTGCGGATAATTTACCCGAGCTGAGGATGTATAGCATGTCAACACTGACAAACGTTTAAGCTTTTATATCTTAACTACGCTGCTTCTTACCAACGTGATCAGGTCACTGGTGACCCGGTTAAACATCACAGATCCACAATGATGATGCAGACTTACAGGCTGTGAGTCTGAGGCCCCTGTTCGGCTTCATTAAGTGTAAACTACAGAAATAACCATGGTGAAAATACAGCGTCTAACTGTGCACGGTTTCTGAAGCATCCTCATTTAAGTACCGAGCTCACAGTAAAATGTTTGGAGCAGTGGAGGGAACAGGTTTCTCCAGGCATTCGAGAACATGGTGTCTTTTCCGCATGGCTACAAATCTAAAGAAAACTCTTAATTACAGGTAATTACGTGCTGTGCCTTGTGTAGGGGCGTGCCAAGCTTGCAGAGGGCATGCAGCCTGCAGGTGGGCAGCACCAAGAGACGTATTAACGTCAATAGGTCCAGGAAGTAAGGTCTGGACCCCCAGCGAGGTGTTTCATACAAATGAGAAACCTGGATTTTGCCCTGACAGAGTTATTCCCTGTGGTGGGAACTCTGAGCCTTGTGTGACTCTGTAGAACATTTACATTCACATAAAACTGTAGAACACACTATAAGATAGTAGGTCTTTAACACAAATGTTTTACAATAAAGTAGTAACAGTTTGTATTTGGAAGTACAAGTACGCTGGTAAGTATCTATTAATACACAGTATGTCAAATATTTTAATTTCTCCTATTAAGATATATTTAATATTAGAAAAACTGTGTCCATTCTATTGTCATTCATAATCTGTTTAAACAGCAGCCTGACAAATACAACTACATTATATAATACAATACAATACATTATATAGTACAGAGTAGGTCAGTTCCACCCCTCACTCCTCCTCAGCTCCACCTTCTACCCCAAATATGGTTTCTCCTGGTTTCAAAAAAACAAGATGGCAAGGGCCAAATTACAAACTCCAGGCTTCAAACGGCAGCTCACAAACCAATTGGTGACATCATGGTGGGCTGACACTTGGTACCTACACAGCCCTTGCTCTGTAAATAGGAAATAAACTGTGGCTTGGACCGAGGAAAAGAACACGATACTAGCGAATCAGCAACAGAGAGGCATCTGTGCTTGTGCACAGGACAAGGGAAAGAAGAAGAAAAGAGGGGAGATGGCTTCGAGAAAGAGTGTCCACTTCCGTGCCATATTAGACGCTCTGAATTCCACATTTGAGTCACTGCCTTGGAAATATATGTCCATGGATTTGAATTTGGGGGGAGATGCTCCTGAAGGAAACTGAGGGGAGGGGTATATTTGATTTGCTGCTGAGTTCAAATACCAACAGAATTAGAGTGAAGTCACGTGTTACCACATCGCTTAGTGCTAGCTGAGGAAGAAATGCGTGTACGACTCAGTGGAAGTGCCACACCAATCAAAAATCATTTTTGGTTAAAAAAAAACAAGGGATGAATTCACTTTCATGACTAATATTTACTGTATGTTGACAAACTTCTGCAATTTGTGGAGTTGATTCCAATAGAGTAAATGATCAGGGTATAATAAAAAACACAAAGCCATGCATTTCTAGTTTGACTCAAACTAAACAACTACAGAAATACTATATCTTATCCTTTTAAGATGAACTTGCCTGTTGAATAAGCTTGCCAGAGGTCCCAGTTTCTTTTGCCTGCCATCTTCTTCCTGCTGCATGACACCGGCCCCCAGTCGTACAGGACTCCATAGGTCTCTGGGGTTTCCCGGAGATGACGACAGCATCACGTCTGAGAAGTGAGCGGCGCCGATGTCGTCTGTCTCCAAAGTGACAATGGCACTGGAGTCAGAAGTGACTGTGAAATCCAGGATGTCTTCGTTGGAGACCGACAGCTCGGTGCTCATGCTGGACACGCTGCACACGGAGATGTCATCGCTGCGGTTTAACACTCCGCCACCAAGACCTATCCCCGTGGTGGCGGATAATCTGATGGCGGGGCTGAAGAGGCGGATAGAGTCGTACCCGCTTCGGGGGAAGGTGGAGGATTTGCAGATGATGCTGTTGTTAGAGGGATCATCATCCAGAGGCAAGGTGGCGGGAGAATCGTGATTGGCGGCCAGGATGAGGCCCGAGTCGCCTGGGCGTTGGTAGCTGTGGATGATGGGCTCTGGAGGGTTGATCTCCAGAGTGGGGATACCTGAGTCCTGGGAAGTTAAGCTCTGGCTGTCATGGTCCAGGTCTGAGCAGCTTTTCTGGGGGCTGCAGTAGCAGTTGGGGGTAGAGGAGCAGGATGGCTTGTAACTGGACAGGACGGCTTCGCTTTGTGGGGTTGTACTGGCTTCATGGCAGTGGCAGTTGGTATGATCAGGGAGGTCAGAGGCAGTTGGATCTTTGACCACAGAGCCATTCTCCACTATGGCTACTCCAGACACACCTTCAAAAGAATATAAGACAATTAGTTTGATTAGAATCATTTTTAAAACGGTTTTAATGACTACAATCTAATCGACTAAAAGACAGAAAAAGTGAAAATATGACGACTGAACAAATTCTAGTGCTGCCTATGTGTGGCCTCAGCTCAAAGGCAGTCCATCCTTTTACCGTCAGGGTCCAGAGAATAAGGGCTGACCTGCAAAGGGAGATCAACCTACCTATCCGACTCGCATTTTTCAAAACAAAAGTTACTGGACAATACTTTGTATTGATTTATGTTTTTTCAAATGCTCAGTGATTGGCCCACCACCAACAGTGAGCAGTTGGCCAATCAGAAGAGAGGCTCAGAGCCTCTCTTCTGATTGGCTCACCAAGCAGTTGTTTTTAGAGCTCCAGAGAGAAGGGAGAGGAGATGTAGAACTACATTGATACTTAAAACCACAAATATATCTTCTTATGGATAAACATTTAAATAATCACAGGAGAAGTGTAAAATATGGGACCTTTAAAATGTGCTATATACAATGCAATATAACTACACAATTTGTTAATAAGTGGAACCACAGAAAATTAATCTACAATAATTTTGAGGATTAATTAGTTGTTATAAAGACATTTATGAACCAAAAATGCCAAACGTTTTCTGGTCCTGTCCAGTCAAATATGAGGATTTGCCACTTTTCTGTTTTACACATGAGTATAAACTGAGTATTGTAATCAAGGATAATAACCAACCATGCAGAGCAGGACCAGGGGATTCACCATCTGGCAATTAGCTGGTCATTGTTTGAGTAATTGCTGATTTGTTTTGTAATACTGTCAGGACCACAGAGACTCAATATAAGGTAACACTCGCATTATTATGTTACAGGCTCCTCTAGAATGAAACCCTTCATTGTTCAGTTTATCTTTTGCTTATCTAATGCATATGCTTAAATAAATGTATGCTTAATCAAGTCACCACAACTAATTATAAATACTGAGTAATACACATACAATGCAGAGAAAGTGGCAAAAAGTGGAGTGACCCACGGTTAATTTTTGCTGAAGGGCCACACTTAATCTGTCATTTTATAGACTACACAACCCAAAAAAAAAATCTACAAATTGACAATAGCATCCTCACTAAATATAACATTATTAAAGGGTTTTTCTAATACATCCGGGCAGTAAATAGATGGGTGTGGAGCCCTGAGAGGTGAAAACTAATCCTACTGCAACCAGGCTGTAATAGGACCCTGCTGTGTAATGGGAGCAGGGCCTCAGCAGGGCTACATCAAGCTTTAACACCAGCTGGGAAGCTAAGCTAAAGCTAGTGTGTCTAAGCTCTCAGGCGGCATTAATTAAACTCCTGACTCTCAGGGACAGACGCATTCCAAGCCCTTCTGTTACAGCACTTAAACATTACAGTGAAGTTCAATATGAATGTGAAGGTGTTCTGTTTTTCCTCTAATAAAGGACCTCAGTGGAGTCTGCAACAACTACAGTTAAGTCAATGTTGTTTCCACACCAAAACAAAAATATAAGAACTACGTATCTTTGACCTTGTTCTTACTACAAGGCAAGTTTAAGGTTTCTACACGTGTAACTGGCTTATTCCAGTGAGTGTAACTCCAAGCCACCGTTTCATTTTCCTGACAAAATTTCTCTCTCTCAGACGAGGCAGTAACTGTGAGCTCGTTGAAAACAGCTTAAATGGGGAAAAATTGAAAGCAGTAAATTTAAAAAAGTCAAACCCATAACACAGGCACCAATGTTTCTCCAATGGCAGACAAACAAAGTCAGACTCTTAACCAAGCTCTAAACCATGACCTGCATGTGGTCATGTGAGCCCGGCAGACTTTGTCCCAGGTTGATCCTGTGCTACTGTGGAAATAATGTACAACTAGAGCTCAACAATAAGTGTCAGGGTTTTCAAAGCCATTATTGTGTTGCTGTAAATCTTGCATCCTTATTTGAAATGTATTTCATTTAATTAAAAATGCAGCAGCGCTCATAAGTCTTTAATCACCATGTATTAGGCAATTAACTGTGTAAGGGCCAAACCAACCCAGGCGTGCATGTTCTTGTCGTTTTAAGTCGTGAAAAACAAGGTCGCTGTTGTTGTCCACTTCACTGAATCACCCATTTGAGTCGACACACAAATCTTGTTCTGTGAGTCATGTTATTGCTGTCAATAGGCAGCATGAGGAAACGCAACTTCACTTTCACATCTAAGGTTGGCCAACATCACAAAGCCTGAAACGTGGCAAGTTGCTCAAGTAGTTTTCTGAGAAAGCTGTTCTCTCTTTGAGTGAAGACATAATTCAAATTTCTATGTGGCACCTCTCTCGCTGCGGATCAGAACGCCAGGTGTAATACATACATTACGGGGCACATGGAATGAAATATATTTGAGAAGCTATTCTACACATCATGATGCTCGTTTCATTACATTTTCAATGTCCAGAATCACCTTTATATACAGTCTTGCAAACACCTTGCAGGACAGTGGTGGGTAATAGTCCTTGTGTATAAAAGTTCACATTTTAAACTCAAAAAGTGCAACTAATTATTTTATATATATACGCTGAGCAGCTTTAAACATGATATAAACCTTATGGAGTTTAAAGTTTCAGTTTTATCTCAGGACATGCCACTTAAAACTTTAAATGGATGCTGAATGGGAGAATGTCCTCTGACCAAATTAAAGACTGTTCAGTCTTTTGTTTAAGGTTAAACTATCTCAGCAAGTACATTAAATGTATGCCGAATTCTAGACTGATATCACATCATTCACAATTGCTAAATGTTGTGGTTTATTAACTGTGTGAATTCATGAAATTCAAAGCCGCGTTGAACTTGAATTTTTTTTAAACACGGTTTGGCATGACCTGTAATGTTACCGGGGAGAGCAGCGCATGCAGTATGAGGCTGAGTCTGCGTGTTCCCCGTCACAGTGACCTACCACAGCGGCTGTCTCTCCGGTGCTGGGCGCCGTGGCTCGGGTTCGCCATGCTGCCGGCTGATGCTACAGGTGGGCGGCAGGTATCCGCCGGCCGGAGCGGTCCATGATGATGCTGTGACTACTGCTGCACCATCACCGCCTCCGCCGCCTCAACGTAGCTCCGTGCACACAAACAGCGCTAGTGTGAGGACATTTGTCGGGACAAAAACAAACCTTCAACTCAAGCAGGACAGGCGGCTGGGAAACACGACCACCACGTCGAACCGGATCTGCACTTGCTGCTGACGCCAACTCGCATTTTACCAGCGCTTCCTCAAGTGCGGCCAGAATAAGTTCAAATGCGAGAGGCTTTTTTTTTTTTTTTTTTTTTTTTTTTACTTTTGCTTTCACAGCATCAAGAGACGGAAAACAATTTCGAATTACACGACCGAGCACATTTCACAAGTTTATCCGGTATCCTAAACATTTCATACCTGTGTCGACGCTTCCGCCGCCATTTTAAAACAAACTTGTGTCGAGAGCGCGGTGTAATCGAGTCACGATGTTCAGCCTCGATGAGTTCACCTGTCTGGACCTGAAGACAGGAACAATCGACCCCACAGCGGCCGAGCACCGGCGCGGTCACGCTGCGAAGGCGTTTTGATACATCCAAGTCATTTCCCCAGACCTACGGTTTATTACAGCCAGTTATAATTGCTGTTAATGTGAAAAGCATTTAATTATTATTTGTAGAATATCGATTATTTTCCATATCGGGCCCCTAAAGTGTGTTTTCAGAACACCGAGAGCCCTCATTTTCCAGCCACCACTGGATCCTAAAATTGCCTTATTGATAGGAATCCATATTCGACGTCCTGATGCGCCTGTTTATCAGATTCAATTAATTTCTATGTTCATTTTTTTAAGTAATTTCGGCCAGAGCGCCTCACTGCTTCAGTAAGACTAAGAAGAAAATGATGAACATACAGATTATGCCCTGTGAAACCACCTAAAATACATTCTATTTTAAATTAAGGATATAAAATGAGGACAGGAAATGTAATTCCAGGATTATTTTTTTTAATAATTACTGTTAGAGCCAATAGTAACATATAAACAATGTCATATATAAATGAATATCAGTAATATATCTCATAAACGCACCAATAAGTGCAGAGGTGATGGTGAGTTGATGGATGTACTAGTGTTCAAGAGGTATACACTGGTCAGCCTGACCGCTGTGAGGCACTTTGTTTTCAGGGACACACCACAATAAAAAGTATCTTAATGTCAATGGATGTTTCTTCAAATGCTTCAAGCTTTCACTAAGATATTATTAAGCACACAATATCTTCAAAAAATAAAAAAAACTGCTGAAGACTGCCCTCTAGTGTCACCATGTGGTTGTGTAGCTAACATGTGCTGCATATGAACTAAACCAAATAAACAGAAAAGACAGAGGAGGTCACAGACTGAGGATTGGTTTATTCCTTTATTAGATGTTAAGAAAATCCACAATGAAACAAAATAATTTACTCAGGGTGTACATGAAATTAGAACGACACAGCTACTCGGGACAGATGGGATTTAGGAACATAGAGGAAGGGTGAGGGTGAAGGAGCATCATCTAGGTGGGAATGAAAAGACGAGGAAAACTCAAGTTTTCAGTGCTGCACATGCATCTGAAACTCTGCCACCATATCAATGTCGTTCCAAATGCATATACCCCCACTGAATGCATTTTCTCGCCATACATGTTTGTTTTTTTTCTTTTTCAATTAGTTTTATGTTTTGTTTGTTTTTTTTGTTTTTTTAAACACACCCTATTAAAATGGAAGAATTAAATGGAGAAAGGTGTGATGCATTCCTTTCAACTCCCATGTAAGTTAGCTTTTTGCACACATTCACTGACAGATTCACACACACACACACACACACACATCGCTCGCGCACACACTCGCAGTCATATCACATTCTTTCAATCATTGATATCACCTCACTCATATTTTTTTTTTTTTTTTTAAATCAAAATATTTTGTTCAACCCAACATAAAAAGATGGAGAGTGATGTTTGCATGCTGCATTTTCAGAGACATTCCATGGTTTGTTTTTTCTCAGGTGTCCCTCACTCAAAAGTAATCAACATGCAAAATTAACTGAATGACTTTTCTCCATTTACTGTTGAATGTTTACATGCGCCAAGGTGTTGCATAGGACTCGGGGCTTTTGAATTCCCCTCCGCATTGCTTATGCAATCTACAATGGCTTAGTTCTTTTTTTTTTCTTTTTTTTTATCCCAAAATCTATAGCTCTAAATTAAGGACAGTCACCTGTGTGGTTTCCTTGGAAAGAACTCCTGTCAATAATTACTGCTCTACAATCAAAGAAAGGTTTTACATTAATGCTTCAATGCACTGTCATGGGTCTGAGTGTAGATTATGCAGTATGCTTATATTAAAAAATTCCTGAGTGTCTGATGACTGTCAAAGAAAGGTGACAAGACCCTGAAGTTGAGTACCTTTCATTCAGCTACTTGGGAGACCTTTTTCAACTGAAGTGGCATTGGATTGAACAAATCTTGGGCATTGACAATCTTTGCATTTTCAAATGAGGAAGCCATTTCCAAAGCCATGCCCACTTTCACCTGCGACATTGCATCACAAGAAGTCTGCTTGCACTGATGACCTTTTTTAATTACCTGTTAATGTAAGGATGATTTTAGTTATCTGTGCTTCAGTTTCAAGGTAAGATGTGACAAATAAGTCACCCTGCTACTGTCCTCAAAACCTGTTCGAAAAAGCAAGAGTTAAATCAGGGGAAAATGTATCTGCAGATGCTTTAACTAAATTTAATTTTCAAAGCACAGGTCATGAGAAGGGTCAGCAAACAACATCTCAAGGGTTTTTCATAGCTATTTTGTTCAGGGTGCGTCAAATTGGTGGGGCACTAATGCATTTACATTTTTGTGAATATATGTCTGCATACATTCACATTTCTCTGAGATAAAGTTCTAGTTTACTCACTCTGAACCAGTGCCTTCACAAGTTCTATGCTGACACACACAGTGAGACATAACTTAATATTTCAACAAGATATATTGTAAACCAAAAAATAAAAACACACCTCACATGGAAAAAAAAAAAAAAGCATTTGTACCTTGTAATTGTAACTGTAAGTGTAATTATGTCATGTTTTTGGTTTGACCATTGCCCCGCCACTTGTTTTGTTATACATTTGTTATACATTTGTTTGCAGCATGGACAGTTAACATCAATCAATGCTGACTTTGTCCTTTCTGCTGGGCGACACAAAGGATGTGTAAAAATGTGAGATTTAAATACCTGCACGCATTTCTGCTTCAGCTGTTACAGGCCTGACAACTAAGAGGCTACCTTAAAATAAAAACCAAGCCACATTAAGCAAGAATCAGGCAAAACTTTTTTCTTCTTTTCACAATTTTTGCAAAAATATATTCATGGCGTCTGACTGTCTGGACTACAAACAAAACTAGGCTTTGCCATCTACTTATCACAGCCATAAAATGGAACTGCAACTTCAAAAGATTTTTGAACATACTTATAGCACCAATAGTCTGTACCATAGAAATTACAAAAAAAAAAAAAAGAAGTTTCATTCAATTGCAACACAGGTGTCTGCAGAAATGGCTGTAGTCATGATGGGTCTTGACCCCAGAACATAAACTTTTTTTTTCCCCAATTCTTTTACAGCATTGCATTTCAAGTAGATTATTAGTATTTTTGCCAACAAAACTCCTTTTGATTTCCTGTTTCTTTTTTTTTTATTGTCATTTTTAAAGGATTTTTTTATTTTAGCCTCACAAACCATACTATGTCTACTACTAGCTTTTGAAAGACTATCACCATTCAAAGATCAGACTCATTTATGATAACTTTTCACACATGGGGAAATTCATGGATATTCAGAAGAAAGCTGCACACATTCTCTACTTCACATTCAGAAAGTCTTCCAAACAAACTATTTAAATTAAACTCTCAAATTCTTACACAACTCAAAAAACCTCAACATCCTTATATTGTCTTTCTGAACACAAGATGGAAAGTAGAGTATGCGATAGCAGTTGTTTCACACAACGTTAGGTTTAACTAGAAAAAGAGGAGTGAGACTGGCTGGACAAACATACATGCACAACCATTCAGACACCACCAACTACCAGTAACCTAGTTCAAAAGCAAAATGGTGGGAACAAAACTGACAAGGATAGAACAAAAGATTGTCCCTACTACCTAACTGTGAGACTTGGATGAGGATCAGTGTACAGAAGAATCAAATGAAACAAATTCTAAAATGCCTAAAATGCATGTCTGCACATTGCATCACTCAAAGACAGAACGTGTTTTTTGAGTTTTCCTATTTTCACTCACTTTTTGTTGATCTGATTGTTGATTACACATGGATTTAAGTTAGTAAATGAAAACCAGCAGGTTATGTGTGGGGTTTTGGAGGGGTGTCTCAGAAAATTAGCCTACATTAGGTTTTCCAGCTCTGAGATGACCCTGAATCTTTGCTGGTAGAGGTCCAGTCACAAAAGGAGAGGAAGGTTTCCTCTTGAAGACAAGTGTCCTCTGCAAAACTGGAGTATTCAAATGTTGCTGCTCCCTGGAGAAGGAAATCAGGGAAACTGTTAGATTGTTGCATATGGAAATATCCATGCTACATCTGATCATTGTTCTCTGTATTGTCGCTTCCTTTACCTCCTGCATATGTAGTATTTACAGACTACTTTCAGAGACTTGCTGTGACCCTTCAGATTCTCTGACCTAATTAGGAATTTCAACTTGATTGCTACAGAAAATGTCTTTACCACATTCACTCAGTGAATTTTGGAAGCTGTTACCAAAAACTGGGATATTATTTAGATGGAACATATTTTGGCAGCTGCTGAGCCCTGACACCTCACGTCAATATTTGGCCAATCCATCAGTTTCTTAGCACTAGCACTCTCTAGTGCTCCTAATGGAAAAAGTCAGTCTGACACCCTGACATTCTGCATTGTATAGACCTTGCCACTTTGTCTACTGTACACTGTTAATCAACTACAATATAACATCGTAGGAATTCACACTGTCGGTGACTGACTTATTCAATCAAGGGTTACGATCAGTGTATTTTATTTTGGGTAACTTAACACTGATCTCCCCTTTAGATTTACATTGTCCATTTCATACACCTGTTAAACTGTGTGACTACATCCAGATCCAAAAGGTGCTGCTGTATTCCTGGGGCCAGCTAAGACAAGCATGTTTCAAGGAAAATGAGAAAGCACAAGTAAATACTGTTTCAGGGCTGGTCATGTTCTGGGTCCAACAGAGGAAATGTAACATTTTTTCACTTCCTTCCTTGTTTCCTTGCTTTCTGTGCCCTAAACCAGCATTACTCTGTGTTGCGCTTATGGTTTATGGGCTTTACATTGAGACCATCACTGTTTTTGCTGTGTTGTTTCAGTAACTTCAACCATTGTTCAACCTGTTACTGACAATATAACTGTCAGTGTGGATCTGTGGCAGGAAGTTTTTAATTAATCAAGACTTTTCTTGTCTCACACAAAAAGAAAAAACTAGACTGGAAAGGTTAACAGAATTGATCAACGCATGGTCTGGTGCAAGATGTCTTACTTTCAAACGACAGTTTTCAGGCCATAATCTGAGTTGGACCATATATGTACGGTTCAATAAGTTGCATGTTAATTAATAACTTTAACCCCTTAAACAAATGTGTTGATACTTATCATGTCTTACATCGAAATAAAATTATGACAGAAACATTAACTGTCAATATTTTTGATGTATTGTGAATGAAAAAGAATTAAAAAACATTTATCTTAACACATTTACCTGTACACTGAGAGCCAGGGAAAATGGGGGAATAGAGTGTGTTCTGCCACCAGCACTCATCTTGCTGGTTGCCAGTTCCTCCCTGTCCACTTATATTTAACAGAGGGAACTAAACAAGACAAATGAGAAGTGGTTAGTGTGTTTCAGTAAAGAGCTGCAAGAGACATCACAGGTGGAACCTGACAACAGCTGATGTGAGATTATGAAATGCTGTATGGTTAGGTCTGTATTTTTATGTAATTCTCTAGTACAGTGATCACAACAGACTGATAATCTTAGGAAATAATTTCAAAGAAACCCTCACCTCTGGCACATCTCCAACAAAGTCATAAGCAATCCCATACTTGGGGATCTGACCCGCTGGTGCACATAAGCAGGACTGTTTATCTCCCGAAGATTCCTCTTTTTGAATCTTGGCGTCGGAGACGTCCGTCTGTCCACCTGCAGTTGACGCAGCTGCTGCCGTTTTGCAGTCTAAGCAAATCTCTTGCTCAGCAATTGGCAGGAGGGCACTGGAGCCCTCCTGTGAATCCAGAGAAGTCTGGGCACTCTTCTCCATGCCAGACTTCTTTAATCTGGGTAAAAATTTCCCAGATTCCAGTTCTGACTTCCCGTAATAAGGGCCCTCACATTCTGCATCCTCCTCCAGAGGTTTGAGGTCTGCCTGAGGATCATCAAAGACGTCCACTGGCGCCAGGACGGGAAAACTCATCTCCTCTTTGTCAGTCTCAGCCTCTGAATCACTTACTCCACCTGGAGACAACTCTGAGGCCGAAATTGGTCGGAAATGAGTCCTGGGGGAAATGCGAATGGCCCTGTACTGCGTCCGGTTGATGCCATATATTCGTGGGTGGAAGGCTTCATTCTCCGAGTCCGAGCAAAGAATGGATTTGGGCTTGAACCCTGGACTGAAAGAAGCCATGTCCTCAGGCTCAAAAGAACACTCAACATGGAGGACTTGAGAGAAGGGATTGTTTAGGTTGAAGGATGCGAACGGGTATTCTAAGCCTTGTTCCTCACTGTGCAAGCCTCCGTAAGATCCAAGCAAATCTTCATGGAAGATGAAAGAAAATCCCTTATTCAATCCATCTCCACCTCCTCTAATGGCCTGGTCACTCTGCCCAAAGGACACAAGGGGCCTCCACAGGGGCCTGTGCCCAGGGGCAAAGCAGCTGCTCGTGTTCATGAAAACATCTGTGCCAGTGATGGTTAGCATATCAGAACTAGAAGCAGATGCAGCTGCAGCAGCACACTGTAGCAGGCTATCTTGGGTGTCGCTTGGCGGCACAACAGCCCAATTCTTATCACCACTTAGTGTCTTCAACTCTCCATACACCCCTCCTAGGATGAATGATGTGCTCTCCTTGTCAGAGTTCAAGTCCCAGGGCTTGGACGGAGTCATGTAATCCCCAGCACCATCTACCTTGGAGAGTTTGTTTTTGGCTAAGTCCTGTTCTTCTTTCTTGCCTTCCCAAAGGTGATACTCTGACCGCTGCACTGCTTTTTTCTGAGGTCCCTGAATTGGAAGTCCTTTTGCCTGCACCTCTGGACAGCTGCAGCAATAACTGCCTGACTCATCTGAGAACAGCCCCTCGCTTGGTTTTTCTGCTCCTTGCCTTGACATTACAGATTTGCCATCTCTGATATCAGTCCAAATGTCCTTTATTATCCCTGAGCTGTAATCATCACTCTGTTGGTTTGTGTTGTCCGAAAACATGCCAGTGCTGTACTGTTTACTCTCATCCTCTTCTAATGCTATACCACAAATGGACTCCAATTTAGATTTTTTGGTGAAGGTCTGATTGGATGCTGCGCTAACACTGACCTCCTCACACTTTCGGCCAGTCTCCTCTTGCAAAAAATCCAAGATTTCATCCTCTAGATATGTACCAGAGAGAGGAGGGATTATACAATCAATCTCTTCATTGCCAATTTGAGCAGCATCCTCCATTGGAGCATTTGCTTGTTCGTTGTCTGAACGAGTCTCCTCTGAATGTGACCACGGACTGCAAGTTCGTGTTGAAAGGTTAGAACAGTGTTCAGTTTCGTCAAAGGCACTATTTTTGGTCCATATTAGCAAACGAGACTGTTTATTAGAATGTGGGTCGAGACAGCTACAGACATCTGTGTTGTTTTCGTGACCAACGGTGAGTGAGTCACGGGGAAAAGGAAAAGTGGGGCTGTCATACTGCAGCTCAAAGAGAGAGAAGCAGGATGAGTTCAAACCAGATGGTTCACTGGTGGCCTCAGGGACAGGTGGCTCCTCCAGATTTCCAGATAGTTTGCTCAGGGTGAATGAAACACTATCAAGGAGGGGGGAAAGCCGAATGGGAGAGTCTCCTATGAAGCTTTCTCCATCTATATCTTCTGACGTAGATGGTGAATAACATCCCCACACTTGAGCCATATTTTCAAGATCCTCCATTAAGAATCCAACAGATCCCGAAGCCTCTTGTGAGTCTGCCCGTATTGCACTTTTCCCTTGCTGCTCAAGGCCATCTAACACTAAACAACATTCTGCCTCAACGTCTCTTTGCTCTTTGCTTTTTTGTCGAATCATGCTTAAGATCCGACTCTCTTGTATCGAGTCTGAGGCACTAGTATCCAATATGGATTGATAAATATCAACTTCATAGAAGTGAGTGAATTCAGACAGATGCTTGTCATCTAAATCTCTACTATCCTCTGGCTGAGGGCAGCTTGAGGTCCCAGTGAGTTCAGCAGTTTCATCTTCTGTTTCACCAGGCCCTTCCACAAAGTGCCCATCCACAAACGAGCCTGCTGCTAGGTATGCCCTCTGGTAGCTCTCATTGGCAATGCAGATTCCCTGGATTCTCTCCGGCAGCCTCTCAATGTCAGTTGACAAGGCAAAGCCATCCGAAGAGTCCATCTTGCTTCGATATTTTGTTTCCAGCTTGCTTTGTCTGCTGCTGAAAGGTACAAAATACTCTGTGATGGGCTCAGTGTACCAAAGTGGCTCCTCCATATATTCCTTTTTGTTTCTGGCCTCAACTCCGGACTCTTTTGCTTCCACCCAGCCTGGATCTTTATGAATTTCCTTGAGCGGTCTCTTCCCCTTTTTGTAAAGCTGTGGTTGTTTGGCAGCACCTCCCGTAGCGCTGCTACTGCTCCCTCCTGTGTTTCTTCGCTCTTCTTTGTCAATTACCTTCACCTGCAGCTTCACCTGCCCACTGTTGCGTATTCTCTTATTTTTTGCAGCCTCTCTGGATTTGTGCCTTATTCTAACTGCCTTGCTTCTGGATGACTTGGTGTCACCCTGGTTCCCACTTGAGCTTGAGCCTGCCTCACTAGAGCCAGATGACCAGGATCTGTGTCTGCATTTGCCCTCAGATCTGTGTCTGGTCTGTCTCTTAGAGTGGACGGTAGATTTCTCCTCCACTGCTGCACCACCATGGTATCGGTTTTCTTTCTCCTTCTTGCTCCGTCTTTGCTGGCCTCTTTCGTTGGTCACAGTAGTGATGGTACCACATGCCTCAAGGTTTCGCTCCTTTGCAGCCTCACCTTCACTGTTGCAATCTTTTGGGGAAGAGGTGTCGGTGCTCGTCTGTGGGGCTGCAGAGGATGATGAACTTGAGTATGCGCAGGCCTTAGCTTTGTTCCACACCGTCATGATCTCTTGGAGACAAACAGGTTTCTCTGACAAAGGAGGAAAGGCTTCATAATACCTGCAGTCACAACAGACATGAGAGAAAGGTTGATTTAAATGCATTCATTGCAATATAGTTGAAATAAAGTAATTATGGGTGTGTTCTGGGGCCACTTTTTGTAAATACAAAAATCCACCAGGTACACCGTGTCCACAATGATGTAGCTTACATTTCCACCTGGTCCTTTGAAGAGGGGGACTCAGCTCGCTCTGGAGACTGAGAGCCATCAGATTTCTTTTGAATCTGTTTTTCCTCTGTTAAAAAAAAACAAAAAAAACACATTTAATAGAACAACATCATATTAGAACAGTTATTACTCAACTTAATCTATTCCTAATCAAAAAATTTGCACTATGTTAGGTAAGGGAATAAACCAAACCTTTCTGTTTGTTTTGGATGTCCTTAAGTTTAGAGCAAAGCTCTTCAACCAGGCTCTCAATTCCAGAGTTCTGCACAGAAGAATATGACAAAAGACATATTTTTGAGTCACATTATAAATAATAATAATAATAGTACCGTATTTTCCGCACTATAAGGCGCACTGGATTATAAGGCGCACTGTCAATGAATGGTCTATTTTCAAACTTTTTTCATATATAAAGCGCACCGGACTATAAGGCGCATTAAGCGAAACAAAACAGTCAGATAAGTCAAACTTTATTAAACGCGTTCACAATAACTCTCAACATTGTTCAAACGTTAATGAGCGTATTCACAATAACTCCCAACCTTGTTCAGTCATAACACGTAAAAAAACCACAGTCTGATACTGCTAAATCAAACATTAGCGTATTCACATTAACTCCTTATAGGTCCTTATACACACACACTGTAATATTATGGTGAAGCACAGTATGTGTTACTCCGCGACGCTCCTGACTACGATAGCATTAATGCTGCAAGCGGTGCGGCTTTGTTAGTTTACCAAAGTCGTACTAAAACATTTTGACAGAGCGCCGTGAGCGCCGTGTACCACACAAAATCGCTTCGAGGTCAGTAAGCACAACATGAATTAATCCATATATAAGGCGCTCCGGATTATAAGGCGCACTGTTTTTGTTTTTTGAGAAAATTAAAGGCTTTTAAGTGCGCCTTATAGTCCGGAAAATACGGTACATATAAATATAAATATTGTGACTGGCCAATAATTAGCATCATGCAATTAAATTCATTACTTGATGTTCACATAAACCTGTCATAAAAAACTTGGAGCCTGAACAATAGTTAGCATTGGTCTAAGCACACTGACATCTAAGAAAACATCTGAGAACTGACTGATAACAATGTCAATCAACATTATGAAAGAGCATCAGTATTAGTGCTGCATTGTGGTGACTGTAGGGACCAGCTGACTGAACAAAATCATGCACAGGTAACAGTCCTAGAATCTGTCTGCTACTATTTGTGATTTTTTTTAAGAAAAAAAGATACAAAGAAAGCAAGCCCTGACATAAACACAAAAGAACAGTTTCCTTTCCACGAGCTATAGGTGAGAATGCAGACTTTCCAACAGCTACTTTGACCCCATATGTGACTCAAGAGAAAGAATGAAAGGCACGTGGTTGACACAAGTCAAACCAGCTGACTTGAGAGAGCTTAGGCATGCTTGGCAATGACTGTTCTAAATTTAGGTATGGTGCAGAAATGGTTTTTTAAAAAAACAAATAAATTAATAAAAATATAGGCTGGGCAATAGCATAAGAGATTGCCTCACCATGATCTGAAACTCCTGAAACATTTACTTCATTTCATGTTTGGCTTAATGTCTTCTCAAATTGAGCAACGTGATGTGTAAAAAACATATAAACAACAAGGGTTTGAAATAAACAAGACAACCAAGTTAAACTGCTAGCTTAGACCAAACAGGCACTGTCAAAACAAATAATTCAAACAAATCACAACATAGCTGCTCCTCAGTACCAGTCCTGTCATACTTTTTTTTAGCTCTCACTTCCTGTTCACTCTCCAGAAAATAATATTCCTTACCATGCCACCTCATGAAAGGCAAAGCAAGGTTTTCTCCTGCCCTGTGTTTCCTCTTGCATCATTGTGCTAATGCCAGTCAGCTGACAGCCGACCGAGTCTGCTGCTCACTGCTGCAATCCCGTGCAGCGTGTTCTGGTTAAAAAATAGACCGCAGAGTCCAGTCCCCAGAGAAGAGCTCAACACTCCTCCTCTTGCCTTGCAGACCCTTCCCCCTACCCTCCCCCCCCAGCTTTGTGTCATTCTCAACTAAAGCACACCTTCCTTACTACTGCTGGCCAGGAAAAATACGTCAGCAAATCTCTCTGTAGCTTTATACACAGAGAGTGGCATAAAATATAATCTATACTTCAGGAATGGATACTTACAAACAAACAAATGCCATTCCTTTGAAGGTCATGTATTCTAAGTGAGGACAACATTGTTTTATGTCAACGCAGAACTTTTCACTGCTGACCTTAATATAACCTTTCTAATGAAGACTAAGTGAAGGTGGGGACACCCAGCCAAATGAGGTGACTCTGCATTTACAGTAAGATCTCCCATTGTTCAATGCTTTAGCCTCCCAAATTGACAAGGCTTTAAACATGGACTATTCACGTGATTCATGTGATTAATATCTGCATGACTGCACCATAACGAACAACAAGGAATACCACAGTAACAAATTCCTGAAATAATTAGACGATATACACCCTAGTGCCTTCTCTACTCAGAATGTTTTTGATACTTCTCATTCATAAGTTTCATGAAAAAAACTAGAATGGAACTCAGTAGAAAGCATATGTCCGCCAAGGCCAAAAAATCACCAAATTGTACAATGTCATAGAGCTCAACATCATAAATATGAGAAACTGACAGAAGTGTCAAAAAATATTTCAATGTTAAGGAAAGTGCCCCTTTGCCCCTTTTACTGGATTAGCACCAAAACTTAATGGTACTTTTTGCATAATACTACTGACAAAACACACCAACAAACAGACAGTCTGGGGGTGAAAACACATCCTCCTTAGCAGATGTAACAAGGCAGGTCAAACAGCTTCTGCCTCAACATGAGTAATAAATGGTTTGCATTCCTCCAAAGTGAAACTGATTTAAGACAATAAATAAAAAAGCATAATTTTACCACTCCTCAAACGTAATTTGAATCACAGGATTATAACAATTAGGCAGAACAATGCTTACTTCATCAGATGCGGAGCGGAGGCATTGCACAGCTGCTTGTTTCTTCATTTCCTCAAGACTCAGGTCAGTCCCTCCTTTCTTCTTACTCTTACCCCATTTCTTCCCAGTTCCCTTCTCCCAGCCCAAGAAGATGTCATTTTCCTGTCAAACACAAACCGAGAAAAGTTAGTCACAAAGGACAAATGAGTGAACAGTAACAAGAAAAAAGGCAAAGAATATAAAGATTATACTTATTATATACTATACAACATACTATGTAAACTTATTATAAATGTGTATGAACATTTCTAGATATGCTTATAACCATAACAATTTGGACACAAACATAGCAAACTGCATATCATCCAATGTAATGGCGACAGAAATAAAAGGAGGAGTTAGTCAGTGGTACGAGTGCCATGACATGAAAGAAAAACCCCATTGTTACCCTCTCCTGGCAAATTGATATCTTCCTGTAAGAGTGCCATTATATTCCCCACATCAACTTCCCCTCCTGAATAAAACTCACTGTCCATTCAGATGACAATACACTACACAAACAAAGATAAACAATTATTTTATAAGCTTTTTGACTTGAGTAGAAGTATTTCTTTAAGGTTGTTGGAGGCCACCTGGTCCTGCAGGTCGTAGTCGTAACTGTCATGCAGGAGAAGGCTGAGGACATAGCGGGTGTAGATCATGGCATCAATCCCGCACTTCTCAAGCTCCTGGCCAAGCCAGCTTTGTACTGGCCCCAGTGACTGGAGCAGGGACATCTCTGAGGCAGGCAGGGGGCCCACAAGGGGGTAGGGGCAAGAGAGATTTTCAGGAGGAGCAGGACCGTCTGAATCGGTGCTCACTGGACGCATGGGACCTCAGGTGTTGGCCATTCTCAGGTGGAGCAGCATTGTGATGGGTAGTTATGGGTGGCCGGTGGAGGTGGGTATGGGGAGAGGATGAGGCAGAACCTATCTGGAAGAGGGGCAGTCACTCCAGCAGGATGCAGTGAAGGGGCTCTACATGTGGAGGCATGTAGTAGGTTTTTTTTTTCGTTTTTTATTGCTTTGAGCAAAAAAGGGGATTTTACTCGTCAGGCATGGCTTATGCTGCTGATAGATCTCAGCTGCTGAGCAAAACACAAGATGTGTTTGCGTCTCAGTTGCAGGGGTCCATTTTGGGGCTATGTCTCACTTCATCGGCACAACCTGAAACAGAGCAAACAAACCTTTAAAACAACAAAATGCATGCCCCCTTTGATTTTAGAAGGGAAGGAAAAAAGAGAACAAGTGATATAACGACAAATGTTATGACAGATCCGACCACTGAAGATAAGTTTTGTTCCTTATCCCAGGTAAGTTTTATCAGTTCATAGCCGTGCTAATGAGCTCCTAAGAGAGCATGAGCTCTTTGAATAATGCAGGCAGCAGCCACAATCTTGATGCATTATGTGTGTGAACCTGCTTTAAAACAAGTTAGCAATAACAACTGACACTCCAGAGGCTTGGGTTTAAACCACTGTGATGTGACTTTTCATCAAAATATAGCACATTCACTAGAAAAAGACTCTAATGTGACTGTATCTCAAACATCCATGTTATTCAAGTCTATATGTGTAATGTTTTGTAAATGCAATCTATCTCAAGAAATGACAGGAGAAGTGGTCATGACCTGTGGCAACATCTCTCTGCCTCAATAAAAGCAAGGTTTTGTAATACTTCTAATGCAGGAAGCAGCACTTTACTTATTACTTTTATTATTCCCTCCATTACAATCACAAAAACAACAGCTGTATAATTACAGTTGTGAGCAATAAAAATGTCCAAAAATGTTCAGAATTAGTGTCCGTGACAAAAGAACTCACAACCAACTTAGTGTTACTGTGTGGGAATCGCTTGCTGTCAAGTTCATGTGTTTCATATGGTAGCAGTAGATTAGAGAACCGACGCGAAGAGCAAATGGAGGCTGCACCGATTTGATTGGCTGGCCTAGTAGTCATTCAACAGTGGCATATTATAGGTTGCCTGTTAGAGACGTCAAAAGGGCAAGATAAGAAGCTTTGCCGTATGCAACCATACCATTTCGTCAGTCAGCGCCAGTACACAGAATAATATTGTGTCGGTTAAATAAATGCAGATTTGCAACAGCTGAAACGTCTGCTGGCTTTATCGATCATTGCTAAATATGGCTGACCAGTGTCTACAACCCAGCTGTTTCTTGTATAAATACTAGCCCCGGCAGCTAGCTCCTGACAGAACTGTCCACATACCAACTTCATCCTACAATACACGGAGGGCAATTTCTCCAACACGTGAAGGAACAAAATAATTCCGTTGGTGCAGAGTTAACTAACGCGTAATCCACTTTAGTACGGCTTTAACTTTGTGCAGATACTGATGGTCCGCCTGTACATTGCTGAGCTATAAACGATATATGAAATTAAGTACCGATGTCACTGTCATGTCAATACATCACAGAATCTGCGACTTGGTAACAGCTAAAGTGTCGACCGATGGTGTAGTGACTTGTGGTATTAACCCGGGTTAGCTAGCGTCACTTGGCAGGCAAGCAGCAAGGTTAGCTGGACCACCGACCTTTAGCTAATGAGCTAAGTTAGCCAAGTTAGCTGTCGATAGCTTCTCGCCCTTTGTCATGACAGTTTATTATTTTTACGATTACCTAGCATGCTTCACCAAGGTGAGACACGATACATTTCAGTTTAATTAGTTTAACCACGATATTTTCCCGTTCTGGGGAAGAGTAACGTTAGTTTGGTGTGTGTCAGGCAGGTGAGCGGAGGCAGCTTCTATACGGTGACATTAAAGCCCGACGGTTCCCAATTTAAGAGTTAGCCAGCGTCGCAAACGGCAGCGTGCTAATGTTAGGCCAAGTTTAAAGTTTCACTTGGAAGCACAGCACACAATACGGCCAAAAGTACACTATAACACAGCAAAGGTGTTCGATTCATTTTCAAACAAACGTTATCTTTCACGTACGCTTGTTATTGTGACCGAGGGGGAGGAGGAGCGGCAGCTCCGGCAGACTACTAGAGGACTGTCAGACGTTTTCCCTTCAAAAATGTGCGCCATGTCGTCATACAGCTCAAGAGTAAGCTGGCTAAACAAGGAACACTAAACACGGACAAAAACGCCAGAGTACAAGAAAACTCCCATCCGGGTCGCAAGTTTACTTACCTGCCGTGAGCTGAAGTAGAGAGAAGCAGCGAAAGGGGAGCGGCTATTTCTCTCCCGCTGCCGTTCCGAGCTTGAGCTCTGGAATCCGCTGCGGTAGCATCGCGTATCATGGACGCCGACAGAAATGGCGCTGTTTTCACGTTCAGTCCTTCTCCAACAACGTCAAGGAAACCGGCGACATTCGGGCTCAAGCTGAAGGAAGGTCACTCCTCCGTGACACACAGCGCGCAGAGCCACAATGTCCGCTACCAAAAGCCAGTTTCTGTCGGAGACGGACTATTGAATGCGCCACCCTCCGCGTTCGTATCTAGGCAACAAGGCAAACTTCCGCCGTCCTGTTCGTATAGGTTTGATTCCTCCGCTAGGGTATTGCATCAGAAGCCCAACTAGTACTCTCAGCATTTGTGCTCACGGTAAATTGCTGAATAACATTTAGCAGATTAAACTAAACACTGAAATTTTAATAAACGATCCTCTCCCCAGCCACCGTAGTTGGACAGTTCGCCATTTATTGTTAATGGTGGCATTTTCATCTAATGTTAGTCATGTTATGCTGCACAGACTACACACCTAACGAACAACAGGGATGACATGTCTGTGTGTGAAATTTTGCAACTTTATGACTGTATTTTTTTACAAAGCAAGTAAAATGAATTAGATTTTAATTTTCTGTTTAGACTCCTGTCTAATAATATGGTAGACAGATCTGACTCATACTGCTAGTAATTGTTAGGTCATAATAGTTGTCAATGTGGTAAGAACAATGCATCTAAACAGGCATAAACACCAGGTCCTCTGTCAGGAAAGGTCCTTTCCAATGGATTGATTTTACTCTAACTTATTTGGTATTACTGGGCCCTTCTGTTCTGGATATCAAGGATCACTTTTTGGTCAAAGCAGTATTGGAGTATTGGAGCTTTTGTCTTAACTTTTTATCAAGACACGATAGTATCTGCTCCTGCTACTACAACTGTGGCCTCTCCATTACTACCAGTGCTATTTATAGCACTGCTACTCCTCAAGAGCAAAAATTGTAAAGTGTGCCTCTGTCAAGTCTGTCAAAGCCTCTAGCCATTATGTGTGTGTGTGTGTGTGTGTGTGTGTTGAGGGTGGAGCTTATTCTTTACACTTACCACCTGCCCTCTATAAAGGGTCTATAGTGTGGCACACTTCAACTGCCCTCTGACCCCAGGGGTTGTGATCTATGGGACTGGATACGTCAAGGCCTATTGACCAGCTGTTTGCACGCCTGCTGCCACCTCCACACACAGGCGCACATAGAATGATACACTCCCGTGCGTCGCTGCCTCCTTGCAGTGTTACTAGTGGTAATTGTTTTTAAGTGTATGTGGAGCGAGTGTGTGTGTAGAGAGAGAGCAGAGGAGGTCAGGACAGGGTGTAGTTTGAGGTGTGTATGTTTGTGTGAGTGAGACAGATAATATCTAACAACTGACACATTATAAAGGCAATATCTGGAATTCTACTACAGTTCCCACGCTCCTCTGTGGTCATTTAGCAGACTAATCCCAAGTTCTGCTTTTGCTCTTTATCTAAAGTCAGAGCACTGCAGCCAAAGGCCAAACAAATATTGATCCTCTGCAACACAGAGGGTGAATTGATTAGGAAGTTGTGTGGGTTCTCACCAATATATGATACATACAGATACATAAGCTTTGACATAATCAACTGGAAGAATGAACACCAGAGTTGTTGTGTTTTGTCCTCTTAGTGCTGTCTCATCATCTGTTTTTGAAGGCTTTCCTATCACTGATAAAATCTCATTTGAATTTCAGCCTCAAGCACAGGAACATGCAACAATTCAACATTCACAGAGAAACATCCCAGTCTGCGCTGCTCTTTGCTCGGACAGCTTTCTCGTTTGCTAGTGTTAATTGAAAGTCAATTTGGAGCAGATGGCACAGTTAAAAGATGACCCATAATCCTCTCCCTGCAGGGGGTTTAGGGGAGTGGGGGCGGGGTGTGGTTAGAGGCCTCCGGGTGACTTCACTCTGAGGTTGAGAAAGCAAAACGTTTCCCACAAGGCTTTAGTATTTCCTTCCACCTTAACTGTGTGCTCACAGTTCTGTCTGAGGTGAAGCTGATCATCACCCATAGGGTGGGTCACCGAGGTAAATCCTTTATTAGTCACAGCTCACGAGCTAGATAACTAGACATGTGGTAGCCTATGCTGTGCACACCCACTTGTTTACATGGTCTCTGTGTCCTAATACAACCTGAAGCAACCTTTTTTTTTTACTGTCAGTCAATCCTGTGTGGTCCCCATCCACACCTACTGTATAATTTAGATCCTCTGGTACAAATCTACGGTGACATTTAGGATTATTCTCGGAAAAATTTATTCATGCATTATTTTATATAGAATGTAATCACAACGTGCCATTGGAATCAGTTCAAGTTCCAGGATTGAGTTGTACCAGCTACTTGTAAATACCTTATTTATGTATTTATGTAAATACTTAAATTTCTTAGAAACAACTACAGACCAACAACATATTAAAATCTCCCCTAGGTGTTTAATTGGGTTGAGATCTGGTGGCTGCAAAGTCCTCAAACTATTCAGTGGTTCCTCATGTTCTGTGTGCAAGTATCTGCATTTGCTATATTGCAAATCATACATTAAAATATAACTGTAAATACTTTGTAAACAATGCCTTGTTTTACTCATACATTAAGAAATGCATGTTTGAAAGTTAGTAGTACGCATGCAGTTTAGAATGAGTACGGAAATCATGCTAACCTAGCTGACATTACTTATTAGTAATTTAGTCCAGCATCATTTGCATAAGGTTTTGTAACTGTTGTCGTTGTTCTGGTGAATTACATTTTAAAATAACCCCACTTTACATAATATTTAATTAGCATTTTATCAAGTGTATGCTACAGTCAGATATGCCAACCACATTTTTCTCACTAAAAACATGTCATACTAGCATCTAACATTAGTTTTGTCTGTTTGCTACACAGCAGTTAACCCTGTCAGTTACTGGGTGTAAATATCTAGTAACTAATCTAGAGAATTAGTTTGCATGGTGCAGCCCTTTAATTTAGTAACACATAGATCTGAATTAAGTTTGAACTTTCAAAGAGCTGATGAACCTAACCAACATCATTTGGTCATGTAGTTACCGGCATAATGCTTTATAATTTAAGATCCTATTATTAGTAAAAACTGACCTCAGGTAATAAGTATTCTAATTTATGTGGCTCAACCAGTCAATCCCCACTTAATGAACTCTTATGTTATATGAGCATAAGTGCGAACTTAGTTACGAACAGCTAGTGCGCTACACAATGTAACTCAAATGTTAAAATGAAAACTCAACAGGAATAACTTTTCTGTAAGAATCTTCCATTTTTGTGACTGTAATTTTGAGCCTTTTCCACGAACAACCTGTAAGTATTGTTCATATAAAGTGTCATATTTTTCTGTTATATTTTGGATAAAGTGGAAAATTGAATTCATTCACAGATGATTGAGATGAGAGATAACTCTCTAGATACTTCCTGTCCCAGACTTGCTACAGGCAGTCGTTTCAGTAAGTTCTAAGGTAAATATATTGTATGTATTGTCTAGTGAGAAATCCTTTTAGACACTAAACATCACATCACATAACAAGATTCATATTAGGGGGACTGATGCTATATGGGTAGCAATCAGCAACCCACCATCACCTCCTGTTAAGATGACACACTTCTCAGGACACTAATCCTTTTACAGAATTTAAATACTTCCCCATGAAGAGACCAATCACAGCTTGAGGTATTAATCAAAGAGACCAATCAGCATCTCTGGGGAAGACACAGATCCCGCCCTAAACAAAGCCATATGACTTTGGTTCCTCTTTCCTATTTCCCGTGCTGTTTACCACTGTCTGCTTCTGTCTGGACTCTTTATGCACGCCTGAGTGCATACATGCATTTTTATCTGCTCTCATACAGACTGGTGTAATGCTGGCTGTGTCTGCTTGTGTAATGTTTTGTTTGCACTATGGCACTCCGCCTGTATATCACACCTCACCTCAGGCCATTCAAAAATCTAATGAAAAAAAAAAATATTTTACCTGCACTGGTGACAAACTACTCAGCTCCACCATCCATCCAACCATTCCTGTTTTTATTACTTGTGAGTATCGTCATTCCAGGTCTTGCAGAGGGAACCAGGCAAGAATTAAAAACAAAATCAGAGAGAAAGGAAGGGGTGTAATTATGTGTCGTGTTGAGAATGAATCTTAATCATGTTAATTGATTTGATTGTTGATTTTGATGCATTCCTTTGCAACTCTTCACTTATTTGCCGCCAGTATCTGGGGTGGAGAGGTGTGGTTTTAATGTGGATGCAGCAACACCAGTTGGACATAAACATTCTGTTGTCAAGTTTCAAAATGTAACTTAGTGTGTGTTTCCCTTCACTGCTCTTATGTGAATATTTAGAGTTGGGCACAACGAGATAAACAATTGTTGGGACTTATTCTCCAGTCTGGTAACATTAACTAATTTCAGAAGAAGAGGGCAAAACAAGCTCATGTAAAAATATAAAAGACCTCGAACTATTGAAAACCATGTGGGAAAACTTTATGGAAATACAGGAGTAAGCAGTAATCTAGAAAGAAAAAAAAAACCTCCTGTAACTCTCCATGGGCCCTCATCATCTGCTTCCATCACTGTTTTTTATGCACTGTTTTAAAAAGATAGAGTGGATTTTATGCGTACCACAGAGAACTGTATGATTCAGTTTCCATGTCCTTGTTTTGTTATATACATAGTGTAACTCAGGATAGAGTTAGTTAGAATGTAACAGTCTGTCTTGTGTCAATGCAAATTTCCTGTTTTATTTTGTAGTGCTGAACTCTCTTGTTGTTGCAGTTTCCTGTCCTCGAGTGTTTCCAGGCCTTCGTCAGCCACACCTGTTGCCAATCATTCACTTGCCCCTGATTCTCCTTGTCGTCATCCCCGTGTACATATTCAGTACACTTCCCTGTTCTCCAGGCCTCTAGATTGTCTTTGTTGTCTGGTGGCTTCACAGATTTCTAGCTTTTTTCCTCTTATTTGCTTCTGTTGTGTTTTTGCCTGTGTATGATCTTTTGAACTGTCATTGAAGACTCTGCTTATTTGAAGCCGACCTTACCCCAGTAAGTTTCCACAGAGTTTTTGTTCCCACCAGAGTTGTTACAGTGCAGAATGTAGGTGGGTACCCTGTTGGTACTGATCATGACCTGCAGCATCTCTGGTTCAAGCAGTACCTGCTGCTGCAGGAGGTCACCAGGTTCTCTCTGCAGCATGTGTCCGGCTATTTGCAGCCTGACATGCAGTTTGCCTACTGAATACACTCTAAAACGTCAGTGTTGAACATGTATGATCTTTTTTGTCTTTGTTTAGGAGAAGTCATTAGCACATGATCTAAAGAAGCTGATTTCCTTGTGGCTCCGTTATTATTCCAGCATAGAGCTCAAACAGTGGGTCAGTTGATACAGATCGATCAGTCTGATGGCTTTGGGTCATTGATCTCTACAGTTACATGAGGCCACTAGAAAACTTAACCTGTAGATGTCGTTAGGGGAAAAGGCAATATGATGGTTTTGAGAATGATCTTAACCCGCAAGGATGTCTACAGTTTTCAAAGGCATATTTTAAAACTAGTTTGATGTCAATCTTCTTGCAGTGAGAGAAAAACCTGGAGGCACTGGGGAGCATTCAAAGATTTCTGTGGGTGCTAATGGCTTTGGATAAATTCAGATATGTGCTGGCTGACGGTGACGTAAGGTCAAGATAGCTGAAAACGTGTAAATGTGTCCACGCTGAAGGACTTTTCTAGGGGTGCTGACAATAAAGAAGGACAAAGTCTCCTTGTCATGTGTTTCCCTGCCTGTGTGAGAGTGTGTGTGTGAGGAAGAGAATAACACAGAGCAGGCCTGTTTGCAGCAGGACAGTGCACAAACACTGCTAGTTTAAATTACATCACAGGCTGTAAAAACAGGAAAATGTGGATTACATCATGCAGTCAGTCTATCCACAGAGAGCCTGTTATCAGCATAGTGCTGGCATGAGTGTGCTCTCAATGCAAATAGCATGGGCTCACATGCCCTCTGTTAACCTGTCTGCAGACGATGAAAGGTTACTGATAGTTGGTTCAGCAATGCGCTCCGCAAACAGACCTCAGACAGTTTACTTTCTATTTCTCTTCTGCCGGCGACAGTGTTAACTCTCATTGATCGGAGCCTGCTTCACAGACAACAACAACAACAACAACAACAAAAACATTTAAAGAGAATTTTTCTTTTAAGGAACTGAAACAAATCAAAACAAAACCAAATTTATCAATTTGCCAAACAAAGTAAGAGAAATGTTCCAGCATTTTTGAAAATACATTTGTTTGCTTAGCAAAAAAACTGGAAGTAGAGGGAAACAGTTCTTGTAGGCTACAAATTATTGAGCATACAAGAATCACCTGTGTTTGGCAGAACCACACCAGTGGGGCCAGCCAGCTACTTGCTGACTGACTCATCATAGTCCCACTGTCAGCTGAACACCACGTGACTGAGTTTGAGTTTCACAACAGACTCCTCATCTGAGTCTGGGTCTGACTGAGGCTCAAACATGTGGTTGAGTCTCTCTGATGTTTTCTCCTCTGACCATCTTGATTCTCTCTGCTCCTGTCCTAGTGCAAGCATTGGGGGCTGGGGCACAAGGTCTGATCCAGAATTTCTCAATGAGGAAGTAAGAATAGATGTGCTTCCAGCTTTTTATGTAGGAAAACCATGTTAAACAAAATATTAATGATAGAGTATTTTCACATTGTTTAAAACTTGTGTGGAGTCTAAATAGACAGGTGGGCAGAGACACACACTCCCAATTCCAATCCGGCCCCTAAACCCACTCTCACTCCGTTTGTGTGGAGGTTCCACCACATCAGGTGTCATTCAAAGCCAATTACCCTTAAGTGAGAGTGGGTTATAAGTGCATGAGCACAGAGCGGAGGAGGGAAGCTAACAGGTAAACAGGCCTGAATCTGGTTAACACTTGGCAGAATGCAAATCCGTTGCAAATGATGTCAGTTGTTTACGGTGGTTCCAAAACCTTTTCAGCTATTGCGCATATTGACTACGTGGTCCAACCATATACCAGGCCTTGACCTAGTCTTGTTTAAAAACTACAGAGCCCAGTTATTTTAGGTAATTACTGACTGTATTTTGAAACCTGTTTTTAAAGATGGAAACAGTGGAGTCAGGAAGTGCATAACTACAGACAGATAGACAGACATGAACGCCTGCCAAAGTACTCAAAACTGCCTCTGTGGTAGTTCCTGCTACAGTAGGTGTCTCCAGGACCACATTTTTCAGTGATGACACACACACACACACACACACACACACAGACTCACAAAGTGTAAACAATACCAGCCATGATGCAATGGCTGCTAATCCTCAGTCTTATCCTTTAACACTACTACTTTAACTAATACATTTTGTTCTTACCTGCTTGCTTTTGCTGGTACTCTGTAAAGCACATTGGGTTGCCATTGGTATGAAATGTGCCGTACAAATGCACTTGCCTCGCCTTTCCTCGCCTAGTTGAGTGATGTTTAAGTATAAAAGTAAATGTGGCAATAATAACAATTTCATCTTCCAGGTGTAGCACCAAATCATGACATACATTATCTCAATGCATGTCACGGGGTAAGGTCAAGACCTTACAATGTTAGAACTGAATTCACATAATAAAACTGAAGTGTAAATTTGTATGAGATGAGCCGCAAGTAGATTATCTAATCCCAGTTTACATGATCCAGATTACCTAATCTTAAACTGGAATTTTGCTTGTGCAGGCTCATGGGTTGCTCAGATTTGATCGTTTGGCTGTTTCTTTTACACTTGTATGTTCATGTGTGTTTTCGTCTCTGCTTCAAATCTATTAGACCCACCCAGACAGGAGATGAATTAACCAGTCATCTTGATTAGACTGCTGGAATGTGCACGGCATTGGGAAGTGTACTTGGTGGCTTCTCTTCTCTGAGTAGATTCATAGAGACATTTACGTGTATCTTGTGTGTAAGTCCATCTTCAGTCGATCTCTCATTCAAAGCCTTGGACTTGTTGGAAGAACTTTGCTCTAGACTTGCTGCTTTTTCTTTTTCAGCCTGACAGAAATGAGGTACACATTTATTGTATTTAAACAACTACAAATTGATTCAAATTAATTGTGCAGTGTAATTGATTTCACTCTATACTGTGGGTGTTTTTTTTCCCCCGATGGCTCTATTGAGCTCAGTTAGGGTTACCATTACATCTCTGGATCTATTCTAGTCGGTGCTTATGGGTTTTTATCTTAAAGCTCTTCTGTGAAAATCAAATTACATCACACAGATCAAATGAAAGCACCAGTGTTGCATGATTCCATATGCCACTCCAGTGATTTAGAGTCAGTGAATTTCCTCATTCATTTCTCAACATTTCAAGGGAACAAATAAAACAGCCACCCCCTGGGGCCAGATAATAAAATGACAAATTGTAGGTATCAAAAAGAAAAAAACATGTGGTGGAGCAAATAAGCTGCAACACGACACAAGTTCCTGCACAAGGAGCCTAGTGCACCATGAGCCTGGTTATCGTGTGTGTAGGTCAAAGGTTACAGTGCTGACACTACTGTCTGGTATGAGTGAGGGCTGCGTTGTGTTTCTTTCCCCTTATTATCAGACTTTAGAGGCTTTTCACGCTTCTTGACCATGTTGATAAAGTCAGCACAACAAATCATACCAGTAACTCACACATACTGTTGAAGAAGGCATCTGGTAGGGGAGATAGATAGTGTTGCTCAGCTGGGTTAATAAATCAGTGTGCATCAGAGACAGGGCTTTAGTCTTCAAAGCAGGCAGACACCAGCATCATGTTTGACAGAAATGGCCTCTGTGAGACTAAGTTGACAGGAACGCACGGTATGGGAGGAACTCTGTAATATCTTGTATAAGCCCTGGCAACTGTTTGTTAGGCGACACACAAAGCTCCTGTCAACAGGTCGTTCTTGGGAGACAGGTTTTAAGGTGAAGGGTAATAATATGCCCATTCACATAGCCTTTGTTTGGCAAATTACCCTTGCATTGTCTGCTTCTCTTTTGCAATGCAAAAGAAACATATGAGTAATTATGTGTAATTATTAAGAATTTTCAGAATTAAGTGGAGCTATTTCTGGTATGAACACCGAATCATGGTTGTGTCTATTGTAGTTTAAAGGGCATTTCACAAGCTGATCTGTCTGCATTTGTCATAAAACTACACCAAACAGTCCCCCTGGTAATTCAGCTTGATTTCACGCTCTCAGTTCATGTCTGGTCACGACGGTGATTACATAATGAACCTGTGCTTGCATCATCAGGGGGAGGAGTTTGAAATGAACAGACATTATATAGTGTCACTGTGCAAGTATTCGTATTTCCTTCTAAGACCATTTCATAGCAGTAAGGTTGAAAATGGATGATTTAGTCAGACAGCATCTTTGAAGTTAAGATGACTTAAAAGTTGATTTTTGAATTTGAAAGACAACACCGGTGAATATTGGTTCATTCCTTGTATTGTTGTCAGTCCATTTATTCTCAGCATCTATGGGTCAGATCAGTGGATGAGGTTGGTATCAATATGCATTGATGGCAAAATAAACTGCATTGTTGGTGACAATGCTCTGTGGGTTTGTCCCTTTGAGTGCTCCTCTTCACATGACACATAGCTATTTGACCCATTGTTAACATAAAAACAAATGATGAACAGAAAAATACTGCTAACAGACACATTTCTAACAACTAATGATCTTTTCACACAAGGCTTCCTGGGATTTTGTCAGTAACGGCAATTAAATCCTACATGATTTGTCAGAATGTTTGCAAAACTGCAGTTTCACAAAGGAAGCGTTGAAAGAAGACGCAGTTATTGAAACATTGCTGGCTTATTTGGAATTTGGGATCAAAGTGTACATAGTGAACTATGCTGGTTAACGGTTGCATCTAAGCTTCCCGCCAATAGGTGGGGCTGCAGCCTCAGCAGGCAGATAACGTTTTGTAAAAAAAGACAAAAAAAAAAACAGTGTGCTCTGACAGTATTATGACCTAGAAAATGAAAATAAGGTTGTATGTAGGCTGCATCAGAATAACCACTTGGCCAGAGCAACTTACCTGCAGACGCTGTGATCCTGCCTGGTCTGAAAAACTATCACTGCCCATCACAGCAATTTTGACTGAGTGTTTTCTCACTTTTAGACTAGCTGACTGTCCATTTAATGATCAGCGAAATTCACCTTTGAACATCCTGAGTTATCGTACCTTCATGATGAGATAGTGATCTCGATCACTTGGCTCCTAAAAATAGAGCCTGGGTCCAAATGACTTGGCACAGTTTCTATGCCATCAGGGGTGTGTTTACAGACAGTGTTGCCAACTTACACATAGTGACAAATCTAGCAACATTTTGGACGAACCATAGCTACTTTTTAGAGAGTTGCCAGTATTGCCTGTTGAGCAAGAGGTCAAGCTTTCTTTCTGCAGGCACCCCCTCTCTAGCATCCTTTCTCCCACCCGTTCTCCCCTTTGGAGGATGGGGCATCATCAGAAACAATGAGAACAGTTGGGCCACCTCACCTCCTTTCAGCAAGGCACGCCAGGCGGTGAGGAACACTTGTATCTGACTACATTCATCTGGGCCCCACCAGATAAGTGCAGTCTCTGTCTCTAGCGCTCAGTACCATGGGGCCTCCCCCAATGAGATGGCCTGGATTTGAATATCACCCTAGTTGGGATTATTCTCTGCTTCCGGAAACAGAAGGTAGCAGACATCCAACAAATGTTCCACTGTTTCAAAGTGTGCGAAGGCCACAGCAACTTTCTCTGTTTCTTGTGGTACCACGACAACGACATTACCTAGGAGGTCAGTGAGTGCAACATGTCAGCAGCAGCCCTTCGCCTGCTGTGGCAGTCTATGGGTTGAGAAGAGCCATGAGAGAAGGAGCACGAAAAACGATCTGCGTCCGACGAGTGTTTTAGCTTCGTATCAGAAACAATCTGCGTCCATACGAACATACTTGAAAACGCATAGCTACACGACCCTTCACGTACACTGGGCATTTGCGTGCCTGTGTAAATAGGAAGCACATTGCCTACTCTCAGTTGTGCTCAGCTGATAAATTGCAGAAAAAACTACGAACGAAGAAAGCAAAGGCTGTTGTAGAGTTAAAATACAGAGTTCAACTGCACAACAGCTGCTAGCACAGACAACAAGGTCATCAACACTTGTAATTCATTAATCTTGTTGCTTTCACTACTGACTAGTTGAGGCTGATAAGACGCAATCAGGGAGTGACTGGTTGTGTCTACGTCATCGTTTCAAAGGTCTCCATTTTCACCCATCCACACTACAACGCAACCCCAGAGTTTTCAATGCGTTTAAAATGAAAACATAATAGTATGGATGTAGCCTGACACTGCTGAATTCAACGATGGCTTGATATCTGTACCCACCAATTACGAAGTTATCGACTTAATAAGAAAAACGCAGGCTCAGTTTGTCTCCACAAGTTTGCTTCGACCAGCCGAACCGTCTTGAAGGCCCTTCCCCCTGAACACTGCGCAGGTTCTCATACATGCTTGGAAAGGGAAGAGTGAGTCAAGGGGTGTTCAGTTGGACGCAGTCTGCAGCCTCATTGCTAGATCCCACTAAACCCTCACACTGGCTTTTTAATATAGAAATATTGATTAGAACATCTTTAATGGGCCTGCTATTTATATTTTCCTGTCTGATCACAATCTGAAGCTCATATTTTACTTTTTTTTTGACACAGCATCACACAGTGAAAGTTGACACATGGGTTGTTTTCAAATAACCCATTAGTCAAATAGCCTTTCAGTAGTCCCAGACATACTGCGGTCCCTAAGTAAAACCCAGTGACACCCCATGACAGCTACAAGGAAAGGAAAACACACTTGGTTAGAGTTAAGAGACAAAGAGCAGCAGTGTGTTTAGCATGTTTCGAGTGCTGGAAGTCAGGCCACGAGATGAGTTAGACACCCTAGGAGCTCATATGACCAGTGATGTGTGGCTTTAAAACAGAATGAGGTATTCATAAGTGCTTTACCTCCTCACATGGACTGAGCTGAGCAGTGTGTGTGTGCGTGTGTGTGCGCGTGTGTGTGTGGGAGAGAGAGAGAGAGAGTGTCGGTGTAAACCTTGCTTGACAAATATCCTGCATCAACACACGTTTTTGAGATTTAAGTTAAAAAAAAAAAAAAGAGTCATGAGTACACCAAGCTACACATTGTCTCCCTTTCAGTTCATTGATGGGGTTGATCAGAGCTCTGTCCTGTCAGGTCTGTTTGTTGAGGAACTGAAAACACTGGATGCATAAGTTTTGCATCTGTCTCTTGAAACCTGGGGGCTAAAACTCTTTCTAAATTTCTAAAACTTTAAATTACACAGATTGCTCTAGATGGGTACATTTACTAAAACTAGAAAACCTTTTTGGCCATGTTTAACTTCCATAGTACAACCTATCAAGTTTCCAACCTGTGGGCAGGGGCCTACTGATGGGCTGCGAGGGTATTGCAAGTGGGCCAACAAAGCATTTGCAAAACAGTACAGTTTTGGTGAAAAGATGTAAATGTTTTAAAATGAAATGATCTTTAAAAACATCAAAAATGTTTAAAAAATCATTTCATGTTTTTTTTGTTTTTTTCTCGTATGAAGGCCTGTCAGTCTGATAAGCCGGACCACTTTGCCACCAAACCACACATATACTAGTTTGCTATGTTAGTCTGATTGTGTGCTAAAAGATAACTTCCATGGCAAGAGTCAAGTTGGGATAGCTGGTTAGCAACAGGAAGAACTACAAGGAAAGTGAGTCAAGAGACAGATAGTGAATCGACAAGTAATCTCTTCCTCGTCAAACAAAAAAGGAAAAAATTGAGCTTCCTCTGCTTGTAGTCCAGTCCTGCATGTTTGATCATGATCATTAATGTAAAAAGTGCACCGTGGAGGCATTATATAGCCTCCATATTGTTACAGCGTTGGATGTGGGGCACCAACATTTTTTAAGATTTTCAAATGGGCCATGAGTAGGAAAAGGTTGGAACCACAGGTCAAGATAAATGGTAGAAAGTCATTAAAAAAAGGGTCATGGTTCATTTTCTAACAAGTCAATTTTAGAAATGTAAATAAATTCTTAATGGATTTTGGTGTAGATGCTCTAAGGTGACGTGTCAAGCAAGAGTAAAATAAATACTTTTTCACAACCTGGCAAGCCAAAATATCTTCTTATTAATAGCTTATGAGTAAAAAATATAAATAATTAAAAGCTCCTTTGTTTTGCCTAACAAAGGCTTTATCAGGGCTCGAGTATGTCAGTTAATTCTGGACATATCTCAGTGCTAACTACTCTAAAAACATGAAGCATTTTCTTAGCTTCCTGTGGCTTTCGACCATTTCCCGTGACCTGCTTCAGAGAACAAACCTTGTTTATTGACCTAGAATATAAAGTACACTATAAGATATAAATATGTGTTTGTGCTTTTCTGCATATTTTCTATTGCTAATAAAACTATAAGAGCATATGATGAGATAAAGAAAAAAAAAATAGAGCAGAACTCACACCTCACAATATACAATACATTCTTCGCCCCACCACACTTTTCCTTCCCGCCCGTACCTCTTGACTCCACAGCCACATCCTCCTCCACTTGGGACACCTCCCCATAATCCCCATAAGCCTTTATAATACCCCGGACACAGAGAAGGAGAGAGAGAGAGAGCGAGAGAGGAAGAGGAGAGTCTCGGCTTAATGGCCTTGCAAGCCGATTACAGGCCAGCCACGTTTCACGAACTGCACTGTAAGGCCTCAGGCTCAGCTCTGTCAAATCAGCGACAGGCAGAAAAGGGAGGTCATGCACACAGCAGCAGCTACTGTTTTGATGGGGACGGTGACAATTCTCTGCTGTACACTGTGTAAGTGCTGGTCAGACCTTTATGATATTGGTTTTTAAAAAGAGTTCATCTCCCACTAGAGGGCAGCACAGGTACTCAATTACATAACTGCCCCGACTGGAGAAAGTGTGTTACTTGGCCAGTGTGCTCCCTGGTGGAATAATAGAGCGATGACCTGACCTGAAGACAGAAAGTATGACAGAAGTGGATTAAGGAGCAGCGCGATGCCTCTGATCGGAGGATTAACAAACTAGCTGGTCCAAAAGTTTCCCCTCCAGTCTCTTTGAGTCTCCAAATCCCTCTGTTTTTTTGTGATGCCTGGCACCTCAGATTAATCATGTGTTAACACACAATGCACATCGGATATCAACTCCACTCAGGCTCAGTTTGGAGCAGAAAGAAAGATCCTGTTGCCCCTGCATGGAGAGAATTGACTGAAATAGCCCACTATGAACAATACATTTTTAAATTTGACAACAGGTACAAAATATTCAAATACAATGTTGAATGGCAAACTAGAGTGCAGTTGCCAGTGTTGATGTATGTAAAATGTTACCAACAAGATTTGTAAGAGATGGCCTGTACGCCAAAATATAAGATCACTTTGCTTGTCCAATAAGGTGTTATCAGTATATGGGAGAAATAGCCTTATGAAGACATATGACTGCAATGTAATGTGATGTTTGTCCATATTTGTTATTAGTGTTGTAGGTATGAATAGCAGCCATCTGCTTAGCACATCAATATTTCTTTTCTTTTGTCTTTTTTTTTTTTTTTTTTTAGTGTTATTGCTTTTATTGTCACGATTGTTACCTCTTCTGTTTGTCTTGCCTTTGTATGTCTTCTTTCTGTGCGACGTTGCTGTTTTTTTAATATGCAGTAAAAAAAAAAGAGTGACTTACAAGAAATGGCCTATGTCACAGCATGTGACCACTAAGATGTTTACATGATGCCTTTTTAGTACATGGTTAATGCATGTCCCCTCGTTCTAGTTAGACAGGAAACTTTGTTTGCTCAGTGTGACTTTTTGACCACCTCCTGAACACCTTAAAAATAACTTCCTATATGTACCTTTACTTTGTACTTCTTCCACCATTCAAATACATGTGAAGTTATTTTGCTATCACAGAAACATACAAAAATAAATTAGAGTGTATTTTGTTATTTATCTTTTAATGTGTTTCAGTTGCTATATATTGCATATACTGTATATATGCAATATATAGCAAGTTAATAGATATGCAAAGTTCTATAAATATTCCATATTTTTTAACCATGCTTTTGTGTTGTAAATGTACTGTATGTGTATGAATTGTTTTGTTACTCATGGGAAATTGGGATGAGAAATTTTTCAACTGTTTTAAGGAGCTACATTCTGAGGAACAAAAGCAAGCCCTCATTTCATCTGAATTACTGTAGATTGTTAGTGGTCGTGCTGTGGGTTTTGGGAGAGTTTTTTTTCCATCCAATAGCGAGCATGGAATTGAAACCTTTTTTGACTCTGTGGTGGCATCAGCCATCCTCTGTAGAGTGGTCTGCTAGGGTGACTTCAGCGGTTGACTCTGTTCATTCATTTATCTTACTTATTTTGTATTTATTTTACTTATTTTATATTTATTTAAATTTTTGTGTTTGTGTCACTTATTTTGTTAACAACCTCTGTTTATCATCTTGTCTTGTCTTGTCTTAAAATAGAAACTTCTTCAGTTTCAAAAAGCTTTGTCCATGGTCACACAACAGCTGACAAGCACGAACAGGTAGACATGTGACTTTATTCAACCGCTACGAAAAGATTTACCAAAGGCATTTCATGCTGCTGTTGCCGCCATTTGGCCCCACCCAAGGGTGCGGTCAACCTGCTCACTTCTTGGGACAGCGGTTGTGGCAGGCGCAGGTCAGAGCAGCTACCATCACCACAAACTCGCTGAAGTCGACCTCAGAGTCTCCGTTGAAATCCAGACCATTCAGCAGCTTGTCCACCTCACCTGGGTTCTTCGCTGCCTGTACAGACCAACAAAACACAGTCGATGTTGTTAGATATTGTTAGCAACAGTTCAACAATATGTTCTTTTATATGTACCTCCTCTCGTCCCATCAAACTGTTTTTTTTAGTATCAAGAGTGTTTTATTCAAGTTTAAGATCTGAGGGCAGAGAACTGGCATTTAGTTGAAACTTATTGTTGAGGCAGATAACAGTGAGATTTACTCTTCAAAAAGTGTCAAAAAACTCCACCTTAACAATAAATCCAAAAATGCACAGCTGATTAAAGGTCCAATATTTTACAAAGTGAGAGTTATATGTCTTTTTTGATTATAGATCAGGTCTAGGTTCTATATTAATACTGTGTGTGAAGGATCAAAGCCTCAGTCCACAGAGAAATACATACAGCTACACCCCAAGCTTTGCTCACCCAGAAAAAAAAAAAAAAGTTTTGCAGGATTTGTCTTCTCTGAGTGTTCTCAGAAAAACAGTCTGCCAATCAGAAAAGAGGCTCTGGACCTCACCAACCTTTTGTTACTAGAGCTCCAGGGAGAAGCTTGAGAGAGATATGAAACTACAATGAGATGATGATGATATCAAAACTGTAAAAGTGTAAAATGTGGAACCTTTAAGTGACATGGTTTAGGATTGTTTTAAGCCATAAAGAAAATAAAAGTTGATGTAAAAACCTCAAATAAAACAGATATGAAACTTATATTTTCAAAATGCACTTTCCACCACTAAGTCATTATAGGTGTTGGTGGCCTCTTTTGTTAGTCAACACTAAGCTCACAAAATGCAGAATATAGCAAGGTTAGTAGATACATTTTCTAAGTGTGAGCATATGTGCCTGAGCGTCATTAGGTGGGTCAGTGCTGTCACTACCCTGGTCAGCACAGACATCCTTCCCTTATGGAGAGGGGTGTACGGTACCTTCAGCAGTCCAGGAAGCTCCCTCTCCAGCAAGGTCTTGGCCTCAGCTTTGGTTAGGGTGTCAGATTTCCCCTGACTAGCAGCGTACGTATCAAAGGTCTTCATCAAGATGGCCATGGCTGTCTCTAGCTGGCTCATGGTTGCTTCTTGAGAGCTGGTTAAGAGAGTCAAGAGGAAAATCGAAAGACAACACGGATCAACAGAGCAGTAGATGTGGCAGGAGTGGAAGAGGAGAGAGGGGGCTCTTTTTATACCTTCTGAAAAATGGGTTTGGCACCATTGCATCAAAAGGTCAGGTAATACCATGAGTGTTTGATGAAGGTGTTCACTTCACCTGTGTCAACACAACCTCAGTCCTGCTACGCCCAGTGTGCACATTGCCTCACAAACCGAGCTTTAGTTATTTATTTATTGATTCAAAGCAAGGTCTTTTCAATAACCACATTATGTGATTTGCATGATTTGAAGTAAAGTAAATCATAATTATTTTATTGTGCAAGGTATTAACTGTGCACTGGTTGTCACACTGGGTGTCTTCAGTAAATGCTGTTGAAACACGTGAAGCCGCTGTCACTTCATCCACTGCGGTTGTCTGTGCTGCTGTGTAGGAGTGGACTTCAACCGCGAGAGGAAGCTTGAAACAGAAAAGCTTGCGCTGTGTAAAAGTTCATGAGTTGTGTGTGTCTGTTCACAAGATTCTGTTGTCTCAGGTGCCCTGGGCTGGCCTTGTTTCCCGAGAAACAGTGCTCTGTTGTAGTATATATACAATATACTGTCTGTTGTGTTAAAGCATTTCTCTGGTCACACAACCAGTAACTCAGCTGTCAAACACAAAGAGAAGGACACATCATGTAAAGCCCGACATTTTGTATCCACAGTTTATTAGTGCAGGATGCATTTCAGGAGCCGGACACATCAGTTTGGACGAAATGTTTCAGGCCCATTAAAGCAGCACGTGAATGCAGTGTACAGTATTATTGTATCCCGCTGACGTGATGAATTAGTATGTTCAGAGTGCATGTTTGCAAACAGCGTGAGAGCATGAGAAAGCTTCAGTCACGACGCGTGGTGGTTAACACCTTTTGCAGGTCATATGAGTGGGAATGCAGGTGAGTTGAAGCATAGTTTAACTTGTGTGTGAAGGAGTGTCTTTTTGTAGCCTTACCCACTTCTTATCGACCTGATACTGGCTGACTCACCGGGACAAGTGTCTCCAATCAGAGCAGTATTTATGAACTTATTAATCATTACCTTCAAATTATGACTTTGTCATAACCACAAATAAATCATGTTGAAGAGACGTGGCACCATCATCATCTGCTTGTCATAGGTTATAGTGCCATATTCAAATTGCAGAAGCTGTAATGTCTCTGGATAAAAGCAAAATATGTCACAACACAACAAGAATGAAGCATTGTGCTGCTACAGAGATACAAATGATGCTCTCCAGATGTGAGGGCACGTGCTTGTTTGGTACACAACCCAGCAAAAATGGCATTATCATGATTTTTGGAGGATATCTTTTGGGACAAGAAAATTGAAAACGTATGTATGAAGTGCTCAGTCATTAGTTAGGCTAATTCCTATTCTACTCAGATCACTGGTGAGTAACTATCTTAGAGCAGCTACAGCTTCAACTTTTCAGTACTTTGGGATGTTGAGTACAGTTATTCTACAAACAGCGTGCTAATGCATTAGCACCTTGACTGAGCAGAGCTATTTAGTTGAGACACAGATCAAAACCTTAACCTCAGACTGTAAATATGTGTTGAACATGATATAATCCTTTAAAGTTAGAGGACAAAGAAAACATTTCATAAGTCAGCTCTCCTTTTATTTACATGTACAATAAGCATATGTGCATTTACTAACCATGGCTGGCAACTCTCCGCTAACACCGAGTGTAACCCCGTCATCAGTCTTCTACCAACATGGGGTCTGGACATTTTAGAAAAGGAACACACGACCTCAAAAGCAGAGCACGTACCACTCTGTGTGTTCTGCATCAGTTTAGTGTGCCTTGTGTGATCAACACACACAGACCAAGGCCGGGGAGAAACCACTTCGACTGTCACAGGCGGTGTTTCCACTTCCTGTCATTGACCTATTATGGCGCGACCCCATAACACCACAGTTTCCACTCAGTGTCCTTAGCATGAGCTGAAGTCATTGTGAAACCGACATGTTTGCTATACAGTCAATAGCACTCACTAATGTAGACCACCGACTAGCTTATAGTATGATCAAGTCACAACAGAAGCAACTACTTCTCTCTTTGTCTGCTACCAGTAAATCTGTCTATACATCAACACACACCTTGTTATAGCTGAAATGACCTTAGACCATGAAGATGAATAAGAAGTAGTTTCTAGAAAAATATAAAATATATCATATTTGCACACGTATAAAATCTTTCACATAATTCAGGTAACGACAAGACAATGAATGTACATTCTATATGTGTCCATTCTGGGGAAGTGGCCCCGCTGTACATGCAGAAAGGTAAGGACAGAAAATACTAGAAGATGGAGAAATTCCACTGAGCAGATCCTCATCCACTTTCTTTGGTCTGCACACGTTCGAAGTAATCAAAGGATTCATACACTGGCACCTGGCACTGGAAGAGACAGAAGGACAGAAACAAAATGACTGCAAAGTCACATACTGTGTGGAGAGAGAGTAGCAGGAGCTAAACATGTATCAGATAAGGCTCTTAAAAAGCTTGAGGGTGTGAGGGTGCTCAAAGGTTACGAGACCTTTGCTAATGTGTAGTATATAATACGGAGTAGGCGTAAACAACAGGCATGATTAGTCAGAAACAAGATGTCAATCAATCCCATGTAACAGTCTTCTATTAAATCCCCTCTGTGTTACTTGTGACAGTGTATCAAGCCTGTTATTTGTGGGGTTGTTGTACCGGTTTGCCTTAAATTGCTCCTACATAAAAATACCTTACAAAATAATGCTGCCTAATCAAGCAACACCACAAAGTGGATCCTGAAACGTATGGTTGTGTCAGGTTCAACATATAGTTTCCACATACAGTTTACAGTAGTGAGTAAAGGTATTAACAGTTACATTATAACAGCTTCAACAAAAACAGCAAATTTAAAGTGAGGAACTATTTATTTCACATCTGTTTAATTTCACTGTATGCGTGGCCGTGGGTTACAATTTACAAGAGTTACAGTTTTATGTGTGTAAAGTTGATCGTAACTTATAGGGATAAAGGGTATAGGGATAAACACAGCATGTGTGGACGGATAATTAAATATGTTCTCAAAATAGAGATGTATGTGTATATATATATATATATATATATATATATATATATATATAACTTTTTATCATTTTGGAGGGCAGCTCCAAAATGACAAAAGACGCTTTGTAAACTATTCTTTTGAAAACCAAAAGCTAATTGCACTTTTTTTAATTTATATTGGCATTGTCCCGTAATTTAACCACAACAATAGATTTATTTTTTTATTTATTTGTTTTTTACAGTAAACTGATAACTACCTCTCAAATCATATTTGCGTACATTGAATATTTTATAACACATAAGATAATTTAATTTCATTGAAAATCTAAATAAAACTATAAAATCCCATTTGGTTTGGTTGTGGCTTTAGAGAACGGGTCTACACAAGAAGAGTTCACACCATTCACCACATTTCACACACATTCTCTCAAACCTCAGCTGATACACATTTTTAATAGGCCTGCCGAAGAGCATTTGAAGATTAAAAGAAAAACAATGATATGATGAGAATTTGACTGCGTCAGCACAATGCTCCCACTAAAATGTGGAACAAAGTCCCTGTTGTGCCTCCCCTCCACCCCACCACTACCATTACACTCACCCACTGAGAAGATCCTCTGGAGGAGCTGGTGCTATGTTTGTCCATCTCTGCCTCCTCAGAGTCAACATGGGGAACCTCGTAGATCACCCTGACTGCTTGTGCTGAACCCGTGGGCCACACACACACACACACACACGCACAAACAAACAAACACACAGACATGATTAGCAGGACTCTTCCACAAAATGAAATGAAAATATACAGAAGCAACACATTTAAGCTTTATCTTAATTTGTCTCTGCAACTAGTACTATTGCTGCTGTTACTACTACACACCTACTATCTACTAATAATACTACGTTCCACATTTTCTATCCCAACTCATCTGTTGTCACAGCAATGGCATGGAATCCATGTATACAGATCACAAGTTAATTGTACTGTTAACAGAGTAACAGAAATTGCACTGGGCCAGGAAACCACTGCCCCCAGTTCTTCTGAGTCAGTTTTCTCACCTCCACTTGTACCAAATTGGCTTACGTCGCATACATCCTGTATGGCTAACCCCATTGCAACAACCAATTCCCTGTTATACTCAGTGGCCAGGGGGTGTACCACAAGGTTCGATTCTTGGTCCCATACATTTGAAATTGGCTCATGTGGTGTATTTGAAATGATCCCAAGTTGTATATTGTGTTGTGACCACAGCTACATTGCTGTCCATGTAAACATCCAACACAATGCTAGCAGGGTTAGGGTACTCAGGGTATATACAGAAATCCTGAAGTTTAAAATGTAATACCTTTTAATACCTTTTTTGATACTTTCTCAATATTTTTAAAAACCAACACAACATTGAGTTGCAACTGTTTTAATCGGCAACCTTTCTAACTTTCACACTGATTTTGAGATTTATAAAACTACACACTCTGGGCCAATACAACAGAATTTAAATAGGGAGCATGGGTCAACAGAAAAGATTCAGAGACTCAGTGATTTTGAACACATAAAAAATTGATTATATAAAAAGTTCCAACAAACTGGCATTCACTACGTGAGCTGGTTATGCCATTACAACCAGTGAATGGACTTGAACCTGTTTAACACCAGTGTCTAGACACCACAGAACCTCTGCGCACAGTGTTGGTGTGGTGCCCGTAGTCACCCGGGGATCTGCCGTCGGTGTAGCCGTAACGTTGGTTTGGATGGTGGCACTGGTTTGCGGTGATGTAACAGTAGCAGCAGCACAGAAAGTAGAGATTGATAACTGCTCTCCGCATCCGCACATTCCAGATTCATGGCTGGAATGTGCGGAGAGCGTTAACCCCCATCCAGCTGATATTGATGTTTTTTTTACAAACCGAACAGTAAATCTGCTGGTTAATCCCTACTACAGGCCTGAGCCAGTCTTAAACGCCAGTATCCAGTTCAGGCCGCAACATGTTTGAGACGTCGAACGACCATTGAATATAACGTCAGTATCATGTATATTGCCTAACTAGAATGACTGAGCCTAATCCCACATTTAAATAAACTTACGCAAACTTTAGCAGATAAACTTTTAAACACAAATGGACAACTCATAGTTTGAAAAAAAAAAACAACCTATAATTGAATACCTCATAAAATGGCGTTTAATACATTTTAATACCTTTTGCTAATTTTATTTACTACCTTTTAATACCTTTAAAACCCTGCGGACACCCTGGCACTCCGATAGAAACTAGGATGCTCTGGCACAAGAACACCTAGTTCGGGGTTGTTCCGTCGGTTCCATCAGATGCGCCTGAGTCAGACGGCTGACAAACACGGCTGTGTAGACACACCGTTAAAATGGCTTGAAACACTGTGATATTTATGATTTTCTCCTGCAATGGTGTTGTCTCAATGTTCTCTTCCTTTAAGCCTTTATAGCTGCTCATTTTCTGCTACTTTTTATTTCTGTTTTTCACACTAAGAGCTGAAGCAAACCAACCTTCCAATCAGCTTCCTCTAAACCCCTGGATAAATCATGGACTCTGTGCCAATCTGTACCTCAACCTAAGTTTCAAAGATTTTATATAATTTCTCAGCCGCAGTCTGCAGCTACCACTACTAACCTTTTTGTTAATTTTAGAAATCCACTTATAGCCCTCTTTACTAGGCACACCCCAAAACACAATCCAATACAACAGCTCAGCCATAAAGTCTACCTTTATAAAGATAATAATGATCCGTTTTTCCATCTGTCAGCCTTTTACACTGCACAAAAACAAACACTAACACCCGCTAACACAGGGCACAATGAGCATTCCCTCATGGGTCGAATGACTCTGCAGAACTCAGGTGTTTATCAGCTCCAGCGCTGATCAGCACGCATGTGAACATGATACCCAGGCGAATGCGAATATTTACACGCATATTTTCTTTGCTGTGACATCTTTCAGAGGACACAAGTTCGCTTTTTACACCAGAATTAGTGCATATAAGAACGTTTTTTTAAACGTGGGTAAACCCGCTAAAAAAAGTTTGTGAGTTTTTAGAAGTTATTGAGCACATCCCCAAGTCCAGCACGGTTACACCTTCCGCTGAGAGGGTGCTGCAATCACTGCTCACACAAGTGTCTGCACTGAGGATCCAGCTCTTACAGGGGAGGACGAACCCCAGGACCGATCCATTTCACCAGTCTGCACAGCAGCTCCCAGTTTCGCTCAGGTGTTAATTAGGTTTTTTTTTGGTTTTTTTTTTTTACACCAAAAATAGCTCATATAGGCGGGTTTTTAAAATGCAGGTACACCCACTAAAAAGTGAATGAATTCTTTTCACACTGGTGTATCTGTAGTTTACTGAACTGTGCATGGCGGCCCTCTGTATAATACCACTGAAATTTTGGGGTTTCATTTTTGGAGGTTTTGATCCCAATAAATCTGAAGTGAATTTTGTTTGTGAAATTCAGAGCGCTGGAAAACTACATTAAATTAATCACATGAATTACATTTCAAAATCAACAGCAGCATCTCTTTCAACAAGCAGTTATTGTTGTTCTGGATAATTCACAGACTACTTTCTACTTTCTATTGCCATCCATTATTTTGGGGGGAGACAGATGACTCGGGGGAATTGAGCAGAACCTAACTGCATGGCTAGATACCGCTAGAGGTTGGGAAACGTTTTTGTAATGTGGTTGGATGAAATATTTAATCTTACAGGACATAACATCAGTTGAGCTCCTGATAATAAAGCTACATTTTTATTTGTACCTTGTCTCCTCCGCAGAACACAGAAACACACAAGAGTGGTGAGGAGCAGCGGAACCGCTACAGCCACGGCGACTATGATGGTGACTGTTGGGGATGCTGGTCCTGGATTTTGGTCTGAGTGTTGGGAGAAAAAAGCAAACACAAACATTACAACGATAATTGCACGACTGTAAGTTTTTTGGGGGTTTTTTTCTCTATCTAAAATATGGTTGGTGTGTGAATTGGGAGGAGCATCACAAAAGTTTCACATTTTCTTTAGAAATCTTGCATTAGTGTTTTATTTATTTAAAACAAGCAGTATTCAGCCGATCTAAGGTTTACAAAGTGATATAAAGCCTCATATTAGTCAAACCCTTAAAGCTTTAGTATTTTGTCACCTACCGTCATCTGTGTTGCCTCCTCTCTTCTCTCTGGCTGTAACTGTGATGACTGTACCATTTCCTTCACCAAAAGTAAGAACTGGTATCTCCACATTCACTCTGCAGATGTATCTCGCTGAATCATTTGTTGTGATATTAGAAAAGATCAAAGTTGAACAGGAACTTGATTCATTTTTCTGAGATTCTTGAGTTTCATTCTTGAAGCTGTAACGCTTTGTCTTAATTTCTGTTTCTTTCCACCAGTTAATTCTCGTTCTGTCAGACTTCTCCGTCCAGCAGCAGCTGATGCTCACAGTGTCCCCCTCCATCACAGAAACATCAGGAGTCTGGGTGACAACTACTGTGCCCGTAGATGACTCACCTATAAAGAGACAGAGGGATAAATGATTTTCAGGTCTACAATAAGACTGTGCACACTGCATCATTAGTTAAACACATCAGGCTTCAGCACTTTACAACAACATCAGATGAGATGTTCCACATGGACATAAAATCCTTCACACTGATTTACCAAACAAATACACTAATAAAGAAATAGTGGTCAGTTTTTTAAATGTGTTTCTTCTTCAATGAAACTAATGCTCTGAAATGTGCTGTTCACAACCACTTTGGTCAGTTCAAAACATTTAAACTGTTGAAACATATTGATCCAGATCATAAAATATTCTAAATACTAATATTAACTGTATTTAAATTATAAGGAACAAGATGCTGTAAATCCAAGCACTCTACGAACATTCATGTGTTACCAGTTTGAACAACGGGGACCTACAACATTGATCCTCTGACACTACCAATAATTTCAGTAATTTGGAGCTTTGGTCATAGTTTTGACAAATTCACAAAAGCACAAACTCTGCCCGGGAACAGATCTGATATTAAAGTTGTGTTTCTACTTACTCCAGGATGAGATCGCACAGAGAGAGGCCAGCAGCAGACTCCTGAGTAGGAGCTTCATCTTCTCACACCGCTTCACCTCTGAGAACTGACACTCATCTCTTCACGGCTTCACCAAAGTCCCTCCCACAACTTACTCACACACACGCACAAAAGAAACACACTGGGCATCATCTTTTCTCCACAGTTTCAGAGAAGTGTGAAAAACCACAACTTTGTTTCTTCTTCCTTTCGACAGAGCAGAAGGCAGGCATAGACTATCTGCAAGACACTGCAGCTGAGATTGTTTCCCTCTTTTCTGTTCTCATGACGGAGTTTGAGGGCAGAGGTCCCCCTTTACTTCACTGTGACAGAAATCCTGAAATCGGTTTCCAACAAAATAGGCATGAGTGTTTTGATACCTGCCACGCCCTGTCACTGTGAGCCACAGTGAAGGCAGTTTCTCAATACTTTTGTACATAACATGATAATGCAACATAGGAAGGAAGTCTCACACCGCCGGATTCAGTAGAAATGAAAACAAAAATGTGATGTTCCTGTGTTTTGTATCTGACACATTGATATTCAGGTACACCACACGGGCCTTTGGTTTGAACAAAAATAAGACAGTTACTTGATCCATCTCAGTCGTTTTTGAGTACAGTGTAACTGAGATGAACTTGAGATGATGCTTTGTGAAAGATACCAACATTTGGAGATGATGATTTGTCAGTCAGTGGTCCACAAGCGACCCCTTGTGGTCCGCGGGTAAATTTGTTAAAATATCATGTTTTAAATTTAACGTTTCTTAAACTGTCTGCAAGGGACCACAGAGCCGACAAGCAAGCAGTGTACACCTGTTCTTTTCAAGATTAAACCGACTTGTATGTCAAGTCAAACCTTATTATTCCAGTTGGCTGTTCTGCAGTGTTGTTGGACTTTTAGCAATGCAACCAAGCGTTTTGCAATGCTACCTATTCACGTAGCTATGCCTCTTTACGTTTATGTTTCAAAACTTAAGCCAAAAATGATCAGCGTGACATTTGAAAGGAAATGTGGATGAAACTAATGGTTAGCCTGCCCTGGGGTTGTGCTAAAGTTCACCTGTGGCCTATAAACTGTCAAACACAGATAACAGACAAGATCATGGACCAGTGGCTTCAGACCAGGTCAGTTAAAAGAAAATCAAATGAAACCTCGGACATATCGGACACAACCGGCAAGTGTTAAGTGTTCAGTTTTACTAGTAATGGAATTACCACAGCTGAGAGTCATAGTGTGTTTGATAACATCCAGCCAGTGTTCATATATGTGTGACAATGCTGATGCTACATAAATAGCACCTCTTGGTGCCGTGCAGTGTGTCTGTCTGCTGTTTGGTGCTTGATGGGGAACGGCACAGTGGTTCTATCAGAGCATCTCTTTGGAAACCGCTGTCTGCTGCTGCTGCTGCTGGAAATAAAGCTGATAAGAACACAATTGCAGAAATGTGTTGTTTTCTAGATTAACTGTAAAACATGAAACTGTTTATGGTAAATATGTTCCTTCTAAGTGCTGTATTTAAAATACACAGAGCACCAGCGATGAGAGTTTAATGTTTTGTACCAATGGGAAAGTCAGTGAGATGATAACGTCATAATAATAGACTTTATCTGTATAGGATTTTCAAAACATGGTGAACAGGAGAGGGTCACAGTGGTCTAGATTGTTCTTAGATCTTCTCTCTCATCTCCTTCCTCTTCTTCCTGGTCTTCTTCTCCTCTTTGGGCTGAAGTGAGTGTATTTTCAGGAGCAGCTGAAACATGAATGCACTGACTGAGCTCCGTAGTATGTATGGTGTGGATGCATGATTTAAGAAGACTAAAGACCAATTCATGCTTTCCATGTCTGCATGTCAGCCAGGGTCCATGTGACGTAAATTTCATCATCTGCCCAAGTCAGTCAGGGCCCACACAGACCCTGTGCTGACATGTATGTGCAGTCAGATCCCGCCTATAGAGAGCCTGGCCACTTCCTATTAATGCTGTTTGTACTGACACAGGCTGCAGTGAGTGGATCTAAATGGCTAAAATAATTGCACCTGCTGCAAGAAAAAAAAGCCCAAATTTTATTTTAGTTTTTTTTTAAATAGTAGCAAATACCTATCACAATTTAAATGAAAAAATACTGACTAACTAACTAACTCTGTCTTACAGGGAGGGCGATTTGGCCCATAAAATGTGTTGTGTTGTGGTCCACGGTGACTATCAGTGGCTGCTGCTTGAATGATGTGTGCAACCAAAACATTGAATGCAGTAACGTGGCTGTGGTGCGTGACGTCAGAAATACTTACAGAAAGGATTTCACTACAATTAAAAAGAAAAAAAATGAATCTAATGGAAGTATATCTATTGTCTCTACCTCTTGTCTCAAAACATAATGAAAATTGGCATAAAAACTTTATCCCACAAGCACTGCAGCTCCATAGGCCCCCATTCATACTGGACTATCTTGCAAGTGCCCCCACACAGCTATAAGTTCTGAGAGTGGACGTTCTCCCTATTTTAGAGGGCCAGCCCAAAAATTTGAGGCGCACTTCAAGAGCGTTGACTGTCCACGCACCAGACCAATGAATCACACACTCGTCTCATGCACTGTATTGCATGGTACAACGCACAGCTTGCTTCTCTTCCTTGGTCCTATTCTTGTTAAGTAGTCACACACACTGTTTCTTTTTCTTGACTTTTTCATGCTGTTAAGCCAAACACCACAAACAAAGGAGCTCAAGGAACATCGTAGTATGAATAGAAACTCTCTGAAGGAAAGTGGAAAACCATGACTTGGTCTTTAGAGCTTTAACATTTGGTAATTCATCCTCTGGGGGTCATGAATGTCTGTACAAAATTTCATGGCAATCTATCCAGTAGAAGTTAAGTTATTTTGATCTGAACCAAAGTGGTGGATCAACAGGCAACTTACAGACTGACACAGCAACATGTCTGAAAACCTTTTATATAATGGAGTTTGAATATTGTATTGTACCTGCTTTGTGTTGCTGGGGCCTGGTCCATCTGTTCTTGAAGTAGAAGAGGGTTATGAGAAGAACAAGGAAGGGCAGACACCTCAGACAATAGACTCACACATCCATCCAGTGAGAACCTGAAACTGATCCACAGGGACAGCTGCTCAGTCACACCTTCTTTACCATCACCAATAATAACACTTTGTATAACATGAACAACTGCTTTTACATGAGAAAAACATGATCTTTTATGTGTTATTCTTGTTATGTCCATATCCTACATTGGCATCACATTTTTCAGAGCTTGCTGAGCAGTGTTTTACCAGAACAGTTCAATAGATGCTGAAACTATTTTAGGGGAAGAAAGAAAAAAACTTACACAGAATTTAAGAGTTAGTTTATTTTATATCTAATATGCTCCATTCCATAAACACCCACGTTAATATTTTGGGTTTGTCTGTCAATCTATGAACCAGTACGGCCCCTCAGGTCCTCTGCCATGAGTCTTTTAGTTGTTTTAAAATGCAGGACAAAAACGTTTGGTCAATCAGCTTTTCTTTTTTTTTTTTTTTTTTTTTTTGCCAATTTCCTATTTTATTAGGTTTTTATTTCATTATATTTCATTTTTAAGATCTGTCTATTGGTTTTATTATTACAGTACTTTGTGTGTTGTATGTTTAATCACTTAACACCATCTGTCTTGTTATATGTAATCTCTGTCTGCGATGAATATACCATTGCCTTTGGTCAAAGTATAAAGTGGTATCTCCACAGACACAGGATGTAGGTGAATCTACCTGACTCCTCATTTGTGGTAGTTGAAAAGGTCAGATTTGGACAATATACATCACCCTGAGTCTTAAGGCTAATGAAACCATCTTGGATTTGTTAGATTTTTTTCAGCCTGTGAAATATCAAACTTTAAAAGACCCCTGTCCAGCAGCAGATGTTTACTGTCTCTCCCCCCGTCACAGAGACACCAGGAGTCTGGGTCACAACAAATGTACCTGGTGAAGCGTCTGTAAAGACACAGAGAGATGAAGGATTTTGATAAAGGATAGAGGATTTTGTAATTCATCACAAGTGTTAAGTGTGACGGCTCCAGGCTGTATGTGGACTGGTGAAGTGCCCTCACACCAGTGTTTAGTGTGGCTTTTGTTTATGTCCCATGTAAACCTAGGTAAGCACCGGCAGTATAGTGCCAACGCTCACACCACTGATTCCACACACAGTGCCCTGCTTATTTTGACTTACATTTAAATGATTACTTGAGTAATGAATTGTTATTGTGTTACCACAGTGTCAGACTTAATGGTTAATAGTTTATTTCATCAAAACAAGCAGTATTCAGCCGATCTAAGGTTTACAAAGGGATATAAAGCCTCTATTTTCTAAACAGATCAGGTTGTAGTTTTGAATACTTTTCATTATTCACTCTGTCGGCAAACCAGGATATTAGTCAAACCCTTAAAGCTTTAGTATTTTGTCACCTACTGTCATCTGTGTTGCCTCCTCTCTTCTCTCTGGCTGTAACTGTGATGACTGTACCATTTCCTTCACCAACAGTAAGAACTGGTATCTCCACATTCACTCTGCAGATGTATCTCCCTGAATCCTTTGTTGTGATATTAGAAAAGGTCAAAGTTGAACAGGAACTTGATTCATTTTTCTGAGATTCCCAAGTTTCATTCTTGAAGCTGTAACGCTTTGTCTTAATTTCTGTTTGTTTCCACCAGTTAATTCTCGTTCTGTCAGACTTCCCCGTCCAGCAGCAGCTGATGCTCACAGTGTCCCCCTCCATCACAGAAACATCAGGAGTCTGGGTGACAACTACTGTGCCCGTAGATGACTCACCTATAAAGAGACAGAGGGATAAATGATTTTCAGGTCTACAATAAGACTGTGCACACTGCATCATTAGTTAAACACATCAGGCTTCAGCACTTTACAACAACATCAGATGAGATGTTCCACATGGACATAAAATCCTTCACACTGATTTACCAAACAAATACACTAATAAAGAAATAGTGGTCAGTTTTTTAAATGTGTTTCTTCTTCAATGAAACTAATGCTCTGAAATGTGCTGTTCACAACCACTTTGGTCAGTTCAAAACATTTAAACTGTTGAAACATATTGATCCAGATCATAAAATATTCTAAATACTAATATTAACATGTACTTAAATTATAAGGAACAAGATGCTGTAAATCCAAGCACTCTACGAACATTCATGTGTTACCAGTTTGAACAGTGGGGACCTACAACATTGATCCTCTGACGCCAATAATTCTAATAATAATTTTTCTCATGACACTCATCTCTTCACGGCTTCACAGTCCCCTCCCTCAACGAACTCGCACACACACGAAGGAAACACACTGGGTATCATCTTCAAAGCAGTGTGAAAAAACCACGGCTCAAGTTCCTCCTTCTGTTAGATACAGTGGGTTACCAACAAAACAGATGTTGCTGGAACTTATCGGACCTGAATGAATGATGAATGATAGCAAGCTTTTCTTTGCATAGACCGGGAGGGGAGATATCTGACCTGAGGGGCAAGTTGACATGTGTCCATGCTGGAGATGAAGACAGGCCCGCTAACACTGAAAATTATAATCATCGCCATACACTGTGACTGCCTGTCTGTCTCTCAGTACTTTCTGACGTCTGTGCGTCTCTGTAAATATAAATGTAAATGAAGATTTTTGTGTGTCTGCTGTTTGATGTTCGACCGGTGCGTGTCGCACATTTACTGCAGCTTTATTGCTGAAAACAGCTTCCTGCTTCTGCTGGAAATGAGACTGATGAGAGCGAAGCAGCTGCATCACACGATAAATGTGCCATCAAAATATGGAAGCCTTGTTTTTTGGGACAGAGACTAAATGAAGTTTGTTGTCATGTCCGCAAGTTGATCATTTTTAGAGACTCTGAGGTTTACAGGGACGCTCCATCTGCATCAGGTTGCATTTTTCTCTTCTGTCGACTAAACATGGCTGCATGCTTTGCTGTGGACTGTCAGTGTGATGGCAGAGAACAACAGGAAGACTCTAACCACTAAATGATCAGTCTTCACACCCATAACAGATATAGCCCTGTTTCAGCCCTGAAGTCTTCTAGAGTCGGAGTTAAAAACTAAAAGCTCCCCCTCCATGACAGAGACTCTAGGAGTCTGGGTCACAACAGATGACGGGACACCTGTACAGAGAAAAAACATGATTTGGTGATTTATACTGCATCATGAATTATTGACAATTTCCAACAAAATTTGAAATCCATGAAAATACAGAAGTGAAGGGGAAAGGTGAAGCTGTTGACTTGTGTGTTTCTACTTACTCCAAAATGACAGGTCACAAAAAGAGCCAGACGGCTCCGTAGAAGCTTCAGCTTTGGACACTTCGTCACCACTCAACACTGATACTTAAAGTATCTCTTCACAGATACATTCACTCAACACACAGCACAAAACAAAAGGCTACGTGTAAGGCATCACCTTTATTTCAATGGTTCTTATAAGTTTTTACTGAAGTGTACAAAACTACAAATTCTGTTCTAGTTTAGTTAGACAGTACTGGGTACAATTTACAGAAGTCCCCTTAATGCCTCACATGCAGACGCTACAATGTACAGATGTCCCCTAAAAGCCTGACATGCAGAATTTTGGTAGATGCTATAATTTACAGATGTTCCCTAAACGCCTCATATGCAGATTTTCAGTAGAGGCTAGTTCCAGCAAACATCATCAAGGGCCCCACTTAGGGGGGTTGGGGCAGCAGCAGTGCACTGTGGAGTGTCTTTATGGAGGTTTTGGGGGGTTTATAGTCATCATTGCCAAATGTTTCAATATGAGAGGGAATTGGGGGCCTCTTTGCCTTTGGGGGCCCCAAGGATTTGCCAGGGTTGCCTCTCCTGGTAGTGGGCCTCTGATATCACAGTTTAGGTTAGGGTCTCAACAACCACTCATCCAAAAACCTTACAGTCAACACTGCACTTCCTCTGGTCCTCAGCAAGACACACACCCAGTGTGAAGTCGACAGACAGAGATTTCCTGTTTTAGAAATAGGATGTCACACCACAAAGAGCAGTGTCCAGGTGGAAGGTGAGGATGGCATTAATAACAGTTTTTCCACGCTTATCTAGATAATGGAATTATCTGACGTTTCATGGTTTACTTCATCTTCTTTCTGATCTTCTTGCTGCCTCTCTTCATCTCTTCCCCCGTCCTCTTGGTTTTCCTCTGCTCTTTGGGCAGAGGGGGTTGGATTTCTAGGGACAGCTGAAAGATGAACGCACTGATCAAGGAGTCACAACACACTGCAACAGATATGCTGCTAAAACACGGTGGAGACCCTGTATCATCATAGTGGGACAGATGAAAGTTCTATTATACCTGGTGTTTGTTGATGAGCTTTATTCCCTAAACTGTAGAGACAGAAGAAGGCTATGACAAGGGCGAGGATGGGCAGGAACCTCAGGACATCAATCAACCCTTCCTCCCAGGGTGCATCTGAAATTCCCCCACAGACACGGCTGCTCAGTCACACACAAACTATCATTTCCTGTGATGATTTCCTGTGATGATTTATCCAAACACCTGACGTGACCTACAACCATGAAATGAAAACCAGATCTATAGCCACAGCAGCAGGCGGCAGCGATCACTGCATCCAACCAGTTTCACTGTTGTACATCAGTTTACGTTAACGTTCACCATGGTGGCTTTAGTTTGGACTGACTGACCAACAGACAGCACTGCCATCCACTGAACTGCACCACGAGAGGACAGAAATCAAAACCTGTCACACAAGGAAATATTGTTCCTTGCTCATTTACAATCAAATGAGTGACTGATTTTGTCTTTTCAAGATTTATTTCATTTTGCTTATTTATATTACGATACAATTTAAATATTAATGTATATTTAAAACAAGCATCTAGGGCAGGGGTGTTGCTCGACATAAAGCTCTACCGGGGCACAGGTCTCCCCCCCTCAATACCCATATCATTCTTTTTGAAAGCTTGCTACGTATGGTCATTATAAGGACCATCCATCTTCATGCAATAATGATATAATCTTTTTTTTTTGGGGGGGGGGGGGGGGGGGGGGGGGGGGGGGGGGGTTTCCAGGACAGTCTCGGTGATGATAATATTTATATATTCACATCAGGCTTTTCTACCAAGGAAAAACATTTAGCTTTTATGAATTTTCCATGTTCTTGAATGTCTGCCACTATAGCAAGCATGGCAACCGAAATATCTTTTCATACTTGTGTGGATTGTCTGGAATCTGACAACATAAATATCATGACAGTGGGATAGCCTACTGTATGTTTTAGCAATAATTTGTAAAAATATATCATGTACTATCTAATGTAAGCTACATTAGAATATCATTCCGAAGTTGGAGAGAAATTGTTGCTGTAATTTCAAAACTAATTGACTTGAGGAAGGCAGAAGGCACAGATGAATACTTTATGCCATTGGAAAAAGTAGGGACTGCTGTTTATTTTGATGTATGGTTAGTCGTGTAAACTCAGGAGTTAGTGAGGTATTGCACCAACAAGAACGGGTGTGGAGATGGACGCAGAGCTGTAAGCAGAATATGATTAAATTTGATGTGAATTCATTTATGTTCATTTTATCGCAAACCATTTATCACAGCAACTAGTGGGTAGCACCGCTGGGAAGCTCAAGTCATGTGGTTTCACGTGATATATGTATGTGAATTGTGTGATGAGTATTCCAGCAGCAATTTAATAGAGACGAATGGGTGCCATTTGGACACATCGGTCGTATACAGTTATTCCACAGTACCAAAGACATTACTGTTTCTGAAATGTGATCAGGAAATTTTACCGGGGCACAGCAGATATATACTGGAGCACGTGCCCCAGTAAAGTGGGTCTGGTGATGTTTATTATCTAGGGTTTGACTACCTTTACCTTCATCGTGTAAATGGACTGGTCTGAGGTCTCTTAATGAGAATCATTTTCCTATCAGCACCATCCCTTGAGACCCTTGGAAACCAATACATTAGACAAACCCTTACTGAGTGCATGTCAGAACAACAGTGTTTGTCACCTACCGTCAGCTTTGGGGTGATCTGTGCTGTCACCTTTGTTCTCTGTAACTGTGATGACTGTGCCATTTCCTTCACCAAAAGTAAGAACTGGTATCTCCACATTCACTCTGCAGATGTATCTCCCTGAATCCTTTGTTGTGATATTAGAAAAGGTCAAAGTTGAACAGGAACTTGATTCATTTTTCTGAGATTCTTGAGTTTCATTCTTGAAGCTGTAACGCTTTGTCTTAATTTCTGTTTCTTTCCACCAGTTAATTCTCGTTCTGTCAGACTTCTCCGTCCAGCAGCAGCTGATGTTCACAGTGTCCCCCTCCATCACAGAAACATCAGGAGTCTGGGTGACAACTACTGTGCCCGTAGATGACTCACCTATAAAGAGACAGAGTGATAAATGATTTTCAGGTCTACAATAAGACTGTGCACACTGCATCATTAGTTAAACACATCAGGCTTCAGCACTTTACAACAACATCAGATGAGATGTTCCACATGGACATAAAATCCTTCACACTGATTTACCAAACAAATACACTAATAAAGAAATAGTGGTCAGTTTTTTAAATGTGTTTCTTCTTCAATGAAACTAATGCTCTGAAATGTGCTGTTCACAACCACTTTGGTCAGTTCAAAACATTTAAACTGTTGAAACATATTGATCCAGATCATAAAATATTCTAAATACTAATATTAACATGTACTTAAATTATAAGGAACAAGATGCTGTAAATCCAAGCACTCTACGAACATTCATGTGTTACCAGTTTGAACAATGGGGACCTACAACATTGATCCTCTGACGCCAATAATTTTAATAATAATTTTTCTCATGAATTCTGCCCAGGAACAGATCTGACATTAAAGGTTAAGTTGTGTTTCTACTCACTCCAGGATGAGCTCGCACAGAGAGAGGCCAGCAGCAGACTCCTGAGTAGGAGCTTCATCTTCTCACACCGCTTCACCTCTGGCACTCATCTCTTCACGGCTTCACAGTCCCCTCCCTCAACGAACTCGCACACACACGAAGGAAACACACTGGGTATCATCTTCAAAGCAGTGTGAAAAAACCACAGCTCAAGTTCCTCCTTCTGTTAGATACAGTGGGTTACCAACAAAACAGATGTTGCTGGAACTTATCGGACCTGAATGAATGATGAATGATAGCAAGCTTTTCTTTGCATAGACCGGGAGGGGAGATATCTGACCTGAGGGGCAAGTTGACATGTGTCCATGCTGGAGATGAAGACAGGCCCGCTAACACTGAAAATTATAATCATCGCCATACACTGTGACTGCCTGTCTGTCTCTCAGTACTTTCTGACGTCTGTGCGTCTCTGTAAATATAAATGTAAATGAAGATTTTTGTGTGTCTGCTGTTTGATGTTCGACCGGTGCGTGTCGCACATTTACTGCAGCTTTATTGCTGAAAACAGCTTCCTGCTTCTGCTGGAAATGAGACTGATGAGAGCGAAGCAGCTGCATCACACGATAAATGTGCCATCAAAATATGGAAGCCTTGTTTTTTGGGACAGAGACTAAATGAAGTTTGTTGTCATGTCCGCAAGTTGATCATTTTTAGAGACTCTGAGGTTTACAGGGACGCTCCATCTGCATCAGGTTGCATTTTTCTCTTCTGTCGACTAAACATGGCTGCATGCTTTGCTGTGGACTGTCAGTGTGATGGCAGAGAACAACAGGAAGACTCTAACCACTAAATGATCAGTCTTCACACCCATAACAGATATAGCCCTGTTTCAGCCCTGAAGTCTTCTAGAGTCGGAGTTAAAAACTAAAAGCTCCCCCTCCATGACAGAGACTCTAGGAGTCTGGGTCACAACAGATGACGGGACACCTGTACAGAGAAAAAACATGATTTGGTGATTTATACTGCATCGTGAATTATTGACAATTTCCAACAAAATTTGAAATCCATGAAAATACAGAAGTGAAGGGGAAAGGTGAAGCTGTTGACTTGTGTGTTTCTACTTACTCCAAAATGACAGGTCACAAAAAGAGCCAGACGGCTCCGTAGAAGCTTCAGCTTTGGACACTTCGTCACCACTCAACACTGATACTTAAAGTGTCTCTTCACAGATACATTCACTCAACACACAGCACAAAACAAAAGGCTACGTGTAAGGCATCACCTTTATTTCAATGTGTCTTAAAAGTTTTTACTGAAGTGTACAAAACTACAAATTCTGTTCTAGTTTAGTTAGACAGTACTGGGTACAATTTACAGAAGTCCCCTTAACGCCTCACATGCAGACACTACAATGTACAGATGTCCCCTAAAAGCCTGACATGCAGAATTTTGGTAGATGCTATAATTTACAGATGTTCCCTAAACGCCTCATATGCAGATTTTCAGTAGAGGCTAGTTCCAGCAAACATCATCAAGGGCCCCACTTAGGGGGGTTGGGGCAGCAGCAGTGCACTGTGGAGTGTCTTTATGGAGGTTTTGGGGGTTTATAGTCATCATTGCCAAATGTTTCAATATGAGAGGGAATTGGGGGCCTCTTTGCCTTTGGGGGCCCCAAGGATTTGCCAGGGTTGCCTCTCCTGGTAGTGGGCCTCTGATATCACAGTTTAGGTTAGGGTCTCAACAACCACTCATCCAAAAACCTTACAGTCAACACTGCACTTCCTCTGGTCCTCAGCAAGACACACACCCAGTGTGAAGTCGACAGACAGAGATTTCCTGTTTTAGAAATAGGATGTCACACCACAAAGAGCAGTGTCCAGGTGGAAGGTGAGGATGGCATTAATAACAGTTTTTCCACGCTTATCTAGATAATGGAATTATCTGACGTTTCATGGTTTACTTCATCTTCTTTCTGATCTTCTTGCTGCCTCTCTTCATCTCTTCCCCCGTCCTCTTGGTTTTCCTCTGCTCTTTGGGCAGAGGGGGGTGGATTTCTGGGGACAGCTGAAAGATGAACGCACTGATCAAGGAGTCACAACACACTGCAACAGATATGCTGCTAAAACACGGTGGAGACCCTGTATCATCATAGTGGGACAGATGAAAGTTCTATTATACCTGGTGTTTGTTGATGAGCTTTATTCCCTAAACTGTAGAGACAGAAGAAGGCTATGACAAGGGCGAGGATGGGCAGGAACCTCAGGACATCAATCAACCCTTCCTCCCAGGGTGCATCTGAAATTCCCCCACAGACACGGCTGCTCAGTCACACACAAACTATCATTTCCTGTGATGATTTCCTGTGATGATTTATCCAAACACCTGACGTGACCTACAACCATGAAATGAAAACCAGATCTATAGCCACAGCAGCAGGCGGCAGCGATCACTGCATCCAACCAGTTTCACTGTTGTACATCAGTTTACGTTAACGTTCACCATGGTGGCTTTAGTTTGGACTGACTGACCAACAGACAGCACTGCCATCCACTGAACTGCACCACGAGAGGACAGAAATCAAAACCTGTCACACAAGGAAATACTGTTCCTTGCTCATTTACAATCAAATGAGTGACTGATTTTGTCTTTTCAAGATTTATTTCATTTTGCTTATTTATATTAATATACAATTTAAATATTAATGTATATTTAAAACAAGCATCTAGGGTTTGACCACCTTTACATTTTGCGTGTAAATGGACTGGTCTGAGGTCTCTTAATGATAATCATTTTCCTATCAGCACCACCCCCTGAGACCCTTGGAAACCAATACATTAGACAAACCCTTCCTGAGTGCATGTCAGAACAACAGTGTTTGTCACCTACCGTCAGCTTTGGGGTGATCTGTGCTGTCATCTTTGTTCTCTGTGTCGGCCATACCACTTGCTCTGGCTGTAACTGTGACGACCGTACCATTTCCTCTGGCTGAAGCATGAATTGGTACGTCCACCGACACCTTGCAGCTGTATGTCCCTGAATCCTCTCTTGTGATGCTTGAAAAAGTCAAGGTTGAACATTTACATGGCTCATTTTGCAGAGATCCTGGACAGGTGGTCTTGGAGCCAATAATCACAAACTTAATTTCTGTCTCTGTTTTCAACCAGTTCACTGTCATTCTTTCAAACTGCCCTGTCCAGCAGCAGATGATGTAGGCCGTCTGCCCCTCCATGACAACTACATCAGGACTCTGGGTCACAACAAATGTACCTGATGAAACACCTGTAAAAAGACGCAGAGATAAATGATTCATCAAGTGTGATCGGCCCTGGGCCGTATGACAGTAGTTCATGCTCTGGCCTGTCTCTGCTTCCCTCCACCAGGTTTCTCCTGATTGACAATATTCAGCAAAATCAATGGTGTTTTGGGAAATGTTGCAAGATGAGGAAAAGTATTTTTTTGTAAATCTTGCATTTGTAGTTTATGTAAGCAAGGTTTTACTGATCTAAGGTTTACAAAGTGAGATAAAGCCTCTATTTTCTGAACAGACCAGGTCCCCGTTTTGAATAAATGTCATCATTAGCTCTATCCATTTGCAAACCAGGATATTAGTCAAAAGCACTTTCTGTCACATGAACTACTGCTTTAAAATGAGAAAAACATAATGTGACATGTGTTATCTTTATTATGTCCGTATTCTACATTGGCATCACATTTTTCAGAGCTTGCTGAGCAGTGTTTTACCAGAGCAGTTCCATAGATGCTGAAACTATTTTAGGGTAAGAAAGAATAAAAAGGGGGTTTGTCTGTCAATCTATGAACCAGTACGGCCCCTCAGGTCCTCTGCCATGAGTCTTTTAGTTGTTTTAAAATGCAGGACAAAAACGTTTGGTCAATCAGCTTTTTTCTTTTGTTTTTTATTTCATTATATTTTATTTTTAAAATCTGTCTATTGGTTTTATTATTACAGTACTTTGTGTGTTGTATGTTTAATCACTTAACACCATCTGTGTTGTTATACGTAATCTCTTTCTGTGATGACTGTACCATTGCCTTCAGCCAACGCATAAGCTGGTATCTCCACAGTCAGTCCACAGATGTATCTCCCTGAATCCTTTGTTGTGATATTAGAAAAGGTCAAAGTTGAACAGTTTGATTCCTGTTTTTCGGAGATTCTCGAGTTTCATTCTTCAAGCTGTAATAGTCTTAATTTCTGTTTCAATCAGTTAAATCTCGTTCTGTCAGACTTCCCCATCCAGCAGTAGGTGTTGTTTACAGTGTCATCATGGATGGATGGATGGATGGATGGATGGATGGAGGGATGGATGGATAAAGCTGCATTAATCATTTATGGGCCACTACCAGGGATGAACAACAAAATAAACTGACAGGTAGCCACATTAGCTTTATATCTGTGCTTGTACCGTATTTTTTAGTAACCTAAGCAAATTTTTATATTTCTTGGTTGTGGCATGCGGCCGTCAGAAACATTTTATATATATATTTGGCAGTGTGACACTTATTTATTATTATTAATTATTAATATTATTTATAAGAGTCAGACTTCAGACCCCTTTACTTTTTGCACATGTCATTTTGTTGTAAATTTAGTTTTGAATGGACAAAAAAAAATCTCATCAATCTACACTTAATTCATCATGAAAAAGTGAAAACATGATTTTAGAAATTTTTGCAAATTTCAAACAAAAATCTTTCATTTACAAAAGTATTCAGACCCATTGTTGTAGCCCTTGGTGCATCCTGTTTGCCTGTTTTTCTTGAGCTGCAGCTCCAGAACTTCACTCGAGTCTTGTGACAAACTGAGTTGACTGGCACTGAACCGCATTTAAAGGACTCTGAGAACACCAGGAAAAAGATTCTCTGGTCTGATGAGACAAAAACTGAACTGAAGCATCTGGGGGAGCTTCTGAGCAGTATATGGACAAAGAGACTGGTTAGAAGGATGACTACAGACTGATACAGAGAGGTGCTTGAGGAAAACCTGTTCCAGAGTGGACGGGGCCACGGTTCACCTTTCAGCGCAACGACAGAATGGGATAAACTGCCCAAATCCAATTGTGCAAAGCTTGTTAAATATTTTTGTCAAAGAGAGATTTCAGTTTTTGATTTTCTAAAAAATTGGAAAAAAAAAATCTAAAAACATGTTTTTGTGGATTATTGAGGGTAGATTGATAGATACATTTAAAATGAAATCTACATTATAAAGTGTGAAAAAAAAGTGGAGGGGTCTACTTTATGAAGCCACTGTATTTATTTTATTTTTATTTTTTCTTAAACTGAATAATAGTTAATTACCATATTACTCATTATAAAAAGTCATTACCCAGACAATCACACAATTTGACTCCACGTGGAAATACAGTATATATCTGCTTCACTGTAATGTGTGCTCACTGACTTTTGACATTACATTTTCTTCTAAAATAATCTCAAATCTTATTTTTTCTATATTTTTCTATAATAGTTTCCACCAATCATAACTTAAATAACCAGTGCAGAGCTTCGTCATTAATCTGTCTGTTGGTCTGTACATAGCCTAAATAATGTTTTACTGAAGTTCAGTTCAGTCTCACTGTTATTGCTCTTTTCTGTAGTTAGATTAAATATAAAAATAACAGTAGCTTATATATGGCAATGGCGCAACATTTGAAGTGCTTTATAAGCCATCATATAGCCTGATCTATTCAAAACTACAATATGGTCACTTCTCTCTTTGTCTAAGCTATTATCTAATTATCACACCAGAAATTTTGATTCCAAACTCCCTTTAATTCCATCTTTTTCGCTTTGGCCAAAATCAGTTTATGCATCTTCAAAAAGGTGATTTGATGGATAAAGTTACAAAATAATGATGTTTTTACTCACACGGAGATGAGTGGAGAGACACGAGTAGCAGACTGCTCAGCAGAACCTTCATCCTCTCACACCGATTCAACACTGATGCTCGTCTCTTTAGAGCCAGGTCTCTCACATCTAACACACGCAGAACATCATTCGTTCATTTTGAGGTTGTTTTTTTTTCTTTTAAGACAAATGTTTTAAACCACAGCTTCTGTTCCTTCCCCTTCAGATGAGTTGAAGGCAGCTACAGGCCCTATTTAATAAATCCTCTCTGTCAAGCTGAAAGAAATATTGTCTTGTCTGAGCTGCAATTGGCTGCCCATATTCCCTTTTACTGAAATGTGTCAAAAATGAAACTACAGTGGTTTCCCTGGCAGATAAGGTGGAGAGACAAATGGGTAGAGGCTAAGTAACGACACGTAAAATTGTCATACAAATGCAGAGCAGACTTTCTATCACAAAAATCCCAAACCATAGACTATTGATAGAGCTTAAATTGATGGCAATATGATCAAACAGGATACATCAGTATTGTACTCATCTCATCTCACAGTCTATATACGAGCTGTCTTCCCTGACTCTTTTTCCAGATCATTTTATGATTAATGCCCTGGACTTTGTTGGTGCCATCCTGTTGCCTGATTTGTTCCTGTACCTTGTAAGCCTTTAATATCACCTTCTCCTCCATAAAATTGCATTAATCAGTGTTGTTCCTGGACACAAGTGTTCAATTACTCTGGTGGTTTAGAGAGATGAAAACAGGCTGGAGCTAAGTGCTGTCACCTGATTCTATGTACTGCTGTGAATGACAGCAGTTTAGCTTGCCCCACACAGTCCTGGAGAAGAGGCACTTTTAGTAAAACACCTGTGTGGGTGGACTTCATGTGCGTAGGCCCTTCACCAACAGTGTGAAAGTGAAAAGTTGTCGTTCAAAGTGACAAACCCACATGAAATCGTCACCGACTCTGGAGCTCAACTGCGTATTTTAGCGTCTTTCAGCTCAGTCGTCGAAGTACAACATTCTTTTTTTTCTACATGAGCATTATAACCTGCACCAATTCATTATCGAGGAGCGCTCCCTCTGCCAGCTGCCACAGCAAACACGTACAACAGCAAAACAGGGAGGCACCACCCTGCAGCGCACTTTGGTACCACAGGAGAATCAAGACACAGACTAACACCTAGTGGAGCATTTAGCACCTACACAGCCAGATGTTTGCCCCTGGAGTCGGTGGTTAGCTGCCCTCAAGTGGCCCAAAAAAAAAAAAAATCAGTTAATGAAGTTTTAATGCTAACAGTAGATAGTCACGTTTTTTCACGTGCCCATTCTGAGATGTGCCTCTGAAACATTTGCCATGCACATAAAAAAGAAAAGAAAAGAAAAAAAGACACAACATCGGAGACATTTTTGATTAACGACTGCCACCAGTGCAAGTTTCAGTCACAAACACTAGATTTAAAGTAGGCTTTTTCATTCCAGCATGAGAATCCAGACAGATGTGGTGATAGACAGAACCAGACAGGAAAAGACGATGAATCACGGAGAATAATGGAAATTGAAGGTACACTCTGCCTGCATCAGGGTACAGTTTTCTGTAAGATCTGCTCAGCGGAAGTGGCTTCATGAACTGCTTTTGACTATCTGTGTGACAATAGAGAAAAACAGGAAGACACAACCACAAATTTGTCAGTCTTCAAACTGACACGCTTAAGCAACCCTGAGGTCTTCCTGCTTGTGGCATGCAGTGTCAACGCAGATAAACAAACAGCTGTTTATTGCCACAACTTAACTGTGTTCACACTGGTTGATTCCTTTTAATTACTGTATTGTTACTTTGGGTTTTTAAGCTGTTTTACAGTCACAGTTATAAACTGCTGAAACTTTGTTGTACTTGTTGATGTACTGTACCTAGCGTGGTCTGCATTTAGTGTAATTGCTGTGCAGCAACTCTGACACTTACCATATAATGTATAATGCATATTTATTATTATGATTATTCCCTGTGGGCAGCACTGTGGGTTAGTGGGTAGCGCTGTCGCCTCACAGCAGGAAGGGTGGAGTTTGCATGTTCTCCCCTTGTCTTTGTGGGTTCCCTCTGGGTTCTCCAGCTTCCTCCCACCGTCCAAAGACATGCACGTTAGGTTAACTGGTGACTCTAAATTCCCTGTGGAGGGTTGTGTCTTTTTCTATGTCTTTTTTGATTAGAAAGCAGGTCTTTCTTGGTTCTATATTATTACTGTGAAAATATCAAAGCACTCAGTCCACAGAGAAATGCACAGAGTCTGTCAGGACTTCTGTAACTTTATGATGTCACAATGAAGCAGTCGCCACCCTCGGTCTGGCCCATCCAGACCAACCATATAGCCTTGCAGGATATTGGTATATTTTTAGTTGATCACTTAGGCAACAGTCAAAGGTGAGGATATTATATTTACTTATATCCTATGTTAAGCGCTGTCAAATCATCTAATTTCAGTGGCTCTGAGCATCTCCTCTGGCCTGTTGTTACTAGAACTCCAGGAAGACACCTAAGGCCCCTTCAGTCCCATTGTAATTATAACTGAACATCCATAAACAGTGCAAACTATTACTAGTTTTAATCTCTTCTTGTGAATTTATTTTTTCCTTCATATTTTTTCTCATAACATTTGCTGCTTTAATTTCATGCCGTTGGTTTAAGGCCTTATTTGTTCTGTGATTGTGTTTTGTATTTTTCATTTTTTTTCCCAGCACAAACAGCGTGTGCTTATGTCACAATTTCACAATCGACTAGAAGAAATTTGATTATTTGACAGTTCTACATGTAGGTTTACTTGTCGCCACCGAGCATTAGATATGACCTTTTCACAGGAAAAGTTGATAAGATAGATTAGACACTGGAAATGATCATTAGTCATTTTTATTTCTTTTGAGTGAGTCACAGCACAGGGTAAATGTTAACACCCTCCTACTGCTACTTCCTACTGCTACTGCTCTTTTAAAGCTAGATTACATCTGGTTTAAGTCATCTTTAGCATGTTGGCTGTGAGAAAGTAAATTTTCCACTGGCTTATTAAATTCCATTCTCATTGATAATTGTTATTTTCCAGGATGTGGGCTGTCTTCATATTGATTGCAATTTATCAAGGTTACTTTATTAAAGAACTGGAACACAACAGTGCTATACACAGCACTGTTACAGAGGCGTCCCCTTTTGTTGTAACACATGGTGTCCAGCATCAAATTTTACGCGTCTATAAAATGAAGCTATATTTTGCACACACTGACTGCAGACCTACAGACTTATTTCATGTTTTTATTTTTGTACTTCTGCAAAACTATCTCTCGATCGTATTTCATTTCTGAGCAAGTTATATTTTTGTCACACCTCTCTCAAAAAAGGTGAAGAGAGAGAGAGACCAGGAACAGCTGTAATACTGTGGACTGTTGACTATTAGAGTGAAAATAATAATAGTAATATCCATTGGTAATGACATTATCAATAATAATAATAATAGTAATAATAATGATACAAATGTTGCTGGAGCTCTGTCCTCTTCAGTTTGAAAATCCAGCTCTTGCTGCCACCTAGTGACTGAAGTTTCCACCTCACCCTGGCAAAATGTTATAGTAGAAGTAGGTTTCATTGGTAGAAAACAATAATACCATATAAAAAATGATAATATCATGAAGCTTAAAGTTGGTGGGTATTGAGGCGTTGACAGCTTCTACAACCCCCTGCTATAACCACAGTACATTTCTGTCACTGATACTCTGGCTGTGGTTCAAGTGCAAAAAACTCCATCTGTGACCGTGACCATGGTTGACAACACACTATGTTTTAGCAGGAAATAGCCTCACAACTGAAACTCAGCCATTTGCCATTGACTGCACTGTACAATCCCTGCAAATAATTAATCCTACATCCTACATTGGTAATCAACAGCCACAACTATCACCATAGCTAACAATACCATAATTATAGCAACAGTAGTGCTATGTGTCCTATCATAGTCATGACAGCAAGTATAAATGCTCATTATCCTATTGATGCCACCATACACTCACAGACAATTTGAGTTTACCAGTAGCAGATCATTTAATATGACTATTACTCATATAGTTAAAGGTATATTAGGTATAGTAACTGGAACTCAATTGATATTTATGCATAATGTCATTGTCCAGTGTCAGAGCTGAAGTACGCTGCTTACAGTATTATCATATGTAATATTTTCATAATCTGGAACATGGCTTACAATAACACAAAAATGTGGAGCCACAGAGCTTCATAAATCACCCAGCTTTATAAACCACGCTGCTAAATACACCAAATCCATAGATACACACTGTCACATGTGTACAGCACACACAGTATGATACTGAGAGTTCAGCTCCCAGATTCAACCAGCAGAGGGTGCAGAACACCACTGTTTTATTTAGCAGCACCATCAGCAAACAGTGGCCTATCAGTGTAATTGAAAGACCAACATTGGGGCCCCATCTGATTTCTCTTCTGCTCTTCACATAACCTCTCATGGTGAAAACCAGTCACGTCAGGCTGATGATGGGAAGTCCTTTAAAAAGTTATTTCATTCATTTTTTTTGAGTTAATGCAGCACTATGATGAATAATGGAAAAAACATTTTTTAAAAGATATATAAACATATATATACTATAGGGGTGGTAGGCCTTCAATAGAGGCTTGAGAGTTGGGGTAAACCAGTCAGAGGAAATGCAAAAGTGCACACTGTCACACACTTTCTTGGAGGTGCTCGACAGTACTTCCTAGAAGTAGCTGTAGTAGAAGATACTTCTGCTTTATTTTGCCTGACCTCCGCGTGAAGAAGTTTAAAGAAGTATAACAAGTATTTTATCATTTTTTGACGAGATGAATAACTGACTGAAATGTGGAATACATGATGGTTATCTTGAGGAAGGTTGCTGTGTCAAAATTCAGCTCAGAAAAGTCCCAAAACGGGGGAATCAAGGTCAATGAGGCTAATTTTCACTCAGAGGCCTACTAGCAGGTTTGAGATGAACCATTTACAAAATACTGTTTTGACACATGAAGTCATGTAGGCCTATAACTGAAACCTGACTGTTTTTGCATTGTCAAATATTATGGGTTTATTCCTTAAGGCATCTGGCAAAAAAGTTGTGAAATTATACATGTGATCATACAATAAAACACATTTTATTTAGGCTACTGTATAAAATGCTGTGAAAAGAAAAATCATTTTCCTCACAACTCGACCTACTTTAGAGCTGTTCTCTCAGATCAGCCTATCAGACTGTTTCCATTCATAAAGATAACACAACCTGTTGAGGGTTGGCCGCCTGACTGCCTGCTGGAAACCAGATTTACCACAGCACTGAAAGTGCTTGCTGCCTTTTAAGAGCTGTGGCTTTGCACCTATGGCGACAGGTGCTACGGAGGCGAAAACAGGTCATAGAGCTTGTCTGTAAACTACATTAAATTAACAGCACCACACATACTCCAAAATCACTTTCTTTACCAAAACAATCCTACACTTTGTGCAGAAATATGCATACTTATGCCAAAAGTATGAGGTGGGATACAGTGGTGTCTCTCTTCAGCCTACTTTTCCTCTAAAACAAAAAAATGAATGAATGAGATTATATCACTAATCTGATCAAACTTGGCCTATAATGTGATATCATCCAAAATCAGCCCTGATGAATAATGCTAGCTTGTATTTCACTACAGGTGCTGAAGGATCAAACAGTGATACTTATTACAGACTGTTTTATCTTGTCATTGTGAATGTCAAACATATAACATTCATCTTGGTTTAAAATCTGCTCCGCTGAATAATGACAGTGTGGATTTCAAACATCTGCTGCCTTGGTCTGAGTAAGGATCATGAAAAACAGCTGCATCCCCGTTGTAACTTGATGAATCAAAGGGTTTAATATATTTGAAACAATTTGTCTCTACAATTTTTTATTCTGGACATGAATTATGACCTGATAGCTGAAACATTAGTTGACAGCTGTGTCAGCAGCTGTGTCGGCAGTGCATCCACACATCAGACACAAAACAGAAAAATAAAACTGAGACTCCACTTTTGTTTCATCAAAATGCTGAACTTGACGCCAATGGTCCCCATTTCAATACGTCACTGCAAAACAATGTCCTGTCATTAAAGTTATTAACCACACACACACACACACACACACACACACACACTCACACACACATTAATCAAGAACAGATGTTAATAGATGTTCATCATTTATGAAATGACAAAGACACACTGCATCATTCTCAAGGCCACTTTGCCTGAGAAATCATCAGCGTTTGTTCCGCTTGCATTTCTAGTGTTGGGTCTAGTATGGCGTCCCGTTTGTGCCAAAAATGTGTCCACGTTTACGCGCACTTTCTATGTAGACTGAGCATGTGGCCAAATTTCCCTGTGTCTGCTGAACTGAACTTCTGTTGTGGTGAAACTATTTTGACAGATGTTTTGTGTTATAATGCATTATAGTGTGTTTATATACAGTCTGTGGTCCCAGCTGGGTTCTCCCTGTCATTTGACTGATTTGTTGTACTTGTTCAAATGTGTGGTTCTGCATCAGCTGTCCCTGTGGTTGGTGGGGGGCATACATAATAATACATGATGCATGTATTATAATACACCCATGCACACTTGTTGTTCAGTGCATAAAGTCAAAGTCTTATTTCCTGAAGCCGCGCCCACCACAGCGCATCATAATAGACGGTGCGCTTACGTGGAGTGTTTTGGCACCCATGGCGCCCCGTACAGACGGAAGCAGCGCCCGACATAAGCCGTGGGCGCTCGTACTCTCCCACCACGTGTGTGCACGACGGATACATGTCGCCGTTAATCTGTCCCGTCGAGCTGGACCCCTGTGGACCCTCTGAAACCTGAAGTGCTCGGTTTGACGGTGGGAACGCTATGAAAACACAGTGACGACCAACACTTTCCCAAGGTGAGTCCCTCCCTCCCTCCCTCTCATGTCTGCGTGGCGGTGGCTAGCAGCGACGGGAACAGATGGCAGCGTTGGTCCAGCGGGCTGAGCCGAGCCGAGCCGAGCCGAGCCGTGCTGCGGTGAAGTGTTATTTTCGTCGCCCTTGTGTGAGAAAGAGCCGCTGCCTGCTCCTCGGCGTCGACTCGGATATCGTTTAAGTACAAATGTGGACGACTGCTGCCTCACAAAGGTGGCCGCGTCGGAGTGTTTCTATTTAAAATTCACGCCAGAGTGAACTCGTTAGCGGTTCATGTAATTCATTCATTCATTGGGCTCGAGTCTCACGGCTCATTGACTTTCTTTTTGTCTGTCTTCACCGCGCTGAATCGTGCTCAGAGCCATGCATGTTTTGGTTCAGCGGTGGTGTCGAACCACTTCCTGTGTCCACTCTGGTCGGTAAATTACCGGACCGCACTGCTCCAGACAGTCATGGACCTGAATGTGAGTGTCCTGCAGCGCACCCGAGGCCGCCCGCTGCTGTGCTGCTGAGCACCGTGTCTGGGCTGGCGATGGAGCTGCACGGCCCCGCATGGCTGCTGCGATTCAGCCTGGATTACTGTAGGAAACGATAATCTCCTGTGACTCAGCAGTGAATCAGGAGGGTTTCCAGGGTTTGGCTCGTGTCTTTCTGAAGGGGCTTTGGATAGCTGCTATAACCAGGGGAGCAGAGGCAGCAGGTGGCAGAGCAACCGACCCAGTAGTTCCCGAAAAGTCCAGAGGTTTGGATGGGTTTACTTCCAGCTGACGGCCACAGTAACTGCATGCTGTAATATGAAAACGTTTGTTTTCAGGTCTGAGACTTCAGTGTTTTGCTTGAACTCTCCTTTGAGCTCACAGTCAGCTGCCTGCAGGTCTGTGATGGAGTCTTAGTGTGCAGGCACTGGAGATCAGTGAGTGTGCATAATTGCTTTCTGTGGTCGTCATGTTGATCCACTGCAACCTGACATGGGAGAAATAGTTTGGTGTATTTTTTTTATATATATATAATATATACATACATACATACATACATACATACATACATACATACTTACTTAATCACTCAAAGTGTGTGTATGGGAAAGTATGGCAAGATGTCTGAGGGTGAAGACACAAATCGTGATAGGAGACACAAACAAATACAACAGAGACTGTTTTGATGTTTCTGGGATCAGAGGAAATCATGTTGAGCCCTGTTTTTTTTTTTTCCTAATCATCGCCCACATAAGTGTCTCTCTAGGAGCCTCAGGCTCAACAGTCAGAGTCTGCACATTGTTGGTTTTCTCACACTTTATTGTAAATACTGACAAAACCCTCATATAAGTTTTCACACTTTTCTTTCTGTGCATCTGTGGATTTGAAGGGGACCGAGGTCTGAAGAGTGAGTTGTTACAAAGGCATTTATGTTGGTGAAATCCCACCTGAAGTGTTCATTCAGGACGTTAACATTTTTCCTCTAACTGGTACGAGCTTGTCTCAGTGACGTGGAGGGAGTGGTCCGCATGAAACACCAAGGTGAAGCACCATCGTGCCAACTGTTCTCAGTCTCCCCTAGTGATGTGGATCCACACCCCGATCACAAACCAGCACTCATTGCCTACTCAGTGTCTGCGCTGGCTGGCCAAATGATATCGTGTCTATCACAGGGCGTCTTTCTTGCGTGTCTTACTGAACGTGAAAAACAATTCAGTGTGAAGGAGGAGCATGACAGATGAGGAGCAGGTGCCAAAAAATAAAAAATGACTCAATGTCAGTAGCTTGGCAGCGGTCGTGCTATGGAAATATATCTCAACACCACATTTGTTTTTTTGGGAAGACTGCCAACCCTTGCCAACATTTTTTTTTTTTTTTTTGTTTCCATCAGACATCTAATCTTGTTTATGTTTCAAGTCTTGCAGAGAGTTAAATATTACGTCTTTACTCCCAAAAGTTTTTGTTGTCATCGTAAGTTTGTGATCTTTTAAATCACTGACTGGTCCCCGTGACTGGGCTGTTTGTCAGCCAACCAGTATGTGTTTACTTACTTATCATACAATAACCATGTGGCATGTGGCTGAAAACGTGTACACAGCTGATAATATTAAATCTGGACTGAAAATTTTGGACTTAAAATTATCAGCACTGCACTGATTGGTTGCTGAATCTGTTAAAAAGAGACTGAAATGTGGTGGAGCAGTGTTTTGTGTGTGTTTGACATCTAGTCAGGAAAGAAACTGAACATACTTCAGTGGCTTTTATCAGGCTTTTAGTGAGTGTCCAAGGTGACATTCCTGTTGACACAAGGGGAAAACGTTTGACTCTGTCATGTCCGTTTCCAGCCCTGACCTTCAACAACCACAGGATGCGTTTGCCGTGTTGATTTCTGTGTCCTTGTTACAAACACAGAGAACAAACCCCTGCCAGTTGTTGGACTTTGTTTCTATTGGAGATCAGTTTGCATATATGCAGACTCTGTCCACAGCGCAGACGGTACACAGGACAGTGTGATGCTAAAGGTCCCATGTTTTACACCTTTACTGTGTTTTATCTGAGGTGCTGATCTCCATCAGAAGATATGTTTATGATTTTAAGAAACCAAAAACCATCTCAGTGTAGTTTTACATCTCCTCTCTCAGGCTTCTCTCTGGAGCTCTAATAACAGGGTGGAGAGGCTGTGAGCCTCTCTTCTGATTGGCTGATATAGCAGATTTCAGGTAAACACTCAGAGAAACCAAATCCTGCAAGGTTGGATGGTGGGTCCAGGTAGGCGGGGCTTGGAGCTTGGCTGAGGGCAGTGACAGCTTTGTTGTGACATCACAAAGTTTCAGAAGTCCTGACAGCTGGTTTTAAGGCTCAGTTTCTGAACACAGGCTTTGTGCATTTCTCTGTGGACTGAGGCTTTGATACTTTCACGGTATTAATATAGAACCTAGACCTGCTTGATAATAAAAAAAGACATGGACATCTACCTTTAGACTGGGTGGACCTTTAATTCTTTTTCTTTTCCTCATGCTGGCCTCCTCTCGTTTGATTGAGAGGAGCAAAGCTACATGACAAGAGCTGAAGCAGCATGCAGTCAGTTATAGCTGAATGTGTGTAGTCTGCTCCTCTAACAAGTCAGAACAAGCTGAGCAGCCATAATGAGCTGTACACTGGCAGCAGTAACGCTTTCAATACCTTTTCAGTTATGTCGGTGACTGTCAGCTGGGTTTTATTTCCAGAGAATACGTTGCCGTGTTGGTGTGTACACAGGGAGTTGACTCTCAGATTCTTGACTTATGGACACATTTAAAAGGGAGAGAGTTTGTTCCACTGCCAAAGCCACAGGGGAAAATCACTGAAACTGCACTTAGTCGGGTCATTCATCTAAACGTATACACTCTGCTATTCCCAGTGGCTTTTAAACAGTAAAGTGCAGGTTGCTGGGTAATTCGTAGTTCATCCTGATAGTCACAGGTTCACTCAAAATACCAAAAGTCAAAGTGAAAAGACTTAATTATCTTTACATCCAGACACAAATCACACCACTGTCTGGAGGCAGCTTAATACGGACAGCCCCTCCCAGCCTCTTGTCAGAGTGTAAAAGCATTCCTGCATCTCTCAAGTAGTGAAACCTTGGCAGAAACCAAACTACACACTCAGTAATCTTGTGATGAGATGTGGCTGACCTCTTGCCTATCCTGTTGCCCCCGCAGTTTCACCATAACCTCCTACATCAGGATGAAGGGCCGAACAGACGCTCCCCAAGACAGGTGAGTTGACGTCGGACTGAAACAAGAAACTCTCTCTTCCTGTTGTCTGCTTTCAGCTACAGTTTTTTTAGGTCTGCTTTGTAAATTGCCCTGTTGTTGATGTAACAATTTAAAGAGCTTTTCATGTCTTTAAAAATGATATTTGCTGACACTGGCTGCCTCTGCTTTAGAAATGATAGTGTGGGAAAGTGCTGTAATCCCTTCCTCAAATAACACGTTTTACTTCCCCTCGACAGAGGCTGCTTGGTGGGAATCAGTTTCTTCATTCTGGGCCTGGGAACACTGCTACCGTGGAACTTCTTCATGACAGCTTCATTGGTAAAGACATGACAATTATTAATCCTAGTTCTGACACATCAAAACATTAAACGAGTCAATAAATTGGGAGTATTGAGTATAGTCAGATCTGCGTAAAACCCTTTCTCTAAAGGAATTTGTTGGTCTGGGGGCTCCCCTACTTAAACATCTTAAAGAATCACATGCTGGATGGATGACAGTGGTGTTATGGACAATAATGCATGCATTTCAAAAAAAAAAAAAGTCTGGAAAAACTATAGGATTAGTCATAATGGTGTTATGTGGCCCAGTGATGTGTTGACGCAGTCTGGGTATAGGGCGTTGTCATGACCTGCAGGGACCCATAAATCCGCACAGTCTATCATATGACTGCGGGTAACCATGTGTGGATGGCCGCACGTGCTCGTGTGCTGGAGTGAAGCCTCTTTCCATGTAGACGTGAACCAGTGTCAGCGTCGACAGCGCCCCGACTCCCGCTGAAAGGCTCGGACACTTGACAGTCAGGGATATTTTCAGCTGGTTGCTGATAGAAGAGGGAGCTGTAAGAGCGAGACCAGCACCACAACAGGTGTAGCTCTCTAGCAACGGACCAAATCACAGTATTGTCGTCTGTCATGGTCACCGGATTTATCTGGGTCTGTGCTCCAAGCAGCCGCCTGGTGATGATGAAAACGTGGCTTCATGCTGACAAAAGGCCGCTGTAGTTATAGTCAGTTTCTTGTTTGCCAATGCTAAGTGGTAAGTCACAGTTTGTGAGGTCGACACCCTTTAGCCCTTTGTTCTTCAGGTGCGCTGACTCCCTTCAGCAGTTTATCATCTTCTTTGTGGATACTTTACAATATCACAAGGCTTTATTACAGCTTAATTAGATTATCACTTATCACATTATCACTATAACGTCTATAAAGATACAGTGCCAGAGGATTGTTCTTCCATCGGGCTGTCTTAAACCTGCATTAATTCAGAGCAGTGGAACAAGGTGTAACAAAACACTGACATATTCATAACCTTTATAAAGTTGTGGTGGAGGAAGGAAATGGTCGTTTACGTACACATGAAACAGATGAGAGCAACATTAACCTTCATCTTGACTTGCTAAATGTTTCACTGTTGCACTGTTGTAATGCACTGGGTGCGTTAGTGATGTTTTGCTGAAAAGGCTGCTTGTTGTGGTTGGAAATGGTGCTGATTTAACAAAATAAAAAGCTGACAGCACATCATGACTGTAAATTTGTGGGCTGTAAATCCAAAACAACGAGCTAAAAGATGCTAAAATGCTGTCAAGTTGGTGGTAATTCTCTGCGACACCTCGCACATTACACAAGTATGTATGTTTGTGTACACTTCTGTGAAATGGAAGGATATTTGCAGCGGCAGTGACAAACTTACACCTGTCCTGCTCCCTCTGGGGTTGCAGTATTTCCAAGGTCGCCTAAACACAACAGAATGGAGCAATGGCACAGCGGTGGTCCGCAAAGAGTACTACTTCAACAACTGGATGACGCTGCTGTCCCAGCTGCCGCTGCTGCTGTTCACCCTGCTCAACTCCTTCCTCTACCAGAGGTCAGTGACAGGGTCAGAGGAGGGTGCTCTCGTTGGTCCTGGGCAGCGTACCTAAGCTGTTGATGAGAAATGAAGACTTGTTTTTCTTCCAGGCACAGAATGATGTTCAGTAAAACTAATGCATCTTACTTGTAAACAGTAGACTTAATGTGTTGGCCATTACAAAGTGCCTTGCACCAATGCACAAGTGATCTCTTTATATTCCTCTGGTGTATTCTTCATCCAGTTTGATGGAGAACTAATGCAGTTCTTGGTTAAATCACTAATGTGTGTGTCGACTGTTCTCGTTCCAGGATATCAGAGGCCATGCGTATCGCAGGCAGCCTTGTCTTTATCCTGGTGCTCTTCATCCTCACAGCAGTGCTGGTCAAAGTGCCCATGGAGGAAGATCGCTTCTTCTCTGTTACCATGGCTACGATCTGGTTCATCAACTGTAAGTCGTGTGACTGCGTGAGCGACAGAAAGTGTTTAAACTTGAGAGAGAAGTGCTGAATGAAGCGGCGCTTGTTCTCCCCCCCAGCGTTCGGCGCCGTGCTGCAGGGCAGTCTGTTTGGCCTGGTGGGTCTGCTGCCTCAGAAGTACAGCACCATCTTCATGAGCGGCCAAGGCCTCGCTGGGACCTTCGCTGCCATCGCCATGCTTCTAGCCATAGCCAGTGAGCCACCCACATACACACAAAACGCCACCGGGTGCCTAATCCCCAGTTGCCTAGTAACAGAGGACATTCTAAATGGATGCAGAGCTAGTCAAATTAGCATGACGGCACCCACCACACAACACACACTGTGTCTGTTTCAGAGGATACTTCTCTATCCCCGCGCTCGAAACTAACTTGTGTTTTTGTGTTTGTCGCTCAGGTGATGCAGACTCTGAGTCAGCAGCGCTGGGTTACTTCATCACGCCATGTGTGGGGACAGTGGTCACGCTCTTTAGCTACCTGGTTCTGCCTCGCCTGGTCAGTCAGCTTCCTGATCTGCATGCCTGTGTTAACTGCAATAGTATCCCTCTCTCTCTATTTGCCCCCTGACTGTAACAGTCACACTGAAGCTACTGTTTGTCTCTGACCACATGCTGTTTTTACATTTAAAATTGGGTCAGTAAATATAATCAGGCTTTTTGAGATGGTGTTTGTTTTGGATAGTGGATGCTGGACAAACCTCTGAGCGCACCGTAAAATTTCAGTCTGAATTTCTGTTTAAAGGTCCCATATTTTACACTTTTCCAGAGTTTTATTTGAAGTGTTGATATCCATAAGAAGATATATTTGATTTAAGTAGCAAAAACCACCTGAATGTAGTTTTACATCTACTATCTTAGGCTTCTCTCTAGCAACAACATGCCAATGAACCAATCAAAAAAGAGGATCTGAGCCTCTCTTCTGATTGGCTGACTGTTTTCTGAGTGATCTAATAAAAATATAGCAGATTTCAGGTAAACACTCAGAGAAACCAAATCCTGCAAGGTTGGATGGTGGGGCTTGAGCTGTGGCTAAGAGCGGTGGTTTTAAGGCTCAGTTTCTGAATACAGGCTGTGTGCATTTCTCTGTGGACTGAGGCTTTGATACTTGCACAGTATTTATATAGAACCTAGACCTGCTTTATAATCAAAAGAGATGACACTTTATTTTAAGCCTTAGAAACATTCACTTTTGTGATAATGAAATCCTGAAAAGTGAAGCAGGAGCCTCTTTTAGGACTTTAAAGCTGCCTTATCTGCCTGAAGTGGAGTTTTAATGAAATGTGATTTAACATGTCCAAGTTAGTCATCAAGAAAATGTTGTACATACTTTCCTAAACTCATTCTGTGTAAGCATGCACCGGTCAGCGAAAACGTTAAAACCGAATAAGCCTGACAGCGTAGTCCATGCTTTCTGAATGTTTATGAATGTTTTGTTTTTCGGCCTAATTTGTGTTGTGTGGTTTTTCCACGCAGGAGTTTGCGCAGTACTATCTGAACAAGAGCAGCAACTACGAGCCCGGCACAAAAGACGAGCTGCTGAAGGGTGAGATCTGGCTTTGATCTGGCCTAATTCTGTAGCGTTAGCTCTTTAGAATTAGTAGAATTAAGATCATCAAACATTCGTCTGACGGCGAGCGAACATCTGTTTGCTTTTCCACTGAGTTCATGATTCTGTCCGTCACAGTCTGCTCGAATCAAATCAATCCAGTGGAACATTATCTCGTTAAGTCAGTTGACCCTCTGTTTATCCAATTAGAGCCCTGGCAGTGCCCAGACAAAGACAGAGCCTGTTAGACTCACACTGGCCCACACAGTTTTCCATGAATGCTAAAAAAAGCCCATAGAGGTGCACCTACTCACATAATTCACTTAACCAGATGCCACATTTGAAATATTTCCTCCGAGCATGTTGAACAAGTTTTTATGCGTAAACGGAACAGTGGAAGAACTATGTATGTGTTCAGTTGCAGAGAGCAGCACAGTGGAGAACGGCAAGCTGAACGGCCACGCTAACGGCTCAGCGACTGGCAGTCCCGCTGAGGCCGAGGTGGACCCGAGGCCAGACGGGACCTCGCAGGCCTTCCTGTCGCTGGAGCAGGTGGATAAGGGACAAGCCAAAGCCTCGGTCAAAGAGGTCTTCAAAAAGGTAGTTCCACTCGTTTGATGTCACAGTCTCACGGTGACCTAGGAAATCAAATATCTGTGACGTGTCAGATGTTACAGAATGTCATAAAAGTAATCTGGTCCTTAACTTTTTTTTCTTTATTTTTCCTTTCATTTTTAGATCTGGGTGATGGCGTTCTGTGTGACGTTTGTGTTCACAGTCACTCTGTCCGTCTTCCCTGCTGTCACCGCAGATGTCAAAACAATATTCCCAGGAAAATGGGGTATGACTGCGCCTTAATTCGATTGATTAAGGTCGATTCCCTGCCGCACTCGGGTCGACGAATTGCATCCTGTCCTTGGTAACTTAATAAAACATGAACAACGGGACAAATCCTGCTGGGCTGCTGCGTCGGCCACAGAAATCCTTAAAGGTTTAACCGGACCTCTCAGTGTCTTTACCGGGCCTCGGTCAGTTATTGAGAGCGTGCTGCGAGGACGTGTGTTCTGGGACTGAGGACATATTAGTCCAGCCCGCAGCCCTAACAACTTACGAGACCTTGCTCGTAATCTCTATAATCTCTTGTAGTAGACTGCAATCAAGTCCTCCTGCCTCCTAATTCTCTTGCTTGTCATTCCTTCCCCAGAGCGCTTCTTTCTCTCAGTGTGCTGCTTCCTGATGTTCAACATCAACGACTGGTTCGGTCGGACCATCACAACCTTCATACGTTGGGTTAGTACCTGCTGATACTCTTTTCAGGAGAGGATGGAAACTCTGACAGTTTGGTTTTAATAAATTGGAATTGGGCCTTTGATCCTGACTGTGCAGTGCAGCTGCTCAGTGGCCAGCAGGTCAGACTGTGGTTGTACTGGGAGGCTTCCAGATGTGACTGTGTGTGAATGTGATCAGGGCATTAAAAAGTAAAAGAGAGGTTGGCTCTCAGTGAAACCACCCTGAATAAATAAAGTTTACTTCCCTTCCTAAAATATTGATGTTGATAAAACATTTCAGAATCATCATAATCACACTACTCCTTACATATATCCATATCACAATACAATTATAACGTAATAGAAGATTTTATCCCCTGCTCCTTTTATGGCCTCATTTTATCAGGTTTTACTGCCTATACAGTTGTCCACTTGATAAGGATAATATTACACTACTTTTTAAAGATAAAATAACCAGACTTTTAATATGACTAAAAGTCTGCAGACAAGCGAGCAACTCTGAGTCTCTGCTTCTAAATGCTATGTGCTCACAGTGGCAGTAATGTCAACATGCTGCTGCTGAACCTATATGATGTTTCCCATGTTCACTGTCTTATTTTAGCATTCTAGCATACGCTAATTAGCACCACAGACAAAGTACAGATGATTAAATTTTTCTGCTACTTTTTTTTTTTTTTTTTTTTTTTTTTTTTTACATCTACTTCACAGCAGTTTAGAGGGAAACGTCGCCCTTTTTATTCCACTACAGGACCTATTCAGGATCGATCTATCTATCTATCTCCACCTATGATACCAACCTGAATGGGTCGATTCTGCATAACAAGTGCTTTAATTTTTGATCTTAATTGTGATTTTATTTCTACTTAAGTTAAGTTGTGAATGTGCTTTTACATGTGATACAGTATTTTTTACAGTTTGGCACTAATACATGCAGAGTTATTAAGGGAGACAACCTTGATTTTATTATAAAATAAAAAAAAAAAAAAAAAACAGTACAAGAAAATCTCTGATGGCTGAACTTTTATTTTGTCACATCATTTAATTTGCCCCACTGTAGCGCCCTGTTGAGTGCCCCACATATAACTGATGTTTGCCACACACACACACACACACACACACACACACACACACACACACACTCTCTCTCCAACCAACTGACTGTCATTTAAGTGCTGTTGGTTGGTGTGTAGGTGCCAGCTGTGATTACACAGAGCGGAGGAAATTGAGGCCCCAACAGCATATAATGCTATTGACACACTGACCAAGCCTATTGTGTCCAGTTCTAATGTGTTTGCACAGCCCGTCCGAGTGGGAGCCGTCATTAGAAGCAGATACAGTAAGGGACGGAGGGAACATGACTCGGTGTTCTGTGCCCTTGACTGGAAATCACCTCATTCATCCTCCACTGGAACACTAATAATAATGACATATTAAACACTGGCCTGAGGGCTGATGGGATTTGGCGCTCTCTCTCACTCTATCTCTCTGTTGTCAGAAACTGTTGTCACATTTTATCTGTTTTGGTTGTGCCAGATAGTCCCGGCCCCCCCGAACAGCTATGTTTCCTCAGCTCCCACGCTTGCACATCAGAATCCCTCCCGTGGCCCACATTCACACTATCAGGCATTCCTTTTTGATTACACTTGCTTTTTTTTCTTCCCATCCGCCAGCACAGCATTAAATGACATGACCTCTTTTTATACATGCAGGAATGTTTGCTCTGTGGGAGATTTGAGAATGTCCATCCATCCAGTTCTCACCTCTTTGTACCTCATCTTTTCCTGTCTTTGCAGCCTAGTAAAGAGTCTCGTCTGTTCCCGGCGCTGGTCATCTCCAGGGTGGTGTTCATCCCTCTGCTGATGCTCTGTAACGTCCAGCCCCGCTCCCGTCTTCCTGTTTACCTCGCTCACGATTGTGCTTTCACCTTCCTTATGGCTCTGTTCTCTGTGACCAGTGGTTACTTTGTCTGCCTGTCCATGTCCTACGCACCACAGTGAGTACCAACCACTTTATCGCTGATGCTGAATAGAAGTGATTATTACTCCACAGCTTGAATAGCTTTCAATAGCTTTTATCAAAAAATTGGTTGAAATTGACTTTGGCACCGCCTCACCTTTTACTGCAGTTCTGGAGTATGTCACATCTGACAGCTTGGATTATAACTGACTGCAGATGCACATTAATAGATAGATAAAACACTGTTGTGTTTATAGGTGTTGTTATTTTGGAGAAGGGACTGTTTCAGCTCAGTGTGTTATCCTCAAAGACAGCGGTTTTAAACTTGGGCTGCTAAGCTTTCCTTTAAGTGGAAAAAAATGGTCGTTATTTATTGCCTTTATTTTTATCTGAAGTTTACCTAATAGTGCAAATTCTAATGTAATGTAAAACTATAAAACGGGTGCATAGGAGAATGAAATCCACTGAAAATTGAAATGAATTTAAGAAGGGGCTGGGGTTTTTGGTCGGAAACAGATGAACAGGCCTCAGTATGGCGGAGGACGTCAGTAGAGGAGGCGGTCCTTCCATGTGTGGCCCAGGACGCAGTCACGTTCACACTGCTAAAAGAATGTGTCCACATGTGGCCCAGACCACCTCCGAATGTGGTCTGAGTGATCGGATCTCAAATGAGTCCTGGGTGGGCTCACACCTGAGCTCAGAGCTGTCCACTGGTGATCGGCCCACTCAGGACGGATGTTAATACCAGGTCTGAACAGGGCCTGTGAGTCAAACAGCTCCGGCACCATATATGGTAGATCAAAATCTTACCCAGCAGCACCTCCTCCACCTCATACCAATTAAGGTCAATGAATTCTTCCAGCTGTAAACAAACATTTGCAGTTTGTTATGATATGAACCAAGATTCATTTGGTGTCATACAATAGAAAAACGTGTGGACTTTTATTTTCTAAATAGTGTTCAAGCCTACAATACTTAGATTATTATTGATTAGTAACGGTACGTAAAACAGGCCTGGTGCCTAAAAATCTCATTGTAGGAGAATTCTTAAAGTTCATCGTAATAATGAAGAGGAAAGAAATAATACATATATATTTATATAATGGTTGAACCCTAACCCGTCAAACAGAGTATAACACCATGAGATCATGCTTCCTGTTCTCTCAGGCACAGATCCAGGTGCCAGGATGCACCTGAAACTACATTAACAGTTTAGCTACAAATTTCACTCCTGGTTGGCTTGACTGCAGCTGTGGTTACCATGGTAACGCTACAAACTGGCACCAAGCAGCTACTTTTTTCAGAAACAAAGTATAATTAAAAAAGGAGCAGGCCACAGTAAGAGGAGCTGTTGCAACATGTGAAACTGGCTCACTGACAAGAAAACTGTCAGAAAAGTATGTGTGCCTGATGATGGAGGGGGTGGGGGGGGGTATATGTAACCTTGATAACATATACATCACACGTTCATTTGACTGCTTCACAATAAAAGCCATCCTGTGCATGCTTTGAATGTGAAACAACAACAGCAGTAGAAAATGTTGGGTTAACATTAAGATTAATACATCTGTAATATCTCAGTGTGAACAGTGAACAGGAGTGATGCTGATGTCAGTTAAGATTACAAACTAGAACTAGAACCCCATGTGGGAATGGTGGCCATTAAAAAAAACTACAGTAGAAAACAGAACCTGACTTCATTTAAGGTTATAGATGTAACCTCTGTTCTCTGATGAGCAGTGAGTGGCTCACGAGGAAGGGACCCTCCGCCTATGTGTCAGGCTTGCACAGTGTCATTTGTCATTCAAAACAAGCTCGGCTCTGCTTCGCTTCCACAGCAAAGACGGTGTTTGCTGGAACACTGACTCAAGCTAATCAGAGAACCGGGGTTATAACCATAACCTTAACCATAACGCACAGGTACTTATCTACAGTTGGTGTGTTACCTGCAGTAGATCCAGATCGGTGCGCTCCCAGATTAGAGAAGCAGCTGGGAGCACCGGCACAGAGGCCGAGCGACGTGCTGCTGTGGACGGGGCCATGTGCAAAAAAGCCAAAAAAAATGCCCACAATCACTGTCGCTTTATTTCGAATATTGTCACCACTTTACTTTGCTGTCAAACAGCCCTTTCCTCAGGAACTACATTTCATAGCATCCATTTCATGTCTCACTATGGGGGAGATACTGACTCCCTGATTGCCGGAAAACTGTCTCCAGTGGCATGAGTCATGAGGGGGGGGGGGGGACCTGCACCGAGGACGGAATGTGCCGGAGTCGGTGCCCTGACATCCAACCCATCAAGTCTAGCAACCGCCTGAGACGAGGCGCGGCTTGTGGTCGCACACACGACTCCGTTAAAGCAAGCAGGCAAAGATTCATTCATACAGCACACTTGGTTCCAGCGTGACCTACCACAGACGCTGCAACCAGAGACACACAAATACAAATTCAAACAACACATAAATGATACTGTATGTATGATTTAAAAACTGTTAAAATTAATAAGAAATGCAATTTTAAACTGATCAAAAGAAGGAATAAAATCAGATTAGACCAAGTGAATCAGATGCCTAAGTTAAAACCAATAAAAGGAATAAAAACTAAATGAAACCAGACTACTGCAAAGCACAGCTAAAAGGAATGTTTTCAGTTTAGCATTAGCATTTAGACAATAGTGCTGGAGACCTCTAATGTGATTATGTAGCATGCTCCAGTGCTTCATAAGGGGGGAACCCTGAGGGGGGTTTAGCAGGTTCATAACTTAAATTAGGTCAGAGATGCGGAGGAGCCAGACCAGATGAGTTGGTCCAGCAGAGGCAACAAGTACAAAGGACCCCCGGAGAACACCTAACGTGATCAAATGTTTTCTGGAGCCAAAAATTTCAAGACGAACACTAAAATCTGGACCTACATGATCTATGATTAAAAACCAGCCCAGTGCTGACCCATATACACCGACCCACCTATCAGGTCTCCAGATGAAAATATCATGATATACTGTTGAATGCTGCAGTTAGATCCAATAATACGTAATTGCAGACTCTGCCACGGTCACTACTACTTCTTCTCAAATCCTTAATTGCAAATCTTGACCACGACTGGGGTGAAAGCTTGAGTGGTAGAGATGCTTCACCCTGATCGCTGCTGTCAGATCACTGCCTGGAGATGACTCCTTCAATGATTGTGCCCAGGAATGGGAGGTTAGACACCAGTCTGTAATTGTTAATAATAGATGGGTCTAGAGTGGGCCGCTTTTAAAAGTGGTTTAACAAGTGAAGATTTGAGTGAGCCTGGAAAAATACAAGTTAAAAAAGCGCTTTTTAAAAACGGAGGTGGTGATGGGATCAAGGGAAGAAGTGGATCTGTTAAAGTAACAGTTTGGGTTATTTGACTTGGGGCTGTGTGAGGTACTTTTTAACTACTATATCCCTACACACAAGCACACCTGCGCCCAGCTCTGTCTGACTCAAACAGCTGGTCTCAGGAGGAATGCAGTGTGTGTGAATTCACTAAACAGCTGGTGCAGCTTCGAGGGGAGAAAAGGGGAAAATATTGCTACTGTTGTGCTGCTGAGCATCACTGTTACCTGCTATAAGGTATTGCTACCTATGGTCTTGCTGGCGCTACCTCATTATGGGCAAAAAGTGGAACTACTTTTTGTTCTGTTTGAATTTGTGGACGGTTTGGCACAGTTGTGGACAGGCTCCAGTGAGAAGCAAGAACGACGTCTGACCCTCCTGACGTAGGCGTCTCGAGTGCCAGCCAGTGAAGGCTTGCATGATGTCATTGGTGCGTCTGATGAGGTCACGCAGGAGGCACTCCCTCAGTGACGTACAAAATAAATGCTATGAAACAGAACTTAAATTCAACTGTATGGCTCATGAGGTCTCTGAGGGGCCTTGAACACACCAGCAAGGTGCTTTAAAGTCACCCCTGGATCACCATGAGGATAAAGACAGCATGACTAACAAAGACAGCGAACGGTGGATGAGTGTCCACTGCGATGAGTCTCAGAAAGTTAATTTCTGCAGTTTAGTGAAGTGACCGAAACTATAAAGATGTCTTGTATACCTGGAAAAATGATCAGCATAATGTAAAGACTGATTTGTTGTTGTCTGGCTGAGACCAGTGTGATCCCATGGCTGACCTTCTGTCCCCGCCTGCTCTCTCATCAGGTTAGTGGAGCCCAAGGATGCAGAGACTGCAGGAGCCCTGATGACCTTCTTTTTGGCCCTGGGTCTGTCCATAGGAGCTGCCCTGTCCTTTCCTCTGAGGGCTCTGGTGTAGAGACGCACACACGCACACACACACACACACACACACACACACACACACACACACACACACACACACACACACACACACACACACACACAAATGCAAAAGTCTGTCCTTCCTGGACGACATCCTCCTGTTCTTCATTCATCATTTATCTGTCAAGTGCTGCACGCTGCATGGGCTGCAGCCTGACAGCCTGGACAACCAGGGACCCTGAGGGACGCTGTAGTAATAATAATAATAATAATAATAAAAACAGTTGTTGAAGTGGCATTGGTCAGATTCCCTGCAGAAGCAGAAATAAGGGAAATACTGTTTGTTACTCTGATGAACTCCTGGTTATGTGACCTGCTGCAAGCCTGGAGAGAAGGGTTGATTTCCTCTGTATAATTAGGTTAGGTTTGATAATAAAAGACTTTGTAGGTCTTTGTGTTTCGACATTTTTAGGTTTACATTATTTAGTTGGGTCCATCAGTATTTGGACAGGGACACAAATTTAGTAAATTTGCCTCTGTACGCCACTACAATGGATTTGAGATGACGTCATCGAGATGTGATTTCGACTTTAATTGAAGGGGTTCAACAAAAACATCATTTATTGAATATGAATAAAAGCCATTTTTACACATACCCCCCCCCCCCCCCCATAAACAGCCATTACAATACATTTTAACTTGTCGCAGGAGGAAAACTCAGGATAAGATACTTGGATGATTTCCTTGTAAGCATTCAATTTATTTTTCAATATACATAGTGCCTTATTTTTCAGAGGCTCAAAAGTAATTAAACAATTGACTAATGGTCAACTTGGTGGCCCGGTTTTGGCCTGGTCCCTCATCATTTCACGACCCATTGTGTTGAATTTGCATTTGGCAGCTGTGCAAAGAGGTTTGGATACAAGCGGAGGAGGCTATCCTCAGGCTGAAAAAGCAAAACAAACCTATCAGACAGATAGCAGAGACTCTTTGGTACATTCTCAAAAAGAGGGAATGCACTGGCGAGCTCGGCCGCAGCAAAAGGCCTGAACCAACAACTCAAGTGGAAGATCACTGAATTCTTTCCTCGGTGAAGAAAAATCCCTTCACAACGTCCAGCCACTCTGGAGAAGGTGGGCGTGTCAGAGTTGAGCATTAAGAGGCTCCCTCATGAATGCAGAGGGTTTACACTCGGGCCGGATTACACTTTGTCTCCCCAGTTCTGGAACAAGATCATTTGGACGGATGAAACCAAGATGAATGTGAACCAGAACCAAAGAGAAGAGAAAGGACTGGCTCATGATCCCAAGCATAACTCAATCTGTCAGACATGGAGCCCGTGTTATGCCATGGGCAAATATGGCAGCCAGTAACTGGGTGTTTATTGATGACTGCTGCTAGAAGCAGCAGGATGAACCCGGAGCCAGAAAGGACCCACAAACAAACAGCAGCTGAAGTAAAGGCAGGGCAGAGGAAGCTCAGCATCTGGTGATGTCCAGACTTCAGGGAGAGGATTTTCATCCGAGTATTAAAAAGAATCTGTATATTTATAATTATATTCGTTTGTCCAATTACTTTTGAGCCCCTGAAAATGGAGGGATTATGTATAACATGGCTGTAATACCGAAACAGTTATCGGATATCGGAGTTGAAAGCCCACACTTCAATCGCATCTCCTTTTCAAATCCACTGTGGTTTCGTTGCAGAGGCAAAATTATGAGCTGAATATTCTGACTGAATATTTGGTTCCTTGCAAGTAGTTTCAGGGAATGTATTCTCAGCTGATCATGTGTAGATAAAGGGAAACAGGAAGTGTGGTTAATTCAGTTTCCACATGCTGCAGTGTCTGTAGATGTTGCCACAGTGAATCTCCTTTTTTGTTAGAACAATAACATGTTTTTGATGTTGGGATCTTGCTGGGGTCGTTGTATACTTGTACAATGAAATGGCTCTTTTCTGCAGATGTAGAACAATCAAACAATTCTTTTTCTAGTGAACTATAATTACCAGTGGAAGGTTAATGAGGTATCTTGTGTGCATGGATGGATAAGTGAGTGGACCACCTGGGCACAGGCTCAGGGGCCAAAGCTTCTCTTTGAGCTGACTGTCAACAAAAAGAGATGCCAAGGCAGAATGAGCATGATGCTCTGTGTCTCTTTCAGCCTAGACATCTTACTTCTGTGTGGGAGGGTTGGGGGGGCTGGGGAGGGGGCTTTAATACGTCTGTTCCTAAGGGCCCATGGTCTCAAAATCTGTCCATCTTCGAGGGGCTTTTTTCCCCCATTTCCACTTTTTCTTCATCTCCCAGTCTCCTCAACAAACCTGCTCAACCAGTTGTCTCTCTCCAGCCTTCAGGCTACTGCTGCCACCTACTGGTCGAAAGACACAAGTCCCCCAGAGGTCCAGTTTATTGGCCTCGAAACCTAAAGACTGACAGGAAATAGAAATAGAGTTTATAGCACCTTGTAATACTTGGTTGTATCTCGGGAACGACATTGCTCCGTTGACTTGACCTCGGGCTGGCATGGAGTGTAGAGCTGCTCGATACAAGAAGTAGTTTTACTTTAAATTAGTTTTGAATCTTGAGGTTGAACCTGGCAGCTGCTGTTTTCTCGTAACGTACCAGTGAAGTGATGCTGTTGTTACTGTAAGCCATTACATACAATCCAATCAGATGTAAATATTGGAGTTAAAAAAATGGTACTGCAAAGAAATGCTGGTTATTTTTTAGTTGAATACTTGTATAGTTATTTATATTGGCCACTTCACTAAGTCAAATATTGTTGGATTTCTTTAGACACTGCTACCAATGTGCCATGTTCCAATAACAAATACACTTTTTTTCTCATTGTAGTGTGTCTACATCTTCACATGTATAGAAACTAACTTATTGCCCAATAGTGGTATTGCATCAAAATCTATGTAGATTGAATTATTTTTTTTTCTTTTTTTTTCCCCCATTCTCAGCCTTTATTTTTCTGCTGACTATCCGTGTGTGTGTGTGTGTGTGTGTGTGTGTGTGTGTGTGTGTGTGTGTGTGTGTGTGTGTGTGTGTGTGTGTGTGTGTGTGTGTGTGTGTGTGTGTGTGTGTGTGTTTCTCTATTTTACTCAATCTAAATGAAAAGTTTACCGGGTGGTTGTATGTCTACTGTATGAGGTGTCCTGCACATGTAAATGGGGTAAATTTGTCTTGTGACAGCTGCTGCTTCAAAACGAACTGAGGGCTGAGTCCTAATGGACGGAGCAATATTAAGCGGATTTGTTGTTTTTTATATATATAAAAACATTTAAGAGTGATTTGATTTTGCACAGCAACTACATCATGTCAATGCAGCATCAGATTTTTGATCTCACTTCATGTTGCGGTGATTTTACATTGTAATGTGTAATTCCACATCATACTTAGAGTAGAGTACGTACACGTTTTACATAAGATCATGGAACAGATGTGGGTCCGAAAAATTCAAACTTTTTGGTAATTTCAAATTTGCTTTCTACGTCTGAACTCCTCGTATGAAGAATGTAAATGAGATGATTAGACATTAGTCTTCAAGCAGTCTGACAGTTGCAGCCTTAATGATAAAAAGCCAGTTTAAAAGGTTCACGTTCTGTTTGTAGCATTTTGGACTGACATTAAACACAAGCTGCTGTTTTGCCTCCTTGTAATTACTCTGTGCTCGTTGCTAATTGCAGATGTGTCAACATGGAGCAGCTGGAAATCCTCCAACATTAACATTCAAGCAACTCAGTGTCAGCAAAACAGAATGGTTCTTTTTGTCACTGCATTCAAAGCAACAGCTGGTCATACTGTTGTTTTCTCTGACGTAGTGCAGCCACAACATTAATACTTAATGTGATCCATTACATGCAGTTCATGCTCCATACAAACTGACTCTGGTCAGAGGGTCTTTGAATCAGCAGACCATGTTCCATAGGTTACAGTAAAGGGAATTCATGCCTGTGCTTGTTCACAATGTTTCTGTACAGAACTGACTATTAATAAATGGATTGTTTCAACCTGCTGTGTGTTTGTAGGTCATTTTGATGAAAACATTTTGGTTCATTTCTGGCCTGAAATCTGCCAAAGCATAATGCATTGAGATCTACAGCTCTTTTCTGAATGAACAAGCTTATTAACTACCTGATATCTGAGGTGTGATCTCATGATACATGGAGGGGAAAAACTCTTTCCTGAAAATATGATAAATTTAAACTTGTTTGAAGATTTTCTCAGGTTCAGTTTCAGGTAGAAAATGTTTAAGCTTTAAAATAATTATTGTACAATGGCAGCACAGAAAGAGTGCAATGAGCTAGCTGCTGCTGACGTCCCAACCAATCAAGAGTACAGTCGCTGATCATGGTTTCATGCCTTCATTTCAAAATAAGAGCTCATGGTTATTGAAGATAACCTAAGATTAAAAAAGTCCATCCCCTAACTGCATTCAAAGAAGTGGTTTAGCTTGATAAAAATCATAATCCTATGTTATTGTAATAGTGTTAATAACATTATGTTAACCTGGATTATTTAAACCATGTTTGAAGACACCTGTTCATGGCTAACCAAGTTAATTTGATTTCATTGTTGATGATCTGATAGACAAAGTTCACCTGGACCTGTCGTCTGAGTAACAAGTCCTCAAGACCAAAGTTTGCAGGATCATGATCAAGTCGATACATGAATATCCTTCAAAATAAATGATTCATTGACTTGGAGGTATCAATTAAAAGCTGGCGATTATGATTTTAGATGGTGAAAATGAAATTTATAGAGGCCCAAAGACATGAAGTATGCACTATTTCACAATTATTTTTAACGGATCAGGGGATCCTTTAAGGTGTCCCAGCCCCCACACTGGTCACCACTGTAACAAGCTATAGGAAAGCAATAAGACTAGTAAACTTCAAAATAAGCTAATCCAAATTTAGTTTGTCATAATGTGATGCTAAAAGGTTTTAAATGTTGCCTTGTAAATATACATGAATTAGTTTTAGTTAAACTTGAGTGCACTGTATTTCAAGATAACTTCATAAAAGGGAGTTTTTTTTCCCGTCACCAAGTGTTGTGGGAACTGTTGGGTTTCTCCCAGTAATACTGAAAGTTCTTGACCTTTGCCTGTAAAGTGCCTTGAGATTTTCACCCTTGTTGTACTGTTCACGTGCAGGTTTTGTTTCATTATCGAAAACGAGCTCTCTGGAGAAGTTATTAACTGTAAGAACCACACAGAACATCCAGATGGATTTATTCCCTGTATTATTTATTGAAAACCCAGCAGTCGTCATTAATACCTGTTGTGTCTGTACAGGCAGGGAAGTAAGGAAATGTGGTAAACTAAACTAGCTGTCGTTCTGTTTTCAAAAATAAAAGGCAAAGGACAAAAAGACAAAAAAAAAAAAGAAACACTCCAATATGCTACAGAATGATACCCTCATATTGTTTTTCATTTTTCTTTTAAACGCTTGTTTTCAAAAGGTTACACAGATGCAGAGAGAAAAAAAAAAAGCACTGAGGAAAAAGAAGAGTGTGTGACAGCAGTTCAGAGGTGGATGAAGAAATAAAAATGTAAATGAAAGACAGGTTTGAGTGTGTGTCTTTTAAAACAGTTGTGTTCATCTGTTTTCTCCTCTGCCAAAGTGTTGCTTTTACTTATGTTGTGAAAAGCCAACGGGAGACAGTCGTTGACGATCATCTCCGTCTCATTGTGTCTCTTCCTCCCTCCATCCTTCATCGTTTCTTTGGAGGTTGGGCTGTGCGGGGAGGAGTGACGGGCCGACCAGAGTTCATCCCTCCATACTGGTACTTGGCTTTCTTCTCAGATGGCTTCAGGATCTGGGAACAGGAATGCAAGCGTTGGTTTTTTAAATTATACAACAATCTGTTCTGTGTATGTAGTAAAATGTCTCACAGCCTCTATCTGAGGTACTTGTATTTGACCATTTCCATTTTTATGCCTCTGCGCCAGATGAACTGGTTAGATTTTGGGGGTCAAAGGTCAAGGTCGCAGTGACCTGCCTGCATGAATGCAACATCTCTGTAACACCTTAATCAGAATCAGAATCAGAATCAGAATCAGAATCAGGTTTATTGCCAAGTATGTTTTCACGTACAAGGAATTTGTTCTAGTGAATGGTGCAGAGCGCACCAAAACACCGAGGCCTTCTTTAAATTTGAATTTCTTTAAATTTGGTAAAAATGTTCACCTGGACTGAAGGACAAACTGATTACGTTTTGGTAGCGTAAGGTCAAAGGTCACAGTGACCTCACAAAACACATCTCAAGGACTCCTCAAGGAGTAATATGTTATATGACTATGGATAAACAATCTGAACGTCTGAAACTAGTCTGAGTCGTGGAGGCGTACAACTGCAAGGTGGTAATTCTAGTTCTTTACACTTCTACTCCAGTACAGCAAGGAGGGAAATATTGTCATCTTTATTTCACTATGTACATACAAAAACAAACGACAGAAGGAGAGGACTGTCCTGCAGTATGAGTATGTTTTCATCTCATACTTTTTGGTGAAAGCAAATGTAGTTTACTGAGTTTTTTTATATCAGTATAACTGAGTGATGTCTATTTTACTTCTTTTGTTACATATTTACTCTGTGTTACTATAGACTTTGACCCTCTCTGTCTGACTTCTCCTTTTTTTTTTTTTTTGTTTATGCTTTTGATGGGATAGGATTTACATGCATTTGCATTGCATTTATATGCAACATTTCGGCAGCAGCCTACCCACAGTGCACAAAAGATAGGAAGTGGATTTGACTTTAAATGACCGATCAACATTCCATTAAAAACCGGTACCTGGATCAGGCCTGATTGTTAGCACTTGTAAGAGCCAAATGCTTCATGTCAAAATAAGTTACCTTTATTTCCTCATAAGGGACTCGTTTGTTAAATGAATTGTACTTTGTGTTTTTATGGATATATTTTAGTGTAGAAGTAGAATATGGAGTCTCACCACTCCTACATCATGGGAGGTATTCAGAGCCCAGGTAGAGCGATATCATACAGTTTTTTTAACCACATGTAATTGTCAATTTTTCATCTTATTTGAAGGCTTATACAACCTTTATTGTTTGGTTTTCTAGTTACAGCAAACAATCAGGGCTGTTGTGATTGATACACTTTACGGGTGGGATTGGGACAAATGAAGCCTAAACGAACTAAACACCAGGGGTGGGCAGATTGATCCCAACATATCAATACTTCAGGTGCTGCGTCTTGTTGAAGATCAATTCTAGGGTCAATAGGATCGATACCAGTTTCAGTTTCTCTCGTCAGTGTTGGACTGGAACTGTGTGCAAACAACGTTCCGTTGTCCTGAACACATAAGTGTAGCCACTCTTCACTTCTCCACTGCTGTTGTCATGTTGTGCACACTCAAGTGTGTATGTACGCCTCACACACCCTAACTACCAGCCATCAAACCAAAGCCTCACAGGTGGCACTTGAGGTAGTTGAGCCATAAAGTGACTGCTAACCTTTGGCAAATCATTTAGTGGTCATAGAGATGTATTAAGATTTAAGATTTAGCCTATTGATGATGCATAATCCCCTTAAACATATGTGTATATGTATATATATATATATATATATATATATATATATATATATATATATATATATTTATATATTTATAAAAAAATAAAAATTGTTCTCCAGTATCCTGTGGCTAATAGTATATTTTTAGCCACATCTGCTCAGGTCTCCCTTGAAATCAAAATCTCGGTGGGACTTTGTAGACTTTCAGATCTTGTGGTGCAGTGGTGGTGAAGTTACTTCAGACTCTTCACTGTGAGGTGTTTATATTCCTGTCTGTTTCATGCAGGTTGTCGGCACCATGTCGGTGACTCCTCGTGCCTGCGTACCTGGAAGGAGCACATCAGGGTTTCATCCACGCTCATCATGCCGCCCGCATTGTCGAACTCTCCACAGTAGTTTGGGGCCGAGAACAGAGTCACCAGCTGCCGCTTGGCAAAGAACTCATAACCATCTTCTACCACCTGGGGGCGTCAGACACACGGGAACATTACTCACTCCAGACCTGATACACAGTATCTACATATACAGTGTGTTCAGAAAGTGTTCAGACCCCTTCAGTGTTTTCACATTTTGTTAAGTTGCAGCTTTATGTTAAAATTAAAAAACAAAACAGAAAAAAAAACATTTTCCCCTCATCAATCTAAACTCAATGTCCTATAAAAACAGAGTGAAAACAGAATTTTAAAATTTTTTGAAGATCTGAAAATCTGAAATATCACATTGACAAGGATTCAGATGAAATGTAGCTCAGCTTCCTCCCGTCTCTCTTGATCACCTCATCTTTGAGATGTTTCTACACCTTTACTGGAGTCCACCTGTGGTAGATTCAACTGACTGGACATGATTTAGAAAGACATCTGTCTATATAAGGTCTCACAGCTGACAGTGCATATCAGAGCAAAAACCAGGAACTGCCTGCAAAGCTCAGACAGGATTGTGTTGAGGCTCAGATCCGGAGAAGGCTAAAAATAAACCATTTGTGACCAGCAACCTCCATTATTCTTAAATGGAAGAAGTTTGAAAGAGCTGAGAGTCAGGTGACCAAGACCCCGATGGTTTCTCTGGCTGAGCTCCAGAAATCCTGTGTGGAGATCGATAACCATCACTGCAGCTCTCCACCTCAACGGAGGCCTCTCCTCAATGAAAGTTAGCAAAAAGCACCTAAAGGCCTCTCAGACTGTGAGGAACAAGATTCTCTGGTCTGATGAAACCGAGATTGAACTGTTTGGCCTCAGCATCACGTCCGGAGGAAACACGACAAGGGTTGGTTATCCTTCTGTAAGTTTCTCAAATCTCCACACAGGATCTCTGGAGCTCAACCAGTGACCATCGGGTGCTTGGTCACCTCTCTTACCAAGGCCTTTCTCCCTGATTTCTGAGTGCAATCAGTCGAATTTACCACATGTAGACTCCAATGAATCAATAAGGCTGCAACAAGGGGTCTGAAAACTTTCTGAATGCAGTGTACATCATCATCTAACAAGGATGTTTTTCAGCAGTGATGTGCTTCGTACTAATAAAGCTTTAAACACATTATGGTAACACATGGCTGTGTTGAGCCACAACTTGACAGATGTTCCGAGGAAGCCTGATGAATCAGTCCAGCTTGTGTTAGGTTTAGTTCAGGTGGTTACCTGTGTATTTAAAGGGTTTAATGATGAGAGGATGTGTGTTTGTGTGGTACCTGGTGGGCTCTGCAGATGAGGTCCAGGTCGTGGCGGTTCAGGAACTTGCTGACCACATCAGCTCCAAAGGTGAAGGAGACACCACGGTCGTTCTCCCCCCAGCCCTGGACGTCCTTGTCTGGGTCAGACCACAGCAGATCACACAGGAGGCCTGGAGGGAAAAATACACAATTTTAACTACATCTTACTACCCACCTAATGTTGTTCAGAGAGGAGTTAACTGTTGCATTCACACAGGAAGATAAGTCATGATTCATCTTCATGTTTGAGGTCACAGCATCTCTGTAAGCTTTGCTGTAAATCCACTCGCTCTCTAACTACAGGAAGTCACCTTCACATCTGGTGTGAAAGTAACACACACACACACACACACACACACACACACACACACACACACACTTACACACACACTTACACTTGTACTTCTATCTTTGTGAGGACACTCATTGACATAATGCATTCCCTAGCCCCTTACCATCACAACTGAGTGCCGAACCCTAACCCTAACCCTAACCTTAACCTAAACCTAATTCTAACCATTACTCTAAAACCAAGTCTTAACCCTCAAAATGTGATTTGAAGAAGTGAGGACCGGCCAAAATGTCCTCACTTTCCCAAAATGTCCTCACTCTGTTAGTAAAATACTTTTTTTGGTCCTTACTATGTAGCAAGTACACACACACACACACACACACACACACACACACACACACACACACACACACACGTTTGTTTCTATATCCCCATGGGGACAAGTCATTGACATAATGCATTCCCTTGCCCCTTACCTTAACCTTAAACAACACACTAAATACCTCACCCCAACCCTTACCCTCACTGTAACCTGATTCCTAAAACCAAGTCTTAACCCTAAAAAGCAGTCTGGACGCATCATGGTGGGTCCCCATGGGTTAGTGTGTATTCAGGTTTAGAGTCTCCCTTTGGATATAAAGCACACACACGCTTATACACACACAGAGTCTCCCTGAAGGACCATAAGAGGATCTGAGACAGTGGCTGCCAGGGCCTGTACACTGGCTGCCTTATAAGGACAAAAGCAACCAGGTTTAATGAAGAGGGCAAAGACTGAGAGGGGCTTCAAATCCACTGGTTTTACTGTGACTTACAAAGAAGTATGTACTTTTTAGAGGGGCAAACAAAATAAAATAAAAAGTTGTATCATTCTTTTATTTTATGGTAAGTATCACCTTATCTGAACCAACTACACAAAAACACCTCAAAGTGCAAGGATTTATACGGAAACAGCTGACAGTCAGCAGGTCCTCACTCCTTGTGTCCTTACCTGGTATTAGGACCATACAACATAAATTATAAAGAGCAGAGACAGAACCATCATTAGCTGAGCTCACAGGGACTGGAATCAGGACCTGTATTTATCAGGCAGCTCAGAATCACTCCAGGGAAACCCAGTAAAGGAAAACTACCTCTGAGTAAGAGCTGAGTGTCATGAATGAATCTGTGCACGTTTCTGGAGGACCTGTACGAGCGATCAAAGCTTGATTTATCACTGCAGGAACCACAGACCAAAATATTCATGGTTGCAAAGCTGCATTTACCCCATCACTGTGAGATTGTTGATTATGTGGTGAGAGCGTGAGCCTTTGCATCCCACACACGGTCAGACCAGAAATTAGACTTTTTGCCAAAGCTGCATCTTTTAATGGCCTCACTGTCATCAATAAACATCTGTCCTGCCACTGAATGTGCAAGTATGTCGATGCCTACAGACTCCTGGCCCTCCTGAGTATCAGCAGAGGTACGAGTCATTTTAGTTGAGAAAGCTGATGAAGTGTTTTTACTCCTAGGGCTAAGAAAGGACCAAACCCGTGTCACTTCTGAGTTTTTGGTCAGTTGGGGCCGATTTCCTGCTCTGACAAGATAAAATAAATATGGGGTCGGATTCAGAATAAAAAAACCTGGTAGGACATGGTATCATCAAGTAAGATAGTGGTGTGTGAATACAGTTTTCACTAAAATGGGAATGTTTTTGTGCTCTTTATATGTCAGTCCAGAGTCATATCTGATAATACTTTTATTTTCTGTCCTACATCATACCTGGTGCACATTTCGCCAACAATAGAGGCTTTAAAAGTTTCTTGTTATACTTTGTGCAATGTCCAGTGGTAACTTGTATAATACTCCTGCAGAGTATGGCTCTGTTGTAGCAGGAGGGTTTAGGCACACTCTCTTCATCTCCACCATGAATAAACTCTCAAGTGCAAGTAGAGTACTCAACTCAGAACAGCACTTCAGGAGCGTTTCACCTGAAAACTGTCACTGAAATACATGCAAAACAGCAAAACACTGAAAAACAGAAGGTCGGGTTTTAAATAGCTAATAAACAATCCATCAAAAAAGGCATGACTCAGGCGTGATCCTGATCCTGATCCTGATCCTGTGTATGGAATTAGGACAATCTTTGGTTCACTTGTACATTAGCAATATCACCTAGAGCTGAAAAGATTAGTTAATCAATTGATTAGGCCAACAGAAACTTAATCGGCAGCTCTTGATATATCAAATACTTGAAGTTATTTATCAAGCAAAGATGTCCAACACTCTTTGTTAAAGCTTCTAACTTTTGACGATTTTCTTTGTCACATGTAGTATTAAACTCTGTGTCTTCAGTTGTTGCAACTGTTGCTTTGGAAAAACAAGAGATCTGAGAACTAATCTACAAGAATGCACCACATTTTATGACATAATCATAAAGTGATCTTTCTTTGTAAAATCTTAATCTGAGAACCGACTGGTGAATGTTTGGGAATAGAGGTGTAACACAGCTTCAAATGAAAATGCTAAAGGGAAGTACAAGTATCTCAAATTGTACAGCTGTGATGAAAACTCATCATTATACACAGAGGTACATTGATATGAGAAACAGCTGGCCTGTGTGTGTGTGTGTGCGCGTGTGCTGACCTACCTGTGTCAGGCACATCTGTGGGTCTCATGATGCGTCTGATCTGCTCCATAGACTGTAGGTCAGGAGAGAGACCTGTGGGCAACACGACAACACAATTACACAATTACCCGTGCAGGTATTAACACCCATCGGTGCAGCGATAAACCTGCTCTGACCCATTTACTTCACATCAGATAAGTAAGCAGAAACACAGACAGGAACTGTATCTCTAATACTCCAGATCAGAGCAAATGCTGCAAATATCAAAACAAAAACACAGATGTGGATTTCTGGATTATATGCACCCAAACACAGAATAATCTTTATAACAGAGCACCTTTCTAAACCCACGTTACAAAGTGCTTCTTTAAACAAGCAGGTCAAACAAAGTACAAATAAAACAAAATAAAGTCTCACCAGAAAAAGGGCAATCAATTAAATCCATAAAATCTATTAGAATCAAGTAAACTGGGTAGTGGATGAAATTAAGTTATATCGGGAAACGCAATTCAATGAAAGTAGGCTCAAGATTTACTTTATTGTCATTCAGACAGAGACACAAGGACAAGTGCACAGCAGAATATGCTAGAGTGGTCGGTTAGTAACAGGAGCCAGTGGAGGCGCTGCCACGCAGGGCACCGCCATATCCAAAGAAACAAACAAACTGATGAAAAAGTATTGTTTTAAGAGGAGCTTTAATCAGTTGACAGATTCTGCTGGCTGGATTTCCTCAGGCAGCTCGTTCCGGAGCAGCTCCGACTGCGAATGCTTTGTCGCCTCGTTTTTAGGCTAAAAGACCTCTGGCCCAGGATCTCAGGCTGCAAACAACTGGTTAGCATAGAGCTAAGAGGTCAGATATATAACATGGAGAAAGGCCATGAAGAGCTTTAAAAGTTAACAGTAAGGTCTTAAAATCTATTCTAAAACATATTGGGAGCCAGTGCGAGGAGGCTAAAACTGGTGTAATGTGTTCACCTCTCTTGGAACTTGTTAAAAGTCTCTGGTGGTTGTGTTCTGTACAGTCTGGAGCCTATTAATAGAGGCAGGTGAAGAAGACTATTTGTAATGGTTGAGGCTTGAAGAGATGAAAGCACATAAAATAGCCTCTGTGTCTTTGAGAGATGGAATAGATCGTATTTCGGAAATATTTCTTCGATGAAAACGAAAGTTGCTCAAACCAAACGGCAGGAGATTGTTTGCAACAGGCTGAGTGTGCTCCAACAGGGAACCTACAGCTGGCAAGATTTGTTTCCCTGTATGTTGGGAATCAATTCCAACAATTTCTGTTTCTGCTTGATTTGCAGAAAATTTTGGGTCATCCAGTTTTTGACATCACAGGCACAGACATCATGCAGTGAACTCGTCCTTCTACAATCAGTGGCGGGTATATCTGTGTGTCATCAGCATAGCAGTGAGATTAAACACTGTGTCTATTCATAATATCCAAGGGGAAGCACGTAGAAAGGAAATGAAATTGGTCCTAAAACTGACCCTGTGGGACACCATTCTTAGCAAACATGACATGTGGCCATTCATGGAGACAGTACCTGCTGTTTGACAGCTATGAGGAGAACCAGTCTAAAGCTGTGATAGTCCTACCCAGTGCCTCAGCCTGTCCTAACAGGATGCTGTGGTTGACAGTATTAGCACATCCCATCATCATACTGTGAGCTCTACAAGCAGACTCAAGCCAAGTATGAAGACTCAGCAGCCTGCTGAAATGAGCTGTAGCACAACCTACTGTGAGAATAGCAGATAAAAACAGACTTTCCACACTGCTTTAGGAAATTGGAAAAAAAAGGTTAAAATCAGATTTAGTCAGCTTGGATTGTTGGAGAACTGTGCCATTAGTGGCCATGTGGAATATTGATCTACTGACAGTGGAAGGAGATTTTCTGATATGACCGAGGTTGTTGATCAGAATAAGTCTGGAAGTACTGGGGTCTCGGGGCTGGCTCCTATTCGACCTCACTCAGTACCCAGTAGGACCAGGACCTGTGCCGATGATGGGGCACAGTTCTTTGGCTTCTACAGTGTTGGAGATGATGGACACCACCACATCAGCCACTCTCCACAGTCACCGGGCTCTCCATTTTGACACCGGCTCTAGCACTGGTTGATATCAATCAGGGTATACTGTAACTGGACAACAGCAGAGACAGAAAGCTGCTGGCCAACCTTTTCTTTTTCTGGATTTGACTCTCCAGGCAGTGGAAGTTATCTAAAGTCCACTGGCAGTTCGACGCCAAATCTGCAGTCCTCGTTTACACAGAAGAAAATGAACAAAGGAAAAGCCAGAAAAAACAACTGGCTAGCCTAACTACGTGGCTAAAAACAAACCTGAGCTAAGCTAGCAGCGGCTACTGAAGTCTGCTAGGTAAGTATTGGTTGATTCAATTCCAAATATGATCCAAACAAATGAAACAATGTGCCATGACCATGTGGTTAGTTTTCAGTGCAGATCCAGATCCAGTAGCATCAGAATGTGGGCATGTTTTAGTTTTTCCATAAATCGTAATGATCAGTAGCGTCTGAACAGGAATACCTCCGTGACAGCAGAAGATTTTCTCATCCACTATGGCAGCGATGGGCAGGCAGTTGAAGCAGTCGGTGAAAGTCTTCCACAACTTAATGTTGAATCTGCGTTTACCTGTAAAATAAACAACACAATGAGTCAGGCGGCAAAGAACCATATAGTGAAACCATTATTTACCCGATTTATAATATACCTGTCATTACTTTTCAATTACCACCTTGTAAGATGGCATTACCTTAGTATAAAATAGTATAAAATACTGGATCTTTAATGCACCAATATTAATAATCTAATAAAGTTATATGTGTATAATAATGTATCGGTTAAAGAAGCCACTTCTCGGCAAAGCGAGAACTTTCACTTCTTTGTTTTTGATGCTTTAAGTACATTTAGCTGCCAGTGATTATATACTTTTATTTCAGTAGGATTTTGAAGACTGAACCTTTATTTGAAACGGAGCATCTTTACATTGTGTTGGTACACATTTCCATCACTGATTGTAATATCTTATTTAAAGTGAGACTGTGTAACTTTTAATTTTTTTTTTGTCCGTCAGTGCAGTGGTGCACAGGAAACATGGGGACAGGGGAAGCTATGACATGCAACACTTTTCAGTCATTAGGACCACATTGTATAAAGGTAGAACTCTGTAATTATGGAATAAAAAATGTGTTTGCTTTCCAAAAAACAAACTACTTAATTACTGTTTGGCATTAGGGTCCATATTTCAAGGTTAAAAGGTTTCTTGTTATTCCCTTGGAGTGCAGCTACAATGCTAATCTTTCTATTTATTATCATATAATTTCAACATCACAATATCTCCCAGTTGAATATAATCAATAAGATAAAAAGTAGCACCTCATCCTGTTTGTTCACCATTTCCCCCCTCTATAAATATGGTCTACTTGGAGTTTATCTGCCTGTTTCTCTACATAAATGTGTAAAGGGATTAGTTCTACCACAGTGAAACTTGAGGGGAACTGAAAATGAAAACACACTCCACTTCCGTGTCACTCACACTCGTCATAGAAGCCATAGATGCGGTTGATGGAGGCACACTCGTGGTTGCCCCTGAGCAGGAAGAAGTTCTCGGGGTATTTGATCTTGTATGCCAACAGCAGACAGATGGTCTCCAGAGACTGCTTCCCTCTGTCCACGTAGTCACCCAGGAAGAGGTAGTTGGCCTCTGGAGGGAAGCCACCATACTCAAAGAGCCTCAGCAGGTCTGTGTACTGTCCGTGGATGTCACCTGAGACGGAGGATGGAGAGGAAGCAGCGATGGATTGAGGAAAATGAAGCAGGAGATAATAACAAGACAGACTACATAGTGCACATTTGAAGAGCAAGGTGAAATGGGAAGTTACTGACCACAGATTTTGAGCGGAGCCTCCAGCTCCAGAAGGATTGGCTGACTGAGGAAGATCTCCCGAGACTTGATGCAGAGGCCACGCACCTCAGCCTCCGTCATCTGGACAATCTTCCCTGGACGACATCCTCGCACTGGTGGAGGGAAAACAGAGGTGGAATAAGGTTGAAGAATAAATATTGGATATACAAAGGCATCACTAACAAAGTTAGCCACTCCACTTTCAGTGTTCTCAGTAGCCTTTTCCCAGAAATTTCTCTCAAGGATATGACTCTGCTGGTTGTCAGGTCACTGTACACATCACCTCCCACAGGGTGAGTTTTTAAATTAACTTCAAACTAAATATGAGAGGCAGCGGTCAGTAAACAGAGGATGGAAGTAGCCTGTGTGGGCATTGTTGATGTTGCTGGGAGTGTTTTTGGAGGCGCTTCCTGTTGTGTAACAGAGAGGAAAAGAGAAGGGGCGGGGGGGGCCACTTGACAAGAAGCTCTGGGATTCTATGACATGACTATTAAATAGATAAGAGTGGTTATCAAGTCAGAAGGTCAATTACAGATGTTTAATAAAACGTAATAAATGAGGTTACTTGCACAACGTCCCCATAAAAAAGGTCAGTGGAGGGATGACTTATTATACTGACTTAATGTGTATTTCTAAATTTTAATACACACACAGCGAAGGTGCAGAAAGTGTGAGTTTCGATGCTGCATCAGGGTGGTATATGAAGTTGGTCCCTGGCTCAATCCGTAAGTTACTTATGTGGCCATACAAGAGAAGTATACATGATATCGTTAAAGGAGCGGGTATCTGAGATTTTGACTCTTGTTAGCTTAGCTATTGATGTGATGTGATTTCAGGTGTGATTTTTACTTTTTTCAAATGTTTACACAAAGAGAAAGTTCAAAGCGAGGGAACACCTTTCTTCCTTTGTCGCTCACACAGCGAACAGCTGGGGAACAAACTGCTGCTCTGCTTCTCTGCCGCTCACTGAGCAGAGCAGACTCAGAGATACGTGTGCCTCTGGCTCATGGGGCAGCACTGGTGACTGTCTAAGTAGCTGAGGTTTGGCCAAAAAGGTACTAGATTTGTTGCTAGGTGGTTTTTTTTTTTTTTTTTTTTTTTTTTTTTTTTAGAGTTGGTTGGCAACAGTGGAAGCTGTAAACGCCCCCTCATTTTCAAAAGCAGCAGCCAATGGGGAAACTCCGGCTGACCAATTGTGTAACTTGCAACTCTATCATTCAGTCAGTCAAGGACAGTCACGTTTATAGTTGTAGTCCCAAAACAACATTATCTGGTGTCTGAATTTTTGATTATTGGAAACAAGACATTGTAAGATATCACCTTTGACTTGATGAAACAGCATGTTTTTCTATTTACTGACACTACTGAGTAAACAATTAATATCCAAGAGAATAAACTGCAGATTAGCTGATGATGAAAATAATCATTATTAATATACAGCAGCCTCATATACCACCCTGATAGCATATTGAAGAACAGCTGTGCAACTTCTTTCATTTTGATACAAAAGTGATCTGTGAGCAGGCCTATATATACACACACGCTGTATATGGCTCACTGTCAGCGCTGCAATGTGAAAGTAGCTGAAACCAATGCCTCTGTTAATGAACATTAGTATACATTAGCAGTAGCAGGATGACTCACATGCAAAATGTGCACTAAAAGTAGCTCAGGACATCATTACTTTATTATAAGCTCCATGTGAGAAGAAATCATGAGTCCGACTGTGCACCTTTCCAAATAAAAAGGCTCTGTGTTATTTATGAAAAATATTCCTTCAAGTCCGGCACTAAATGGCCTCTGGAAATCTCACATACAAGTATGACGACAACCATAGGTAGCTACCTTTGCAATTTCAACTTTCCCCTGCAGTATTTTCATGTTTTGCCACTGCCCTACATATTCCCCCTGTGCTCAGAGGAATGGCAGCATCACAGACACCTCCCCTTTTCCTCCTGCTTGGTAAACCACAGAAGTGGGCCAGAGCTGACTAAGGCTGCTGCTGTCAGACGACACCACAGCAGCATGATGGAAATCCTAGCAGGCGTCAAACGCCACTTAATAGGTAAATCAAAGAGACATGGTCAGAGGAGAGCAAGAGCTCACTTTTAAGAGGAGGAGAAATTAGGCATGCAAAAGTCTTTCTCCTCCGCAATGAGAGGCGGTGTACATGTCAGACTCCCGCCTGAACCTCGCAGCTCTGAAGGTATTTTATGTCCAGTTTTAAAGGACAACAGTGTGTGCAGCAGTGTGTGTGTGTGTGTGTGTGCAACGTGACCCTGCTATTTCTGCCTGGAGACCTTAGGCGATAAACACTCCACCACAGCCAGACACAATCTGCGACTGCACACACGCCACCTGAAGGGTAGGACCGAGGCTATATTTAGACTGTCCAAAGGTAGGATTTCTCAGGTAAACATAAACATAGCATGAGCCAGAGGACTCGTGTCATTATAATGCTGCAAAACTCGTGATACCCTTAAAATCCTCCCATAACATGTAGTATTATTGGTCTTCATGCACAACATATCCTTCAGTGAGCACAACACACAAGCAAGGAGCGCCTGTGTGATACCAGCTGAGTGATGACGCGCTTGCAGATCTGTGCTAGTTCAGCTGACAGGGAGGGAGGCCTGATATAGGACACACACACACACACACACAAAACCAGCACCACTAGTCTCACTTGCCTGGGAGGATCCCCTTTCATTATATGGTGAAGGCAGAGCCAGAAACACACACCCGCACAAACACACTCAGTGATCTAGTGACCTTGACTCGTACAATTACGCACTTGTGTGGAGGTATCCCAGCATCCTTTACTCTGTCACCCCTGCACTGCAGCTTCCCCAGTGAGGAGAAAGAGAGGGAGTGAGAGATACTGAGAAATGATGAGAGAGAGAGAGAGAGAGAGAGAGAGAGAGAGAGAGAGAGAGAGAGAGAGAGAGAGAGAGAGAGAGAGAGAGAGAGAGAGAGAGAGAGAGAGAGGTGGTACCCACATCTAATCACCATGGCAACCCAGCAAGACCAATTTCCATCCTGCTAGGTGTTGGTGAGTGGAGCTGCTGCTGTATCTGGAGGGGGGTGGGGGGGCTGATTTGCAGATGTATCTCTGCCAACCCACGCCCTGCATACTAACATGTACTGCATCTGACAGCGAAGGAAACCCGACAGGAGACACACACACACACACACACACACACACACACACACACACACACACACACACAACAACTATATTTGTAGGACCACACTTGCACAATCCTGCTTAAAAATGGAACTTCTTGATATCAAATGTTGCAACACATACTACCTGATTTTGTTAAACCGTCTCCAAGTCCCCCCAAATGAACAGCTATAAGACATTTTGTAAGCAACAAGCCCATTGTCCTGCTGTTCAGCTGATTCAGACAGAATACTGTAAATATTATAATTAAACTGTAAATGTTACTACTAAGTATTACTTTCAGCAGTCCAGTGGACAGTGATACGTACTGACCATTTTGTCTTTCACCACGAGTGACTCAAAACCAGAAATGGCTTGTCCAGCCTGCTGCTCCACACACACACTCTCTCTCTCTCTCTCTCTCTCTCACTCTCACACACACACACACACACACACACACACACACAACCAAAGTGACAGCAACAGGTAGCAACTTGGATGCTAATTAAATGTTTTGGTTCTCAACACGTATACAGCTCCAGTAAAAACAGCTGTTTAACATCTTCTGTGGCTGACGGAGCTTTGTCATGTCTGAGAAAATAATCACTGTGATATCATAGTGATGTCATCAGGTTTATCTTGGCTTGGGATTGGAGCTACTGATGTATGTCGGAAAGTCAGAAACAGGTTGCATTATGGGAAGTGTGGAATCCAGAGTTTTCTGTATCATTTTTGACCAATGCTAGAGACTCTCTCGCACATCCACCACCTTTATACAAACACAGTATCAAATCAGGGGAAGAGCCTTTTATCATTTGCAGCAAGGCTGTGAGGAATGCACAATAATCTGTGTGTACAACACAGACGAAACTGCTGGATCCCTGCAGGACTCAGTGGACTTTTACAGTCCTCTAGTTTGTATTTTTGATGGCAAGTTTAATCAACAGGAAATTAATTTGCAAAAATGTTGATAATCAGTTAATCGTGTAAGTTTACTGGTTTTAGCCTTTCTTAATCCTGAGCCATATTAAACTTGTGAATTGAATATCTTCTTCTTGTATCACTATTGTCTGACATTTTATGTACCAAACTGATTAACTGAGAAATGTAAATAATCATTAGTTGCAGCTCTAAAATTGATCAGGTACTTTGAAAGATGCTTTTGTTTGCAGGCCAACAAGTGCAACACACTTTCTCCTTTTTCCTCACAAAACACAGAAAAGACTAAGGAAGATGATGCATTTCTTAGTAAGAGCATACTACCAACATGTAAACTCAAACTAAGAGACTCACACAATGACATGCAGAGTGTTAATCAGTGAGTGTTGCTACTTTCTCTGTGGCAGCAGTTAAAGCTAAAATAGATACCGGACTTCACTTCATGAGCCTCGTCTGAGCTGTGAAGGAAACTTTTGTTCCACTAGCTTTTCCCAGCTGGTTCTGAGACAAGATCAGAGCAAATCTCCGCTCTCTGTTCCAGTTCATCCCTCCTAATTTGGTCAGATACATGGGTCTGTTTCCCTGGGATTTTAGGTTTGGGTTTGGTCACACTCTGACCTCTTCAAGCTGAAAGCTGTGCCCTTTCTCCAGCTTGATCTGAAGATCACTGCGCTGCAATCAACTTCTGTCTCCATCTCTGTTTCTTTACCAGACCTCCCTTTCCTCATGCACCCTCGAACACATTTTCACTGAGGTTGTTGCACTATATAAATGCAAGCATGACTATGTATGCGCATGTTCTTACATGCTTTCCTTCAACACAGGTTACTCTCAGCAGTTCCAGGTTTGTGGATTCAACCCTTCCAAAACAATCTGCAACGTCAGAGGCTGCTCTGAGTACTTTAGCTTTAGTAAGATGTGAGTTGCATGTGTAGGCGGGACTTGTCAACCTGACTCCAAGCCTGAATAGAGGCCATTTATAGCATCTATCATAGTTTTCTGTTTCTGTGCATGGTGAGACGTCCTGCTCTGCTGGGCGTTTGTAAATTGTTCTGTGCTGCACATGCATTCACTTCTGGTACATGGGCGTCTTCTTTCAGAGCAAGCATGTGTTTTCTGAGTACATTAACACACTCACACACTCGCCTTTCTGTGTTGGAGGACAGGACTTCACAGCTCACCAGGCCAAAGTATAACGTAGCTTGTGTTAACGCTTCTTATAGTTTTGTCTTGCTGCAACACTCCAGGTGTCTGCAACCAGGCACACCTCCCTAGCAACCTTCTGCAAAATCAAATGCAGTGAATGATTGTTGCTCAGGTGGATAAAGATGTCTCTGATGAACATACTGGAAGCTACAGGAAAACTGCTCCGACACACTTAGATCAATGGGTTGTCCAAAGAAGATGCACTTCCTCACCTTTAACATAATTCCTCTCTGGACTGCTTGAGCCAAAATCTCTAATATCGCATTCTGAATGGTGTCTGTCATCCAGTTGTGTCTTCACTAAAGCCACTCACGTGCCCTGGGCAAATCATATGTCCAGTGCATCACTGGCTGCCATAAAACTCCATCCCGATGGCTATACCCGCCGCCATGGAAGTCCCTCGCATCCAAGGAATTTTATGGATTTAAAACGCAGCTCCAAAAATGCTGTTATAGGTTTGTGGCTGAGAGATGACAGCATTCTCACTGGTTCCAAATGCATGTCATGGTGAGCAAGTCTGGGAGCCCTTCTCTCTTGCCTTGCAGCAAACAAAGCAAAAACTGTTTTTATTGGACATGTAGCTCATAAATGATCATTGTTTGTTCAGTGTTTCTGTCCCAGAACTCCTTCCTGTAAAGCTTAAACTTGGCTGACATGGCCTCTCAAATCCAGCAGTGGGTGATACAGACGCAGCGTGAGGTTCTCTCTCTGGCGTTAGCGAAGGCCGATGGTTTTGCTCTCGAACAGCGAACAAACTTGACGCACTCACACAGCAGCTGGACTCAGTGTCCTCTTTTTCTGTTTCCATCTTGGTTGCTTCTCGGCTTTAAGAAGTAAAAAAATTCTTAAAGCTGAATTTTAACTTATAGATAAATTCTATATTTATCTATACAATTGATTAACTCCCACCACTGCCAAATCTGACCCTGTCTCTTACACCCCGACCTCACACTTTGCCCTGATGTGAATTCAAAACATTTGCACATTTTAACAAGATTTTTTTTCAGCTTACCGTACGCCGTTGAAAAATGTAAAACAAATGTTCAGATAGCCCATTAGTTAGGGTATAACAGCCAACTGTTCATCTTTAAGTTGTATTCTTGGCTGTGGCTGAACTCCAAGTCAGTGTCCTCCTCCGCCTTGCCAGTGAACTGTGCTGATGTCAGATGCTGACGCCTCACACCCCTCCCGGTGTCCTCTTTGCATTCCAGACAGTCACAGACCCTTCAGACAGTCACAGCTCTGGCTGTACTGGGCTTCAGTGCAGCCTGGGATACTGACTCTGGTCAGGGCTTCTGCAAACTCCATCAAACCCAACGCTGTTAAAAATATTCTTTATTTTTTCAAAAGCCTTTCTGGATGGAACCAAGTCTTTAGGACTATGACTAAAATTATACTTCACTAGAAATGCATGCATACAGAAACCACAGCACTTTCACAGATCTAAAGCTAAAGCTGTACCAATTGGACTTTTTAGACCTTGAATTTTTTCTGCTATATATGCATCTTACAATAAGTGATCAACTGCGCTACTGTATCTTATAATCCAAGTGACCCACATTACATCAGAAAACAGCCTATGGTAATTACATCAAGTGTCTTGGTTGTCTGAACAATTTCACAAGTTCATGTTTGATTTTTTTTTTTTTTTTTACATCAAATTATGACTGACATTATCAGAACATTATCAAAAATAACCATGAAAAAAAATCAATCAGGATGCTGTGTTATTCTTGTCCTTACTTTATTTTCCTGAACTAATGCAGTCATCGAAATATAAACTGAGATGGTTTGTTAAACTATCTCCTGAGAGAGCCTATCATTACAGTCTTAAAGCACTACGCCCAACAGTGTTCACTCGCTTTTGTTGTAGTGCTTGATCTTTGTAGGTACAAATGAGCCACTGTTCCCTGAATTAAAGTCCAGCTGCCAAGCAACTTGGCAACTTAATTCACTAAATATTTGGGAGGATCTTGGTTACTGCCTAACCCACCATTATGCTTGCATGTTGAGCCACACCAGGGTGATGTTACGACACACAGCACAGCGTGACGCACTGTGTGAGTACACAGTCAAACTATGACTGAGTTAAATGAGTTGAAAGACAAAACCAGCATGTCATAGGGACAGGCCTGTGTGAGCAGCTTTTCTCCAGAATCAGAGGTTCAAGAGTTTACTTTTTATTCCCTGTGGATTTTATTTTTATCTGTGTTTCCCAAAACTGCCAGTAAGAAGGAGGAAAACAAAAACCTGTATAATGACATATAGCTTTTAACAACCATCTGAAGGCAAAAGGAGGTCGTGTTTTCAGTCATCAGTTCTTCTGCTTCACTGGTTACAAACTCCTTGCTAAGGGTCAAGGAGGTCAACTATTTTTCCATTCATTTAAAAGAACAGAGTTCACTTGAACAGAGAGGGTTAGAGAGAGGGTGAAAGATAAGTGAATTACAGACAGATCGCCTCTTCACAGCATTACCATATATGGGCATTACTCTATGGAGGAAGGAGGAAGTATGCAGTGTGCTTGGAGCCTCTGCTTTAGTATGCGATGGAGAAACAAGCCCAGCCAGGCACAGGCCAGGGCTCCATCACTGAGTGGAGGTCCACAACAATGTAACGGCTGTGAGCAGGACTGGCACAGAGCTATGTAAGTCCATTCACATCACTAAGAAAACACACACTGATGTCAGCATGGTGTCAGGGAGCTCAAAAATAGGGCTGACCCCTGTAAGTCAATTCTTCAACTGTTGAGCTGTTAGCACGCTTTTTCAGTCAGTCCTTTGTTTTAGATGCAATAAAACAGCTTTACAATGAAAACTACATTTGTGAAGCTTGTAATACATTTTTATTGAGATCCTGTCTACTCAGTATATTGTAGTGCTTTGGTTATTGTTGGTTTATAACTTTTCCTGGCTGTATTCTTTGGAGCATTTGCTCTAGAACATGTTTCATCTTGTCTTTAACTTGAAACGTTTTGGATTAAAAATATGCAAGGCCTCTATGCTGCAACACAGAGGCACAGCCCCAACAAACTTTTTTTGCATTCTAGATACTCATAATCATACTTTTTCAATACATTACTTAAAAGGTCCCATATTGTATAAAGGTAGATGCCCATGTCTGTTTTGATCATAAAGCAGGTCTAGGTTCTATATTAATACTGTGAAAGTATCAAAGCCTCAGTCCACAGAGAAATGCACACAGCCTGTATTCAGAAACTGAGCCTTAAAACCAGCCGTCAGGACTTCTGGAACTTTGTGATGTCACAACAATGCAGTCACTGCTCTCCCCACCCCGCCCAACTGGACCCACAATCCAATGTTGCAGGATTTGGTTTCTCTGAGTGTTTACCTGAAATCTGCTATATTTTTTATTGGATCACTCAGGAAACAGTCAGCCAATCAGAAGAGAGACTCTGCGCTGTGAGCTGAGGCTTGTAACTAGGGACAATGCCTTTCACAATACATGTAATTGTTTTCCCCATTGTTGATACAAAAATATAAGTGCAGCTTTAATATTCCTGACTTGAAAGAGCAAGAGAAGCAAAAACATGATTTTTCATTTTCTGTAGCTACCAAGAGCAGATATTCAAAGAATCTAATTGGTCAAGCAGAGCCATGGATTTTTGAGCAGGTATGACTGTGCATGTTTCACTCACTGCTGCACCTCACAGCACCAATAAAGATGCCCCATCAGACCTTTTTTAGCTCGCCACTTCCATTCTCTATTCTTCCTAACTGGGCACGAGGCCAGCAGCTCCCCTTCACTACTCCATCTAACCCTCTCCCACACAGAGGCAATGGAAAACAGTGACCCCTCAGTGAACGAGAAACACAAAGTAACTCTGACGAGGAGAGACGGAGCAAATCTTAAGGCAGGAATCCTGACTGCAATGGCATTTCTGTGCAGGCTTTGCATTTTCAGAGGACATTTTGTTCGCCTTCAAGTGTCACTGGTGAATGGATGTCTTTGTGGGGCAAAAGAAAGGATGAAATTGAGAGGAGAGACTGGGGGAGAAATAAACAGGAGGCACTGCTATAGACACTGAAAGAGGGAGAGATGGAGCGGGGGAAGAAAACGAGAGAAATGTAGGGAGAAACCGAAGCTTGCATGGAGGAGACACAGAAGACGAGGGAGTAAATAGATGGAGGGGGTGGGGGTGGGGGGGCGGAGGTTTATCGGAAAGCCTAGCTGGACAGCTGAAAAGCCAGGGTGAGCTCTATGCCATGTTTCGTGCCAGGGGGTGAACGTTCCCCCACTGCACAGGCTCCACCATTGTTGTTTCCATAACAGAGTGCCACGCCAGCAGCCTGAACACCACGCAACACAGCAGCAGCCCTCCATGTCCGGTGAAAACAAGCAGGGTGACACCAACGTAAAATATATATGCATATACACTGTCACTCTCAGTTGATGACATCTTACTTGTAGTGGGTCAGAGAGGGTCCTATAAGGGGCCAGAAAAAGAGAATCACTGATAAATCTTTAGTCTTCTGGATGTGTCCTTTCCAGGCCGGAGATCTGCCACCACCTCTCACATACACACCCAATACATTCAGTGGTTATTCGGAAAACCTCTGGGATGGGCTACATTATTGTATACTCTCTAAATTAAAGTGAGATTATTATTATTAGATTATTATGTCATTTTTCTTACAAATGCAATGGTAGTTCACTGCTACAGCCTTATTTTTATACTGGTATGACCAGCAACTTGTAGTTGCCAGTGGTAGAAAAATGTAAGACATTTCTGTATAAAAAAAAGGACATAACTTTTTTTCTTTTTTTTTTCCCCCTCCATGACCCATCTTCACTTGAGCTGCTTCTATGCTATGTTTCAACCTCCGTCATTCCCTTTTAATTGAGCCACTGTTCAGCAAAAGTTACATCAAGTCACTTTAAGAATTTGCTGAATTAAATTGGTTTAACTAAATCTCTAGAGAGAATTTGTTCAGAAAACACTTTTGAGGTAAGTTTAACACTGCATCTAATCTTTAAGATTATATACAGCAGAGGTAGGTTTATTTGTCGCGAACCATTGGGAGGATGTTTAGTACATGACTGTCTTCAGTAAAAATATGCAGAACATCAACTCTCAAGTGCGAGAGTTTCACCCTGACAGATGTGGAGGAGAGCCAGGTGTTGCCTGCTAGCTAGACCATGCTAGTGGTGTTAGCCCCTGAAACTGTAGGTCACACAGTGAATGCTAATAAAATAAAAACAGAGCTGGAAGAGCCAAAAGCTGCAATCACTCAGGAATTATACACTGCCCCAGCAGGCAATCCCACTCCCACTGAATGGACTTCTAAGGCAGCTACACAACTGTGTAAAATGTTTAATCTGCTGGCTCTGAAAGTCAGTTTAAGCTAATTATTAAATATGCTTCATGTACTGTGATGTAAAATTTTCCATTTACTTATTATTTGTGAATGTGCAGGTTGTTCTCTTCTGTAATAATGATGGAGCATTACCAACATTTTGACATTTCTTCTTCCTTTTGACCATATATCAAAGTTGCAATGGCTTCATTTTTAACTGCAAGAGTTATTACTGATGAGCTGGCTTTCAAAAAACAGTGACAAAAGTGTTATGTCTCATTTTTCCTTACTCTGTGTACTGAAGTAGAAAGCAAAAAATCCTGCACAGTCAGGCAAACTGAGGTTTAGCACCTAAAAGTTGGAAACAAATTGATTATTGTTTAGACAGGGCGTGGGATTTTTTGTTCGCTGTTACAGACCCATACTGCTCCTACGCACCTGCCTCATCAAATAGCGTACAAAGTGTTCTTCTGCACTGTCATACTACTGTGATTAAGTCTCTATACTTGATTATAACCACACCTCTATCATGTGTTTCTGATTCCTCACATCATACAAAATAAATTGCTGGGATCCAGTAAATGCAAAATCTGTGTAGTCCAATAGTGAGTGACAACCTGGACAGCTCCTAAACAGAGAAATACAGAGAGTTTATGTACCCATACTGGGTTACAAGTTGGCTGGCGTCTTTGCCCATGAACCAAAATGATAAAATGACTCCAAAATGCAACTTTCCATCCTGCCCTTCCACTCTCACTGGCTAATGTGTGGGGCTGTGCTGTTGACTCTGCCACATAAAGCCTATGGGCCACCTGTGCTGGCAGGACAGACAGAGGGCCTGTTGTCGCTAAATCCTGGCCCAGTGTCGGCTTAGCATGGGAATGCTGGGAAAGCTGGGGCCTGTAATAGCTGTTTTGCTGGATCACAGCACATAGACACAGTTGAGCACTGGTAAATAAATAAATAAACTAATGAAGAGGAGGAAAAGGAGGAGGGGCCAGGTGGGGAAAACTCAACGAACAGACAGAAAAACACAAGGCTGGTTAACAACAAACTGCGTGCAAACACACAGAAGGAAAAGTGCAGTCTCAGCAGTGCTGCTGCTACTGTGTCGAGACAACTGAAGGATTTCTGTGAATACTGTGAAAAATGCAACGTCAGCTCAAACATGCTGTAACCAAGTCCAGTGACTTTGCTTTGAAATCTGAAACATGCTACTGAGATGCTACAGCAGATGATGATTAATTTCCCATGGTGTGATGCAGCACTGTGTAATGTGGCTGCGGCAGCGATAGGACATCACACCCCAGTGATGTGACACCTGACTGCCTATTAAGGACTGTTTTTTTTAACAGTAACCGGATGAGACATTCGTGAACAGCTTTGCATTGGGATTAACTACCAATGCTTTTAAACATACATTTTTATAATGTGCAGGCAGCCTCCTGTGTGATGAAGATCACAGCTCGATCCCAACATTTACATCCTACTACTGTGGTATCACAGCAATGTTCTAACTGCCAAAGGCTCTAAGTGTGCTCAAAGTGGCAAACTATGTTGGGAGTCCACTGGGGCAGAGCTTCTAGGTCTGATGTGAACCAGTGACAGGACTGAACAAGTGTAGCCAACAACAAGAAGAGTGGGTGAGGCTTAATATGCAAACTCTGACTCCAAAATATGAACATCCAGACAGATACAGACATACAAATACAACTTTATTCAGGCAGACAAATGGCTTCGGTAACTACATCTATAAACCATTGTGTTGCTGATAACTGTGACTCAACAGATTGGTCACAGGACAGCCGATGACAAGTCATTGTATTCACAGTGACAAATGAAACCAGAGAGGCCAGAAACCTGCACGCTGAGGCCACTGAGGAGGCTTCAGTGATTGTAAACCATGTTGTCAGTCGATCAGGTTTAGCCTGTCGGCTAGACAACGCCTCTCAACCCCTTCACTGAAGGACACGTGCACTGTGTGTGTACGTCTTTGGATGTCCACAGACTTGCTTGATGTCTTCCTCTGCATTTTGCCTACCCAAAGCCAAAACACTGGTTTTGTGTTGTGGATAAAAACAAACATACAAATACATGATGCCTGCACAGACACAATCAACTGATGCCACTGATGGTTCATTTTTGACATGAGGGTTGATAACACAAAACAGCTACTGTCATTTACTTGTATAAGCATGTTTATATTGTTTATTTTACCATTGTTCATTAACATGCATTGTCCCTATCAAATACATAAATAAAATACTAAATGTTGTTGTTCCAAAAATAGTCCGATGTGTTCATGATCAACACTATTATACTGTTCTCAGAATGGATCCAAAGTTGTTTTGTCTTGTTGTCGTCGTGCATAAAAGAGACTCCCTAACATATGATATAATTTGACCAATCAGCACAGCCATCTGGGCAATGACCTATGTTGGTTTGTAAATGTGGTGTGGATCTACGTTATAGTAAAATGTCTCTGTTATTCTACGATGAACATGGCAGCGTGCTGCAGCGCAGCGGCTTCTCAGCTACCGATAAGCGTACTTTATATTGTTTATTATTCTTTATTATAGGACTTTATAATTTATGTATTATAGGACTTATTCTTACATCTACTGTACGCCGCTGGTCCTGAGGACAAATTTCGTTTCATGTGGAAACATGCAAATGACAATCAAAGAACCTTGAACCTTGATTTATTTGAAAAGTAGATTGTAGTCATCTTCAAGATATAAAACCATCAGACTGCCCTCCGCTAATATTTCCTTTTCATATTTAGTCAGTTTTCTGTTATACATGATGAAGTTTCTTTGATAAAATGTATATAGTTTGAAAAAAAACAAAAAAAACAAAAAAAAGAAAAACTTGTACTTGTGGCACCTTAAGTGTAATCCCAACATGAGTGCACCCAAGCAAGACAGTGGAAAAAGAACAACTGAGCTGAAAGTCTACTGTGTTACAGTATTCCCCTTTTTACACTGTACCCCTGTGTGTATGTGTCACCAAAAGGGTAGGTTAATTTCTACCAGGGACAGCTGTGCCTGCTGACATTTAATAGGAGATCAGAGAGCCCTCCACGTATGCGTCTGTGTCTGTGAGCCTGAGTATGTAGGTTCCCGGCTGGAACCACAGTTCATTGAAAAAAAAACAAAAAAAAACCAAGTGATCAACAGTTGAAACAGTTAAGGAAATCCTTCCCTACCCGAGGGAAAAGGTCCCTTTATTCTTGCAGAGAATAAAAAAGGAATCAACAGAGTGGCAAATGAACTGAACTGAATGACAGGAGAAAGCCACTGACAAGCCATTTAGTAAACTGCTAAATGAAAGAGGAACTGTAGATGTGATCTGCTTAAGTAAACTAAGACGAGGAATATCGAGGCTTCATCAGTAAGGAAAAGCCTGTGAGAGGTTTTTCTGTTGTCGAAAGGTCAAGCCTTAAAATAAAATGCAGCCCTTACGAAAACAAACTGATACACCAGTGACAATTTGAGTGTGTGTGCGCATTTGTATTCCTGTATGTTTGGCCCAAATATGTCTGCTTTTGTTAGACTAATGTCCCTTTGCCTTTGTTCTTCTTTTATAAAAACTGAAAATATTAACCAGTTGGCTCGGCCACCTGATACATGACAGAGGCTTCTCTAACCTGCTAAGTATGACTGGTTCTGAAACCGCAATACTTTTTTCATACCAACCACAGTGTGGCCACCTAGTTGAAGCACCTTGTGTCAAAAACTCAAGTGTGCGTTTCCCTCAGGATTTTTTAGACAGTTTTTAATAAGCCAGTCAGATCTTGACGCATCTCATCTTGGGTAACTGAGCCTTAAAACTTTGTGATGTCACAGCCTAACAGTCAGTGCCCTCGGCTGAGATCCTCTCTTCTGATTGGCTCACCAACCTGTTGTTGTTGGAGCTCAAGAGAAAAGCCTGAGAGAGGAGATGTAAAACTAAGAGACTGAAACTCAGAAAACTGGGATGATTTTTGGTACATAAAACCACAAATATATCTTCTATTGGATATCACCACTTTTAATTTTGGTTTTATGTTTTAGTGTGACATGGTCTTCATTTCAGTCCACCTGGTATTAATACCATGTTTTTACATAGACTTATAACACAGATAAACCTTTTTGATAAGAGTCCCTTAAATTAGCTTATTAAGGAATTGTGACAAAGACAGGTACAGGACGGGACATTTTACAGTTGAGAAATGAACTTGTTGGTCGATTTACAGCCCTGGCTCTGTTGCTTTGGTGTTGCTGCTGAAACTAGTATTAAAATATAAAACTTAGCCTGGAATAACATCAAGACCAATTCAAGGTTCTTTCATGCTAAACTATCAATATCAGCCTTCAGAAAACCATAAGCACTGGGTCTTTTTGGGTCATTTTGGACTGAAAATACCAAAAGGAGCCGGACGTACACAAAAGGAGATGGATGGTTGATGTATTCACAGATCCCATCTGGAAACTTTTAGGGCCTGATCTCTCCAATTTCCTTCACTGAAGTTTCCTAGTCACTGCATAAAAAAGCTCCACATGAAGCCAGCCTGTACAGTCCTGCCCAGCTGACAATACAGGCTCACACGGCTGTGTCACTGTACAGCTGACACTCACACAAAGAGCAAATACACATCATTATGTAATCAGTCCCAATCAATCCAGATGATTAAGTTATACCTACAAGCCGATCCACGGCGCGCTCATTCATTAGCATACGCAGACGAACTGGGTATGTTCCTTTGTGTGTGATCTTCAACACACTGAATCTGTGAGAAAATCGATTATGAATGTTGGTTCACAACTTGCCTTGGCTGTCTACGTGTTTACTGAAGAAACAGAGGGACACCATCTCTATGTTCTCAAGAAAATGTTTGACAAAAAGATCAGCTCACCTGTATCAGGATCCCTTATTTTGCACTGCTAAGAAAGTCATCCACTGCTACCCAACACATAACAATGGTGCGGGAGCAACAACAACGCTTTCTTCGAAAGTACAGAGGTTACCTTTGTGCAATATTATCAAAGCAAACCTAATTTTATCAGAGCATGCATATTAGCTACCTGAGTGGTAGGGCTGTGTATTGGCAAGAATCTAGTCTGCGCGGTAACTGCTCGTGAACGCAAATATCTAATCAGCCAATCACATGCCAGCAACTCAATGCATTAAGGCTTGTAGACATGGTCCAGACGACCTGCTGAAGTTCAAACCGCATCAGAATGGGGAAGAAGTGACTTTGAACGTGGCATGGTTGTTGGTGCCAGACGTGCTGGTCTGAGTATTTCAGAAACTGCTGACCTACTGGGATTTTCCCACACAACCATCTCTAGGGTTTACAGAGAATGGTCCGAAACAGAGAAAACATCCAGTGAGCAGCAGTTCTCTGGGTGATTTAACTGAGCGAGAACGCAACAAACGAATAGAGACAAATATCAGCAGCTGCAGCAGGGAAGCAAACACTCCCACCATGTTGTGTGACCAACAGGTGCATGCTGGGTCTGGCTAAATGCTAAAATACTGATGGTGGATCTCTCAGCTGCGACTTCTACAGTCAGTGAGGTGTACGCCACCTTTCTGCTGTTTCTGATCCCCCCTGTTGTGACTGCAGAGCTCACTCAGCTCAGTGCTTGAGAACATGGGGGAGCACAGTGAGACCAGAGAGGCAAAGTGGACTGGTTACATTTTGCATTGTAACCAGTCGTCCAACCAACAAATGACTGATGACTCACTGTAAAGCACCAACAAATACTGCACCGCCTGGCAACTTAGCATTTTGTTTTGTCGTTGACTGGAAATTTCTTGGTTACTTTTGGTGTGATTCTCACCCTGATTGGAATATATTTGAAATACCAATTCATACATACCTGCAGTTTTATCAGATCATCATCATTATCACCATTTACCCCAGCATGTATCATTAAGTACTGTTGCCCACAATAAAAAAATGATCAAGTCATTATGACTTTATATAATTACCTCACATAAATTGTTTCATCACATTCAGAACAGACCTAACGGTATTTTTGACAGATTTACGGGACTTTTTTTTATTGTATTTGTATTGTTGAAAGCATTATAATGTAGCAAACTAAAGAATGATGGCTTAATAAAATTACATAATATCGGAAATGTTCAGGCACCCAGATGCATTATTGTATGCAAATTCAAAAAGTTTTAAGCCCAGGCCCCATGGTACTTTAATGGTGTCTTGATTAGTATCTAAGCACAGTAGCCCTGTGATGTGCCTTCGCTTTTCAGCTGCAAAATCCTGCCAGATCAAATTTGAAAATTTGACATTTTGTCTTATGACTGGATAGAAATAGTTGGGCAACACACATACCTCCTAGAACAACGATTTTCGAGTTCTTGAAATTTTCGGCATACTTTATTCAGTAAGCTGCGTTATGTTTGAGGAGAAACGACAACTTCTGGGACTGCTTTGCCACAAGTTACCGCCTATCATTGTGTATTTTGTTGCGAAGAGCTTGTGGACACAGAGAATAGTACAACCGTTTTCATTATTGAGGTTTTTGGATAGTATAAACAACTGAGCTAGTCTTTTTGGATGCTGTATGACAGAGGGATGACACCACCCATGATGTAGTGCAAGCCCTGCAACATTTAGTCAACGATAATTTGCCACAGTTTCAGGGTTGGTGTCGGGGGACAGCAACCAACAGTCCTCCAGCTACAACTTTGTTACCGCTGAACCTTGAACCCACACTTTTACACTCAAAACTGAGTTTCAGAAAACACTCAAGTGTCGAAGACATACATCGGTATAACTAAATCCAAAAAGACACAAGGAGAAGAGGCGGCGGCTGTCTGAATGTGTGCCTGTGATTCGTATTACCGACAGACGGGACGCGTCCTGCTCGCTCCAACCCCTGCTAGGTTAGCAAGCAGAGCGGCCCGATTTCTGGTCGATTTCTTTCAAAAACGGAACCACAATAACACTACAGGACTAAAGCCGCCAACAACAGGACCTTATTAACGTAATACGGCTGCTAACTCACCCTCTAGAAGCCTGGAAATCAGCGAGTCAACGTCCAACTCCCCCTCCGCCATTTCTGTAGCGAACAGCTCTGCCCGCCGCAGTCTGGAGCAGGCAGGGAAGGCACCGCCTCAGCGCACTGAGACGCTCCGCCAACGTCCTCCCATTCTCGGGCCTCCCATGTAGGACTACTGTGCTGCCTTCAAATGCCTCTCGGATAGTCTAGCTTCTATGACAGAGCTTGGGAGGAAAAGAGAGCTTTTAGATAGCCGTCCAGAACTTTAGTGTCTAGTGTCCCCCCCCCCCCCATGTGATATTTTTACCTTGAATAGTATATACAAAAAAGCATATTACATTTCCAATTACATTTTTATTACCTTGCTATTGGTTTCCGAAATTACTCACGCTTTTGTACAGTAATATGAATATTTTTGTCAAGTGCTTGAAACAGCTGTGGTCTTGCTTATGATTCATCTAACTGAAAGCATCAATGAATGTTAAGTACAAATGCATTTAATGAAATGCATGACATTTATGCATGGATGTTTTTATCCGTGCAAAACAACCAAGATGCAATGCAAAAACACAAAACTGCTACAAAAAAACAGATCTATATCTGTATAAGTTTAGACCGTGGGAGGATACCAGAGAGCCTCAGTGACACCCGCGCAAAGAGGGGGCAACATTACAACTCCAGTCCAAAGTGAAATGGTCAAGTCCCAACATCTCAATTTTATGCAACATTTTTGCTCTTTTCTCAAGTCGTAATACAATTTCCGACAGCCAGTGAAAGCCTCAGCATAGGGCATCTGCAACAGGTTATTGTGCTATTTTGATAATAATAACAAAATAAGAATAATAAAATAATAATAATAATAATAGTAATAATAGTAATAATAATACATTCAGCAGACAACTTTTGCAACAATTTGATATTTCAGCTCCTTTGATTTACGGTCACAGAATTCACAGATTTACATTTATAATAATAACCTGTGCAGACATGCATGCATTCATTAGCCAGTTTTATCAACATAAAACTAAACTTGATATAGTGAAAAGGAAACATAATTAAGGGCATGACACTAACATGAAGGGAGAAATGCAGAGACAGCAGATCCTGATTTATTCGCCTGCAGTGCCCTCTCCTGGTCACAATATGTCAGAATTTGTTCGTTCAAAATTTTCAAATAAACTGTTTTTTTTAATTAATATTTAGTCCTTAAAAATAGAAGACTTACATTGTCTTCAGTCTGACAAATAAAATAATGAACAAATAATTCATATTAAGAGGTAGGAGATGTTTACTGTCAGTGTCATCAGTGTGGAAGTCTGGAACAGTGATTTCTTTTATTTTATTTTTTATGAATCAGTGGGTGAAAAATAAAGATTGTCATAAAAACATGAAAAAAGGACAATGACAAGTGGATGTTTTACATAAACAGGTGTGTTCACAGCAAAAAAAAATAAGAAAAAAAAAAGAAAAAAGAAAGAAAAAAAAAGAAAAAAGAAAAAGCCTGAGAATAAACTACCAACAGAGATCGAGACAGATCCGGTCTACAGCTCTCTTCCAGGTTATGACTAAAGCCAGAAGTTATGTTATTGCCTCTCCCACTCACAACTTACTTTTCTGTTCCTTTCAAGTCCGTCATCTGGGTATTTCCGCACTGTTTTGAGTGGGTGGTGGCAAGTTGCAATGCAGGGGAAAAGCGGGTGAAGCTTGTCAAGCTAGCCAGAGGATAACACCGGAAACATACGACGTCTCTTCAAAATAATAGTACACACTTTGTCGGGCTAAAATTCATTACCTTTTTATCCAAAGTATGTTACAAATAGGCTATTAATATTTCTTAATTCATTAAATAAATAATTTTATAATTATGATAATCTTAATACTACTACTACTACTACTACTATAAATAGCATAATCAAATCATATATGTAATACTGTATATTTTGGTAGAAAACTAGTTGGTGATAAAGTACTTCAACATAAAAATGATGTCACTGTCACTGTTTGAAACTAGTAGCCTGCACCAGCTTTATTTAGAGGCGTCATTATTCATCTTTAAATCACATATTTAGTGCTGAGGTGCGATGATTTGTGTCAATGACCGCGCCAGTTCAAATAAATGAGCGGCCTAAATGAATGGAAAACGTGAAGGGAATAAAGTTAAGCATTTTGTGAAGTCAACAAGTCAAACAAGAATGCTGCGAAAATATCGCTCCTCAAACAGGTCTTGTATTTCTGCGCTGCTCTTACCGGAAACCGTGCGCTGTACTTGCGTTGAGCTTTACTCTCCGTGCGGTCTGGTACACAGTTGTAGGTGGAGCGAAGGAGGCGACAGAGCAGCTCTGTAGAGAAGTTTTTAGAGGCTGCTCTGCCTGTTTGTAGCGTCTTTTAGTGGTCAAAAAACAACAATAACCAAACAACAGATAAGCTGGGCTGTAGAAGGAGAGGCGTAAGTCTGAATCGGACACAGCCATGGATGGTAAGTGGAGCTGATTGTATTTGTTCGAAGTGTTTACTCAGCGTAGACAGTGGAGGTGAAACTGTACAGGGAGTTGTTTTGCGCACAGGGGAAAGCCCCGCTGCAACTGGGTCTTGCTAACAGGAGGAGTGTCCCGTTCCCTGGCAGTAAGCTAACGTACAAATAGCGGCTTAACTAACTCAACTAATCTAATGTCGGAGTTATTATGTTTACTTCCCCATCGCTGACTTACTCATCTGGTGAACCCAACCGCGTCGAGCTGCCAAGAGGCCTGAAGGGTCAGTCCACCTCATGGATTTCCTTAGAGTGATCAGAAATACCAAACCTCGCTAAAAAAGTTGGCAATTTAATGGTGGTCTGTCTCTTCTGGGAAATACACGATTTACCAGTCGCATTTTAAAGGCTTGTCACTCATTGTGACTAACATTTCTTCACTTCGGCTGAAATGTTAACCACCAGGTCGAATTCGTTGTAATTAAAAATCTCCCCAGTGACAATCGGCCCACGCTGCTAGCAACCGCCCACCTCAATTTTGGTGGATGGAAATTATGGAAATTACGCACCATATTTTTACACAAAGTGTGGTGAGATTCGGGTTGTTGTTGTGGGAAATATGTATGCCGATCAAAATCTGCCCGTTTTGTGTTTTACATCGCATTTTCCTATGCGTGTAAGAAGAAAATTGATCAAAATGAAATAATGAGATTTGATGCATTATTAGGATGAAACGCTGTTTTCTCATCATAAGCCTCCACATTGTTGCTGAACACCATTTATCCGTGTCTAGAACATGGGTAGGAGCTGGTGGGCTATGAAGATAGATATCATATCACTTCATGTCAACAATTCGTGTGACAGGCATAACAAACTTGTTGAAGTAGTGATGCCTTTCTGGGGCTAATAAGAGTGAAAGTGACTCACACAAATGTCTGAGATGCTTCAGCTGTGTTTTGATATTGATACATTCAGTGATTTTATGAGCACCTTCACTTTCACAACATCCCGTCTCAGTAAATGTAGTAAAGTGTAGTAATTACAAGCTTACTGGTGTTTTATGCTTTGTCTAATTCCAAGACCCATAACAGTTCACTTTATTGTTACATAATATAACTTTAAACAGTGACTCTTTACATTTGTCACTATTTAGACAAAATCTAAAAGGCAAAAAAAAAAACCAAACTATTTAAACCCACTACTACTACCTACTACTGTACTACTTTGGTCTGAGGCCGGGAAGCTGGCTTGTTACAGCTTGGAAAGCATCTTATTCATGCTTTCAAATTGAACAAGTCTTACTAGCTGATGGGAGGAGCTCTGATCACCTGATCATGGGCCACACCTCACTTGTTTCTATGAATTCCAACAATTCATTAACCGGGAACCTGAAACTAGAGCGCGGCCTGCTCTTCTGTCGCAGTGGAGGCCTCTCATGACAAGGCGGGTAATGTGATACTGATATTACACCCTGCCTGTCTTTGTTTGCTTTGCGCTGCACTTCTTCTCCTTTAGCTTTTGGCAGGCAGTTTATGATGAGTAATTATACTTAGCTGCGAAGCCCTCGCATCTCATCATCCCTTGACCTCCCTGGAGGTTGCACTGTCTAAAAGTTTTCCACCCAGACCACACCACAAATGACAAACTCTTACTAAACCACAATTTCTTGCTGAAGCTGTTTTTGGTGTTTGTCATCCATGCTGCCACTGTGTTCCGTGTACTATAATTGTTCTTCTTGTTTTCTGCCCATCACAGGTGTGTATGGATGGGGCATGACCCCACTGAACCCAGGTAAGAAGATATTTCCCGCAAATGGTCAGTGTTACGCATGAATCAGCGCTGATATTGACTGCAGGCTCTTCATGAGTAAACACTTTAACAGTCTGTCCGCTGGTGATCGATGACAGAGCTATTTCTGTGTTGACTAACTGATAGAGGTGAAGCAATGCAGGCAGGCGGTTGCACAATCTGAACACTGTGCTGTTGTAGTTCCAAAAGTGACGCTGCGTTTAAGCCAGATTCTTCTTCTCTTCCTTCCACGTGTGCATCAGTTCAAACGGCAAGCCCCTTCATAGAGATCATTGAGCAGCCGAAGCAGAGGGGGATGAGGTTCAGGTACAAGTGTGAAGGACGCTCAGCCGGCAGCATTCCTGGGGAGAAAAGCAATGACACCACTAAGACTCACCCAGCCATCAAGGTGAGTCGGACACAACTTTTTGCTGCATGTCTACATGCATAATCTACTTTGGTGGTGGATTGGGTAAAAAAAATGGGCAAGGGACATGATATCCTTGGTTTTCATCAAACTGCTTCTATACTACTGGAGGCACTAGGGGGCAGGTCGGGGCTGAATCTTCTCTTGCAGCAAAAGGAACATCTTTGTTAAGAATGTCAAGTGTTTGCACAACATAATCAAACATAGCGAAACTTCGGGAGGTTATCATGTTGTTGGTGTTGAGGTCACGGCAGAAAAAGCAACAGTGGCAGTCCGCAAAACACCAGAAACAGACCAAAAAAAATCATACTGAGAGACAAATAATAGGATGGTTGTAAAATAAGGTACGAAAACCAATGTGCATTCTAAATGTCCTCAGAATAGATAAAGACATGTGCTACAGCATGATAAAAAAAAGCAGCAGCCACAGTCCATAATGCATTCAGAAAGTATTCAGACCCTTCGCATTTTTTCACATTTTGTTATCTTGTCTTATCTTATGCTAAAATAAAAATAAAAAAAAAAATCCGTCACTAATCTACACTCAGTACCCCAAGTGAAAACAGAATTTCAGAAATTGCTGCAAATTTATTCAAAAGTAAAAACTGAAATGTTTCAGACACTTTGCTGTGTCACTTGAAATTTAGCTCAGGTGCTTCCTGTTCCTCTTGATCGCCTCGAGGCCCACACCAACCTGTTACTCAGGAAAATAACAGACGCATTATTATTTCGCATTGAGAGATTAATCGGTCATGAAAATAATGATTCATGTCAACAAAACTAATCAAAAACAAATTGTTGTTTTTGCGCTTCAGATATTACATCGATTCTGTATTAATTAAGAAAATGAGCATATTTCCCAAGATTTCAAAGTATTTTCAAAAAGAGAGAATTCCACATTTGACCGAAGCCTTGCAGGAGTCTTACCCTTTTTATTTTCTAAAAATATTGTTGCTTCGTTGTTGAAGTCTAAGACTTGTTATGTTACACAGTAAAACACGAGTTACTATGTTTAAGCAGTGAGATGCACTGTCTGTGAGATCAAACCTTTAACTAGATAATTGCAGGCAATTATCCACCCATCCACCGTTAAAACTGCCTTTTCAGATCATTAAAGTTTGACCCAATCCTCCTGCAGGTGCACAATTACAGCGGCCCCCTGCGTGTTCGCATCTCACTCGTAACAAAGAATGCACCGCACAAGCCTCACCCCCATGAACTCGTTGGGAAAGACTGCAAACATGGCTACTACGAGGCTGACCTGCAGGAGAGGAGAATACACAGGTAAGCATGTTTTTTTTTTTTCAGTTTTTTTTTTTCCTCCCACTTTAGTAAAACATGAGGAAGGTATGCGGAGTTGAGTAAAACATTAACAGCATGAACTACCCCAGTGACAAGTTGAGTTTGCCTCTGCAGACGGCTTTCTTTCAGTTGTGTGTTACAATCAAAAACCGCCCTTAAAATGTGAAGATGTATCAAGGGAAGAAAAAAGCAGTCGTAAGATTAGTCACTTGATATGTAAACCTAACATTGCATAATTACAGAAGTCTGTCTGGCAAGAGAGAATTTTGTGTCTGTGTTCATCACAAGTGTGATGAAATTCAAACAAACTCTGTGTGCTGCAGTCCACTGCCAGTATTGTGATACAGAGTGAGTAAGAGCACAAGTTGATATTTAGTCACTTAAAAATATTGATATTTTGATAAAAGCTCTGCATTGCAACACGGGTTAAAGGCTCCTGGACCCAACAAAACACAGTTAGAATAGAGTGATGCAGCAGTTTATCTCCAGGTGGAGTCTGAAGGAAAGCGATTTCCAGTAGACAACATAATAAATATCATCAAATACTATGTAATATATGGATAACATATTTAAAGCAAGATAAATGATTAGATTTTCTCAAAATATAATCAGTGAAACAGTCATATAATATACTGTAATATATATATATATATATATATATATATATATATATATATATATATATATATATATATATATATATATATATATATATATATAATATTGCAATATTTACAGTATATGTTATAACAAAATAAATGGGCAAGCATAAAAATGTTAATAATTGAAAGAACATTTGGTAAATTTAAGATTTAAGAAATGATTTAAGTAAAGAATTTGGCGTTAACTAATTATAATAAGTGAGTTAAAAAGGTGACGACCGGTGTTCCAAAGCAGAGGTTATCGGCAGAAGTAGAATCTTAAAAGTGTTTACATTATTAACAATATTATTATATCGGCTGATGTCTAATATATATTAATTTATTTGCAGTGAACTTAAAGTCAAGTATTTTTCCACTTCCCGTGTCCCTTAGCTGTCCTCTGAACTTGTGGTCTTGCGGATGTGGTCAGTGATCCATAGTGACGATGCTTTATTGTTTTTAAATATAGCTTCTATGGGAACGAAAATGTCCAAAGCAAGGGTGCAAATAAGATTAAAACTTGGGTTAATAGACCGCACCATGTGCAAATACAAAGGACCTCTTATCAAACAGCAGTTGTGAATTAGAGGGCTCATGTCTGTGTATGTAGTTTCTGTTTTAGACTTTTCTTTCTCTTTCAGTTTTCAGAACCTGGGCATACAGTGTGTGAAGAAGAAGGATGTGAATGAGGCCATCACTTGCAGGCTGCAGACAAACAATAACCCCTTCAACAGTAAGTAGTCATGGTTACAGACGAGTGTACAACAAAAAGCCCTTTCTTCGTTGTCGCGCCTCCTCTGTTAAATCTGTCACTGTGTGAAAAGTTATTGTGCATGGACAGAGTCCCCAAATGTCCCATTCAAATGTCATGTACTGTTTTGAGTTTTTTTTTTTTTTTCTTTCTTTTTGCAATTGACCTGAAACATTTTTATTTACAAAGTATGTTTTTATAGTGAGTTTTTTTTAACTAGAACGGAAGTTTCCAGCGTAAACATGTGCTTTTGGTAAAGAAATGTTAAAACCGAAAGTTACTTAGTGACTTAAAAGTGTGAATTTGGAATTCATGTCATCAATTCATCTGCTTGAAAAAACTAAAAATGGCCATTCTTCCTAAAAATTGCTAAAAGTGCTAATAACTTTGCAATAACATTTTTCGTTAGCCTAAATCAACTTAGGGGGCTAACAAACTAGCTTGAAAATGGCTGTTCTTACGCAAAACAATTGATACCTGGATAGGCTCTGTTTGGCTAACATTAAGCTAGCTACTGTCATAAATACATTTCTTGGAGGGTCTATATTTGTGTCTCTCTGTCCTCTTGTTACAACACGTTTCTATTTCAGTCTGTAGCTAGTGTAATTTTTACCTTCCTGGGGTTAAGAACTAGCTAACTGGGTACGTAGCATTAGCAGTGATTGCCACTAGCGATGTGCAGGTCAGGATTTTTTATTGCTCGCGCCCCCCCGACCCATGATGAGACCCACCCCACAAACATATATTATTAATCACATGAACACGACCCGCAAACCGCCGTCTTTCAACTGTCTCTCACTCTCTCTCACACACTCTGTGCAAACTGTACCACGGCTTTTGAGGCGCTCAGTTTGGTTGTTTTTTTCACTTCTTCGTGGTCAGAAACGACAGATACAAAATTTATAAAGCGCTTGAGATTTTATTTGCCAGTAGTCCTATTAATAAGAATATGAATAAGAAGAACAACAAAAGAAATGAAAAGTAGCTGCCGCTGTCTGCTGTGCGTCTTTCAGAGGCGAGGGGAGAGACGCTGGTTATTTCAGTAATACCAGTAGTACACTTTTGATAGAGAGAGAGAGAGAGAGGGGCCATATAAAACAAAACTGCAAGCATGTAGGCCTGTTAGGACTGTGCCAATAGACGATGGTCTCAGTGACTGATGATGTTCAGAGCGATCCCCCATAGCCGAAGCCTTTGCCAATGTGAAGACGATATTTCTTGTTAATGTATTCAGTTAGTAGTAGTAGGAGTAGCAGTATTAAATTAATATTAACTTTAATTTGCACTGCCATAGTTTCACGTCAGTGTTTATAAAAAAAATATTATACACAAAACTACAGATAAAGCAATGATACTACTTATAGAAAAAAGTATGATACCCAGTTTAAGCTTTAAAAAAATGGCTTAAACTACATTGAGAGTTAAAATAACAACAGGAAGTATTCTGCCCCTTTCACCCTACACTGATGCTTAAATACAGATAGCCTACATATGACAGGATGCAGTGCTCTGCCAGACTGCTGTGTTGCCTGTTTGTACACCCCACCCATTCTCTGCTGTTTCTTGGCTGCAGTTCCTGAGGCGAAGGTGTGGGAGGAGGAGTTTGACCTGAATTCAGTTCGGCTTTGCTTCCAGGCCTCCATCACTCTGCCTACAGGGGAGCTGTTTCCTCTGGAGCCTGTGGTATCGCAGCCCATTTATGACAACAGTGAGTGGACACATACACACATACATAACTAGATATACTGTATAACAAAGTTCCATTGATGCAAACTTTTTAATGCTAATATTAATTGATATTATATTAATATTCTGTACTCTTCAATTTCTTTTAATTTGCATATTCCAACAAAAACAAAATCAGCAGTTCAGTGCTTTCCCCAGGACTTTTTCATCTGTTCATCTGGGTTCAAGTGTCAAAAGACCTCCAGTTTGCTATTTAGAGAGGAAAGAGGCTGCCTAAAGCTGCATTTAGCAGTTGTCTGGTATTAATCTGTAGGTTTAGTGTTGTATTCATTTGTTCATCCTTTTCCTGTGTTACAGGGGCCCCAAACACAGCTGAGCTGAAGATCTGCCGAGTCAACCGCAACTCTGGAAGCTGCAAGGGCGGAGATGAAATCTTTCTGCTGTGTGACAAAGTGCAAAAAGGTACATTATGTCTGCACTGCACGATGGTCTTTCATTTTCATTCAGACACTCAGTATGAGAATCAACAACGGCCCCATGCAGGAGTGGCTGTCTCTGCACAACTCTGAACCTTTACTTTCATATTTAACAGTTCATAAATAGAACCGGAGCAGTAAAGGTGTAAACCCATCACACCCACAAGATACCAAAGTATACTGACAGTACACCGGCTCTTTTTGAGTAAGTGAGCTTGAAAAACAGGTCCTTGAGGTTCATTGTTGCAGAGTTTCTATGTTCTTTTATTGTAAATGATCAAATGGATAACCTCATAAATTACACATTCATGGTCCAGTTTCCTTCTTTACAAGTGCAGTTGAATAGAAGGAAATATGAGTAACACAGGTGATTTCATGACAAGGGGCCAACACAAACAAAACTGATAAGCCCACTCTCTACTTACCAGAAGGAATGTTTGCCAAATATCAAAGTAAATCTCAAATCAACATCCAACATATAGTAGCTGTTAGCAAGATATACTGAGACTCAAAGAAATGCTTGTTTTTAGTCATTATATAGTCATTACAGTTAATACAGTATTTTACAGGACATACAGTGGTTTGTCCAGCTCATTGAAAGGCAGACTATTTTACTTTTGAAAGATAAAATGAATAACATTTAACACCCTTTTCCTCTCAGAAATGAAAAATTAAATCTACGTTAGAGTCAAATGTCAAAGACATTTGACTCTAACCACTCTAATGTTGGACAGACATTACATTTTGGTTGGAAAACTGACGTCAAAACCCAACATTTGCTAAGTGACACTGTGATGCTTAGCTGATGTATAGTAGATGTTGGGTTTTGCTCATGACTAGTGAGCACAACTAGTAATGTCGACATTTTTATGTCGCGATTACCTCGGCCTGACATATTTAGAAGATGTTGGATTTTTGTTACATTACAACACGACCTAAAACCAACAAAATGTTACTGTCAGCTGTCGTCACTATTCTCCAAATTTTTGTCAGTACCCTTCAAATCAATATTTATATTTAAATCGTGTATCAAGAATTAGAATTCTAACCCAAGCCTGCAGCATTAGCAAGTGTTTTAGCCTCTTTTAGCTCATTGTTTTGGTTTTCTCACCTACAACCTAATTTCCTCCCTCAACAGTGGGTGTTTTCAGTCATAAAGCTCTGATAATGGACTACTGTATACTACCTGCTCAGCAGCAAATGGCAGACGACAATATTAGTGAATAACTCGTGGACATAGTAGAGCATTTAGAGCTAAAACTAGCCCTAAAGCAGCTAAAGAGACAGATATGTTTCACAGGAGGCTAAAACACAGCTACAAAGAGAGTGAATATTAGACTTATATTTATGCAGGTGGCAAGAGACATGACTCCATATTAATGCTAATATTGCTCTGTCTGCTGGATATGTAAATAGTTTAAATTGGCGAGTGTTCATGTCACAGCTTTATAAGGTCTATTTTGAATTTCTAGCTCAGTCCTCGAGGCCTCCAACCAAAACCAAAAATGAGTCCATCTTTAAACCTGTTGCTAATGCAGGGTTTCCTTGCCTGCCACTGTATTTGTTGCATGTAATGCAATGCAAAGCAGTCATGTAATCACTACGAGTGACTTTTATCACAAACCAAAAGCTTTGTTCCTCTATTTACACATCTTCTCATTTTTCTGATAATAAATCACTAGTGTGTATGTCACTTAACTGTCTCTGCTTGCTGTATCCATGTAATGAATGTGAAAATACCTTTATATATACTCTTTTTCCGCTTCCTTGCAATCTTTTATCTCTTTTTCATTTCTTTGCATTATCTTCCCCTGATTGACACTCAGACTTTTCCCACCATTATTTGCAGTAGTTTGACAGGTGCATATGTTATAAACCATGTGGTTTTAATTTGAAAATTGGAGCTGTGCTCAGCCTGAGAAACACATTACATCAGTGTGAAAACAGCCTGTGACCCTGCATCTTGGACTAGATTATAAAACTCGTTGTCCTGATCTTTCCAGGAGTATGTCAAGTAGCCATTTTCACAACAAGCAGAGCCATTACATTGTCATTTAAACATTATATGTCTTCTTACTTGAAGTCTAGCAGCCTGAAGCTAATTACAAGGTTTGTAAGCTGTTGTCAGACTTTGTGTTGCATAGCAGCAAAGGTGATGCAACACTCTGGGCGCTTAGAGCGCCTGCTCTCTGTTAATAGTAAACCTCAGTGCTGAAATGCCTCTGTGGTCAACGTCTGATTTTGATTTGTCATTTAACTGGCGAGTCCGCTCTCCTCTTTAGTATGTTACATTTCCCATTTTCTGTTTCTCTACAGAGGACATTGAGGTGCGTTTCTTCCAGGACTCCTGGGAGGGAAAGGGCACTTTCTCCCAGGCCGATGTGCACAGGCAGGTGGCCATTGTGTTCCGTACACCGCCCTACCGCGACACTAATCTCACTGAGCCCATTAGAGTCAAGATGCAGCTCCGCCGGCCCTCTGACCGTGAGGTCAGCGAGCCAATGGACTTCCAGTACCTGCCCGCTGATCCAGGTAGGAGGCAATGTTCTCATTCTTCCATATGATACTTGAGGGATGAATTTGTTGCTTAACTCTCCAAACTGGGCCTTACAACTGCATTTTCAAAATGATCCCTGTAGATGAATACAGACTGAGTGAGAAGAGAAAGCGGACAGGAGACATGTTCCAGAGCCTGAAGCTGGGGCCCATGCTGTCAAGTGGTAAGTTGATGAGATTTATATTGTCTGTCTGCCTTAATATTATAAGGTAAATGGGTTTTTTTTCAGTTGTAATGTAATCATGTCTGTTAATATTTCAGTGTCCATTCCACAAGATAGACGGCACATAAGCCCAGCGAGGAGAACGGTTACAGCCAAGCCTCCGTCAATGAACACGCAAGCTGGTGAGGCTGTTTACATTGTTCATATCACATATGGTGATCCTGTTCAAACCCTGCACAGAAGGGCTGTGCTTTTAATGCAACTAAAAGTTGATTAATGGATCAGTTAATTGACAGAAAATTAATTGGCAACTATTTTGATAATCATTCGTTTCATTTATCAGAAATGTCAAACATGTCTGGTTTCGGCTTCTCCACTCTAAGGATATATTGCGATCTAATTTTCTTATTATTGTTAATATAATTTTCTGAATTGAATATTTTTAGTGTTAGTGTTAGTCAGACAAAATGTGTTATACTTTAGAGATTGGAACTCAACCTGCTTGTTTGTTTTGTGTGTATTCAGCAGCTGCCAGTGGAGTGAAACCCCAGCCCTCCTACTCATATCAGACCAGCCAGCTCTTCTCCGTCCAGCCCAAGGTAGAGGCCTCTCCTTCCATCTCAGCTGTGACGACAAACCAAACATGGAAAATCATGGAGAGCCTGAACCTAGGCCCCCAGCCCAAAGCCGCTCCAGTGCCCAGCTTCACAATGAGTCAGGCACCATCTTCCTCCTCCTCCTCTACAACCACCTCCACTGCCAACCAGGACTTCTCAACTGTCAACCTGTCAGACCTTCATGAATTCTTCCCCAACATTTCCTCAGCCATGGCCCAGGAGCCCGCAGCTTCTCAGGGAAGCACGGTCTCCTCACAGGCCAGCAGCTCCTTCAACCTCCAGGGCCCTCAGTTCCGGGTGGATGATGATGATATCCCAGAATTCCCTAGCTTTCCTGAAGCCCAGGCCCCAGGCACCCTGGACAGCCTAAACATGGATGACTTTGAGGACCTTCTGAACCCCGGAAATGGCGCCTCAATGTTGGCCCATACTTCATGCCAACAAGCTGCCCCTCCCAGCTCCTCTGCTGTTGCCCAGAACAACACAGCATCCCAGAACACTTCTGATCCTGCCAGCAACCCAGGTAGCACCTGGATGAATTACCCCAACAGCATCGTCAACTTGCTCCAGAACGAGGGCATTGTTATGGCATCCAACAACAACAACCACCACCCGCCCGCTGTGCTAGATGAGTTCGATGATTTGATGTCTGTTGACGAGGATCGTCTCATTTCCATTTTTAACAGCGAAAGCCAAGCTGGGTTTGTGTCAGGACACCCGACTTAAAGTCACTGACACATTGACATAGACCATGTGTGCTGCCCATTTCACCTTCAGAACTAAAACTCCTTTGTTGTTACCAAAGACAAAAAGGAAACAAGGTGGATATGAAGGGCTGGAAGGGAGAGAATGTAGCAAAACTGCTCACTGTGGACATGCCTATTGAAATACCATGAAAGACTATTTATGGTATTTTAATTTATGGGTTTTGCCAGGCTTTATATACAGTTTGTCTGACAGATGATAAAACACAAAACAGAACATAATCAGATTGCAGATTTCATTGTCTTTGTTAAGCCTTGTTTAGCATCAATCATTAACTGTTTCAGCCAGTGTCAACATCAGATCAGATGCATTGCTGAAGGTGTCTGTGAAGATGTTTTCCCATCGAAGATATTTTTGATGGAACATGGTAAGCATGTTTTTGCAGGTCAGTGTTAATGTCATAACTGACAACATAATTGAAATGTTTAACGTTTAGTTTTTTATCTTAAACAAAACAGCTGGTATATTAAATTTTCATTAAGAATTTAATTTGATCTAGAGGAAAGTCAATGCAAATAATCTCTACTGTCCTTTAATATCTCCATGTAATTCTTTTTAACTTCTATATTGTCCTTTAATTAAATCTCTCACGTAGTTCATTGTAACTGAAGAGAATGTTATCTACGGTCGGCAGTAACTGTAACACCACTTTCTTTACACAGGTGCCTCTATTCAGAGTCTCCACAACATAGTATTGTAGTCATGTTTAAGAGCCAAATGAAGGTCTATATGTAAATAATTATCAAACAAGCAACTTTAATAAGCACATGCTTATAGCAAAGAAGTGTAAAAAAGGTTCATGCATCACTCTCACAAAGCTGTTTCAGGTCTTTTTTTGTCTGGCAGTATAAATTCCTCTGGTCTCTAATCAGTTTTTCTATATATTTTATCCATATGGCTGCCATTTAACTCAGCGGTTTCAGACCTGTAGGTCACCTTGCTATACTTTGTAGCTAAATTTGCTTTATTGAGATGGCATTATGCAGTTTTATACTAGTATGATGTAAGCAGACTGTACTATATGCAATATTTTGCTGTCATGAATGATGAATTCTGTTATAATGCAAAAAAAAACACTTTTCTTGGCAATAAAAAAAATGCATATAAATAAGGTCTTCAAAAGTAAATTTTATTTGGCAACTCGGTAAGCAAAAAAAAAAAAAGTTAAACAAATGACAGAAATGTATCAGAATTTAAAAAAAAATGCTTCATTGAATGCAAATTTTCCCCTGAAGATGTGCATACAAATCAAGGATTTCTATAGCCACCCTGTCATTCAGGTAAGTGTTAGTGTGTTACAAACAGAACCTCAAAAATACAAATAGTCTTACTTATGAATACAATATATTCAATACAAAAATGTGACTATTTTAGGTGACTTAGAAAATATTACAGCAAGACAAGTGAAATTAGATATTAGTGTTTTTTGCCAAAAGGAAGAACATGAGATCAAAATTCAGCCACTGACTTTCAAAACAATTTCAATCGGTGAGTTTTACTGCCCAGCCCACCTCACGGGATCACTAAGGGCCTCTTCTTTTACCCATCCTGCAAAAGCACCCTCTTATTTTGACAGGCTTATGTTACTTCAAGATTGGTCACTTTGTCGACAATGTGGGAACGCCTTGGTACACACTCCAGGTCAAATTTGCTCTCATATATGGTCGGACAAAGCTTCCAGCGGTTGTTTCGGTAGATTCCCAGGTATGTGTACACATCTGGCTTGTAGGAGAGAGGGCACTTGACCCCCGTGGCGCGGATGACGTTGTCCAGCCTTATAACCTCGCTCTCGTCAGTGAAGTTCTGGTTATAGGCACAAATGACCTGCTTCCCCTCTCCCTTGGGATCATAGGGACTGACTTTGACCAGGGAGACTTTGCCATCCAGGGCTGCTCTGGCCACACACTCCCACGCATGGTCCAACTTAAAACCCGAGTCCAAGTGCATCAGCCACTTGCCCGTGAGCACCCCGTGGTTCAGGGCCAGCTCCTTCACTGTCTGGAAGCTGACAGGCCGGCCACTGGCCAGAAGTTTCTCCCAGCTCTCCTGGAGACCCGTGACATCCCCACCGCTGGGGCAGTGGGTCGGGCCCAGCACAGCAATCCACCCCACAGGGCTAACACCACCTTCCGCATCACCAAATCTGTTCACCTGTGAGGGCCTGTTGCTCTCCAGCCAGCCGTCAAACTCGGATCTGGGAGTTCGTCTGGAGTCAAACACTATCCAAGGGTCCATGTCTGCAGCCATGGCCTCCGCGGCATAAGTCTCTGCGGCAAAGGGGGTCTCCACCTCGCCTTCGACAGGGGCCTCTTCCTCTTCCATAATGCTGCCAGTGTGAGGCTATTAGAGACGTGTTGGATCTGGTCCTGTTGGAAGGAAGGTGTTGTGTATTAAAGTAAACCTGAGATCAGCCTCTGTGTTAGTGTATAGTATAGACACAAGTGGACAGATGGATGGATTGCTTGCGGATGTTTACAAATGCTGCTAGCTACATTAGCTACATTAGCAGCACTTGTTCAATAGCTAACGTTTACCCACATCCGATTCTCTCACAAAACATAAGCTGCTGACCATTTCGTTTGTGCATCGCCTACAGTGGACATGTGACTAAACACGCACAATAAATGTGTGTATTTGCTTGGCTCCAGTCTTATAGTAGCTAGCTAACTGGCTACCCGTGTTACCAATCGTCTGTGCTCGTCTTGAATTTGGATGATGATGATTTACAGCCGGCTGTTGAACCCAACTAACGCTGTAACGCGCATGCTGGCTTGTGGACGGCAGCAATGATCGCACGCTGATCGGAGACCACAGATGTTAAGGCTTAACCTACCTGCAGATGTTCACGTTTGTGGTTCAGTGTTGTTCTTCCGCACAAGCGCAGCCGCGGCGGTATACGGTCCACTCTGTATTAAAGGGCAATATGACAAGCTCTGCTCAAATGTCTGCCAGTTTAACTAATATTGCCCATCCAAGAAATCATACACCTCGGGAAATTGTTGGTCTATTAATAAATTCGACACACAAATAAAGTAGCATCCCTGCGTTGTTATAAAAAAAAATATATATATATATATACAACACATTCCTGGTATAACAGTCGTTTTATTTACCAATTTAAGCATATGATGTACTGAATTCAACAACGTAGGTATACAACGACACATGACAAGAGGTTCCTTAGGCGTATGCAAAAATGTCCACCTATATGCAAGTTGTTAGTTTTTGCCTTTTTTTTTTATCTATCATTTGCTATAGTCTTACCGTTACATTATTGACACAGAATTAACACAATTTAAGCCACATTATTTTCCTAGTGTGCTCCAAAATGACGGCGCAGGGACCCTGCGGAACCAAAGTAACCTGCCAGGCAACAGGGAACGAGTGACGACGACGTGCTAACGAGTTAGCCGGCTAGCTGCCGCTATCTGGTGTGTGCGCGGTGGAGGCGATTTACATATGATATAAAATAATAATCCAGAATATACTGTGTTTTATTTTAGGGTAGCCATCCACGTAATTTAATTATGCCCAGCAAAAAGAAGAAATACAACGCCAGATTCCCTCCGGTAAGTTTAAACTTTGCTGAACCGGTGTTAAGACAAGCTAACGTTAGCAAAGCGTACGATACAAAGCTAACTTCTCTAGCTAGCTTGAGTAAGATTCGGCCTGTTTTGTTGCCTGTAGAGCTAACAAGTCAACCAACAAACAGAAGCAGTTTACCACTAAAATGTTCATTGCATTTGTGTGAAGTAACGTTGCATTATACCAGCGTCGCTGGCCTCACTGAATTGGCTAACTTTCCTTTCATCCCAGTGTTTGTTACGGTACATTTAAAGCATACAACGTAAGTTAGCTAGCGACTCCACTCATTAACATTGTTTTTAGCATGACAAGCTAGGTGAAACTGGACGGTATAAATCTGTTGTTTGTATCTGCACAATAAGCAAACTTTGGAGATACTCACAGGGCATACACTACAGCAAACCTGATCATCATGAAATGAATGGTGGGGCTTAAACATACATGCCATGAAAGTCCACTTACGATCCCCATTCAAAAATGTGATGTATTGTTTTTTGCTAACATTTAACGTGCCTTGGGTTTGATAAACAAAAGTTGTCTTTAAGCCTGCTGCTGATAATAATCATAAAACGTGTTGTTGTGTCATCGTATTCACACATACAGACTCGTCTTGCACACGCACTTAAAGTTAAACCTTTTGTCGTTACAGGCGAGGATTAAGAAGATTATGCAGACAGATGAAGAAATAGGCAAAGTGGCTGCGGCAGTACCCGTTATTATTTGTATCCTTCCTGCCAAATATCTTCACAGTTTCTTCATGTGTATGAAAGGTTTGAATTCAGAGACTGGTGTTTAATTTATCCAAATTGCACCATTCATTCAGTCAAGAGTCTTCGAAGTAATTGAAGATTATAATTTGGAGTTTAAATAATTGTTTGAAAATTTAAGATTTGTTGTTAGTTTGTGTTTTAACGTGAAGCAACATTAAGACATCACTTTGGGCTCTGTGAATTTATGATGGGCATTTATTTATTTATTTACATTTTCTAGATAAATGAATAACCTTAAAGATATATGATAGATTAACAAGTGAAAAAAAAATGCACTCCTAGTCTGACTCAAAATTTAATATAAATTGTGGAGTGGCACTCTATGAGGTAGTATTTCAAAAGATAGGCATTGGTGGAGGGAAGTGATATTTGTTGCATCATTAATATTCATTGTAATAATTGTGTCCAGATCAGCCTGTTCTGTTAAACCTGAGCAAGCTGTTCATGTTTTTTATTTTTTCAGATTTGAAAGTTATCAGGCACCGTGCAGGTACAGTGGAAGTTAGGCCATGGAAAGTGAATCAGTTTATTGTAGTAAAGGACATAGACCTGCTATATCGAACTTTCCTTAACTGAGACATCAGCGAGAGCCTTGGAGCTGTTTTTGGAATCGTTGCTAACAAAGGCCTGTCAAGTCACCCAGTCCAGGAATGCAAAGACAATGACAACATCACATTTGTAAGTTTCTGTGTTTGTGTGTCTTTATGAAGAAGCTGGTCCATATTGCACTGTGTTTGAGTTGGACGTCTTCGGATTCCTCTGTTAAATTCATTCTAAGTATCATACCAGGGATGTGAATTCAGGCCACTGGATACACACATCATATTAAAGTTGTAATTTGATTTTGGATACTTGTAGCTGGAAAGGTGTTATGTCTTAATTTTCTTTGGATTTAGATGAAGACATACATATGTTACTGTTACTTTGATAGTGCAGCTGAGTGGATTTGCAAAACACTGCCAAATTAAATCCCTCGTGCTGTATCTGAAAGTATTTCTGGTCATGACTAAGATGTATCTGCCAAGAGAATCGTACTGTGCGGTTGTTCATGTTGTCGCAATGAATATGTAATCCCATTTTATCTCTTTGTCTATTTGATATGAAGTTGAGATTTTGCTCATCTCAGAATGTTTTTTAAGTCTGTACAGAAGGCAGTAATCTGATTGAAAACTGTGCGTGTGTTCACAGAAAACAGTGTATTGAACTGGAACAACAGTTTGATTTCTTAAAAGACCTGGTGGCAACTGTGCCAGACATGCAGGGTGAGGGGGAAGAAAACCACACCGAGGGGGCAGGAGAAAAAGTCCCTCGCAGGTATCACTCTTTCTTTCTCTCTCTCTCTCTCTCTATCTCACACACACTCACACACTTACACACACACACACACACACACACATAACCACAAAACCAGCACCACTAGTCTCATTTGCCTGGGAGGATCCCCTTTCATATATGTTAGTATAACTCCATGACTACCAAGGAATTAAACAGTCAAATACAACAAAGTTGACACCCTGAAGCTCGGGTCTGCATGTCACATGACATACACATACACATGATGTGTGCCATGTCCAGTCACTGTATCATGCAGCTAAGTTTGACTCATTACTCTAGTTTATCACTTGGTTAGTTGATTTGTCATTGTGTCATCTCTAGTTCATGCACCTAATTTATTACATGGAAGAAAAGAATTGCTCATCACTAACAGGAGCACAATCTTTACACAGACACAGGGCCGGTTACCTTTTCCTTTTCCAGGAGCAGCTACTACTGTAAATTGAAATGAACTAAAATAATGTGTTAGTCTTCCCTACAGTGTTACCTTATTACTCATTCCATTTTGTTCCGTGATTATAACATTATCAAAAGCCAAAAATAAAAAGCCAAATTCTTTCCTTAGCTCCACAGAAGGAGAACTAACTATTGAAGGTTGTAGAGAAGTGAAAGCAGCATTGACTGTCAAATCAAACACTTGCGCTGCAGCTAAATTGAGTGTTGTCTGGCAGATAATTATACAGAAATGAGTAGAAAGTCTTCTTTTCACTAAACAGTGCGGCTGATTCGATTCTGATACTATTTAAAGTGGCATTAAGCTTCTCAGCTTTGGGGATGAGGCATGTGGCGTCACAGCATCTTCGAATATAAATGACTTATTGAATTATTCTCGACTTTGAAGTTATCTCTAATGATTTTAAGTTTCCATTTGGGTGCAACTGTCTTGCACATTTATGCTGTAGAATAACTTTCTATTTTTTAAAAATCTGTTTTATAAGCTCTTAAAATGTGGGTGGCTATTTTTTGTTTCAACAGATATATATGAAATGGGTATTTATGCACAAAATATTATTATATAATTTATAAGTGTGTACGATTTAAGTACAATATTAATTTACAAAGAACAGGGGAATTAACTAATCTTGATGAAAGCAAAATGTTTTTAAATGACAAAAAGTGTTTTATTATTTGATTCCCTCTGTGAGCAGTTTTCAGACCAGACAGCAAACAGACCAGTCATATAGTCTGGTCGGCACAAACCAAGGAATTGATGTAAAATCTTGTAGCACGACCGTGAGTCACGTGAGTGAATTTCTTCAAATTTGCCACACAACATTCACTTAAATTCAAGAATGAACTGCTTAGATTTTGGTGGTCAAAGGTCACTGCAACCTCACGTCTGTCCCACTCTTGTGAGTATGATATATCTGGAATCTCATTACATCTGGTATAGAAATCCTCTTGAACTCAAGGATGAAATGATTAGAATTTGGTGATCAAAGGTTAAGGCTACTGTGACCTCACAAGAATTTATATACTAATAATGACAAAATTTCACACAAATATCTAATAGGATAAAACGAAGTGATGACATTTTGTATCCAAAAGGTCAAAGCTCGCTGATTCTGTGTAGCTCACTAGTGTTTATTCATATTTATTTTATGCAGTTAATTTATTCAAATTTATTTTGTGCCTTGTACTTGCATTTTAACTAACTACTGTGTGTTGTAATGTGTCCTTGAGTGCCTTGAAAGGTGCCCATACATAAAAAAAAAAATTATTATTATTATTATTATTATTATTATTATTATTATTATTATTATTAGTAAAGATTAACTTCACAGTGACATCATAGTGTTCTGAAAAAATCTTTCTGGCCATTATTTAACAGCAACGTCCATATTTGAAGTGTTGTCTACTGTTATTGGCCAATTATATGAATATCCAAGGAATTTTTGTTTCTCTCATTGAACTTCAACATGATACAACAGACATACACCAGAGGGCAAGCAAATTTATTTGTATAGAACATAATCATATACAGAAATAAAAGAAGCATGAAAACAGAGGTAAAATGGGTAATATCTAATTAAAGTATAAGATTAAAAGATTAAATGGGGGCAGTGGAGAACAGAGCAGTTTTTAGCTTTTTTTTTTTTTTTTTTTTTAAAAGCAAGCTATAGTTTGGCCAGATTTGATTTCCATTGGGAGCTGGTTCCAGCGGTGGGCAGCATAGTGGTTGAAAGACATTTCACCCTCTTTAGTTTTAACTCTAGGCTCCACTAACTGCCCAGCTCCTGCAGACCTATTAGGCTGATATACTGCACATCGAACATTTTTGAAATATATTTAGGGCCCAGACCATTTAGTAACTTGTAGACAACAAGTAAAACTTTGACTTCAGTTCTGTATCTGACTTGAAGTGCAAGTGCAAAGAGTAATATGCTCTCTTTTCTTAGTTTTAGTCAGAATCCTAGCAGCAGCTTTCTGAATAAACTGTAGCTGTCTAATGGTCTCTGAACTCTGGAAAATATAAAGGCACGAATACATTTCTCCAAGTCTTGGTCAGACATGAGGTCTCTGACCCTAGCTCTGTTTTTGAGATGCCAAAACACAGATTCAGTTACAGCTTTGATGTGGTCACTGAAACTAAGATCCCCTTCCTCAATTACACCAAGATTTACAACATGATTGAACAAGACCAACCAAGCTTAACAAAGTCAAGTCAATATTTATGTATTCCTTATCACAAAGAAGTTGTCACTACATATATTAAATGTCTCTGGACAGACCTTGATGAAAATGCTGCATACAACTGTGAGGCAGCAATTCTAGTTAAAAGATGAGAGAATAACTATTTTCACGTCATAACGTAACTTTTCATTGTTTTTTGTTTTCTTCTCCAGAGGTCGAAAACCAGGATCTGGACGTAAGAATGGAGGGGCAGGCTCTAAAGGGAAGGACAAGAAGTTGTCTGGCACAGAGTCAGAGCAAGAGGTGGGAGTTGATTTGTATGCAGAGGCCAATAACTTTCTACAGTTTCAATGATTTATTGTCAGATGGCTCACTTTGTATTCCTCACGATGGAGACAGGATGACTCTGAAGACAGCGAGACAGAAGGGGACGAGGATGATGGCTCTCAGTCAAGCACAAATCTACAGGCTGCATCCAGGTTCCACAGGTATGGATGCAGACCGTCTCTGTTGAGATCCTGTAGAACCAGTTTGTGTCTAAAACCTCTCAAGACAGGTTACAGTTCACATCTGGCACCACTGTGTGCATCTCGAGTCTTTTGTAATTGTCCTCTCAGGCTGCATAGTCAGAGAAGGGTTGTGCAAGTACATACTGTCATCTGTGTCTTGTGAAAACAAGGGGATTTTAAAATGGTTTAAATAACATAAGAGATAGGAGTCCACAAAAGAACACTGGATCCACCAATGTGTTGATCCAGTGACATTGTTGAATAGGAAGTCTGTCAATGTGGTCAGGGACACAATTTGAGCCCCTTTCAGACATTAATTTGATGACAATGAGCATTGTTGGTCAGTAATCAGGAGCAAAGTAAGTGTAATTCCATCACTGACGGGGCCCGTGAGAACATGGTAAAGGTTCTACCTACTTTATACCATTTTTGAACTCACTGCCGCTTTGTCTTGTTCAGGTGCCAGATATTGTGCATGCACTGTGGCGTCACAGTGCATTGAATTTAGAGCTGATCACTCAAGACACACTGATAGTCAGTAATCCACATCCATCTTCAAAGGGAGACTATATAATGTTAAACAGCAGCCACTGTGGCCTTCAGTCACAATTACAAGATAACGGAAAGTTAAAACATAGTGTAACAGTAACACAAGGAGAGAAGAGCCATCAAGTCATTGAGGAACACAGCAACATCAACCTAAAGTTAGCTAACATTAGCTTCCATAAGCCACTGTACATACCAAGACCAAGACAGGTTGTGCCGACTTTGTGAGTGTACTGGTGATTTTTAATGCTTATTAAAAGAGGAAAAATGTCATGTCTGTTACTTGTATGATCATTTGTTTGATTCTAAATGTGCTTACTGGAAGTTCACTGCATCTATTGTACTTCTAAAAATGATGTGCCACCTGTTCAGAGAAATGCAGTTTGCACAAAGGAAACAGAGGATGATCAAAGACAATTATTCAATTATCTACAGTAAGTTCTTTGCTTTGATTGGCAGTGATTGACAGGAAGTCAAGCACATATACACATATATACTGCAAAAACAGTTCACAACGACTATAAGTGTATAATACACACACATAATGAGTGTCCTTATTCGACACTAACTGTATACAGTATAATTAGATGCTTGAGAGCTGAAAGCAGTGGCAAAGACTGACTGCAACAGAAATGATACCACATGTAAGTTCACAGTTGATGTGTTCAGAGACTGCAGTTTCTCAGACTGCATTTCATTTTCATAGACATGATTTCTAACACCTGGTTTACACCTCTGCCTGTACCCCCACAGCTCAAACACGGCCCCCCAGTACATGCACATGGGCAATATGGTCTCTATGGGCAGCATGGCTCCAGCACAGCCCCAGGGCGGCATGGCCTTCGCCCCCCACCCCTCCATGATGAGTGTCGCACCACCTCCCCCAGCCCCTGCACCGCACAAAAACGAGGATGATGACGATGAAGACTATGACTCTTAGCTCTCCGTCTTCCTGCCTCCTCCACCACTTGCTCCCACACACACACACACACACGAACACACACGCTCTTTCAACGTTATTTTTGATTCCTTAAGTTGTAATGGCGGCGGCCGCTCTAAGCAGAAGAGGGAAAGACTCTTCATCACAGCCCACTGACAGAAAAACCCTTGACAGCCGGCTGTGACAGACACCACCGCAGGAGACAGAAAACTGGTTTATATTATGTGTTTTAATTTTCTTTTTTCTTTTTTTTTTTTCTTTTTTTTTTTTTTTAAAAAAAGCTTTTATTTTATTGTAGGAGGAGAATCCAATACGGATGTTTTTTAACAAGTCAGTCGTTCTATTTTGACTATTAAAAATGGCCGTCACTGTTTTTGCCATTAGCCCCTGCAGACAGGATAGGTGTGGTTTGTGTTGCCTTGTAGCTTTTTCTTTTGGCACTTTTCTTTCTTCCTCAGTCCTCTGTAGTAGACATGATGAAGTGAACTGATCAGTCATCATGTAAACCCTCAGGTTGGCTGAAAAAATTCTGTAAGTGGTAGTTAAAGCCTTATTGCAGCCTTTGATGCTCATAAAAAAGGCAATTAATAGAGATGAGTTCAGGGCAACAGCTTGTGAAGTATCAGAGAGGTGATCAGCACTTGTCTAAGGGAACGGGAGGTCATTGTCTCACCCATGAAGTGTTATATTACTACGTTGTCTATCGGCTAAGAATTACTGCTGTTAAGATGTGAGCCCTACTTCCGGGCTTCGCCACAACTTGCTACTCAGTTCAATTGTCAGCCTGTAACATAAACAAGGAAGCAGGTGTATTTTTACTATAGGTTAGCTAGCCACAGCTTTTTTGAATTGGTTTCTATTTTTAATTCATGTTTTTTATCAAGAGAACTGTAAACCTCCATGACCACAGCCCTGAAGACAACCATATCAGCAGGTTAAAGATTTACAGTGTTGTTATTTTTGATGCTGTCAGGCATTTCGACCTCCTTTATTATTTTATACGACCATTAAATTCCCCTCGAATGGCCCATCAGAAGTATACTGTGACTGTTGAACTATGACTTTGTTTTTAAAGGTGTTTGTCCCCTCTAATTTCTCTTCTGGCCACCCCTCCAATTCTGAGTAACTTCCTCCTTTATCTTAGATTGTTTTAGATGTATCCATTGAAAACAAAGATGGCTCCCATTTATATGTCAGTCTCAGTATGAAATGTTTCCAAATAGACAGCTGACACTGTATTGTAAACTTTTAACATTCTTTTTATTTTGTATGGGTGAAATAAAGTTCATATTTCAATTAAAAAAGCAACCATTGTTTAAGTTTGTTGTGTTTTCCAGATCAGAGATGAAATAGCCTGAAATGCTTTTCACATCAAGCTAATCTGAGACGGTGTTTGTTTTAGACACAGTTCTTTATTTGCTGGCCGGAGGGGCAGAGCCTGACTCCTGCAGCATCTTGAAGCAGAGGGTTTCAAAGAGCTTCCCCTTTCATTTTTTCCGTTTCACAGGCATGTAGCACGTCCTCTGTGGTCCTGACTCAATGCTGTGCCTTCTCGCTGCTTTGATTTCTTTATTTTCTGTTTTTTTGTAATATAGAAAAGTTTCCCATGGATGTATCCGATGTTGATTTACTGGCCAATGACTCATGCAAGCTGACAGACGAGTGGTGGTATTCATCCTCAGCGCTGCGGCCTCCGTCAGTCAGATAAACAGAAGACGCTGCAGGTCTGTGGAGGCGTGTGCACAGAGCGCTGACTGTTGCCATCATCGGCACACTGCGCCTTCACTGCGCTGCGTGTGTGCCCAGCCTCTTTCCTCTTCCTCCCGCCTTTCTTTACTTTTTTTAAACAGTCCATCCCCCCCCCCACCCACCCACCAGGCAACGCAGAGCCGAGGCCACATAAACAACTGCATCCTTCCTGCACAAGCGTTGACTCAGCGGACTGCGAGGAGGGTGGGGTTTGGTGCGTGTGAATGTGTGTGTGTGTATGTGGGGGGGGGGGGGGGGGGGGGGTCGTAGGTGGTTGACTTTAGCACGTCGGTGTCCAAACAAACGGCAGCCATGGGGCAGGGAAGGAGAGCCATCAAAGGTCTGACAGGAGGAAGCACACTGTTTCCACACGGCAGCCGGCGGGGCCAGAGGTGGCCCTCTGATTCCGTCCCCTCCCGTCAGGCCACTGACTCTGAAGTGCTCTGTACTTTTGGAAACATGGAAAAATGTAGTTAAAAGCAATTCCTTGACCTTTTTCAAGAATAAAAGCCTTTCAATGTGTGGTCTCGATCAGAGAGAACTCTCAGAACCGACTCATTAATAATGTCCCCTCAGATCTGTACTTAAGGCTTATTGAAATACTTTCTGGGTTTTATGTCGCTGCTCCACCATGGTTGGTGGCATGTGGGATCTTTTGTCGTCTAATGAACATCAGAGTAAGGCGAGGCAATCTTCTTTTGGTTTTATACACAGGGAAAAGAAGGCTAACCACTGAATGGTTAAGGTACAATCGGAAATCCTTTACTTAAGGAAAAGTAGCAGCACTACTGTAAAAAAACAATCCTATTCCAGTGTTACCTACAAAATGTACTTAGAGTATCAAAAGTAAAATGCAGATTAAGTGGCCCCTTTCAAAAAGTTAATCTAATATACAGTGTCTTATACTTACCTATACTACTATTAAGCAGCAGGAAATACTTAGATACAACTACCTCAAACTTATAGGCTACTTAAGTGTAGTACAGAGTTTAAGCACATTTCAGGTCCTCCAGAAGGCTGCTCCAGCAACTAGGAGAGTAAAACTAAAGGCCGACCGTGTGCACCACTAATACTTGTGCAAAATGTTGGGGTTTTTTTTTGGTGCATACATTTGCAAGTAAAGTGAAAAGTGGATTTGTTCTGTGTGCAATCTCAGTGATACGGAAAATGAGTTTTATTTGTTTTTTTTATTGTCCTTTTTACTGGGAACTATTCAATATTTTGTTTGGAATAACAAAGGAATAACATTGATTTTGCATCTTGTGTCTTGTAATATCATCTAGTATGGGCATGATAAAATGAACTAACTACCTAACTGACCTGGGTAAGATGCTGAAGCCCCAATAGCCCTTGATGTGACATTGGTGTGTGAGTGTGTGGGTATAATAGAAAAACACTGTGTGTGCAGAAAAAAGTGCTGTATGAATGTATGTTTGAGTGGGTACATTAATATACTAAACATATGCAGATTGTAAAATAACACCACTTGAACATATGTGGAAGACAACTAGACCTATGAAAAAGAATCAGCATCTTCAAGAACACTGACTTTTCCCTCCCTTACTTGTGGCGTATCAAGGATTAGCTTTTGGTAAAGGTTTTTGAGCATTTTTGCTCTTTCATGTTCATTCAGCACCTGTTACCAACAATGTAAAGTAAGCCATAATAAACAACAAAAAAAAAACTTCTAGTGTGAATTTCAAAATAAGAGCAAGATTAAAACGTGTCTTTTGGTCAAGAGAAAATCTGCAGTTAATTAGACGAGTGTTTTCTTCAAAATATCACATCTTTAAACAATCAGATAAAAATCACAATTCAGGTAATTTCAACAATATAATAGCTTCCTGCTGTTCACAAAATGTACTTAATTTGAAGATATTCACTTCCCCTACGTTTTTTAGGTAGTGTTTGCGAGCTTGACGCATCTCCAGTGGTCTGCACCGGTAGTAGCTTGAAAATAGAGATGGAAATCGTAAATTCAAAATAAAAGTCTCATAAACACATTATACACATGGATTGTACACGGAGCTGTACACATAGACGGTAGCCACTATAAAAAGGGTGTACCCAGTTAGATGATTACTAGTACATGAACACTGCTTTGAAATAATTTCAATTGTAGCCCTATTTGTGCACTTCTTGCTTTTTTGGGTATGATTTGTCTGCCATTTTGCTTTAATGCTTTAACTTGAAAGAACAATTTACAGTGCTAAAATAACATCTTTTCTGATTGCAAGGGAAAGCAAAATCAAGCAAAAATCTACACAGGACACGCAGACTGTGTTAGTGACCTTCCTCTTATTTTTTATTGTCCATGCAATCTAATCTTCACACTGACCACATGGAAATGTCTTATGTCATTAGCTTTGGCTTTCATGATTTTCTCAAGATCTAGAGCAGTTAGATTCCCTAGTTACAGTGTATGTAATGAAGTTGTAACATGTGGTTCTTCTTTGAGCTACTTTTTTTTTTTTTCCTTTTACAGGTTCAAAAGTACTAATCGATCTCGATTTTACTTTGACAGCGACAACCGGATGTTGGACAGCGAAGCGCGTCTGACTCGACCGAGGCCTGTCATCTGACTCTTTTCCTGTCGGGAGAGGAAAAGTTTTGAAACCCCACCCTCTCGACTGACTGTGAGCGCAGACGTAGAGGTGGTTCGAGGTCCTGACGAGGGAGCGCTGGCCGAGGAAGAGGAGCGTGAGGAGAAGTGGGGATGGAGTCACTGTGCCGCTGGGACCGCGACTGTACCGCCGCCGCCGAGCTGGGCCGGGCCGCCCGCTGAACTGCGCTGAGGAACCCGCGGGACTAGTTCTCGCTGCGCGGCTCTCCCTGGAAAGTAGAGCCAGGCAGGTTTGGACAGCTCTTCCTGTTACAGAGTCGGCGGCTCGTCAGTGTGGTGTTATGATAAAAGCCAGCTCGCTGTGTGCTCCTGATTACACCGTCATTATGGATACTCTCGCAGAGCGGGATGCGGGATTTCCTGCGGCAGCGCCGCAAAGTTGCGGTCAGACGCGGTTATCGGAGATGTGGGCTCAATAATGCGAACTGGTCAGCCCTGAAACTTGTAAAACACTGGTTGTCTGGACTGAATGCTCCTTTCCTGCTATTCTTCTCCGCTTCTCAGCGCTTCCTGCTTGTGGTGGCCACTGCACTGGATGGCTAAAAATACATAAAACTCAAAACGGACAGTTAGAACTTGTGGGAAGCTTAATTTGGAGCTGCAGTTACAGCACTTGAGGTATTTTACAGCACGTTTCGGCCCATTGTATTTTTGTCCTTTTACTTTTAGTCTTCATAATCACAATTCAACAGGTGGCAATTTCGGATGAGGGAAGTGAAGAGCTAATTTGCCCATAATGAGGTGATTCAACAGCCTCTTAAGTGCAGGCCGGTGAAATGATATTGTGCTCAAACCATGTGTTGGGAAACCACATACCACATCACTTACACAGAGAGAAATTCAGTGGAGACAGTGCTGCCTTTCTAAGCCTTGATACACTTAGCCATCATCAAACAAAAGCAGCCTCTTGACTGGTTCTGCATTTCCAAATGGAGGCCTTTGCATTTCATGTTAAGATGAATGAAAGACACTTCAGTTATCTTTGAATCCTCTCCTGCGTTCCACTTGTTGGTCAAGCTTTTGAACACATTTCACTGGTCCCTGATGAACCAACAAGAAAGACAGGAAAGGGAGCGAGGCGCAATAAAGTACTCCTTTGTACTTTATTTTCAAACCCTTGGGGTGCAAAATCAGATCCAGTCAAAACATCTGCTTGAGGCTCCATGGAGCCACTGAAGAACATATTCAGTCGTGGCCCACTATCGAACTGGAAAAATTTGGAACAATCACAAAAAGGGAACTTCACTAATCCCGTGTGGACGGCCCTGTTTGACTACGAGGCATCCTGTAAAGATGAGCTCACCTTGCGTAAAGGAGACCTGGTTGAAGTCCTCTCTCTGGACTCTGAGATATCAGGGGATGAGGGCTGGTGGGCGGGTAAAGTCAACAACAAGGTGGGCATCTTCCCATCCAACTATGGCTCCTTCAAGCCAAGCGGATATGGGAAGCTTCCAGGCAGCAGCGTGGTTGGCGAGCTCAGCCCGGCCGTGGTGGGTGAGTTTGAACCCGAGGAGGTGGATTTCCGGGAGCTGAGCCTGGAGGAGGTCATCGGGGTCGGGGGCTTCGGGAAGGTGTATCGCGGTACATGGAGAGGTGGCCTGGTGGCCGTGAAGGCCGCTCGTCAAGACCCGGATGAGGACATCAGTGTGACGGCTCAGAATGTGAGGCAAGAGGCCCGTCTGTTCGCCATGCTCACCCACCCTAACATCATAGCCCTGAAAGGTGTCTGCCTGCAGGAGCCCAACCTGTGCCTCATCATGGAGTATGCCTCAGGTGGGCCGCTGAGCCGGGCGTTGGCGGGGCGTCGCATCCCGCCACACGTCCTGGTCAACTGGGCCGTGCAGATAGCCAAAGGGATGTTGTACCTGCACAGCGAAGCCATCGTCCCTGTCATCCACCGGGATCTCAAGTCCAACAACAGTAAGTCATTGATCAGTCTACCCCATGCCTCTCAGGGTTACAGTGATGGTAGGGTATAAACATATTTACCCAGCCTTCTGCCTCTGATGGAACATGGTGTACTAGTGTATGCAGAGTTGCTAAAGGAATCTTTTAGTGTTTACATTGTCATATCTAGAACAAAGACAATCTTTTAAACTCTCTCAACATCCTGAGAAGCCTCTGCTCCAGTAGAATTATTAACTCAAACATCTCATTAGTCTGGGGAATTGAATTATCACTCTACTTTTGAATCTGTACCACAATTGTTACAGTTAGTCATTGTCCTGGGGTTGTATATCAGCTTTATCTTGAGTAATAGGTCAAGGTCATAACGAAGCATGTAAGGTTAGTAGGACGACAGCACATCTGTTTGAATTGAAGCCCGGTCACATGACTTCCAGGCTGTGAAAGGTAGGCCAAGGCTACAGAGACCGAAAGGCCTGCAAATATGTGTTGATGATAGCATGAAATGCCATGCTTTGCCAGTAAAGGTCAGGAATTCAAGAGGAAGCTTTTCCGTCTCAGCACCGTCACAACTCACTCTTTGGACTTTGACACCGTCCGGGGGCAGCGGGAAAGGTCTTGTGTCAGTGTTTCGGGGGCAGACACGTGCACATTGAACCTTGTCATTAAACCTACACTGGGGAGAGATGTATTGCTGATAAAGCTTTCTGCCACCACCCCACTCCCTCCACCTTTTGAAGCAGAGCAAGTTCCTTTCTCAGCTCTAATGGTACCACTGGTAACACTGAGCCACCTGAATTTTACACCAGCCTCCCCTCTGTCATTATCATTCTTGCTGCGATGTAGCATATAATCCCTGTCAGCTCTGTGGCTGCATCTCTTGCCGTGCAAAAGATATTCAACTTCCCTCTGCTCATCCTGTCTTGTTACTGTGCATCCTGATTGCTTAAGCACACCAAAATAGAAAAAGATAATGGTTGCTCCTTGTTAAACTGGGAACAACTGAAACCACAAAAGTACTGTAGTTTATGAGAATATGGCCTTATTTTGGGGCTCTAGAAGGTTAACACCCTTCATTCAAGGTTTGTTTAAATAATACAATCCCTATTCAACACATCGTGAGATTACCTCTCTCCCAGACTTCCCTGAACAGTTCCATCTTTTTAACTTTTGACAGAGCACTGACTGTTTCTGTCAGTGTCCCTTCAGCATCTCCTCTGTTTCAGCCCTTGTTTATCATCCCCCCTGTGTCAAGGTTCTTTCCCAGTAAGACTTTTCCACTAAAAAAAAAAAAAAAAAAAAGGTCTCCTGCAGTGCAAAAAAGAGGAGTTCTGTTAATATAATCTTTGTATATGAGGCAGGTCAAAGTGAACACAATCCCTCTCTCTGTGCACTGGGAGATGGTATCGCTCTCCTGCCTCCTCCTGCCTCTTGTTTTTTAATTCTTGTCTGAATCTTTGTCCCTGGCCTGTCCCTACATGTCTCCATACAGCCATAACCCTGCTGTGCCACTGAGCAATATCCTGTTGTGGTGGTGCAGGGGGTGTGGAGTGGGCGGATGGGAGCAGTGGGGATTGTGTGTGTGTGTGTGTGGATGTGGGGGGTTTGCATTTCAAGTAACGCCCTATCAGTTTGACAATAATGAGCCACGCTGTAAAGTGAGGTGTTGACAGGTTTAATGCACAGGTGCAACAGCATCTTGGCATAAAGGAAAAGTGTGCCCTAAAGTAAAGTAAAAATCAGATAATGGGGCCATTGGGTCGACAGTACACAATGTACTGAAGCATCAATGGTGAACCTCAGATTATGGTGTCAGTTCCTCAGAATAATGGCGTAAGTTCTTCTTTCTAGAGCTGCCATTTTGCGCCAGCGCGCTGCAGTCATACAGGAAGAAATCTGTCATAGAGGAGGCAGAAACCCTCTTTCCAACTGTAGCTTTAAGTGGACCGAAATGCTGTGTGACAACAAGATGCGTTGCATACAGACAATGTAGGAAGTAATTGAAAGAGAAGCGCTGGGGTAGGTTGTTGAAGAACAACACCTTTTATGATGATATGATGATAAAACATCACTCTTTTACATCATATTACACTGAAGTATGATATCAACTACCCAAAACACTAGGTGAAGCTAGAGACCACCAGCTTACGCACACATTAAAAAGGAGATTACTTTTGACCCTTTGGGCCAGCTGCTACAGTGATGGATTCAGGTGAATAGTCGTTATACCTGAAGACCTTGCCAAGAGGTGAAGCTTTAGCTAATGACCAGTGGAGCGCTTTGGCCTGTTGGAAAGATGCTGTTGGTAAGGGTGAGAGGCCATAACTGGGATTCCACCAAAAGTAAATACAGAACAGAGAGTAGAGGAGCCTCCGTCTGTCACTGTTGTGTCTGTATGTTTGGGGGCGGGAGTCTTTCACAGCTTATGCACTCACTCATTGTTTCTTTTTAATCTTGTGGCTGTCTCAAAGCGGTTTCAGGTCCTCCTACAGAGTTGCTTGATTCTGTGTAAAAATACACTGCTATGATTAATAGTTTGTCATGGTTTTCTCACGTAGAGCACATTTACGCTTACTTCCTCATTGAGAAATTCTGGATCAAGCCTCCTGCCCTGCCCACCACCACTGCTGACAGTAGGTTGGACTGGTGAAAGAGCAGTGCCAATCAAGGTGGTTAGGGTTGAAGGAAACCTCGGAGAGACTCGGCCACGCGTTTGAGCCCCAGTCAGACCCAGACTCAGATGAAGAATCTGTTGTGCACCAAATTTGGTGACTAGCAGTCGTATCAGAACGGTTAGTGTGGTTAGCATAATTTATTTGTTTATGTTGTTTGTTAGCTTCTTAGCTTGCTAATGCAAACTGTGACTCTCTGTACAAGTTGATGGGATTGGTTCCTCAGGTTGGTGATGTAGGAATCCCTGGCTGTCTGAATCCGTTTTTTTTGAGACTGTCATTGGTGTAGTGCAGCTTCAAGGTGGAACTGCTTAGCTATGGCGCTGACTGCTTATATAGCTTATGATATGTCTTGTATCATATAAAAACATATCGACAAGGTTAAAAACTTGATTTTCATTTGAGGGGGGCCTTTAAAGTGAATTCAGTTATCTAGTTTATTATTTGTTGTTCCTAGAGATTTCCCTGTCTGAACCTATACTGATGAGAACAGGACTGTTTTTTCAAACATCTCTCACTGGCTGGTGCTGACTGTAACGGTCACACCAGAGTACAGCTATATGCTATATGACAGGTGAACCCAGGTCACGACGCGGTTCCAAAAGAGCCTCAGACTTTGAACCATGACCTACATTAGCTGCCTGGCTGATGTCTTTTATCAAACACATCTCGACTTGCACAACCTTGACTTGCTTCACGAGCTATCAAACAGCGGCCACGTCGGAGAAATGCACTGCCAATGCCAGTTTTTAGGCTAGATAGCCAGCTAGCTTGTTAGCTGTAGCACTTAAGAGAACTTTAAAGCTGTAAATGTCAATATTGTTCCGTGTAGATATGAAGTGATAGTCCCAATTCTTCAATACCACTGCAAACAAAACAGTCTTTCTTTGGCTTGTGATCTAGTTACAAGTACAAGTTTGTTTACATTGTTTGTCAATGAAACACTTATACTGGAGGCTTGGAGCATTTCTGAAGTATCTCCCAAGACCTTTTTTTTCATATTTATCAGTAAAATTGTGAAATGAATTTAACGTGTTCTTTAATCACATAAATGGATGTCATTTACGTTGGACTTTAAAGCAGTAATTGACTTTTTATTATTTTTTTTAATTTTTGGCAAAAAGGACGGTAGTGGAATAACCTGCAAACACAACAACAGACGTTGTGATTGTTTCTTTCTGCCGTCCCTTCGTTGCTACTCTTTGCCCACAATGCTGTCTTCTGTTTACGAATTGTGTCACAAACAATCACACTTTTTGTTTAGTTCACATGGAGCAGTCGTTTGGACAGCGCTGCTTTGCATTTATAGGCAGGCAGGTCTCTTGTCCCACGGACGGACTGCAACTCCACCGTTTTGGACCGCAGTGGGTGGAGATAATTCTTGTTCTGCCCAGGGGAATAACTGGTACATGTGCCGCTACGCCAGACTTGCCGAGGCTGTAGAGCAGAACAAGGACTGCTGTCGGCAGCTGCAGTTGGCAGGCTAGCTGTTTAACTGTTAGCAGTGGCCTAGTCAACAGTGACTTAACGTTTAAAATGAAATATCTATATATATATCACCTTTTGATAATGCGGTTCATCTGAAAAGTGGCTTATATGCCAAAGTAAGCTCGTCCACAATATAAGATCGACACATTGCCCACCCCTACATGTGATCACTTTACAAGTTTAAGGACAGTATTCACTCCCTCTTCAGCTCTGTTTTCTTTATCGACTCCCTCTTTAGCTGCTAAATGCTCCACTTTGTTCATCAGCCCTGTGCTACCTTCGGGTTTATCAGAGCTTCTCCACTGGAAACAGCTACCTGCTGCCGCTGGAAACGAGGTTGATGACGGCCATGAGAGTGAATCGAGAAATTAAAGTCTCCTGAAACTTGTGCTGCTGTGGATTCTTTACTGCAAAACAACCCCTTTCACATTGCACACAGTAATTTGAGAAGTTGTTTATATAAAAATGTTGAAGAGTGCAGCCTTAAGATTTCTGTAATCAAATTATCAACATATCCTCTTGCCACAGCTGCAGGGAAATTCTTGCTATCAGTCCAGCTGTAGTCTGTCCGCTGTCAAGTTATTTGAACAAAGCCTTCACAGATCCAAAAACGGCTATAGGCATCACCACACGCCATAAAACTCTGCAGAGAGGCTTTAGTTAGAACTGGTGGGGAAAGTGCCAAGCTAAGCACTTGCTGGGCTGGAACTCACAGGAAGAAGCCACGGTTAGATCTTGGATCAACATGTCCTTTTTTTTTTTTTTTTTTTCCTCTGAGCGGACAAACATCTGATACATCCCTCTACCGGCATGTTTTCATTCAGGGCCCCCAGTGCCCCTCTCTGCAGCGCACTCAAAACATCCCCTGTGTGTGTGTGTCTGTATGGGCGGCTGGGTGTGTGATGTTTGCATGTGTGAGGTGAACTGCTCTCCTGTTACCACTGCACTAACATACATACCAGCATCTCTCTGTGCAGCAGGAGGAATTATGAGGGCGATTTAGCCATATTTTTTTTTTGGGGGGGGGGGTGCTGAGTTATTTACAGAAAGGAGTTGGGGGGATTTAAACCTAATGAAGTCTGAACATGCACCTATATTTGGTTAAGGCAGCTGTAATGTGTAGTTAGGTGATAAGTGAGCCAGTAATTCTGTTAAGCTGGCCATTATGGAGAAAGAACACGATACAATTCCTGTCTACAGTTGGTAATTTAATTAGGCTCGACTTTTGCTGTCAGTTTGCCAGTCGCATCTTTTATTGACTGCTACATGTGCTTCACTTCAGCAGTGGAGAAGTCATGCAGTCTGATTCAAAGCAGCGCTGGTATTGAAAAGCACAAAGATGGTGCTTGTCTCATCTGGAGATAGTTCTACTCCTGTTGAGCTCATTGTCTCATAGAATCATGTATCATCTGTTATAAAGTTTTCATGAAAAAACGTATCTTGTTGAAATCAAAAAGTCATGTTGTATTGTGGTAATCGGCAACGTTCCTGCATAAATAAATGTCAGTTTTGTGAGTTTTTATCTTCAGCTGCAATGATTTGATCCATAGCCAAGTTCATAAGAGCTGTTTGAAACCATAGATTTCGGAGGCGCGCGGTGTCTGTGACATCACCTGTAGGGAAACTCCTCACTGCTATCTTGACTAGCTGCCGCCAGAAATGACAGCTGAGGGTGTGAGCCATCGATGCATTTTCAAACAATGAGGAGGCACTTATGCAGATTCTCAGACTGAAAGCACATGCGGAGACATGGAGCAAACATGTACCCCCTGTGCGAGATTCCTGCATTGTATATCTCATTCACTGAGCGCCGATGCTGCCTCACTACCGTCATTATCCATAAATGGCACCTTGATACTGTATAGTAAGACTGAAGGCGACACATTCATGACACAAGGAAGGGGCAAATAGTATCATTCAAATCCCCACTGAACAATTTGGGTAATCTGAGTGTGAAAGTTCATTCTTGACATTGGTAATAGAATTTATGCAAAGTAAACTCAAGGTCCACTGAGGGGCTTTTTCTTCCTGAGCTTTTGAGGACATCTCATGGTCTTCATGAGCAAATGGAGTGTGCTCAGTTGCCATGGAGATGGCTTAAGTTCAGTCACATGATAAAAGGGTGGCAGATATGGACCACACTTCATGCAATGTGGTTGAAAAGCTCAGGAAGAAGCGAGTAAGTGGATATTTAATTAAGATGGTTTTGGCAAAACTAGTGATATCTCGATTACGAAGCGTCATTAAAAAGGACATAAAGATGTTATAATTAGAGCTGCAGTGATCAGCTGATTAATGGTCCACAGCAATTTTGATAAGAGAATAATAAAGTGAAGATCTTTGGATTTTGGACAACTGGTCAGACAGAACAATATGTGTGGAGACGTCATTGTGGTCTCTGGGAAACTGTAACAGTCATTTTCCACTATTTGCTGTCAGGACCAATCGTTTTATTGAAAAAGTAATTGAAAGATGAATCAATAATGAAAATAATCATGAGCTGTACTGAAATCCATAATATACTCATCAATTAAAATGTCACACATTCCCTCTTTGTTATCCTCCTCTCTGCTTCACCGTGTCCTCACGCTCACCTCAGCTGAGCCACACACGATGTAAAGAATGGTTTCTGTGTAGAAACTGGTACCATGATTATTCTGTATTACTTAAACATCTGGCCCCAGATGATGAACTGCCTGCAATGTCCGGCGAGGTTAAAAGAAATAAAAATGAAAACAGGAACTGGTCAGTTATCATGAGAATGAAGAGCCACCATCGAAAGAAAGAAAGAAAATACACCATTTATATATCAGACAAAATGCAAGAAAAAACCTGCTTCAGCAGTGCTTCTTGGTAGACACAGGTGGAAGATGCAGTGAGATGTAAATCTAAAAAATAGAGTTAGTGTACAGCTTAGCCAGCTGCCTGGTCCTATCATTTCTCTACTGTCTTAATTCTGTATGTGGGGAAAAGACAGAATCCAGAGATCCTGGGCTCACAGTGGAGTGAAGAGCACGGGGGCTTTTTCAAGCATGAACAGGGTTTTTCAATGCTAATCTCGATAATAGTATTTTTAGATCAAAGCTTTCAGGAGAGGATGTTTTTGTTGTTGAATTATCATCTCCTCGAGGTGAGGTTCAGACTAGATTTACTGTCACAATGAGCTGCTTCAAGAAACACAGTTTTGTTCCTGCGACTGGGATTTGGATTGATTTGGAAGGATTTGATAAAACTTTGAGTAGGATCATTCTAAAAGTGTGTGCGTGCAAAACCAAAAATGGGTTATAATGATGACCTGTAAAAATGGGCTGAACAAGCCAAAAAAAAAAACCAAAAACATATTGCAATCTCAATGAGTCATGATTTTAGTTGGAATGATCATTTTTACATTTAACTGTCACTGAAAAAAATATAAAAATGGTCATGATGTCAATTTTGCCAGATCTTGTACCAAACAGGCATGTTCCCTTAGATCTGGAGATATGATTTGTAGGCTGGGGTATCTCTGTACCACCACAATATAAATAAAAAAATAAAAAAAAAATTTATTTTTTTTTACACATTTTACCTTAATCAAAAAATTGAGCTCTGTGCACCTGACAGCACCGTCATGTTCACTGCAGCTAATTTACACACATGTACGCGCAGTTTTAGATGAGGATATATCTGCAGTTCTTTTAATGCTGTTTGATGTTTTCTTGGGTTTTGACAACCGATGATGACAATTTAATCAGTTGCAGTAGTCGTGTGAAGGCAGAGGCCAGGCTTCCCTGAATCCGGCCACATCCTGGACCATCCTCACATTTCAGCAGCTGCACTGGCTCCACGACTGGGTGTCAGCAGCTCCCGGTCGGGCCCTCTCCTCTGCTCCGGAGGATGTGAGACTGCGCCGGTGAAATACTGAGTGGAATTTGATTTGAGATTTGAGCATGAGCACAAATGACACTGCTGTTTGGAACGTTTATGGTAAAGTGGATCTATAAGTAAGTGTGATATGAGGTAAAATTACATGCGTGAGAGGATTGATCTTGATTTTTCATCTATTTGGGAAAGAACAACATTAACTGCCATCACAGCCTCTAACTGATTGTGCTTCACCTGCCACTCTTTCAACTTTTCAGTGCAACTTTTTCAAATGTTTTTCTGTTTTTACTGTTTCCAAAGCCAAATCTCAATTAAACCTCAGGGTGATAATAAACAAAGAAATAAGGGCTAAACAATCGATCTAAATAATTTTGAAATCAAAATATGGCCCAAATTGCAGGAGCTGCAATTTTTTGAAAAGGTAAAAATGTGTGACAGCATGTTATAAATGAAACACAGTGGTGCTTCAGAGATGCCCTGGTCTACAAATCATATTCTCCACATGCAAGGGGGAAAAAAGCTTGTTTGGGACAGAGCCCAACAAAAATCACATCATCATCATTTTTATTTCATTCATTCTTTGAATATGAAATTGTGACTCATATCACAATCGTAATATCTGCCAAAATAATTGCAAATGATTTTTTTGGACATATTCAGCCCTGAATCATAATGAAACTCTGCAAGCATACGTGAGTGAAGTCTAATCAAAATATTGCACCACTTCAAATTCAAGTCAAGCTTTTCAGACAAAATCAAATTAAATAGACATTTGGGTTGGAATAACAAAAAAAATAAAAATACTAGAATATCTGCACCATATAGCCTGTGTCTTCACATACATTATTCACTGCTGCATGTACTGTAGGTAGAAAAGGATTTGTGCCCACACACTGACAGCACACCCACGCTGAACCATGCAAGCTGCAGAATATGTGTGTCTGTGGTGTGTGTGTGTGTCCAAGCAGGATGAGTGAGGGGCAGAACAACTGAACTGCAGGGGAGGAAGAGAGAGAGAGAGAGAGAGAGAGGGAAAAAAAAAAAGAAAAAAGAAAAGCAGACACTGGAAGGTCAGAGCGCACAGGAAGTAGGGAGGTTTCCAGAACTCAGGCAGAGTGAAATCTGTTGTTGTTTTTTCCCTTCTCCAGTCTGAAAACCTCGCTCTCAGCTCGGCCTCTTTCTCACCACACAGATCACAAGACAGTTCCCATGCAGATTGGAAAAAAACCTACATATCTTTTTGTGGAAGAGAAAATGCTTGAGAGGATTCAGACTCGCTTGTTTTGGAGAGTTCAGAAAGAAAAGCAAAGTTAGGGATATTACACATCGGTGTAGTACACATGGTTGACTCTGTTCACATATATTGACTTGTAGAACATCATCATGTTGAATCCTAATTAGATAGATTACAGGTCTTGAATCTGTTCTACAAGAAAAAGCTATATTAGCTTAATACCAGAGAGGATAAGGTTGGTATAAAGTCACTGCTGTTCACCACTAGCTCATTATAGATAAATCCTACACAGCACTGCTAAACAATATGCTAATACTCCCTGTAATGTATTGGTCTCTGGACAGCCAAATGCAGCTGCTTTCATTTTCAGATTTAACTTTACTTGATGGCTCTACAGCAATTATATGATGCTAAAATATCCAGCATGGAATTCTGGGTAGCCTGTCTTGATGAGGGTCAGATCATACATAGTGTCCTGCAGGGGGGTGGGCAAAGTAAGGTGTAGATGGTGGGGTGTGGGGATATTTATTTATTTTTGGAATTTCACTTTTGTTTTCTCTGTCTTTGTCCTTCTCTTTTTCACTTATAGCTGGCATGTACAGTATGTTCCAGTGTTAGGTTTGGTTTATTGGCAACATGTTTATCAAAAATATTTATAAAAATGTATTTATAAAACATCACACACAACATATCAGACAGATCAGGTATCTGTCTATCAGGAATAGAGCAGTAATACCCTGGACTCACTTCCATAATTGTCTCTGGTTTAGAAAACAAAAACCAAGAAGAAAGCAGACAAAGTAAAAAAATCAGACTGTCAAAAAACATCACATCATCTATATATATATATATATATATATATATATAGTATGTGTAGGGTTGGCTGTATATTTGGTATGACCACATACCACAAGTTGTAAAATAATACATAACTTGTGTGTGTGTGTGTGTGTGTGTGTGTGCGCGTGTGTCATCATGGCAGAATATGATCCTGAAAACACTGACTGTAGAGGGGCACTGTAACACAGGTGGTTTCGAGGACATTTCCAGGTGTTTATATGTGTGTGTGTGTGTGTCTGTGGTGCAAAAGATACAGTCACCAAACCTTCCAGGTGTGTAGCTGAGAATCAGAATGAAGGCTAAGTTCGAACATGTGTATGGTCTGAACAAGGAAGTGGAGGAAGTAGTGGGAGAAGGAAGTAGGGATGGGGCCATTGCCCCTCCCACTTTACATCTCTGGTGTAACTTGTGGATCACTGTATCCCAGTTTTCAATCATGCCTGTCCACTGTGTCACATTTGTCACACTAGAATCCATCTGGTGATGGGATCACATCAGCCCCGACGACCCCTCAGCATGTTGAAACTCCGGCCCGTGAGCACTCATGTAATAATGTTTTCATAATCAATTAAACTGCTGATTATTTATCGATTCATTCATTAACCATTTTGTCTTGGCATGGGAAACAAAAAAAAAATTCTGGTTACCATATATGACAAAGAATCAACTCCTCACATTTTAAAAACTGGTATTTTTGCTTGAAAAAAGACTGAAACAATTATATCAAAAAACAACAAAAAACAAAAACTCTGTCTGTCAATTAAGTGAATGATGCACATTAATGCCATAGACATTCTCATAGACAGATGTCGAGGAACATTATCGCCCTTTCTCAAGAACATTTCCAGGAACACAGAAACCTTTTTAGCAACTCAGATTCACAAGTTTACCAGCATTTTGACTCTCGTAGTCAGGGTCTAAATGTACTTCCTGGCCCCCAGACGGCTTTGGGGATAGATGAGTTTACTGCAGCGAGTTTCAGTAAATGGTCAACCATAAGCTCAAGACAAACAGACATGTGTTCTGCTGTTTACGGGCTCCCTTTTACCATATTATGTCTAAGTCACGTTACAGTAAACTACCAGAGGACACCCACCACTGTGTCTCTGGATTGTGATTGGTCTGTTGGCCTTGGTTCTTCCCAGTATGGTGTAAACAGAAACAGGAATGTTCAAAAGGTACAGTTCCTCACTGTGTGTTGTCAAGAAAGGGGACTTATGAGTCATTTATTTCATTGACTATATGCTGCAGAATCCATGCAGTGCATTTTCTTTTGCACCTGGTTGTTTTTCATCATATTTACCACCTCAGAACATCAGCCGTGCCCACCACCGCCACCTTGACCTCAGAGCCTCTGGGGTCAAGCCAGTAATGGCCCCCCTGCCAGAGTTTCTAAGGAAATGGCACTAATGAAGGTTAATTTTAAACACGAACACTGGACGCTTGTTAATAAGTGACCATTTTCAGGACCTCGGCACTGCATACTTTGCACAGGGCATCATTTATAACCCCCCCTCCGACAGCATTAATGTGGAGGCCCAGGAACAGAATATTCCTCTGGGCATGTTTAGTACCATGTAGCTTGTTTTGCCAGAATGTGTTTGATAGAAACAGGTTTGTCTTGGTCATATAACCAGTCTTTTATCATTAAATATTGAATAACAAACACCTCCTTGGGCTCTGAAAAGTTGTGATGGACATTTTATACCATTTCCTGATATTTTAGTGGCAAAGCAATTGATCAGCTACATGGAAATAATCAACAAATGAATTGATAATGAATATAATTATAAAGGAAGACTATAGTTTATTACAACTTGGGTCTTCCAGTTTTACAGACGTCTCAGTTCAACTTTGACCTCCCTTACTGCAATCACACATTACTTTGTTGACCGGTGGTGTTTTTCCTTGAAGAACAGCTGAACAGTCAAATCAAAACAGTTTTTTATTGACTCAAGTGAAGAAATGAGACATCACTGACATGTCGACCTGAGAAGGTGAGACCTGACAAACCTGATCGACGTTTCTCGGCAGCAGAGCGTGGTGAGCGTCTTGTGGTAAATGAGCCATTTAAGTGTCTCAATGTGCCATGCAACATTGTTTAATAGCTGTATCATAATAACACAACCATTATGGACCTTCAGCTTTAACTAATGACAGCACTGCTGTGTGGTGGTGGAATGTGGATCACGACTTCATCTTTACGTGCATGGGATGAGGAAGAAACACCACCTCAGGCTGATTGCAGGATCTTCTGTTCATAGTTCACTCAGTCGTGCTCTGGTTTGTAAACTCACTGGCAGCAACTCATTCCTCCACGCAGTGAACAGTGTATAGCGTGAGCCCTGAGCTGTGAGACGAAACTCCAGCGGAGTAAGCACTAGTTTCACTGTGAGATGACATCTTCGGCACCATGATCATGCCCTATCTATCACTCTCTCTCTCTCTCTCTCTCACTCACTAGCTGCCTGGTCAGAGGTTGCCAGACTGTCTGTCAGCCTATGGCCTCGTCCCTCAGGGGACAAAGCTCCTGTTCTTCCTGGGGAAAGCCCCCACCCTGCCGGAATTCTCCCCTCGCCTACGGGTGCAGGGCAGGGAGGGGGGAGGAGGAAGGTAGAGAGAGACTATAGAGGAGGCTTAGGTTGAACTGATGTGGGTATTCAAAAGCTAGTATGGATCATTTCTTTTTGCCTCGGACTGAAATAGAGTGCTTTTAAATTTGACCATTTCCATGGACAGAATTTGGGATTCTTTTTGTGTGTGTTTTCTGCAAGTTTTTTTTTCTCTCCCATTTTCTGGATATAAAAAATATACACACAAAAACTCTGATATACTTACAAAAATTATATGTCAGTCCAACCCTGCCAGATAACTAGGGGGTGAGGAATGATAGCATGCAGAGAAAAATGTGGTGAGAGATGGGGATATAGCTCCAGCGCTGAATTATAGAGAAAATGTAATTAAGTGAGGTGCAGAGTGAAGAGGCAGAGAGCGGCTCTGTGGAGCTGGCTTTTGCATCTGGCGTGTTATTGTGAAAGACTGTCCTGCTGCTCAAAGGTTATTTAATAACTGCACCATAATCAAACAACCATTATGGATTTCGGGTTTAACTAATGGCAGCACTGCGGTGTAATGGTGGAATGTGAAATGTGCTTAAACCTGAATCACAACCTTATCTTCACACGCATCGAATGAGGAAGAAATGCCACCTCAGACTGATTGCAGAATCTCCTATTCATAGTTTAGTCAGCTGGGCTCTGGTTTGTGAACTCACTGACATTACTTCACTTCTGCAGGCAGTGAACGGTGTGTTGTGTGCTCCTCAGCTAAGACCAAACTCCAGCAGAGCAAGCGTCTATCGCTGCGTGCACTGTGTGTTCAGCCCGGGCCACAGGTCCTCTCAAATATCCTCGAGCAGGTCAATGAACCTTTACGAGCTTTTGCTTTCTTAGATGTGAGTTACTGATACTGCACCTGTCAAGCTTTCTGTTCTCGTACAGCACACGTGCAGTGGACGGTGATGTCGGTGTCACATTTACCTCTTGAAGTGATGTGAGTTTTGCTATTGCTACGTAGCCAGCATTAGCATTAACAGCCGTTTACTCACCGGGCTAGAAGAGATGTTGTGAGTTCGGCATCAAACTTCTTTCCTTTCACTCGCCAAGAGCTGTCTCCAGTAGTCAAGAAGCAACGACAGTGTGAACGCTTGTCTTTTCTTCTACTGAGGTTAGCAAAAATCAGCTTTAAGTTGTGAAGCAGTTTGGCCTTGGTTTGAAAATACATGACGTTGTGCTCAATGATTGAGGCTAAAGCAGACAGATCCCAGGCAAAAGGTCAACGTACTAGCTTGTAAATAAAGAAACAGCACTCTTGTATTGCAGCGTAGTCCAAGTATTATCAGTAAGATAAGGAAAAATGTAATAGTGGCCTTTTATTTAGCTCCCACAGAACTGCTGAGCTGCCAGGATGAGGACTAACCAGTGCGTTTGGCTGACATAAAGCTATGTTGCTAAATCGACTGGGGTTCTCAGAGGGAAATCCAACAGGACAGAGCTGCTAACGTTAGCCCTGCATCCGGACTGGCTTCCACTCCGGTGGGGAAATAGCTGCATAGATTTTATGCAACCACCGTCAGCCATCTGATTTAGCAGTTAACTTATTTTGGCAATTCTATCCAGTGTCTGCTGTAACTTCCTCAAAATACGAGGTCACTACATTGGTAGTGATGTGACAGCAAATTCCGTGAAACTACTCGGCGTCATATGAAATTTAATTTGGTTTCTTTTTTCCCTAAGAGGCTGAATTGATTTTCCCCATGAGGCTACATTTTACTTGGCTATTATGAAATCCAAATAGACCTGAGGCTCTTGTTTAAAAACATGTGAAGACCGTGGGGAATGTAAATAGTCCATACATGGCTGGGATGGATATGGTTATGCTTTTATTAGTCAGGTAATCTTATCAAATTAACCCTGGAAGGTCCCGTGCAAAAATCCCTGACACTGGGATCCTCCCTAAGGTAACTTGCAGGGTTGAGTCATCCCCAGCTCCAAACTCATATCTAGGCCGCCACTGGTAGGAGTCATATCTGCTACTGACACACTCTTGTTTCTGAACAACAAACAATGCCAAACAGAGTCCCGTTGCCATGGGGATGGGTCACGGTGTTTTTGTGGCAACATTGTTGGTGTCGCCTCTTTATCAGGAAGACATTCTGTCTGGGCAAGACCGATCTAGTCATGATACTTGCCGTTATCCTTTTGAAGGAGAGGTGGATTTCCTGCGCCGTTTGCCACTTTTTGTAAACACACCTCCTCAAAATGTGGCACCAGGTGGGAGATAAAGGAGGATGTAGATAAGAAATAGCTCATGTATCCTTCATGTATGAGCCCAGTACAGTTTACCTGATCCCAACCTTAACCTTAACATTTTGCATCCATTCTCTAAATCCTGGTGTCCTGCATGCACTGATCGTGCTCCAGCTGTTTGTATTAGTGCTGTTTCTACTGCACTGCACACAGCATGGAGGTCGTTCATGGTATGTGTTTTTTTTTTTTTTTTTTATATCCACGGTGTCATCCCGTCCAGACTTAAGCGCGCTACTTTAAGCTCAGAAACTTTTCAGTGCAGTTTTAAAGATGTCAGCGGGCGGCTTGATGTTATGTGTGTCAGCGGCTGATTTGGACACAGTGTGTTGCCACACGCTGTCCAGTAAGCAGCTGACTAACGCAGCAGTCGTCGGCAGTGTAATGGTGGTGGTGAGAGGAGGGAAGGCTGAACAGGGCTGAACTGTGGATGCACTCTGCTTCAACTCAGGAAGTCGGAGAAGAATGTGGTGCGTATGTGTGCTGAGACTGCTGAAAATGCTTTTATTACTCGTGTCAATGCGCATGTTTGTTTCTGTGCTTGGTTACATGGGTTTGTGTGTGTATGTGTATGTGTGTGTGTGTGTGTGTGTGTGTGTGTGTGTGTGTACGTACGTGTGTGTGTGTGTGTGTGTGTGTGTTGTGGACCGATGTGTTGATACATCAGTGAGTGTACAGGTTGGGTATATCTGTCCCATAAGTGCAGAGATATTTATATGCATGTGTTATCTATGTTTTATTATATATGTGTGGGTTATGAAACAGAACGTCTGTTGGCCTTCACAATAAATCTGTTTCTAGGCCAATAACTTTTTTTATTGGATGATATATTGTCCCAAAAATAATTGCAATAAACAATATTATTTATTTTTTATGCCACTGGTATAATGATGATGATATATTAAGGCAAGTAAACACTTTCAAAGAACAATGAACTTTTAATTCTTAAGAATATGCAGATGTTGGAGTCGAAATGTAAAAACAATATTCAAATAACCTACATAAATAAACTATAATAATGATAATCAGAATGAAACAAAGTTGACATACCAGCTTGTTTGCATTAATGGGCTGTCAGTGTTTCCAGAAGGCTGAGACTTTACTTGATGTAGTGTTTGGTGCAGCATGATGCCCATGTTCATGCAGTTAAGACCCAGCTTATTTTCTGTAGCTACAATTTACAGATCTCCCCTAAATGCCTCACATGCAGACTATTGGTAGATGCTGCAATTTACCGGCGTTCCCCAAATGTCTCATCCAGACTATTTGTGGAAGCTTAGCAAGGCAGTTGTGCATAGAGAAGCCTTGGGTCCCCATTTAGTTACTGGAGCGCACGCGGCTCACAGAAGTGTGTGGCCAAAAATGACTTTGAAAAAGAGTGAAATAAGGTGTTAGGTTGAACCTGAGGGACTTTTATCTGCCTGGGTGGGCTGCTCAAGTAGAGCCTATGTATGGGAAACACCGGCTCTCCTCACTCATTCAGCTTAAACCCAAAATGTTCCCACTCCGGAGCTGTGGAGCACAGCTTTGAAACGTCCAAACTTTCTGCCTGGAATTATGCAGTGCTCAGGAAAAACACCCAGCTAGCACGTTATCCTCCTTCACATGGTTCACTGCGGCTGTCACTGTCTGTGTCTCTAAGTGTGTGGGTTTATATGTGTAGGAGCTGCTGGAGCCTTAGGCCGACATCATAGTTGCATCATGCAACTACAAGTCGTCAGTTTTACATTTCCGTTTGGGTGCAGTTGAGTGAGATACGTGTTAATTAGTGAGTTCTCCAGGTGTTGGTAGGTGGTTTTTTAGTTTACAGAACAAAAAACAAACACTGGCAGTGTGTAATATGGTTGTAGCTCATTCCTAACATGTACATTATTTAGTAGTGCTTGAAATAAGGACATTTTATTACATTATGCATCATTGAGTTCAACTGGCAATATACAGTAGATCATTTGTTTGTAAGTGTGAAAGAGAAAATGATATCAAGTGCAGGGCACGCTTCCAATGAAGTCTATTAAAGGGCCCCAGATTTGAATAGTTTTGATTTTATTTTTATCTTAGAAGTTATTCTGATTATATCTCAACTTTTCTAATGGAATCATAGGGAGTACGTCTTGACCCAGAGTTTAAACAGAGGTTTCACTTCCAGTGCAGGAGAACGAGTCTCTGGGCCAACAGAGTTACAGATGCTGTAGCATTTTCCTGGACAGCAGTTCAATTTCTTTTCTTCTGACGGAAACACTCCAAAGACAGAAATGATGGGGCTAGGATGTACTGTCCCACCACACATGTAGGCGTAATTTTCAGCTTTGGACAAATCCAGGCTAGCTGTTTCCCTCTGCTTGCAGTCTTTATGCTAAGCTAGGCTAACCATGTACCTCTGTATTAAATGCACAGATATGAAATTGATATTGATATTCTCCACGCACTCTCAAAAAGAAACCTGTTCCTTATAATGCATTACAGCAAATGTCTATCAACTCTGCACTGACAGCAGCGTTTCAAGTCTTTTAAATAAGACTTTGCTTTTGTCAGAGTTGAATTTAAGCTAAACAAGAGACACACAGGTTTTATAAATGTTTGTCCAGGAATCAGGGCTGTTTGCTCACTAGTTTTCAGTGTGAGCCTAGTGACTGATGGGGCTTGCAGTAGGTCAGACTGCAGCATCCCCTACAAGGCGTTTGGTACTCACACGCTGTGGATTTTGAATTATCATGACAGATTGAAGAAATCACTTTGACCCACGTCAAAACCGTTATTCAAATTTTAAATCTCGTGGGTTTTTGTTTTTTTTCTCTGATAAATGACCAGTGGCATCACACACACATTTCCCCCTTGATTTGTCTGTGACACAAACATGACCACCGATGCAAAATCAGTGACTACTTGAGAAGCACAAACAAAGAATATGCCTGTGACATGTATGAATTAAACTGGCACATACAGAGCGACAGAGCATGGCTGTGCAGACACACACCGAGCACATGTAGTAATCTGGTGTCAGGTGGCTGATTGGGGTTTAGATGGTCCAGCAGCCATAGCACACCCACTGCACTCCTGGGACTTAGTCGACACCGCTGTTGTGTGTGTCGAGTGGTGTGTGTTCATGTGTGCAGGCATGTGTGTCCTTCAGCTGTATGCCCGTCTGTGTGTGTTAATGTGTTTATGTGCAGAGATTTCTCTCACTTTGCTACTTGTGTGCAGCTGGGTGTGTTGCTAAACGATGGACACAGAATGTCAGTGTGTCCTGAGTGTGTGTGTGTGTGTGTATCTGTTTGCCCATGTAGAATGAGTGTTTTGTGTGTGTGTGTGTGTGTGTGTGTGTGTGTGTGTGTGTGTGTGTGTGTGTGTGTGTGCGTGGTGCACCATCATCTATAATTCTGCTTTCTAAGCCCAAGCAGCCACTTTTAGCTGTGGCCTGTCTCACTCAATCATATGATAACGATCCACACACAGCACCTCTCTCTCTCTCTCTCTCTCTCTCTCTCTCTCTCTCTCTCTCTCTCTCTCTCTCTCTCTCTCTCTCTCTCTCTCTCTCTCTCTCTCTCACACCTCTGCTCGCTTCACCACTGTATCTACACTTCCCTCCTGTCTGTCTCTGTCAGCGTCGGAAGCCATGTGACCCCTCTTAACCTCCGTTTCCTAAAATAGTGCTGTGCTTATTGTTCACAATGAACGGCGAGCAGGAACGACAAAATCGGCTCCTGTTTGTGTTTTTTTTTTTTTTGTTTTGTTTTTTTTTCTTCTTTAAGGAAGGGCCAACACTGGCGGCTAATTGGCTGATACCAGCGTCACTTCCTGGAAGTGGGGTCACAACGAGTAAGCACCTGGGTGGAAATAAGGCGTGATTGAGCAGGGCTTGTTTTTCTTACCAGCTGCTGGCCGGTAGGCAGACAAAAAAGGCGGAGTGAAGGATCTGGGCATGTGGCAGTAAATACTCCCCACACCCTCCCCACCCCCCCCTCCTCCTCTTAACCCCCCCCTCTGCCCTGAGGGCCTGTGGCATTGACAGAAACAATGACTCAGCTGTAGAATGGACACAAATTGATTTTCTGCAGAAAGGTTAAATGAGCAGGCACTTTTTTTTTCTGTAAAGCTTGTTTTTGTTTTGGCTGTCGGCTACTTTCACAATTTTATTGTTTGTGCCTTCTTCTCGAGGCAGAAGTCGATCTGCAGGTTTGTGATGGACATGCCTGAATGCAGTTTTTCTCAATTTACTATAGTGTCTGGCTGTTACAATAAAGGGAGAGTGAAGTAAAAACCTCCATTAATTGTCCGTCTTTGCACCTGTCGTTGTCTTAGAGACAGAACAGACAAAATGCGTCGCTGTGGAAGTCGTCTGTGTGTCTAGTTTCAGAAGGACTGTGTGCAGAAATGGTCATGCAAGTCCATTATGAAAGGACCAAGTCTCCCCTCCCATTAACGTATACACACACACACACACTCACACACACTCACACAAGCACGCACACACTCACGCACAGAGCAGACAACACAACCACTTGTGATGCATTCCTTTGTGACGTAAAACTTGCTGCCTCTGGGCTATAGGCGAAGCACAGGATGTCTGAGAGAGAGAGAGAGAGAGAGAGAGAGAGAGAGAGACAAAGACAGACACAACAAAGAGAGAAAGAGAGAATCTTTCATATGTGTAGAACAATGTCATATTCGTGTAGTGAAAGAAAAGAGAGGCTGGAGAAAATAGATTTTTCAGTGAAAGACTCAGTCAGAGAAAACAAAAAAAAAAAAAAAAGGAAAAGAGTGGCAAGCCCAGAAAGTCGGAAAGTGACTGTAAATAGCAGGAGTCTTACTTCCCTATAATAAGTCAAATTCTTTGCTGCTTCTCCTCCCTGTGTTTGACGGCCAGCCTTGCCCTGAGCGGTGCCCAGCCTGCCAGCAAAGGGGAAGAGAGGCACGGCTGCCGATCATACTGAGACATGTGATACATAGTCACACCACAGCAACCGACATCCTCAGCCTTATATTCTATTTTCATAGAAACTCGCCTGGAGAACCTTCCAACGTTGTGTGGTTGCATAGCACTGGCTGGTTACCAGGCTGTGTGCACTTATAGGTTATTACATTTTACAGTGTGCACTTTTCTCATTCTCCATTTTTCTATTCACGTCCATGTTTACGGACCGACTGCATGTAGACCAGAAATTAAAAAAAATCACCAGTCATCCATATCTGATTGATCTGCTGTCAAGAAACAATCCTCAGAAAATCCAATTACTGATCCTGCTTTTTACTGAATCCTGGTGCCCATCATCATCATCATCATAGTGTTTGATATGTTGAAAGCAAAAACCACCATTTTCAGTAGTTGTAGGGTTTCATACTGTCCCAGTGAGTATGGTTTTGGTGAATTATAGGTCAAAAAGTGACTAGATATCTGAATGCAGGTCACATACTATAATGGGCGGCTGTGGCTCAGGAGGTCGAGCCAGTCATCCACTTACCAGAAGGTCAATGGTTCGATCCCCGGCTCCTCCAGTCCGCATGTGGAAGTGTCCTTGGGCAAGGCACTGAACCCCAAATTACTTATTTTTATTTTATACAGTAATGCCAACAGCATTTCAATCAGAATTGCAATTTGTGCTTTATGCAAATATAATATATGTACATATATTGAATTTCCATATGTGACATATACATATATGTATATAAAATAAAAACATTATTTAAAAATTAGATATAAAACCTATTAGAAATTGGAACAATTTCATATATGTATGTTTATGTATGTATATATGTTAACATATGTTGGTATTATATACAGTAGGTTCCAAAAGTCTGGGACCACTTTCCTAGAAGACAGACATGTATAAAATTAATCAGAAGTTAATAAGAAAAAAAAAGCCTCAAGTGGCCATTTGAAGAACTGCAGTTGCCACTTGGTTCTGATTTGATCTTCATAAGTTAACACTACACACACACACACACACACGTGTTCATAAATGTGTGCAGTGACGTACCGTCGGTTGAGCCGTGACAGGTCACAAGTTCATGGTCAGGAATCCATAAGTGGAACTGAAAAACATGTCTTGTGAAGAATCCTCATTTCTTTTAGAAGTGGCTCCGGTTCAGAGCCAGCTGTGCACATGCGCAAGACATACAAAACTTCTGAGGGAAAACTGGATCATAGTTTTACCAGAGGTCAAAAACTCCCCAGGGTACCTATAAAACAGCAGTTGCTCTTTCTGATGTTATGACATAGCCAGTGTGATTTTACTGTAACCAGCATTTTCCGAGTTATACTAAAGTTAAAAAAAAAAAAAGTTTCAGCCTATAAAGCCTCTAGTTTCTCAGGCACTTCAAAACCTAAAGCAAATCAAGAAGTGACTACATCGAGCCCCACAGTATCCTCCAACATAAATAACAACCTGCCTATCACCAAAATAGGAATTGAAAGATTGTCGTGCAAAAGCGGCGCACGTCTGATTCAGACTGTTAACCAACAGTGCATCAGTTTTGAAATTTCAAGAAAGAAGAAAATCCTTTACTCTCCAAGTACGTTACAGGAAATTCGACTTCTGCATTTAATCCATCTGTAAGGAGTGAACACTTACAAGGCCATGAAGTTGTAGTGACCTGTTGATATTCACTGGACAAATCCCACAGGTGGACCATCAAATAATATCCACAACATTTTTACTGACCAACCCCTCTCTGTGTGCCCGTCACTCGGGGTGTGCGTGACATTGATATTGATACACTGATACACCGGAGCTACTGAACTGAAGTTTTGAAAACAGGGCTTCCCCTCTATTCGCCCATGTGACTAACATGTTGAGCCGGTTCACTGACGACACAGGTCAGTTGAGGTTAGATGCATCGGTTTGGCCCCGCTCCCAGTCATGCATATGATCACGGCTCAGCATGCCAGATAAAGCATGTTGTTTTTATGCAATCTAGCCACCAACCAATCACCAACCACTGATAATTTCACCTGTTTAAAGGGGTGGAGGTGTGTGTATTCATGTTGATAAATCGAATGCAAAGGACCATCATACGATGCGTGGAAATGTGTTTGTCACTGTCATTTTGGATTGGAGTGGCCTAAAAACAAGAGGAAGAGGAAGTGAGAAAGAAAAGGGGAATGTGTGTGTGTTGAATACTAAGCTCAGTCTAGTATGGCTTTTTTCCTCAGTCACAGGCAACTAATGTGCACAGTTAGTCACAGTGATGCATTTCATTGAATTTCAAACCCTCATAATATTGAACAGTTCAAAACCTTGTCTTACCCGTTTGTCTTTCTTCCTGCCTGCGTTTCCTTCCTCCCTCTAGTCCTCCTGGCTCAGCCCATAGAGAATGAATGTATGGAGGGTTTGACATTGAAGATCACCGACTTTGGCCTGGCCAGAGAGTGGCACAAGACCACCAAGATGAGCACTGCCGGCACCTACGCCTGGATGGCCCCCGAGGTCATCAAGTCCTCCACCTTCTCCAAGGGCAGCGATGTCTGGAGGTGAGTGCTTTCCTGTGTTTCTGTGTGGGCATTGGAAGTTTCTGAGGCTCGGTGATATTTAGCTGCTGTGTAATTTACAATGGAATTCAGCTGAACCAAATCCAGGGTTTTTATTATGTGTGCAGGTGTGCTTCCAAGGTATTTAGGTTATCAAAAGCCTGTTGTGTCCTTCATTACTTCTAAGAAACATTTTGGGAAATACCCTGATTCGCTTTCTTGCTAGAAGTTAGTCAAGCTGTTAATAGCACCCTCACATCTGTACCCAAAATATGAAGCTAGGGTAATTACCTTAGCTTAGCATAGGGACTGAGGGGGAATCAGCTAGCATGGCTCTGTCCAAAGTAAAAAAAAATGTACCTACCACCACCATATACTGTATATACAGTACATTTATATAAATACATGTGTATACTATATATTAAACTACGATACAGTTTGAGAAAACTAATACTCTAAAGTGGATTTGTCATCTACAGACAAATTCTGACTTTTAATGAAAATAATAGTATAGTAATAAGTTGTCTCCGTAAGAGCCAGTATTACTGTTATTGTGTTATTATTGTGTTGTGTTGATTTGGACTCCTGACATTTGAAATGATCTTGAGCCATGAAATAAAGCTCCAAGTCTGACAATCCCCACTTTAATAACAGTCTCTGCTAAAAGTTGCTAGCTGACAGATATTAGTGTTTCTATGGTGACAAGAGACATCACTGATTGAGAGGGATTTACAAAGCCTGTAGGCAGTGGAGGATTTCACAAGGACGTCTGCCATAAAGCGCTCAGTAATGAAGCTGAAACGATACTGAGCGGTGGTCTTTATTGACACACGTTTTGGAGTCGCTCCAGAAACTGGCAGCTAATAGCTAGTGCACCTTAAAAATGTATCATTTCAGCTGCTTCTTACTGTTCCAGTCCTTGAGCCACACCAATGGAGCCACTCTAGAAGGGATGATTTAAAGGGATTTCATGTGTGGAGTTTGAAAGATGTGGGCAGCCTCCCAACTGCAATATTAAACCTTGGACATTCAGTATTGTGTAACTAATTATCTGCTGTTCTTCAGCAGGACAGCTGACCCACTGCAGAGGTCTGTGGACAGAAAACATGATAGAACTAGAGGGGAAAGGGTGAAAGTGCATAGAAGTGAGGGGTGGGGGGGGGGGGTGATGAAGAGATGGAGGGACAGAGTGATTGATTGCAGCAAGGCCGCTGCAGCCATGTGATGGCGTCTCTTCAAAGAGCTGCTCTGTGCTTTGTTGTGGGACATGTGTGCTGCACACTGTCCCATTGTCTCCAGTATAGACAGAGAAGGAGGCCACACACCAGACCTAACCACAACCTTTTATCTGGGAATAGTTCTGTGTGTGTGTGTGTGTGTGCCCACGTATACACAAAAAGAGAAAATCCCTTAATTATGGTTAGTGGTTTTATAATAATAACTTAAACAACTGTGTGATTTGTTGAGAGGGGATTCGTGATGGCTTTTTATGTGCCGAATATGAATTTGCATTTGGAATGAAGCAAGCGTTTCCCTCCGCAGCAGGGAAATATATATACATTTGTTATTAAAGCTATGGCACACAACACTGTGCTGCATTGTGGTTATAGCAGGGACTCTCATATGCTATAATTTAATTTTAATCCTGTGGATTTGGACCGTTTCATCCATTCTTAAAGGGTTCTTTGCATACCCATACAGAGCCTATGTGAAACTAATTGAGCATGCTGCTACAGAGAACCTTTTTGAAAATGTCCTTGAGAACATCAAAAAGGATTCTGCTATGGTGCAAGCTACTTAAGGAATTTTCTGGTACTTTAGGTCTTTTTTTAAAACTATTCTTAACAGGCTAAGTGTCTTCTCACTATCTCAGTTTCCATCTCCCTCATCTATTGACAACAAACCCGCACAACCTCATTTTCAGAGCAATCACTGCACAATCTGGAAAGCAGAAAAACGTGGGAGTAGCAGGCGGGCGGGCGGGAAGCCCTGCTCTGAAAATGAACAGTAATCTTTGTTCTACGATTCTTTCTCATTTGTCCACTGGCCGCTTGTCTCCAAAGCTGCCACACGGAGACGACGACTGCCTTGGGGTGAGCCGAGGAGCAGCGTTTCTGCACAGTCACAGTGTGTGGAAGTTGTAATTAAAGAACTAAATAAAAAAGGGCTGCGGCCTGCGCTCTCCACTTAGCGAGCCTCCACAGTGCGTTCAGTCAGGTCCGGGCGAGGGCTAATTGACAGTGTGGAAGATCCAAGTCCTACACCATTCTTCATCTTCTTAGGACACAGGGCTGCTCCCATTGTGTGGGCTCAAAAGTCCTGTTTGTGTCTGTCTGTGTGTGTGTGTGTGTTTGTGAACATTCTGCGTGCATGAGTTCAAACAGTTTTGAAAGCATGTGTTTCATCGAGCAAAAATATTCCACTGTACAAATACATCTCGGTTCTGTAGTGTCAATGAATGCGAAAGTGATAATGTGTTATGCAAAGCAAGATGTGGGATTAAAGTTAGCCTTCCTTCATCATGGAATATCTCAACACCATGGATGATCAAGTGTGTCTCTTGTATGTCAGGTCAGAGGTAAACACTTTTAAGAAAGCATCATATATATTATGTAAATAGTCTGTTGCCATAGGAGTAACCCATGCTAGAAAGAATGCTTGATGTATCTGGGGGCTTAGAAGTGGCCTGTTTTGATTAGTTTTGATTTACTCTGTAGAAAAAAGTCAATTTATATTCAAACCATTCATAATCTCAGTCAAATCTAGCTCAAATATACTTGAGGTTACATTAAACACTATGTTTTATATTAGCAAAGGATCAAATGACTATGTGTAATGTGAAAGGGGTCATAGCTCATATGACCCAATCTCTGCACTTCATAGCTTTATGGAGCGTCTTTCGGCTTATTGTTTTGGCTCTCCGACGTGCAGCTTTGGTTCGGTCTAACTGCCCTCATCAACCTATTTTCCTGCCACTGCAGACAGCTGTTTTTCAGTCAGAAAGCTCTCGTAAACCCACTGTCCACTGCCCTCCCAGAGCCAAATATTAGATGGATGTTGTTAGCGACTAGTTGGTGAGCATAGCGGAGCATTTAGCCCCTAATGAGACAGATATTTCCCTCAGGGGTTTGTGGAGCTAGAAGTAGAGTAAATATTGGACTTAACATTCATACATCATTATAATATGCCAGTGTTGGGGTTTCAGCTTGTTCCACTTCCCTGAAGTGGCCAAAAGAAAAGAAATTGATTAACAGAGCTTTAAATTCACTATGAAAAACTTCCCACCTTTGCACCCCCTAGTGGTTGTATCAAAAAAGCAACTGCGGCAGCCCATAGATGTGAGCTGTGAACATTGAGTTGAGTGGTCTGCAAGCAACACACGGGAGTGCACGACTTGTCAGTGGGATTTAAGATAATCCTGGTGCTGGTAATTTAAAACTTATTGAGCTGCTTTTACGGTAAAATCCACGATTAACTATAATGCCATTTACTGGAAGGCTTTTACTGTGAAGCAGCTGCAGGAAGCATTTCGTTTGAACAGCTCGTGTCTATGAAAACATTCTCACATGGCAGTGGTCTAGAAAGTAAAGCACTGTAAACATAGATGGTCATTGTGTCGGTCAGTGTTTTGAATATTGATACTGCAGCAGCTTAATTTAAATGATCTTTTAATATATTTAAATCGATCTAAAATGCCAAGATATGTGTCTTAAAATCCTGTAAAACAGAGTTTGTTTCAGGATATATACTGTGTCTAATTTAATGTGAGCGTGCTGTCTCATACCTCGTTGTGTGTGTTCTTCCAGCTATGGAGTGCTGCTGTGGGAGCTGCTAACAGGAGAGGCACCCTACAAAGGGATTGATGGACTTGCTGTCGCCTATGGAGTCGCTGTCAACAAGCTCACTCTGCCCATCCCTTCCACGTGCCCCGAACCCTTCGCTCTGCTCATGTCAGGTAGGACACGTCGTTTGCACATGTAGAAATGTAATTGAGTGCTCTCATAGCACTGTTCAGGCTGCAACTTTCAGTTCAGTGGTGTGAGAGTACTCTTGCGTGAGATCATTGGTGTCCCCAGCACGCTCTCTCTCCATTTCCTCAAAGCTGGGTTGAAATTGAAATAAACAAATTCTTGTATGCTAATAACCGGGCTGTGGAGAGGAAGTGTTTTGTGCTGGAGCTATCAATATGTTTGTGCCTATTTATGCCCTTGCTCTTTTAAGCTTCAAATTTAAGGTATTTCATTTGAAGTGTTGATCTCCATCAGAAGATATATTTGAGGTTTTAAGAGCTAAAAACCATCTCAGTGTAGTTTTACATCTCCTCTCTCAGGCTTCTCTCTGGAGTCGGTTCAACTCCTGATTCTTTCCTGCATGTCGTTGCCCCTCTCTCTGCCCCTGTCCTGTCACTCTCTGATATCCTATTGAATAAAGGCAATAAATACAGCAGATTTCAGGTAAACACTCAGAGAAACCAAATCCTGCAACGTTGGATGGTGGGTCCAGGTGGGCGGGGCTTCGGGCGTGGCCGAGGACATTGACTGCTTTGCTGTGACATCACAAAGTTGCAGAAGTCCTGACTGCTGGTTTTAAGGCTCAGTTTCTGAATACAGGCTGTGTGCATTTCTCTGTGGACTGAGGCTTTGATACTTTCACAGTATTAATATAGAACCTAGACCTGCTTTATAATTAAAAAAGACATGGAAATCTCACTTTATACAATATGGGACCTTTAAAGAAAAATACTTAAAGGTATTTGAAGGTATATAACTCTAACATGTTCCCAGTCTGTTATCTGCTTTGTTCCTGACATACATTTGCCAAAAATCAGAGTTCATTTTCTTCCTGCTTACCCCCTCTCTTGATTTGTTGTCTTTTACGGTTGTCTTAAGAAAAAAAAAAAAGACAGATCAGAGCACAAAACCACCCGTAGCCACCACCGAGGATTAATTAATTATAGGATTGGTTTTTGATCTGCTTGTAATGCCCAAAGTGTTGCAGCAAATTATGCGAACCCCCCACAGCAGGTTAATTAAGCAGAACACTTTGAATAAGCAATCGACTTGACTCTAGATTATGTTCACACAAGCTCACACAAGGGCCTAGAATATGTGTAAATAAAAGTTAGAGGCATTTGCAGGATACTCATTCAATATGAAGGGTAATAAGTGCAGAAACCTCCAACTCAGGAAATCATCTGGCCTGATTTGAAGTCTTAAAATCCTTTCAATAGGGTGTTACAATTGGACTTTTTTTTTTGTAGTGCAGATCACTGTGTCTGAGGACTACGGTGAATCAGTGAGTGACTTCCTTCTTTGAGGTCCCTCAAATCAGGAAAACTGTTGGGAGAAGTGAAACTGTGCTGGAAACAAGTGAATTTGGCTGATTTGTCCTGTTTGGTGTCAAATTCTTGCAATTGTATAAAGAAAACAAGATTTTATGACTCATATCTAACCAAGGCACACAGCTAGAGTAGAGTTTTTCCAACACAAAACTCCTTAATTCCTATTTTGCTCTGCTTTGGCTGCCTGCTTACTTCTATTATTTTGTGCCACTGTGTGGTCACTGATGCATTCACACCTAATAGATTGCAGCTGAACAAGTAATAACCCCAGGAGTGTAAGTCTTTAGCTGAAATGCTGTAGTGTGGAACCTGGTGTCTGACTGTGTCTGCTGTATGTGTGACAGAGTGCTGGGACCAGGACCCCCACCACAGACCCAATTTTAGCTCCATCCTGGCCCAGCTGACAGCCCTGGAGCAGCAGGTGAAGGAGGAGATGCCACAGGACTCCTTCCACTCCCTGCAGGAAGACTGGAAACTGGAGATCCAGGACATGTTTGATGAACTCAGGGCTAAAGAGAAGGTAATAGGCACAGCTGGTGCACGGCTGAGTCGCCATTTGCGGACCTCTTTTTACTTGTGTATGTCCAGGGTTCTAATTGGTTGTTGAATTTAGAGACTGTTTAGCTATGCCACTTAATGCAAATGAAAACATGACTTTTGACGCTGAGGCTACATCCACACTACTGTGTTTCCAGACGAGCCTTTTTGCTCCATATCAGAGGTAATCCCCGTCCATACTAACAAACCTGAAAATGACTGTCTCAAAACCATTCAAGCACACTGGGCAGGTGTAAACAGGAAGTAGATTGTCCGCTCAAGCAGTTGTTGCAGAAAGTACTGCATACAAGGAACAACAAAGACAGTTGTAGCATTAAAACATAGTAGTACTAAATGTAATCTTTTGAACAGACACTTGTGAGCTGTTGAGCTAACTGAGAGCCAAGGTTTATCATATACTTTATCTAAGCATAAAGATGACCAAGGTTGTCCAAAGCTGTCAGACTTGCTGTGATTGGAGCATTGAAATCAAGGGGCAACGCCTTGGATCAGCCAAATGGAAAAATCTCTGGAATTGCTCACTTCATTACCAAATGTGAAACAAAAACTTTTCTTCGACATCACAATTATACTGATCTCAGCAAACCATTTGTTAGTTGAGTGATGTATTTATTCAGCAAAAGCAAAACAACTCATTATGTTCATCAAAGACCATTTAATTAAAAGATAAATCTTTGCAAAACTGACTGATGGGTTTATATTCCTGCAATTTTGGCCCAAAGAAAAGGCTTAAAGTTACTAATATCAAACATGAAATACATACATATACATACATATGAATAGCAGCTATTTTTGTCACCATTACACTTTTATATTATTGAATCACACCTGAAAGAGAAATAATTTATCTCCAAAAACAGCAGATCACAGAAACAGTCATTTTAGGTTTGGATGTTCGTATTACTTTGAACTTTGTTTTCATTTTCCTCAGTGTTTAATGTAAGATTCGCTGGAGGATAAGCCCATATTCGGAAAACTTGCACAGTTGTGCTAACAACGTGAGATCAAACACTGATCCGTGGGACATCAAATAAAAATGTCAAGCGGCAGTCGTGAGCTGTCTTGCCATTAATACTGAAGAAAGATTTCATTGCAACCAGCCTCTTCAGCATCTCATTTCACTGTCACCCTGGAGGAGTAAGGCCGTGGAGGAGGTGGAGCAAGTCGTCCAGTAACAGGAAGGTCGGTGGTTTGATCCCTGCCGCCTCCGGTCCGCGTGTCCCTGGGTGTTTGCTTAGGATGCTGAACCCCAAACTGCCCCTGATGGCTGTGTGATGTCTGACTGCGTGTGTGTGAATGGGTGAATGTGGCATGTGTATTGTAAAGTGTCTCTGAAGACTAAGTCGTGCTGATATGAAACATCTCCTCACCTCTTTCGTCCGCCTGCCTCTTCCCCCCTCCATCAGGAGCTGCGATGCCGTGAGGAGGAGCTGAAGCGAGCCGCTCTGGAGCAGAAGTCCCATGAAGAGTTCCTGCGGCAACGCGAGCAGCAGCTGGCCCAGTGGGAGCAGGACGTGTTCGAGCGCGAGCTCAGCCTCCTCATCCTCCACCTGAACCAGAACCAGAACCAGGAGAAACCCAACGTCAAGAAGAGGAAGGGCACCTTCAAGAAGCACAAGCTCAAGTGCAAGAACGGCGAGAAGATCAGCATGCCCCAAGGTTTGTGTGCTTGAAGTGTCTTTGAGTTGTTCTGTCACAAATCAGCTATTAACACCAACAACAACAAAAGTGAAAAAAAAATACAAGAGAGCAGAGAAGAGGAAGTGAGGGAGGGAGTATTGTGGTGCAACTGTTGTAATTTTGTAGCTGGGTTTTGCTTAAGGTTTGTATCAGGGCTGGACTCATGTAGCTTCACAGGCTGATGTTTGTTTACTCATATTTTCATCTCAAAAAGTGTCAAAAGTGACAGCTCTTCAAAATGGTCTCTCACAATTTATTCTGAAAAGCCCCTGAAACAACATTCAGACCAAGGCCAGACGCTGATCCTGTGAAAGGCGGATCTGACTTGTTGACATCTGCACTGGCCAACACACTTAATTTTGAGCTCCTGTTTTCCTTCTCATACTCAGCTGGCTGCTGTTCCTTACATATCCTCTGCTATCACAGAGTCCCACAGCCTGCTGCAGTTCTCATCCAGTGTGTTTCAGTGTGTGCGAGTGTGTTATGGGTTGAGCAAGCATGCATAAATACATTGTGTGTGTGTGTGTGCGTGTGTGTGTGTGTTTTTGTGTGTGTGTGTGTGTGTGTTGTGGTTAGGCCTTTCCCAGCAGCGACAGGGCAGTGATGTGGTGGTGGGGGTTTGATGAGAGGGGAGAGTGAGCCAACCACGCCTCAACACTTCCTGTGCATGGAGACACTGTTGACTGGGTTCTTGCTCTCGTTCTATGCCTCTCTCTCCCTCTCTCTCTCTCTCTCTCTCTCCTTCTTTCTTTTTAGGTGTCCCTCCCTCACTCACCTTTTTTCTCCTGCTCTTCTTCCCTCTGTCTCTCTGGTCTGTGTTTTTATTCTCCTTTTGACCAAATCTGACACACTCCCTTTTCTTTTTTCCCCTCCTCTTTCCACCAGTAATATCCTTATATTTTCCTTCATCCTGTGTTGGTCTTGCACTCTGTAGCCTGTGGAGTAACTTATATTTGATGCTTTATCCCATATTCTCTAAAACGTACGTATAAATTAGAACATGCCTAGGATGTTGTTAACTAAGAATTATTATTAGGATTAAAGGTTTTATTCGTCACAAACAATAATTGTAGGGGAATGCACTGTGGCATACTCTTGAGGCTGTGCTAAAAGGCCAGAGTGAAAAATACAAAAATTACAAGGAGAAATATATGGGATAACTTTCTGTTGCATTTTAAATTTGGCTGTCAGAGGTAGGTAGGTTACTTAATTTGTACAGGTAGATAAACAGCACTGACAAAACAAATCACAGTGTTAGTACAACTTATTCATATGAGTGATGGCTGCTGGAACAAAGCTCTGGTCATGGTTGTGTAGTGGCTAAATATCCAGCAACAATCATAAATGACAAACAACAAATTATTTAGGAGGTCGCTCAGCTACATGTGTCGCTGTCATTCCAGTCAAATCATCCCATATTGTATGAAGTGAGATTATTTCTTTTAGATTACTTTTTTGATTATATTAGGTCTAGGTTCTATATCAATACTGTGAAAGTCAAATCAAAGCACTCAGCCCAGTATTTGATCGCTCAGGAAATAGTCAGCTCAGAGGCAGGCTCAGAGCCTCTCTTCTGATTGGCTCACCTCAGGAGATGTACAACTACATCGAGATGATTTTTTCATACTCAAACCGCAAATATATCTTCTCATGAATATCAAAACTTCAAATAAAAACGGTGGAAACCTTTACCTTTGAGTAAAAGTCGATATGATAAATGTAAGAAGTCAAAATGTACTTCTTTTGATCTTTAGCACAGGTCTCTGCTTTAAAACACTATGTGTCTTGAATCAGTTCAGTGAATGTCAACAAAATATTAGTTTAGTTTGCAAGCTAGGTAGTTTAGCAAAACAGTATTAATGTCAACAAGCAAATAGCATGTTAGTAGCTGCTTAATATGGAGCCTGATGTGCATCTTTCCTTCAGTTTGAAACGTGCAGTTGAATAATGAAGTCTAGATATCAAACACAATTAATTCATTACCTCAGATTAATAGCAATATCTCCTTCCTTCCTTTTGTCAGCACTCACCTGATACTGCAGGTAATAATGTCAGTAAATACGTAATTTAAGAACATGATTTGATCATTTTAAGGCAAGCCATTAATGAAAGGGAAGGAAATGAGCCAAGGGTACAAGTGACAGACAGAGGGAAGGAAATTAATATATTATATAAGTGCATGTTAATTTGAGGTAACGGTTTATAATACGAGGAGTGAATAACTCATTAGAGGGAATAATTAAATTTTTTGTGATCAATTCTTTATTGCTGTTTAAAGTTTATGAATATAATTATGAATGTCTATGCACTAATCAGCACAAAACTGACAAGCAAACCCCCCCTTCCCATTTGGCTCCCACCCACCCTGGACCTTATGGTCACAGAGAACAGTTTTATCATAGTAATCACTTGTTTCCAATGTGAAATGTCCTGTTTTTTTCCCAGGGCATGTTGGCAGCCCAGCGTTCCATGCTTGCAATGTTTACGAAGGCAAGAGGCCATCTTTGTATATTGACAGAATGAGGAGCTTTCCATTGGCAGCTGTAAGGCCAGGTAGCCAGAGACATCTCTGCTCAACACAGAGCTCCAAGTTGGAGCTATCACTAGGTAATAAGTCCTCTGGCAAGTAAGGAATTGTTTTAGACAATATGCACGACAGCTTCTCTGAAACCCCTCTCCCACACCATATGAAACAGTGTGCCCAATGCATTTTAAGTGCATAATGGTCTGGTGATGGTAAAGCTTTCAATTTATGCAATGTGCAGGGAGCATGTTCTTTTAGGTGAAATTAAAATGAATTGTTTGACGGCTGGGGTTCCTGAAAGGTAGTTGCGTGTACTACCAGATTAGTTTCCAATTTTGATTGGAACGATTTTGGGAGAGGTCCATCTTTCACAGTCTGACAGTACGTAGGGGCTTACAGGAGGACTTATGCAAGATGGAATATATTGTTGCTCAGAGCTGTATGAAATGGATGTGAGGACAAAGGCCAAATTTCTTTCTTGATTACTTGAGTAAAATATTGGAGGAGACCAGATCTTGAAACCTGTCAGGATGCACCATGTTCTCTTCCACTGGCCTCCAACAAGCCGGGTTCAACCATTTGGGGACAGGGTTGATGTTAAAGGTATAACAGAGCTAAGAAAGCTGAAAGGTGAACTTTCATTTCAATAATGGAGATGCGAGAGTGTAAATGTGTTTCTGCCTCTGCTCTAAGTGCCTAAGTTATTTTCTATAATGTTTACAATTGAAGGATGGGTTGACACTCCAAGTATTTGTTCTGAACCACAGGAATACTGGCTAAAGAAGTCAACTGTCTTGCTGATGCAATGAGTTGCAGTAAAGCAGATTTATCTCAGTTAACTTTATATCCAGAGATCTGGCTAAAATGATTGAATATGTTGACAAGGTGGGGAAGAGACTGAGGGACATTCTGGATAAAATGCAATAGATCATCAGCATATAGAGAAATAATTTGCTGGGTGTAATGCACGGTAATAGGTTCATGATGGACTGGGGTTTGAGTAAATTCAATTCAATTCAATTCAATTTTATTTGTATAGCACCAAATCATAATATACATTATTTCAAGGCACCTTACAGGGCCAGGTCAAGACCTTACTTTGAGTGAAGAACTTGAATCATAGCCATAAAGGCTGTATAAGATTCTGGAGGTAAACTGTCTAAGTCTGGAGATTTATGGAGTTTAGATAGAGATGAAGGAGTATTGAGATAAATGCAATTCTCCTGGAAAAGCAGTGGGAGCTGCAGTGGGTTTAAAAAGCTGGAGTGGGATTGGGTGTTGTACCTTATTTCTGATGTATAGAAAGAGGGGTAGAATGCACTATCACCATCATTTATTTCTATTGGATCAGTACACTGTTTCACATTGATGAAGAACAGAATATCGGAATCATTCATCAGTGATTAATTAATTGCAATAAGTACATCTAATCGTTGTTTCAATTTTAAAACGGTTTTAGTGTTGAGCTGAAATGCCAACGTACTTCACATTTTAGAGAGAGTGATTATTTTACCTGTCACAGTGCTGTGGTCTGAAAGAGACACTGGGAGCAATTCAAGATCTGAAACCTTGTTATACAGCTGTGTAGAGGCAAACATGTAGGCAATATGAGAAAGGTTGTGAAGAGAAACAAGTGATTTCTGTCACTGAGGGTTGTGCAATCTGCCAAGCATCTGCAACAGAACAATCTATAGGCCATGTCCTTAATGCACTGGATACAGGCGTTGTTCTCTTGATTCAGTCACCACTCATTATTAGAGAAAATTAAGATAATCCAAGTGTTGTATTAGTTAAGTAGTTATAGAAATCAGCATCAAATACATGGTGTGCATATACAGAGAGAAATGCTATTTTTGTCCCATTTACGTGTGTTTTTACGTAAGCAACTCTCCCTTCAGTATCTCTCCCAGATCTGTGTATTGAGAGGTATGTTTGGCACAGATTACTAGACCTCTATTCTTTTTAGTATTTGAAGAAGATGCAATAACATGATAGAATCTATTCTTTATTCTGACAGCATCTTTTTCCAATATGTACATTTCTTGGAAAAAGGCGACTTCCCTTTTTTTTTCTTCTCCGGTGGAAGTCCATATGCTTTCTGAGGGAATAATTTAACCTAATTGAAATTTTCCCTCCTGATATCCACTGGGCTGTGGAGCTTGCTGTTAGCAGTGTTCCTTTCAACTATCAACAGCAGGCAAGCACTGGCTTGGTCCAATAGCTCTGCTGCTAGTAGCTAATTGTTATCGAGCCTGATTAGAGTCAAGGCCAAAATCAAGGCTTCAGTTAATATCATGCCCCCATTAACTCTGACAATCAGTGTAGTTTTTTTGTCCCTTCAATTTAAAGGCATTAAACACTCTTTTGTTGCCAATGAGTGACCATTACAATGTACTGTAACTTAACTGACTTCCTTGGTTGCCTGCATATGGAGTGATAGCTATGAAAATGACTCCAGTCCAAAGTTTGTGATGTTTGAGCTCGCCCCTGAGTGCCTTGCCTTCCACTCCCCTGCAGCGGCAACACTGTGCAACACTAGCTAATGTTAGCATAGAAATTGAGTCCACTAATATCAGCGACCAGATTTTTTTTTTTTTAATCTAGAAGTCTGTCTGGCCAAACGGGAATGTGACCGCCATCGTGGGGAAACTAGGGTCTACATTGACTGATAATAATATTACACTATAGAAATCCTGTTTCTACACCACATAAAGTTAGTTAAACTATAGTCTCTCATAGCCAGCCCTGTCTCTCCACTTTGTTTTAATGCTGTGCCGACACTGGAGAGTCAGTCTAAAATATAGTTTACAGCCAAACTATAATATCAGTGTGACTGAAGTCACCTCATCTATCAACTTCCATCCACTCGCCATTATGTTGCCGAAACTGTGGTACAAGTGTTTATTATATTGTGTTGCAGTAAATCGAAACCCTGGAAAACGAATCACGTGATTCCCTTTTTTTGTTTAACCTTGTTCAGAGAGAGAGAGAGAGAGAGAGGGAGAAAACCCATCACCGAGTTATTTAATAGTTAAAACTCAAGGTTTTTTCATGAACACACAATTGAATTGTCCGTCAGAGAGAAGTGACAAAATGTTCAGTTGTAATTTGTGGAAAGAAAATTGGAATCAGCCAAAGTCGGAATCGGCATGTCCAACTTTTAAAAGAATCTGAAATTGAAATTGGCCAAAAACAAAAATTGCAATCGGTGCATCTCTACTTAACTCATTTTTCATTTCTCAGTGAATACAATAACATATGTATGTTTAAAGTTAGAGCAAGTTATATATTTTGTAAATATTAGGCATTACATCTGTTTTATTGTCTTCCAACTGCGTGTCATGTGACTATTTCAGTGAATCATGATTGAGCACTAAAGCCTGCAGTAAAACTTTAAGGCTGGTTTAATTAGCTAATCACCCTGAGACTGCAGACTCCCTGGGCACATTCTGAGGTCTGAACTGGATGGGAGAATCTCTACACCCCTTAATAGTAACTTACCCTGTATTCCATTGGTTTTTCTTGAGTGTTGTTTTTAATCTACTTTAAGGTTTTTACTCTTAAACAAAGCATCATATCATCTTTTATATCCTTTGAATGTATTAGATGAGAAAAAAATTATGATTTAAGTCTCAGTGGACATGGCGGAAGGGGGGGATTAAGTAATTTGACACACATTATTAATTCCATACAAAAAAAAATAAGTAATAATTTGTAGAGCATACATTGCTAGTTTGAGGAAATTGTTTATTAAAATGTTCCCTCCTGACCCACTGATCTACTGAGCTCTGTAGGTTGTTTTTTGCAGTCTTAGCTAGTGGCAAATTGAAGCAGTAGCACTCTGTTAGTCACAGCTGGCAGTTAATTGCTAAGCTGTCCCCAGTCAAACACAGCACAGAAATTAGCCATATAATGTAAGGCTACCGACATCTTCTTACATGGCTAAATTTTACATCTCTCTTCACAACAGTTGCTACCAAGCTGAGAACATGTATTGCACTGAATTTCGGCGACCGTGAAAGCCAGAATAGGCTGTTAAGGAGAAATAGGGCGCTAAAAAAAAGTGTTGGAACCTTCGAAACGTCTGGTCTAACATCTGTTGTATGTGTGTGTGTGTGTTGCAGATTTCATCCACAAGATCACGGTGCAAGCATCCCCAGGCCTGGAGAAGAGGCGCAACTCTCCTGATTTGGGTTCAGGCTCCTCGCCCTCCTTCGGCCCACGTTTCCGTGCGATCCAACGTGAGTGCTTTTTCCCTTGCACACACACACGTGCATGCGCTTCCAGAAACATTTAGAGAAACCAAAGAATGCTGGATCTCTGGCCTTCTTTCATGAACACACGGACTGTGTTGCAACATTACATCTCTCCGTTTCCAATACTCTCTTTCATGTGCTCTCAACCACCCTCTCGTCTCCTTTGTCTTCCCCTGTTTCCCTGTGGGCCCCCTCTTGCTCTCTCTGCCCCTCCCTGGCTTACTGCGCTCTCTCTCTCTCACACACACCCTTTTCCCTTTTCAATAGTCTGTTCCAGTCCAAATATTATCTGACTTCCTCTCAGCGGCTCAGCACTTCTCAGCAGCCTTTGTCCACTGCAGCCCTGCTCTGCTCCTCCTGGCTACAGTTAGCTAATTGCTGCAGCAGGGGGAGCCATTGAGCTGTATTTTCCATGCACAAGGACCACAGTTTTATATGCATGAAGCGGCTACAGTGCAGTTGACTGAATTAAAAATAAGCTGGGAGGAATTCGTGGGTCCAGGGGAAGGGGTTGAGAGGGGTTGCAGCAGCGGCAGAGATTTACAATACTCCTCTGCTTGTCAGGCTCTTAGACAAACGCCACGAGATTGCTTCCCTTCGACGGGAAATTGTAGGCAGTAGGTCACAGGGCGTCTAAACAAAACCCAAAAGGAAATTTGTGGTGCAGCAACAGGCAGTGAACAGGGTTTTTCTAAACAATTACCACAGGGGGTTGACATAAAAGCACAAATTGCGGTGAAACATTTATCTGTAAAAGTGGTTAGTAAAATCCAAAACATCTGTCAGCTTCATTTATTCATTAAATAGAGGGCTGGTTTTCTTTACCCCCTAATGATTCTCCTTAATGGCAATCACTAAGCCATGAGTGTGCTTGTCATTAAAATGTGTTAAGTGGATATTTATGCTTGCCCTCTCAGTTGTAAGCAGTGATTTATTGCTGGAGCCTCCCCAACGTATATATGTTTAGATAGCTGCCAAAATGATTTGTGTCAGTCCACAGAGCTCCTTTCAAGAAGATTGTTTGATTAATATAAATGAGTACAGGAGGGTAACAATGAAACCTGCAGAATCATTCTACCAAAGTCTACTGAATTTGATAACAACAAAATTTATAAAAATTAATTTTTTTAATGGACATTTTGAGCTCTGGGATTGGAATAGTTTGCATCTTTAGCATCCCGGTAGGCTGGCAGTCTATGGATGCTGCTCATTTACTTTTTCTGTGGCAGCAGGGTTAGGTTTGGTTCCTGTGTTTCTCAACAAGTCCTACTCCTCATCCCAGTTCCAATACCTGAAGTATACGGAGAGGCTGCTCCATGTATATGGTCATATGATAATGTATATGCTATCAATTTTAGCCATGCTAGGGGTGTAGCTCGAGGGATGGCATTGTCGGTTGGTCGACCTGCCACTTAGTCCTGAATGAAATATCTCAACAACTTCTGCATGGATTGGGATGAAACTTGGTGCAGATATCCACACTTGTCAAAGATTGAATCCTACTGACTTTGGCAATTCCCTGACTTTTCCTTTAGCGCAGCCCTCAGGCTAAAATCCTCCCAATTCAGTTAGATATCTCCACATTTACTTGAAGGATTGAAGCAGTTTGGAACAGACACTCGTGTCCTCTAGTGGATGAATTGTAAAAACTTCTTTTTTTTTTTTTTTAAATCTAGCATCATTGTCAGGTCAACATTTTGATTTTGATTTGCCCATTACTTTGGTCTATGATCAAATCTACTGACATTCACCTCAGCCTCAGATGTACTTTGTTGACAGTGATGATTGGCAAATGTTAGCATGCTAACACAACTAAGATGGTTAACTTGGTAAACATTGTACCAGCTAAACAATGATGTCAGCTAAACATCAACGTTTCATAGTTTGCAGTGGTTATTGAGTATAACAGAAGTAGCCATGCAGATTTAACATTAACATGGAGCAGATGATGAGTAGAGGAGTTAATAAGGAAACATACAAAAACCAACAACCATCAAGACATATTCCATCAAAACACAATGACATTAACAGAAACATATTTCAAAAGGAAATTTTTTTCCAGCCACAGTTTGGTCCGGATGAAATTGTAACCCTGACAGTATCAACTGACTTCTCTGCTTGCTTTGAAAAACAGTGTGTTGGAGACTGATGGCAGGCAAAGTGCATGGGCCAGGCCTCCAGTGTAGCAGAGGCCAGAGAAAATAATACAACTCGTCCATTCAGAGAGCATATTTACTTTTCCAAATTTTTGAAGCTGAACTGAAATGGCATGGATTCCTGGGAATAAGCAGCAGCAGAACTCTGTGAAATAAAATAGAAGCTTTAAAGCAGTGTTGTCATGATACCAAACTGCCTAAATATCTTGATACCAATACTGAAATGATGCCACTGCAAAAAACCTGAACCCTGGGAAAGTAATGAATAATAGCTGCAACTTGAAATTCTTAGTTTAAGTTATGCTGAATTTTTAATATGTTAACATATCAGTTTCAGTAGATTGTAAACTCCTCTTATTAATTGTCACTAAATCTAGACAGTTGGTGTCATTTATATTTATTATTTTTACACTCAATAAAATTGTAGTTTATGTACTTGTTTTATTTGTTTTTTCAAACATGTAGTTGTGTTTTTGACAATTTATAGCATTAATAACTGGATTATTGTAAATAATTAGATCAAGGCAACAGTGCTATTAAAGCTTATGCATGTTATACTTGAGTTTATGTGATTTCTTTGATAGTTAACTTTATATATGATATAACAAGATATCACTTGACCTGCGCTCTCCTGAGTGCGTGTTCTAGTAATACAAATAATTATTGACAGAAATGTACGTGCCATTGCCATACCATTACAAGTATTGATTGAGTATAAACTGATCATTTATATCTGGTGTTGATCTGCATACTTGTGAATGCCTAATTTTTAGCAGCTGGTTATGGTGACGTTAACATTACTAATGTGAATGTTGCGTTTGCCAGATCAACGCCAGATTAGACAGTCATCATTGCTCTTAATTGCCTCATCAAACTCCAGTGGGGAAAAAAAGTTTACACGTCACAGAGTAATTCACACTCGCACTATAATGATATAATACTAATTCACACTGTAATAATATAATCTGTCACATTCTCTAACGTGTCACTCATCCAGCCGTGGATAGTCAGCAGGAGCACTTGTATTTGCAGCCATGCCTCTCATTTTGTCGCTTTCATGGTGTGTGGAAGCAGAGTGTGGGGAGAGCAGGGAGTGGAAGCAGAGAGCTTCACACTCTCTGGCCCATTCGACACAACTCATAGTGAATACAGCTCTTATTAAAACACTGTTATTCTGGGGCGCCTCGGTGGCTCACCTGGAAGAGCGCATACCATTAAGGCTTAATCCTAACTGCAGCGGCCCGGGGTTCAAATCCAACCCTGTGGCCCTTTGCTGCATGTCATTGCCCCTCTCTCTCTCTCCCCCCAACATTCCTGTCTCTCTCTCACTGTTCCTATAAATAAAGGCATAAAAAGCGCCCCCCCCAAAAAACCCCACTGTTATTCTTATTAAAGTACCAGTACTAATAGAGTGGGATATAGTAGTGTATTAAACATAAGGGGATTGTGATACCTCTTTAGTATTGGTATATTGTGCTTCAGCTGTGTGTGTGTGTGTGCGTGCGTCTGCGTGTGTGTCTATATGTGTATATGTATGTACGGATGCATTTGAAATGCCAACTTTTATTAGCATGCTGCTGCACTTCCTGTTATCTTCTCTCAGGTGAGTTTGGCTCCTTCTCACACCTCCTGCTCTATAAACCATTTGGAGGTTACACATTAGACTGAATCCACATGATGAGTTAGTATTAACACAGTTTGAGAGGAAATCGGGAGGCATTGAAGTTCTGGCTGTAGCCATTTAACTGACTCTGGCTGTAGCCAGAGTCAGTTAAATGTCACCGTGTTGGAGATAATTGCAGGTGTGCCTGAACTGCTGGTGAAACCTGCCTTTTAAAAAATGTTCACCTCATTAGAATACAGCTAGGCACAGTGCATAGTGATGATGTTAGCTGATATTAATTTCACCTTGTTTTTCCTTTTTTTTCTCTGCAGTCAGTCCCAGTGACAACAGCAGGACATTTGGGCTGAGCCCCGTCTGGCCCCTAGAGGCCCCTTCTCTCAAACAAGCCAACGGAGACCTAAGGTTGGGCCCCCACTGGAGGCCCCAAAGCCCAAAAAGCCCCAAAAGCCCCAAAGTCCTGCGCCTTAGTCCCCAGGAAAGCAGGTACAGCAGGGGTGGCCTTTTCTTTTACATTTAAGATTTCAAAGGATTTGATTACAGGCAGCTCAGTTCAACATTGTGCTGTTTTTAAATGTCTTCTTGTTTTCAGTCTCTCGATGAGAGCGAAGCTCCTGGAGTCAGACAGCAATGAGAACAGAGAGTCCAAGGACGACTTTGAGGAGTACAGACCCTGTACCCCAACCCCTCCCCAAGCTCAGAACGGTATCTGACGCCCTTCATCACCAGCCCTAACTGCCAGCAGCGTCTTCACTTAGCCACTGTTATAATTCACACTGGCATGAGTGTGAATTATAAATAGACGCTAAATGAATAATAAATACATTGAGTGTTCCTTTTCTGTCTCTTTCTCCTTCTCTGTCTTTTTAAAACTTGAAAAAAACACATTTTTCTGTCTTTGCAGGCTCCTCAGTGAAGGACAGCATGCGGCTTCCTCTACCTCAGGGAGACTCGGGCAGCGAGGAAGGGGGTTCCTCCCCGGCTGGTTCCCCCAGGCCTGAGAGGGGTTCCCTTGGTGGCCTTTTTAAGAGCACCCACCGGGCCCTACTTGGCGGTGGCTCCCTCCTGGCCTCTGTAGGATTGGGTCGCTGCCTCGATATCCCCCCACGGGTGCCCCCTCGAACTAACCCCCCTTCCCTAGAGGACCGCACCACCTTCGAACTGGAGATCTCCTCCCCTAAGCCCATTGTTTCAGAACCCCCAGTAGTGGACGATCTCATCACCTTCTCCACCTCTGAGCCACTCCCCAGACCGCTGTTGGATTTAGCTCTGCAGTACCAAGAACTTAAGCCCCTGCCCCTGACTCCACCACCGCCAAACCCCCGTGAGCGGAGTGGCCACAGGACGCCGCAGAGTCCACAGACTCCCAGGACCCCTGTCCAGCACGACAGGGCCAGCCCAGGAGAATGGATGCCATGTTCCCATTCTACCAATGGGGAGCTGGGCTGTGAGGCGTGGGAACACAGAGCTGACAGGAGGAGGAGGTCCAGCCAAGGCCTTCACACCACTCAGCTAGGTCAGTCTGAATCCGCCAGTTTTAAAAGTCAGTTAACTAGTCATTAGGAGGACTACTACCAAAGAACTAGCTCATTCAGGCCTATGCAGCAGGTATGAAATGTGACAGTAGCTAATATTAATGTCTAACCTTATCCAGACTGACCTGTCTGCATTCTTTGAGAAAGAAAAGACAGATAGGTTGTTCCTGTTATTACAGCCTACTGCTACACAAAGATCTGGGATTTTTGACGCTAACAGATGAATTTTGTGTCCATGTCAAATCAATACATCAATACCCTACACGTCAATACAACATTAAATGCAATATAAGATCATATCAGTCTAATAATAGTCTTCCCTGCCAACGCAGTTAAATGATAATAACAATAATAGTATTATTAAGCGGAGAAACAAAAGTTTTATTTCAGTTTTAACTTTTAATTAATGGTTTCAAGTCCCTCTTCTGGTTATCTGGTCGGAAAGCGATGTTGGCAGCGCTGAAACCAGCACCAGAACCAACAGAGAGAAGAGTTATCTGTGTTACCAAATCTCGCAAGAGTGTGTTGCTGAGACAAAGACAGGTGTCGAATAAAGTCAGTTTTCTCCCGATTTGTCTGTAAAATACCATTTTAGTGTCAGAATGTTCCAAAGGTCTGTGGCTTGTGAAAAATGGGTCCAATAATTATTTCGGTAATGTGTATGTGAGAGAGAGAGAGAATGAGAGATAGAGAGAGAAAGAGAGAGAGAGAGCGGTAAGGAGGGGTTTAGAGAATCAACAACATGGTGAAATAAGGTTTGAGTCATTAGAAATAGTAAAATATTTTCAGGTCACTGTAAACTGTGCTGGGACTCATTAGACTCTGGCAGAGGACGTCAGTAGAGGAGGCGGTTCTTCAGCGTGGCCCAGGACACATTCGTGTTCACACTGCGTAAAGAATGTGACCACCTCTGAATGTGGTCTGAGTGATCGGATCTCAAATGCGTCCTCAAAGCCTCCTGGGTGATTCACACCTGAATTAAGAGCTGTCCACTTGTGATCGGATCACACAGGACAGATGTTAATACCAGCTTTGAACAGGTGTGCCTCAGTGTGCTGTGGGAAGCTTGGGAAATGCAGTGTTTAGGGAGTGTGACTCATAGTCAGGATGTCTCAGCCTCTGAGACAGGGACCCTTTAAATTACTGTCTCCCCTCCAGATTGGATCTATGATTTTGTTTTTCATTTAGCTCCATGATTAATCTGCATTTCCTCAAGAGCTCTAAGCATATTTTAGGAGGCCCCACACTGGAATTCTGTCCGACTGTTACCTTGAATAATGTACCTCCTCATCAAGACGATGCTTCGTCATAGTTCTTGCAGAATTATTTCTGGCCCTTTTTTCTAGTGAGATCTTCCTTGCACGAGGGAAGCTTCAGTGCTGCACAAGCTTTTTAACTTACATCAAAGCTTGTCTTCAGCGATTTGCATATCTCAGGTAACAGCTGGGCCTCCATACTTCACAGCTAATACTTGCTAAGCAAAGCTAGCATCCAATCTTCTGTTGTTTTCCCTCTTTCAAATCGGAGTTTTCTTTTACTGAGAGGTTGAAGATCAATGCGGAACATCAGGTGGCACAGCTGAGGTCACACAGCCTGAAAGTGCTGAATTCAAAATTTCTGATCATCTGTTCTTGACTTCACCGACACCGCAGTGTGTTTTGGGTCACCTCCTCCGAAGCTTTGGGAGTTTGGCTGGAGCCCAGCAGTGGATCTTGGGTGTTATTTACACTGCAGTGTGAGCAGAGTGTTTTCATATCAAGGCATGTCAAACGTGTGCTTCTATGTCGTGTGTAAAGGATACATATGTGACACACTGTAAAGGAGCGCACTGAAAAGGGATTACTGCTCATTTTTCCCCTACAAATTACATGTGCCATGCTAATACGTGTGATCTGCATATCAGCAGCACTTCCATTTACAGTACATTCACACGTTTTTCCTAATATGCATTTCTTAGAAGCACTGACACATTTTCGAGCTGTAATGACGGAGGCGTGGGTATTGGTTGTTTTAAGAGCGAGTGGGCTTTACGAGGGCTTTAAGAGTGCCCCCTGGTAACATTTCACACTCTATATCTGGTCTGTTTGACTCACAAAGCCTTGGATTCTCCACAGAGCGGCTCTTACAGCTCTGCCCCCAGGTACCAAGCAGACATGCCTCGCCTGTTCTGCTGCTAACAGCCGTAATCTCACAAACCGCATGCGCTCATTACATCGTGCACGCAGAGGCGAAAAGCCACACATAATTAAACAGTGGAGTGTTTTAGCTTAAAGATCTTATTATGTTTATTGAGTGTGATGACTCAGGCTCAGATGCATAGACAGACTGCCACAAGGTTGCTGGCTGCGAATGTCTGCTTGAAAGAGAGATGAATTCAGAGGATTCCTTCACTGGGTTTTTTTTTTTTGGTTTTTTTTTTGGTCTGCTCTCATGTGACTCCTTGATTGCGCTTTCTTCTCAGCTGAATAGCTTAGCATGCTCAGAGAGTTGCTGTTGATGTAAATAACACCATTTGGCAGACTCATCGCATTTGGAAATAGCAAATGTTCATTCAAGCTTATTTACTCTGAGTTTAATGTTCTTGTCAGTGTTCATTTACACTTGCCGTTTGCTGCTTGCAGCCCTGTCAACTAGTTACACAACACTATGTTATACTTAATGTAGACTAATTGCATCAATGTTCAGTGCTGGTTATTGTTCCATTACGTTTTGCAACAGTAATCTATGACTTTCATGTTTCTGTTTGCATCAGTTTCAACCACACAGATTCGTGTGTTCAGCAGAATATGTAAGAAGAAAATGCAGAGATCAGATTGGATAGGAATGCATCAAAAAGGACCAGAGCAAGAGCAATTAAGGCCTCCTCAAGCAAGAAAGCGAGAGACAGGAAGATAAAGATGTTTAATATTTTGAATATTCAGCCTGTCACTCATATTATGTCTCTCTCTGAAGCGGGACAGGTCAGTTATATAAGGTCGTCTGTGGTTCTGCGGGAGTTTTTTTTTTTTTTTTTTTTTTAGAATCCAAGAAAATAACCCTGGTGACGTCATAGCGATGTCATGACTGTTACCTTTAGTTCAACTTGAGGCTTCAAAAATTTGACTGCAAACCTGGATTACATGGAGTTTAAAAGATGAGGGCATATAAGAGTCAGGAAAAGTGTAGTGAAAGATGCTTTTGAGATGCATTATGGGAACTGTAGGATCTTGTTCTTAAAGTTTGGGATTAAACTCAGGATATCGGTCTTCGCTGCTTAGATTATGACCACTGTCTGTCCCTTGAAAGCCTCTCAGCCATTTAGACTTTTAATTGTAAATGTCTGGAATGCCCCTTTAATGGTTTTGCTTCCTCTTCTTCCCAGTGTTGGACCTGCCCCTGTGCCAAGACACACAGGAGTCTGATGACAAGCCTTCAGTGCCCTATTCTCTCCACCCCAACCCTGCCCTCTGGAGCCCCAAAACCCGGCGCCTGGAGGTCAGCGTCATCCCCCGGCCTCGCCCGTCCCCTATCCGCCACCGCATTGACCCCTGGAGCTTCATCTCGGCCGGAGGCGGGAGCTCAGGTGGGGGCCGCAGCCCTAACCGCTTGGACAGTAACCCTCTGAGCTACCAGCCCTCCCCTACCAACCCATTCACCAACTGTGACCCGTTCCCCTCACCAGACTGTGACCCATTTGCCCTCAAAGCTGACCCCTCCAGCAGCTCGGACACAACCTCGCCCTTTGACCCTTTCATGGCTCCCTTCCCCACATCCCGCTCTGCCCCGTGCTCCACCAACGGCTCGCCCACGTTGCCCTCATTCCGCATAGCGCCCCTCAACCCAGCTGACTCACCCCTGATCGACCTGGGCTGGGCGGCCTCCAGCAAGCCCCTGGATGGCACCAAAGAGAGAGCTCACCCCCGCAAGACCCTGGGGCTCAAGCCCTTCAAGTCCCCGACGCAGCTCAGAGACGACAGGTTCTGAACCCGGCCTCGCCTGTGGCACGTGGCTGACGCTCGCTTACGGATGTTAAAAAGTGCGGTTTTCATCACAGGAACACAGTCCAGGATCGTTTCCACTACTACATTCTATATCTGAAAGGAAAGGTGGTACATTGGATTGTGGGATACCTGTGAACCAAAACCCGGTGCCCATTTCATTCTGCCTTTCTGTCTCTGTTTCTCTATCCCTTTGAAGGAGCAGAACACAGATCACTAGTCCCATCTTCAGATTCTATCAGACTCCTCATATCACCTGCTTTCATCTCCCCCTACCTTTGAAGCATTGTGACAATGCAGAGGTGGATAAGGCGACTTGCACAGCTTCATCTGCCTCTACCTCTCTGCAGACTGAAAGCATTCGGGACAATGGAAAATTGGAGTGCCTTATTTCGTGAAGTGTTTTTAATATATATCTTTTCAAGGTTCCTTGAATGGTTAATCTGGTGCGTAGGGAAGATGCTATGAATTTGGCTTAAATTTGCAAATCAGCTTAGCATTGCTGTGGAAGAAAATGTCGTCTGCGTGTGCATGCGTGTGTGCGTGTATGTCTAGACTCATTGTTCAAGGAAAGCTTACAGTTTTGTTTTTTGTTTTTTTTTTTGTTTTTTTTTTTTTAAACAGCAGTCTGCCTGTTGCATTATGGGAGAAAACACTCTAGGCCGCTCATGAAATCCAAGACAAAACCATGACCCAAGCATTCCACTTGGAACCAGATAACATTCCTTTCACATTCCCCGGAAAATGCCAGGGATTGGACAGATTCATTTGGCTGGCGAGCGACAGAGCACAGGAAACAAGACGGGGGAGCCCTCTGCATTCCCGTCATATGCCAAAGAATGCCACTGTGACAGGACTGGGACAAAGAGAGTCTGCAAAGTTGTTTTTACCTCCACAGAGTTTCCAGACGGGTGGGTTTTGCCACACTGCACAACACAGAGAGAGCTGAGACGATCACAGATAGTGTTTAAAGATAACTTTAATATACTCTGTGGTTATTTGACTTATTTGCCACTATCCAGACTGTCTCATCACTACCCATCTGATGCTTTAGGAAGGGTCAACCAAAAATTAGTACTCGTAATTACTACAGTACATGGGTATGGACGCTTCGTTGAATACTTGTACAGTCCACCAGAGTAGGAGTAACCTCAAAAAGCCAGCCCACAGTTTCACAGTGTGTTCAATCTGAACACTTCTGATTCTTGAACTACTGTGTTTCATTTGTCCCAAACCGATCCACTAATGTTATTTTCTGAAAAAATATGAGCCAGAAAGTTTGAAATGAATGCGTCATTCTACCCCAGTGACATGATTTTAAAGGAATAGTTTGACATTTGAGGGAATACACTTTTTCACTCTCTTGCAGAGGTTGAGATGAGAACATTGATGCCACTGTTGCATCTGTCCCTTCAATATGAACCAGGAGCTTTTCGGTTGATTGGATTGGTTTCGTTGAATGTAGGTTGTGACAACAGGTGACCAAAATTCTATGTCAGGTTTTCCAATGCCAACGTTAGTTTGATGTAGAAGACTAATGAGAGCTGTTTGTTGTTTAATCCAACATCTCCCAGTCTCATGCCAATATCATCTTTACATAGAAGACTGACATTCCAATCATTTCAGTCCAACGTCTCTCTGATGTTACATTGACCTCCGGCGCCAGCTGGGTAGCGTAGCTCTGTCCTGAGGCCTCTAAAGCTCACTGGTTATGATGTCATCTGACTATAAATGGAGGAATCTCTGACTGTCTGTCTGTCTTTCTGTCTGCGTTTTGATTTTCTGGACAACCACTCATGCGATCGACTTCGGACTTCACGGTTTGTATTGCTGGGGACCCGAGAAAGTGCGGCGTCAGCTGTGAAGCTTTTTGGATGAGTGGTTCTCAAGAAAGTTTCAAACATATCATGACATCATCAAAGGCAACGCTCCAGCTTGACGGGCACTGCACTAGTGTTAAATAACGAGGTTTAAAGGTGCTGGGAGGTAAATTTGATCATCTTTAGCCCTGTTTGCAGGATTGCTGCTAACCTAAGATAACCATCTTCTGACTCTTTGCAGACATGTGAGTGGTATCAATCTTCTCATCTTCCCATGTCCAACCATTCTGTAAGAGCTGGTGACAGATACCATGCAACAAGCACCATTAGATGTTTTTAGGCTTGTAGAATGAGCTTGTGAGATGTAGGCTGGCTTTGCAAGACTAGAGTAGCAGTGCTCCTAAGCTCTCCTCACAGTATTTTGGTGTAAAAAAAAAAACAACAAAAAAACAAAAAAAAAAACAAAAAAACAAAACAATTTTAACAGAACTAAACAGATCTGGTGGGATTGTCTGAATAACTGTGATGTCATGTTGAGATACTCTCAGAAAAGATACAACAGAGAGGTTCAAGCATTGAACAATAACGGGAGGAGAAATTCATTGAAATATCAAATCTTCCACCGACAGCAGCCTCAGCAGATCAAAAGCACTAGAGCAACAGCTGAAAAACTTGCTCTTTCACCTCTGGTTCACAAAACATCAATGGTCGTTCTAAATACTAAATGTAACATGTTCAGACAGTTTCTAAGGGCTTTTTCAAAAAGCACCTTGGGAAATTTACGAGGTGAGGCAGGTTTAGGGCTGCAGCAATGAAATATATCATAAAATAACTACATCACAGACTGATGTTGCTAAACAGTATCCAAGACAGTTTTTTTTGTTTTTTTTTTCATCATGGCAGTCAGCTGGTCCCCAGGCTTGTAGTCTATTAACGTTAATTGGTGTCGGCCAAGCATGTAAGCAACTGAAAAAGACCCACTTACACACGGCAGAAACTCGTCATGTTACCCGCGTCTTTACTAGCGTTTACGAGGTACAAAAACTGATTGGGTTCATCACTGACACCATGTCATTGGAAGACAATAACAGCTTTGTTCTGATGAAGAGCGAAAACCTTGTCTCCAAAGGGGAAAGCTTTGAGATTAGCCTAATAATCCTACCGACAAATAGAGGGGGCTGATAGTGATAATTAGCCTCTTGATAAGAGCAGGGAGCATTAACAAGCATTCAGATATTTGGTTAATTAATTTGCCCCGACGTTATGAAAACGCCCTGCATCCTCCTCACAAGGTATTGAGTCGCTTCCTGCATCAGCTTCCGTCTCAGTGGAAGCCAGCCACCTTTTTTTTATGCATAAAGTCTCAAAGGCAGATTGAGCTGTCTCCCCCACCCCCCCTTCCCTTCCATTTCTCTCTGTTGCCACTGGCTGCTCAGCTGCTGACCGTATGAAATCTTCACTGTCATGGCTCACCTTTTTCCACGTCCTTCCCCCTCAGGTGATGTGGGAGATAGCTTTCTTTCTTCTTCTTCTTACTCCTACTCCTTTTGCTTCCCTCTTCTCGGGGAAACTTTTCTTGAGGGCAGTTGTGTCTTGGCACTGCAGAGCATTCAATTCAATAACAGCCAGGTTTCTATCTGCGAAAAAGGAATGGCATTCGTGCAAGTCCATTTCCTGAGGAGTGCTCGTTTCACAGGAGTGCTCATTTCACAGAGACAATTGGAATGGAAACAGGAGGTTTATTATATGTTTCTATTGCACATTAATTTGTCTGTTCATCATCTACTGAACATCCAAGTAACACTCAGCGGAAGCAAAGAGACACAGCGCTTTCTCAGTTATATGTCAAACAAACTAGATTGTACAACGTAGTGTCTGGCCACATGGAAAGATGGGGTGAGAGGCCTGCTGTCTTAGAGACAGGTGAGATGTCATCGATGGGAATAATGGTGCACACTTTAGTCACCTCTTGAAAGCATTTGAAGTGTTGCACTTGTTGTTACAGTCGAAAAATTGATGGGAGTAGTTGTGTTAAGAATGAAAAAAGAGAGCTTGAGTGCAAAGACTGCCTACTTTCTAATCCCGACACAACTGGCACTTGCTGTGTAAAGTGAGCACAAGTGTTTATTTGATTTCAACAACACGTATGCATAGACAAGCAGCTGCGGTGCGAACATTATTTTTCACAGCCAGAATGTCCTCTTTTGGATCCTCTGATTTTGCACAACGTGAATAACTAAAGCACGATGATTCTCAAGGAGATTACTATCATGTTAATGTTGAGATCTCAGCAGAAAACGCAGCAGCTGCTACACTGTATTTTCCTAGTTTCTACTTAAAATGTAGATGCATCTTGTGGACGCATAGAGTCTCTGAGAAAGAGTACATCCGATGTTCCACCATTCAGAATCTGACAGGATCACCCAAGGAAAAGAATTCACTGTTTGGCTGTAGTTTTTTTTGTCCTGTGGTCCAGTCTTACCTGCCATCACCTGGACATGAGCAGTATGGCTTCTTCATACCGACAGCAAACCAACAGCTGCAAACATGGAGTTTGATATAATATCTCAGCAGTGCTCCCCACCTTCCTCCGATCGCTTGTCCTCACCATCAACATTTTACAGACGTGACAAGTGATGAGTTATTGCCTCGTCTCTTTGTGTCAGCACACAAAGCCACAAGAGCTATCCTCTGATAGTCATTAGGCTCAGATTGCTGTTATTGTCAACAGAGCTCTGTGAGCAAAAAAAAGAGATACATGATGGAAACTGAGATGATTGAAACGTCAGGCAGATTATTTCTGTCACAAATTCACTGTGTGTGTCAAATATCCACTTCAACCTGCCACTCATGTCTTGTCTGTATGTTCTCACAGCACTAGACTTTAATTTTCCCTCAAACCTAACAGCAGTCGCTGTGCTTTTTGTCTGCAGTCACAGTAAGAATTCTTCTCCTCCTGGTAATAATTTCTGGAAGTGCATGGAAATATGTCACAATACTTAAAATAATTGCTTATTTTTTTACATAACAAAACGCTCCTACCTTGGCTCCTAGGGCATAATAAGAATTTGACAAAAGTTCTTGCTCTGTAGCTGAGGGAATAAGTGGGACACGTTTTAGGAAGTCTTTTGTGGAACAGGACGACCACTTCTTGGTTTTGTTTGTCAGATTTAGGAGCCGTAGCAGCCACCTATCTGCCGGAGCTGACTTGTTTGTGATGCTCTGCTCTCCCAGGCATTGCCCCATCTGTCATTGCAAATCAGCGTCCCAAGTAGAAACTGACAGGGAAAATGGAAGTTAATTCTCTACAGGAGAAAGTGATATCTGGCCATCAGAGATCCACTTTCAGCCCCACAGCAGCAGGGATCAGACATGATTTGATGATCTTAATTCAGAGTTCAAGCTCAGACCATTGCCCCTAATCAGTGAATGGCAAATGGTCAATACATTACATGAATAAAAGCTAATGAGACAGCATGATGGAGGAACCCAGTGCCCTGACCCTCATCACGCCAAGAGGCTACTTGTGAGAGGTGGTTGTGTTTTAGAACTTCAGAGCTGAAAAATCAGAGCCATTGTCCAGAAGGGAAAAAAAAAAAGACATGTAGCAAGCTTGTCAGTTTTAAAGTGCTTCCTAATGCCACCATCACTTGGGGATACCAATGGATGCTTAATATGGCTTTGTGAAATTTGCACACACTAATTATCTGATTCACCCTAATTAAGCCATTAATTCAATTGTATATTTTGAAAATAATGGTGCCAGCCACTAAACCTGCCACATCCATAATTCTTAAGTCAAAATTCAAGGAAACTATGTTCAGTGGCAGCAAAAACTCACAAATAGCTCCTTTAACACTATTAAGTGGATGAATTCAAACCTAATTTATTTTTCTCTGCTATTTATCTTGCATTTGCTCATTTTCTGTTTCATTCCTATTTTTCATTTTGGTTTCTTCATTTTAGAGACTGTTTGGCTAGCTAGTTAACCTGGAAACACTTAGCATCAGCCTGCTCAGCTAATGTTAGCCAAGCAGCTGCTTTTTCATTACCTGACGAACAATATTATTTCCTGATGTATTCAGTAATATTTTTGACCCGTATGAGAAGCTTTTACTACCCAACATGTTGTTAGTTTTAGGGCTCCATAGTGAAAATGTTCCTTCTTTCCTCGCTAAATCAGGACGCAAGTCAAATATTCTAAAGACTATTATAGATATTTTTTACCTTTATCTTTACAATATGATACTTTTCTCTGATTAGGGTGAGGAGGGAAACGTGCGGCTGCTGTGTGACTGTGAAGAACAGCCAACAGCCCAGCATTGAAATGTTGTGTAAACCCGTCAGCTTGACCAACAGAGAGGCTCTCATACTGAGAACGATTGAATCTTGTTTCTGCACGGCCCTTTAAGTAAACTTATTAAGCTCCAGGATAGAAATGTGAACCTTGGTTACTGGCGAGGAAATTGAATCCCATTGAATAGTTTTAACACCTGAACTGAACTGTCAGTGCATTATGAATACTTAAGGTAACAGAGCACAGTGTGCATCAGGAGGGGGCTGTGTTATTAACTCGCAGCAGATGTGGTTAAACCATTTTTTCTCTCCTTCATGGCTAATGAGAAAATTAGAGGAAGGATTCAACAAGGATAGAGGGGAAAACTCTGGCTGAACACATTTCAAGTGTATTTTATTGATGAAATCTTACCTTGCCAGGTCAGCGAAGAGTAAATTCTGAAATGACAAAATAGATGGCCTGGCATTTCAGTGCCTTTCACCCCGTTTACCTTTGCTTGCTTGTGTTCAATTAAGCGGATGTTACAAGTATACCTGGTTATCACCCTCGTTTCAGTTGTCTCGCAGCCAGCCTCCAGTGCCAGAGACACATTATTGGTCTTTCTGGCTCACATGAAACTGAAACACCTGCCCAGGGCTTTGTTTGGCATTTACAGGCTGAGACCAAATGATCAAATATGACCTTTCATTGACTATACAGGAACTGCACAGGGATATGGATAGGGCTATGGACGAAAGCCATGCCTGTGCTAGTCACCACCAGGTGTGTTACGCTAATGCTCAGTCTCTCAAAGTGTGAACATTATTTCTAATTCTTTTTCAATCTGTGCATCCAAGGTCACCATCTGCTGTCCTCTCAAAAACGAAAACTGATTGAATGGGAGCCATGAAAGGAGGAGCAATTCACTTCTAAGACCACACTGACAGCCCTTGGAGAAGGCTGGCGCTATGTTTAGAAAATAAACATGGATTTTATCTAGGAGGTTATTAAGTCCAAGGTCCAAACACTCACCCCCCCTTCACTCAACAGCAGGCCCTTGGTCATGATTATTGTTCTGCCTAGCTATTGACACTCAATTACCTTGTGATCTTCCCGGAACAGAATCCATTCAATCTGTAAATATCTGTTTCTAGAGTGTTGACTGAATAATGCAAACCAATTGGTTGAGTAAACAGTATCTGTTGTGCCTCAGATATAGACTGCCAAATAATTTATTGTTGGCTGCTCAACGTTGTTTGCAGATAAGAGGAATTAAATAGTTATTTTTGGTATTTTTCTTAATCATATGACGTCTTACTACAAATCAAAGTGCATCAGCTACTTCTATTTACAAAACCCTGGTCAGACCTGAAAGCACAACCTATACCGAGTTCTTGAAACTTGGTGGTGTAATTAATATTTAAGCAAAGTGTAACATTTGCTACATCAGCGGACAACTTTTGTCCCGCCTCACATTATTCAATGAGATTGTAGTTCCAAAATTCTTCCCATGATATATATTTTATGAATGCATGGCTTCTATCAGATGGCAAACCAGGACATCAGCATTTAAAATTGTGAAACTATGGCCATATATCAGGTAGAGTCTAATCTTGTTTTTGGGCTTTTGACATTTCCTCAAAGGTCAGCTAAGCCAAAACTGTTTAAAATTGGTCAATGGCACAAATTTGTCAAAGTTCCCCAAAGTTTAAATAAGGAAAACTATGCATGTAGGTCCACTCGTGCCAATTCTAAAGAAACTGTGTAATTGTACATGTGAAAATTAACAAACATTTCAATTAAGTCAGCAGCAATGTGCTTAGTGCTGCCAATGAGAACAGATGTTTTCCAAAATGTCCAATGTTGGAGCACATTTCATGAATGCGTAAGTGACCGAAATGTCTTGGTTCTGTCTGATAAAGGTTCAGGACTGTGATATGAGTGATTGTCCTGGATCAGGGCAAAGACTACTGCTGACACTCGATTAACATCTTTTAAGGCACAGATATAGTTCAGGGTGAAATATTTGACTGCGGCTTGAGGGTATTAAACAGTAGGTGGTCTCTTTCAGGTGCTTAAATAACTGAACTCTAAATGATCCATAGAAGCAATTTTAAACGGTTTGGATGGTACAAATCCCCATGACTCACTGGTCAAATCTCTTCCACTCACAGCATCACAGTTCTGTAAAAGGCTTTTCCTTCTGACAGCTTCCTACCAGCAAGCTAAGGACATTTTAAAAAATTATATATATATAAAAATAGGAGAAAAGTGGATATTTATAAATGGCCATCTTTTTACACACTGGATTAAAACTATTTCGCTTTCTAGATGGCCATGGACACAGTCTACATTAGGATGATGGATGGATTGATTGATTGATTGCTTCATATGAACAAAACATTTTATAGGTTTTCACTGGAGTATTAACAAATGCATGTATGGGTGCTTCACATGAGGCATATTAACTTCACATTCCAGCTCTCCAATTCGACCAAATGTGTATCAAAAATGATTCCCAGTATTTTTGTGTAGCAGAAAAATTCAAGAGAATTGCCTGGTAGAGCTTGAAATCCTGTTTCTCGTGTACATTGCAGCAAAATCCCAAACCTAAATTGCAGTCTAATGTCCCCTTGGGGCACCCATACTGAATTTAATGTGCATAAAACTGCTAGATGGAGATGAGGATTTTGTCACTGCCTTAAAGCGGGCAAGGTTGACTTCCTCTCTGTCTTTGTATCTATTTGCTTTTATTGTAATTGTTCCGCGTTCATTTCCATGTCTTTTATTTTTTTGTTTAGTTTTGTTTGTTTGATTACAACCTAGGTGATGTGATAGCGCAATTGTTGCATTGCCTTGGCAGCCATTTTTACATCTCTGAGAACTGTCTCTGCTCATTTGAGTAAGAGGTTTTGCAGTCATCGGGCTTTGAAAAATTCGTTGTTATTGCATTTTTGTGAAATCTCGCACTGGGCTGGGCCTAATCAACTGTTTTTATTGTTGTGTGTCAAGAGGATTATTTCTGTATACAGATGTGAAAATGTTTTTATTTCTCTTGACTATTATAATGGGTTTTAACCTGTGGAAAAAAAAACGAAAAAAAAAAACAAAGGAAAAAGCTCAAAAAGAGATGAGACCAAATAAAATGTAACACTCCTGACGTGTTTGTGACTTTATTCATATCATAGCCAAAAAGGTGGAACAGCACAATTTGGTGCCACAACAAGAAAGGAGAGGAGAGGAGTGTGTCATTTGTGGTGTTTGTGTTGCTTTCCTGTGATGCCAAATTACTATTTTATGATCTCAACATAAGAGTAATCATTATCTTGTAATCACAAGGAGACATCCAGACAAATTATTATCAAATTTTTGTTCTGTGATCATAAGAAATCGGTTTCCACCCATTGGCATTCTACCCAGTAGTTGTTTAGACATTTTGCTGAGCCGAAAATGCGAACCTGCTGGTGGCACTAGAAGAAAAGCCAGGGGATCGCCAAATTCATAGGCTCATCCTCAGAAGAATTAATATCTGTATGGACTTTCATAGCAATCCCACCGGGAGTTGTTGAGATATTTCACTTAGGACCAAAGTGGTGGACCAACCTATGAATATCCCCAGATACTCCTGAGGGTGGCCAGAAAAAAAAAAAAAACCTATGTCCTGTCTTGCTTTCTGTGGTCACCACTAGAAGGCAGATATGGCCTTTTTCATTTTCACATTAAACCTCACATGATGACAGTCCTACCAAGGAAGCAGAAGGGAATATTACAACATCTTCTCACATCATTTGCGGACCATAAAACGAAACGTAGACTGGCATGGTTGAGTGGAAATAATGACTCAGCATGTGTGTGTGCACCTTCTGTTTCTGCAAGGCAGGCAGAAGATGCTGTGTCAGCTGTGAGACCTTGTGCTTTACAGCTACATGGCAGGTGATGACAGGACAGTGACAGCACTTGCTCGTTGGTGTGTATTCCTCAACAACATAAATTTTGGACCACTCATGCAGGCACATGAAGGCACTCACACTTTTTTTTTTTTTTACCACTGTGTTCGTACCTTGTCGGATCAGATGTCTTGTCTCTTTCAGTATGTGACTTGCCCTCTCAAGTAAAGAAAAGATGTGATGTAGTAGAGTAGATAATGAGGGCCTCTGATGTTTCTGACCCACATTAAACTCTTTAGATCTCAGTCTAATCAAATTTCTTCCTGGAGTGGGAACATTTTAGGTTAATAATGATGAGGGTGAAGCCTAACACCGGAGTAATTTTCTGCAGAATTCAACTGAATTTAACTCTGGAGCACATCAGGGACTCCTTAGAGTCTCTGAGCTTCTGAGATATCATTCACTCATAGATGTAGGTGTGTTTATATGCATCTGCAGATATGTCTGGTGTGCTGTGAAATTCGTTATTAATTTGAACACATTTTGTCAGAGACTGAAAAGGGCTGCAAGGAAACTGCAGCCAATCCAAGTGAACACTGCCATCTTCAAAATCAAATCTCTCCAGAGACAGGTCATCATCTCAAATATTAATCTGTTTGGAGAACGAGAGGTACAACACGGTCGGATCGGTGTGCACTTTACTGTGACTGTACTACTCCCCTTCTCATCAAGGCTGTCAGTCACTTGACATAACACAGAGAATGCAGAATCAGCAATGTCGTGAGGGTGTGATTGACGAAATCCCTGCAACGCCTGACCCTCCTCTGTCCCGGCACAAGTCTCAAAGGCTGTTGTTGCCATGGACACTGTGAATGAAAGTCTGTGAAGTGCAGTGGTGTGGCTCTGCAGCGCCTTCACATTGAGTGCGTAGTGTTATTTTTTTCTCATTTTATTTGTGTTTTGTCTATTTAGATATATTATTCATCTGGTCTGTATTGTATATGTAATATCATAAATAGAATACAGTACACACACACACACACACACTATTGCATCTATTGTATGGATAGAATAGTAAAAATGATATAAATGCAGAATACAAACAAAGGGAAAAACACTGTCTTTCCTTAACCTTTGAAAACTTGTAGGGCAAAAAGGTTCTGTTCTGCCCTGCTCAGCCACTCTATTTTACAAACTGGGAAGAATCAGATATATGTCAACAGAGGGACAGACTTCATTTTTAAATGCATGTGAAAAATGTGCTCTCCATTGTTCTTCATTATAGAATGTTTTAAAAAAAAATCCTTTCTGATGTACAGGCAGAAGTGAAATGTTAGTTACTGTGATGTAGTTGTGGGCTAAACATTGCTGCGCCCCTGAAGTTTGCAGAAAAGCAGCTTGACTCACAACACTGCTGGGTAAATGTTTTATGGACTGATAAAACTAAACTAATGTTTGGGAAGGACATGCAGGACTGTGTATGGGATAAAAAGGACACTAGCACTGCAAAAGTGAAGTGGGGTGGAGGGGGCATCCTGGCTTTGCTGCCTGGACCTCTCCACATCATTGAGGGGAAAATGAATTCCCAAGTTTATCTTACAGGAGAATGTCAGTGTGGCTGTCCCCCTGCTCACGCTCAGTAGAAGGTGAGTGATGCAGCAGGACAATGCTGTGGAATGAGCTGAAGAGAGCCGCTCACGCCGGACAGCCTAAGAATACGTCTGAGCTTAAGCAGCTCTGTAGGAAGAATGGTCCCAAATTCCTCCTGAATGCTGTGCAGGTCTCATCAGCCTCTGATGGTACAGCTATACGGTGGGTTTATTAGATTGTTTGAACTTGTACAGCTGCCTGCTGCTATTACAAATGGCTGATGAGTTTGCAGACACCAAAACAATGAGCTGAGAGATGCTACAAAGCCCAGTAGAACTGAAGGGAACTTTAGACTCAGGTGATAATTCTCTGTCCCTGAAAGGCATTACATACAGTGATTTGATTCATTGTTAGTATAAAAAATAAAAAATACTGATCAGTACAGCTTTGAATATGCATTTAAAATATATTTTTAAAAATGAACATGTATACTTATATATGATTATTTACTAATTTTAATAACATTTTTAGATGAAATGCATGTTTATGTTGTCCTTGAATTTACATTTGTCAGGTGATGAGGAACACATTGGCCATAATAACCTTTTAAAATACCTATAGGTCAATATTGTGTATAGACACCTTCTTTTACTTTGCCCAGTTGACCAAAAATAATTGTTCTATTATACTATTATTAAACTATTGTGAAGTAGTTTTTATTTTATATTTTTTATATTTTTCCTACCTTCTTCTTACCTCATGGGTGTTTGTAAAAGTGTGAAATCCAGATGTATAATATTTGAAAAAGTACTCACAACCAGGGCATCAAACTTTCACTTGGCTTAGATGAAATAAAATAGACCGAAAGTTCAGATGTTAATTATGTTGCTGAGCTGAGCTGAGGATATTCATATTTAATCCTTTGTTGACATCTTAACTCCAGACACCTTCAACACAGTCACTAAATCGGTCTTAAGCCTCCCCTTGTCCAGAATAAACTTGTTAACTTTAAATCTTTTTTCTCGTCAAAGCTCAAAAGATCATGTTCAGCATCATTTATGTATGCAGAGCTGCGGATCAGATCTTCTCATTTTCGACTCAGTTCAGTAATCAAATCAGGCTCCCACCAGTCAGGGTCCTGTGTTCCCCAAAAGAGAGCGTCTTATCGACGCTAATAAGCAGTGGGAGTAAACTCCTCTCTGTCTCTCTCCATTTCTCTCTGCTCAGCTGCCTTTGAAGAGAAATTATTTTGTCTGGCCAAAATAAAAATAAGATATGGCTGCAAGCAGCAATTTGCGGGTTCTAACCTTTTTGGTGCTCGACAGAAGGAAGCAGCTCACTCGGCCAAAATTAAAGCTGCAAGCAAAGAGCGGGTTTCAGGCTTGAAGAAGCCAAGTCACTTCAGCTAGTTTAATTCCTTGTAAAGAATGAGTAAGACCAACCACATGTTTCATCATCATAATGTGTGCAGAAAAAAACAATTCTAAAAAACAGTGACAATGCAGCCAAATAACTTAACTTGTATGCATGAAATAGCAGATATTGATGAATAGACCACGCCCACATGCATTGGGTTCAAAATGCTTTGCTAGTTCTATTCCCAAACACGGAGACTGAAAATACAGTGGAAACCGCTTATAGTGACCATGGTTACAGTGATCAGCCACGCACTTGCTTCATCACCACAATGTAAGTAAATTGAAAATGAATTGTAAACATCGCTATAATTAACAGCAAAGAAAAATAAAAAATACTGAAATACTGGCCATATAACTTCAAATTCACACATCTCAGTGTCTTCTACAAAAGTCCTTTTGCATTGTTAAAACGCTGAGACTGAGACACACAATTCTTCAAAACTGGTGAAAAAACATGGCCTCCATCAATCAAAAAACTGCACAAACAGTGGGGCTTATAGGAAACTGGCCGTAAATTCAGTTTTCTTTGTCATCTGACCAAATATTTCACTCAGAGAAATGGACCCAGTAGAGAGCAGGTGTCTGAGTACTGTACCTCAGTGTAAATGGTAACTGTACGTAGCTGCAATAGTCCGTTAATTCCTGTCTCTTGCTGTTATATGTTTAGTTCTGTTACTGATGTAATGTTTCGTTACTCGTTAATAAAATGTGAGAAAATATAGAAAAATGGCCATCAGAATTTCTCAGGGTGATGACTTCAAATAGCTTGTTTCATCTGACCAGCAGTCCAAATCCCTCACCTTGAAAGTTAATAGGCTGCCATCTGTAAATGTTTGCATTTACAGGTTACTGTTGATATATAAATTTCTCCATCCAGCCAGTGCAGTCAAAAAATGCTGGAACCTCCATTACTGTGTCATGACCTGAAATCAGCCCTGAATGCAACACATCCTCTAAATTGTCAATGAACTGAAACAGTCCTTTCATATTTGTTCCTATATTTAAAGCTTCATTTTTATTTTTCAACCCAAAGCTTTCTTTTTTTTCATCAGTAAAGCCTCGCATAAGAGGTTTGTGCAAGAATTCATTCATTCAATTCTCAGGAGGCCACAGACTCGTTCTCACAAATGTAGGTGGTGTGAATCAAATCATCATGCCCATGTTAAATATAGAGCCATATGGAAAGGTTCTAATTAGACTCAGAAATAGTTTCTCAAAGGCTGTTGAGGATGAGCTTCTCTCTCTGCACTGAAAATGGCAAAATTAACATTTGCATCATAATCTAGGGTCTAACTGAATATTTTTCTCTGGTTAGTACACTGAAAATTACTGTCAAGGTGGGTTGGATGAGCCATTTGTGCAATGTTTTTTAATGTCTCAGTTACACTCAGTTGGCTAAATTGTCCATTTGCATTTGCATTTCATTTATATATGTGTGTATATACAACAAGTTGAAATATATTTAAATAATATAATAGTTTCAGTTTAATATGGGTTTACATGATTTGCAAATCATTGCATTCTGTTTTCATTTACATTTTACACAGTGTCCCAACTTTTTTGGAAACAGGGTTATATATATATATATATATATATATATATATTCATATATAATTTTGAAAAATTAGCAGTTTGAAGCTTTCTTTTATGTAGCATTATTTATTTATTTAACTTATTACTATTATTATACTTATACTTGTTATTCATTTATTCTTAGAAACATTGTATGTTAAGTATTAACCCCCTGAGGTCTAAGCCATCTTTTCCTATGCTTGGTTTGCCTGGTTTCAAACTTGTATCTGTGAATGAAGTTATATACATCTTTTCCTCAGGACAACCTGGGCTATCAGAATACAGTGGGAAGAAAATTTGCGAGCCCTTTGAAATGGCCTGGATTTCTACATTACACACAACGTGCTTAAGCTAATATCACACAAACAATTATAATCTTTTCACCTAAGATACCTTGATAAATTTGGGAATTAATTTTCTACTGGACGATTTTGAGGCCCAGAGGCAGCAAAACAGCCCCACATTATGATGCTCCTTCCACCATATGTATTTGATGTTTATTTTGGAGAGAAGTGAAGTATTGTCCTGCCATTGCTCCATATACCTATGTACCATGAGTTGCACTTTGAGCTGAGATGTTAAGCAGCTGCAATAATCCCTTTCACCCTTTAGCTGTTATTCTGGGTTTAATTTTTTACCTCCCTGATCTTTATGTTTTATGCCTTTGGCATCATCTTAGTTGGGGAGAGTAGCCACAGAACAAAATCATCTCCATTTATAGACAGTTTGTCTGACTGTGGACTGATGGATGTCTAAACTATTAGAAATCACTTTGCAACCCTTTTCAGCTTTGTGCAAATCAACACTACCTAATCCTAAATCTTCTGAGATCCCTCTCTTGTGAGGCATGGTTCATTTCAGCAGATGCTGCAATGCAGCAAACTGAAAATTTATTTTTTTAATAATTCAAGGTAACTCTTACCTACACCTCCAATCTGGTTTCATTGACAGGACTGCAGGTGCACTAACTCCTGACTCCAGTTGTTTATATTAGTACAGGGGTGTGATTAGTTAAAATAGATTGTGTTAGGTCATTATTGTAACTTAATGAAGATACTAGGAGACAAATAAATGAAGATAATTCCAAAGGGTTCACTTACTCTTTCTAGCCACTGTGTGTATGCTGCAGTGATGTCACATGAATGTATAAATAGTTATATGACCTTTAAGACAAAAGAAAAAAAAAATCTCACGGAACTTCATTCAAATCACAATAGTGAACAAGGTTTTTGGCTTTTAAAAAATGTTCTCCCAAGTTTTGGCAATCAGGGGGAAAAAAATCTATTTCTAACAAACACATATATATAAAAAAAAGATTTGTTCAAGAGAAGTCCATTTTCCAACAAGTCTTACAACCTGAACAACCATACAGGTCGTTTATTTTTCAACCCTCTACTATGACCCTTCGGAGTGTCTCCTGAAATAATGCCCCAAAGCTGTTCCAAAAGCAGTGTACCTACCTTTGTCGCCATGGTTACTATAATAACAGTCATGACTTAATTAGGTTTAGACAGTAAAACTACTTGGTTAGGTTTAGGAAAAGATGGTGACTTGGATTAAAATAAGTACTTCCTCAGCATTAAATGATGCTTGTTGCCATATCAAAAGGTCATGGATAATAGAAAGAACATAAGCTACTACTTTTACATGAGAATCAAACACTGCTCTCCTTTGTCACATATTCCTGTGTTTTGTTGACCCATCCACCCACCCCAACCTCCTGATGTGGACTTTGTCGCTCTGTTTTTTCTCTAGCTTTTCCCTTTGCTCCTGCCATAATTTCTACAACCACTACAAAACGGAACTGTGGGTCATGGTAACCTGCTGCACAAACAACTTATGGGCTTGTTTTTTTCACAGGACAGTCTCCCATTTTTGCATCCAAATGCACAAAAGAAAATCTACACATTGTTACATTTGCTCTATTATTTCAGGTTCTCAACTAATAGTATAGGTAATGTGTTTGAGATCGGAGCCGTCACACATGTGCCCAGTCAGAAACACAGCCTGTGATATGTCAACCAGGTTAGCTGATTGGTCAGCAGACTCAACCCAAGGCATTATAGGATTGTGAGCAGACAGCTTACCACAAAATAACAGTTTTCGATGGGAAAAACTGATAAATAATCACAGAGAATGTCCAGTGTTGGATTTACAAAGCCTCCAAAAAGACAGTGCAGTTCAAGGCTGGGAAGGGACACGGCTGTATGGAAGTGCTCATTTGAATGGGAATAAATAACTCAGCCTGTAGCATGCAGCCTTCCTTAGATATTTATTTATCCTTCAATGTTGTATATGACATTGTCGACATAGTGGGGGTGTTTGGTAAGTGACAACTATTTAAACCATTTTAGCTGTGCATGGAGTAACTGTAACTTGTATCATCTGATTGGCTCTTCTGATCTGCTTTTATAGAGTTCTAATTAGTTAGAATGAATAGACAGACAGACAGACAGACAGACAGACAGACAGACAGATAGATAGATAGATGACTTTATTAACCCCCAAGGGGAAATTTGAGTGTTATATCAGCAGTACACTAATACAAGACAGGTTAAGAAGTTAAAAAGTGTACTAGAATGACAAAACTTAAAAAGCTAAAGTTAAAATTGTGCAATCATGTTAAAAAAGTGCAGATCGAGTGCAGATCAGTGCAAACAGATGCTAAAGTCCAGCGATTCGGCAGAGGTAGAGGAGTTATGAAGTTTGATGGTGGTTGGGAGGAATGACCTCCTGTGCCGCTCTCCAGCTCAGCGAGGCAGGAGCAGCCTGGGACTGAAGGTGCTCCTGAGTTTGTGCAGTGTAGGGTGTAGGGGGTGTGACACAGTGTCCATGATTGTCTGCAATTTGTTAGCATTCTGTCCTCAGCCATAGTAAGACTTGATGATCTCAACTTCGGTCTCACCTGGTCGTAAAATCCGCCACAATCTCCTTCGTCTTAACCACATTTAGCTGGAGGTTATTTAATATCGCCCGATAACAATCGATGGCCACTAGAACAGCCTTAGCAGCGAGTGAGTGAGAGCAGGAAAAAAGCCAGGAGTGTTATAAGACTCAATTTGGCTTACAGCAAATTGACACTGGAGCAAATGCCCCCTGTGCTGTAATAATGGAAAACCAAGACATCTCAGGCCAAGGATAACTGAGCTCATTTTTCATTTATACTGTAAAAAAAAAGGGAAAGATCAAGTTTAGTCATTTAGCCAGCTGATTAATGCATTAATACTGCAAAATCTGAATTAATTTTAATGTGATATTAAAGAGAGGGCTATCACTGAAACCAAACACCTTCAGCTAAAAAGATAAATCTCTTCCTACGTGCATTTGTCAGGCTGATGGGGCCATCCAGTCATTTCTGCTTGTGCAGATGTAGCCACCAGAGGGAAAAGTGTAAGTGCACAGCCGCCTCCTGTGCACAGCCACTGCCAGCACATAATCACACGAGACTTTGTGCGCTAATCTGTTCTATTTGCGATCACTCTAGCCTGCCATTTTGCCGCCGTGGTTTCCCATCTCACACCAGCTGGGAATTATGTCTCAACAGTGCATCAGGTCAGAGGTTGAGCATGCGTTTCCTTTACCCGGCTCATCTGGAACCCCTTTGATGGGCTGCTGTCAGAAATAGCTTTTGCACAGCGGGGGCTGATTAATAATGTTTTTAGAGAGATTGGATCCTCCCACCGCAGAGAGCTGCACATTTAACCAAGGAGGGCTGATTGACAGATTGAGATCATAGAAATTACAGACAAAAGATCTTTATGGAAATATGTGCAGAATTCAAATATTACCCAGTCTTCAGTCTTCACTCCTTATCCTAACAAAATGAGTATCAAGGTGACAAGGAGGGAAGCATGAGAAAATGTCATTTTGAAACCCAGTAATTTCCGCTATTGTTACGAGCTTTGGAAAACACACACACTTATTAGAAAAGGCTTACAGGTGGTGGTATTTGCTGCAGTCGCCTCTTACTGATCAAAGACTGATTTTGTAATTTGTCTCAACATGCTTCACTTGTCTCTGTGCCAAATTTGCTCACTGTTCTCGGTTGCCTTTGACACGCATATATTGTTACATTAAAAAAAAGAAAAGAAAACTAAACAAAACAAAAAAAAACATCAGTCTTCTCGCTTGATTTCACGAGTAACCCACTTCAACAGGAGCATGTCCGAGATAGGACTGTGAGGTGCACGCCAGCAGTGCACAAACAATTACACAGCACAGCGCCGCCACAAAAACCTGCCTGTGTTGTGGCACCTGATAAGAAAGCCCTGAACGTGCATGAACGACTTGAGAGGGAGAAGTGTTTGCGGGGGTAAATACTGTGGTTGGCTTTCGTGCATCTGTACAGAACAATCACATGCTACATTGTTGTGACCAAAATGGCGAATGGCCGAGACAGCAGCTATTTGCTACTAATGCCTTGGGTTGAGTCTGCTTAATTTATGGGTGGGGGGTGGGGGGGTATCACTGGATACTGTATGTCTGCAGCTATGCTTTTCTGCAGGCTGCTGGCTGTAACTTGTCTAATTACTGTATAGTGGAGACATTATGGATGATCAGATCTTTAGGTTAATTCACTCATTTAGATGTGAGTTTAACTTAAAATGCATTTCACTACATTGTATTTCCTTAAGATGACACAGCAACTGCAGCGGCAGCAGAATTACCAAGACAAGACATTCTAACAACTCCTAAGTTATCTCTGCTGTAATAGATGACGATGTGAGACGGCCTATAAATCATGTTGTCGCTATGTCTTGCCTGACTGCTAAGGTGTGAATTTCTCACGCTCATTTTTTTTTAATGATTGTCAGTGACACATTTCAAGATAATTTTTCTGATCACGGGTGTCAGGCCAGAATGATCAAGTGACTAATGCACCCAGAGAAAAACACAATATCTACCTACTTGATATTAATCAGGTGGATCAATCATCAGCCAGTCCCAATGCACAGAGAAGAACTGTAATGAACATGAAATGGATGATATTTTTTTAAACAAAATATAAAGAAACAGGGCTTCAAATTTACATATGGTTTACTTAAAGTTCTTCTTTATAGAATTGTGATGAGAGCTGCAATTTATATTCCCAACTGCTCTCACTGGTTGTTGTTTCAAAACCCAGAGATGTTAAATTAAAGAGCCGGAAGTTTACTCATTGTAGAAGCTGGAGCCAGCAAGTTTCCCAGGTGAAGTCAGTTTTGTCTGACCAACAGACTGAGACAGCAAACAAGTATACGATGTGGTGCGGCTGCAAAATGGTTCATCACTGGCTTATTACATTAATAGGCCTTAGACATGGGAGTGTATGGGGAGTAACTCACTTTTGGAGGCAGACTTCAGCTGTTAAAGAACTGCAGTTTTTAGCACTTTGGAGTTGGCTTCATTTCTCAGCCCAAGAGGCTGCTGCTTGGTTGGGAACCACTGGTTTAAGCTTTAATTGTGACCAAGATACGAACTGAAAACATTTTTTAATTTAAAATGACCTTGTCATTGCTCTCTGTGGACAAGCTATGAAATCGCAAGTATTTTTAAAGGGATAGTTTGGGTTTTTGGACATGGGGTTGTGTGAAGTAGTCATGCATAGTCAGTGTGTTATCTGCAGCAGATTCAGATCAGCACGCTGCCAGTTTAGAGAAGCACTGGCACAGAAGCAGAGCGATGTGCTGCTGTGGACGGGGTCAGCAGAAAAAACCTTTTAGAAACCTTTAAAACTGGAAAGATCCAATATCTGTTTAAATGTTGGCTTCATTTATTTTCAGTGCTTTATCTTCCCATCAAAACAAAGTGAAGTCTAGCTCTTTCTGATTGACTCAGCTGATCTGCAGCTGCAGCGTAATACAGTGAGCCCTGTAGGTGTGCACGAATACAGTAGTTAAGTGGTTGACAAAAATGTAGTACTGAAGGAAAGTGCTGTTTTGCTGGCAGCACGCTGATCTAGATATACTGCAGGTAACACACACTACACATGACCACCTCACACAACCCCCACGTCAAATAACCCAAACGATCCCTTTAAGCTTGTGTGATATGATTGAAAGGCTCCAGAGAGAGAAGCCACTGTTTCCAGGGTCAAGAATGAATATAAAATCTTTACCTCAAACACATGTTGGAAAATCAGATGATGCTGATGGGTGCCAATTTGAAGCTGATAATAGGCTTCAGAGTTAAAAAGCAAAATGAGTTAAATAAAAATATCTGTAATGGAATTAATGAGCAGAAAAGACAGATGGTGATGGTAGGAAACTGGCAAAAATTGAGCAAAACTACTCCAATTCCTGTTTTACCGAAAAAGATCAAAACTAAGTTTAAAGATGAGGAACGTGATGATATTATGACCAGGAGGCTGCGCTGCTGCAGAGGGCTGATGGTGCGGTTCATTTTTTCTCCCTGCGGCTCTGTCCCAGGGGATTTGAGAGTCCGTGTCCTGATTCATGGGCAGCAGTGGTACAATTGAACATTTTAAGAGGAACCAGGGGTATACAGAACAGCATAAGCCTTAATAAATGGTGATCTTAAGAGCCATTCATAGCCTGTCCTGGGCACAAGGAAATGATGACAGATCAGTTTTCTTTGCTGTGCCTCATTTCTTATCCAAATGAAATCTACAAGGTCCATTCATCGCGCTTAGGAGATAATAAATGGGTTGAGTTGTTGGCTGTATATAGACTTCATGAGCTGACCCACCCCCGTGCTTACTGCAAGCCAGTGTACTTTACTTTCGATATACAAATCAAATAAATAACAGCCAGCATTCCTCTATCTCACTTATGATTTTACTTTAAATGTTCATAACAGGAGTATTGGTTTTACTACCTCTATTAGTATCATTCATTCATTTCCAATACCTGCTGGATCCTCTGCCAGGCTGAATCAATACAGAATCAATACAAGCAGGCACTTGTATTACTTAAAAGCTGCACTAGGCCCAGTATTCCTATGTGAAAATACAATCACTTGAAGGTGCTACATGTGAGTGTTATACAGCAGTAAGGTGTGAGATTGTGGACTCTACTGCAGGATGTGCAATATTACAATTACACAAAAATCTGTGTATGTTGTAACAGCCTGACATGCTAGCCCTCCAGAGTCAATATGTTTGTGACAGTTTCTGTATTCCCCATGTGCACGTCCGTGGGGTCCCCACTATAAAATGGGGTCTCCTGCCCTCATCTCTTCCCTTCTGTTGTTGAACTCCATAGAAGAGGTGAGTGGTGACATTGTGATCTGATATATTTCCACGTGTTAGCCTCTCTGTTTACGTTCATGAGCTAAATCACTAGTGCACTAACATATTGTGTCATCTAATTTGTGTAGGGGCTAAGTTGGATTGTCACAATTGACCAGAGGATTTTGTTATCAAACTCTTTTGTCAGGTATGTTTTTCTGGGTTTTGGTCTGTTGTATACCTGCCCTTTTGTTGTTGAACTCCGTAGGAGAGGGGCTAAGTTGTGCTGTCATAATTGACCGGAGGATTTTGTAATTGAACTCTTTTGATTGCCTCCAAAGATATCCTGCTCTTGGCCTCCTCATTAAAACACAACGCAAACAATGACACTAACCAGTTACATAAGTTCTCTCCGCCATCGAATGTGGTTTCTTGCCCGGAGTGGGTGATGATGTTTGCCACTTGCCAAGAGCTTCAGCTCTTTTGTATTTACAAGGCAATACATCTTTTGAGCAGTGCTACGTCCTCAGGGCACACTGGACTCCTAACTCACTATCAGAAAGTGATGAGACGGGCTGGCCGCAGTGGTGCAAGCTGGTTAGCGTGCTAACTTCAGTAGAACAAATGAAGTAACAGAAATAGAAGCACAACAAGAGGGTTGCTTTCCACATCTGGAGACAGCTCTTTCCAAGTAAAGGAATGAAGTTTGATGCTGGACTGGCAATGTTTCTTCTAAACTGGTAAGCAAACAGCTGTTAATGCTGACAATAGCAAATATTCCCAAACTTACATATAGCTCCTTTAAAAACTGAATATCTTTGGGGCTGATGGTTTGACAAAACAAGCAATTTGAATATGACATTTTATAGACAAGCCAATTAACTCAATTGGAAGCGATTAATTTCTGCCTCAGGTTGTTTTTCCTTTTTTCCCCCAAATTGCAAAATATGCAAGAGATACTTTTTTTTTAAACTAGCCTTTAGCTGTGGGTCTGATCTGCATGAAACTTTGCACATAGATTTTCTGGATACTTCTGATCAAAAATTATGAAAGGGATTTTGATAAACCAAAAAAACAAATGCACAAATTGCAAAGAACTTCCTGTAGGTTCCATTCAAAACACGAGGTGTCACATATCTTGGCAACAATCACTTCTATTAACACAAAACTTGTCCAGTAGTTTCTCATATCACTCTGAGGCTCTGTACAAACGTTGGTGCAAATCAGCCACAACAAGGTGCTACAAATATAGAAGGTTTATGTGAATGTGTAAATGGCAGCATGGATTGGTACAAAATTCAATTCTAATGATTTAGAGTCATTACTCAGTCCATACATACAACATAAGCATTGTTTTGAGAAATCAGATATTGTAATGTAAATAATGCATAATATGCAATGTTGATGCTGAAATTTTCATTATTGTCAGTAACTTTGATGGTTTATTTTTTTCCTTATGGGGAACAATCAAACCATAAAACCAACATAACAGGCAACCTTAGTTATGCTGCTATAGAGCTAGACTGCTGGGTGATTCCCATGATGCATTGAGCTCTCTCTCTCTCTCTCTCTCTCTCTCTCTCTCCACATTTATATCATACTACTAGATGTCATTAACTTTGTATTTTTCTCTCCTGCAGTTTGTGCTTCTCCTCTCTCTCTCCCTCCCTCTGTCCTCATTCTGCAGGTCTCTCTGTTTCTGGAGCAGCAGGCTCCAGATCCACCACTACTCTCCTTACAACACTCATTATTATTACTTTTATCATCACTGTTATTTATTATCATTATTGATATAGTATATACGGCTGTTCCTGGTCTCCCTCTCTCTCTTTTCTCCTCTCTCCTCCCCCCACCCCTTTCCTTCTCCTCTTAGACCCAACTGGTCGAGGCAGACCCCCCCACCCTGCTCTGTTCTGTTTCTTCCTGTTAAAAGGGAGCCCCCCCCCCGTCACCAAGTGCTGCTCTTTGTAGGAACTGTTAACAAAGTAAAATGCCTTGACATAATATACATCATGATTTGGTGCAATACAAATAAAATTGAATTGAATTGAATTGAAATTTTCGGAAGTCAAAACACACATGATAATTCAAAATCATCATAATATAATCCACAGATCTTTACTGTAAACACAGTTCCAGTGGTGCTCATGGAACACTGCCTGAAAATGAAAACACCAGTTACTTTCTGCCAGTAAATAACAACAGGGTGGAACAGGAAGACTCTTTGGCTGCAAACAAAGCTCTAACTCAGACTTGTATGCTATATGAAAAGGTGTGATAAACAATCCCACACTAAAAACAGTGGTAGTGATTTTCTCATTTTAAGGTGGAATTCAATATTCAAAGCAGAATGTATCCAGTCCCATTCAGCTTTTAAATTTAATCAGTCCCTTCTGCTCACATTACCGATGATTTTCATTTCATTCCTGTTCTTTTATTGAGAACATCTTGATGAATATTGAAGTGTTAGCTGCAGCCATTACATCTTCCTCAGTTTGTGTGTTAAAGTCGCAAACACTCACACACACACACACACACACACACACACACACACACACACACACACACACACACACACACACACACACACACAACAAATAGACACAAATCTATTCTTTGTATGTTATAGATTTATAAAGCTGCATGTATGCCTGGGTCTGTTTTACAGATCTCAGTTGTTGTGGAAACAGACACATGTACACATGTCCACTCCCACAGTTACCCATCAATGGATGTAGGAATGCTCCTACATATTCCACTGTAACACACAGCTGTGGTATTTATAGAGCCTGTACCACTGATCCATCACATGCACCTGTAAACCATCACTGCAGTAATGTCTCAATGATTATTATTAAACTGTGGAAGGATGATCAGTGATTAATCTCTATTGATTAGCTCGTATTAAAACAGACTTTACAAAGGGCTTGGCCATTCAGGGTCAAAAGAAAAGATCATTAATATATAATAATACATCAGCCAGATTGTATTGATACTCTGATGTAAGTAAAGCATCTGATAACTTCTTCCGAGCTCGATCTGGAATAGCCCTTAATGAGCACCTAGTTATTCTATGTGTCCCTAATTTCTTTGACATAAATGAGGCCAGGAATAATCTCAGACTGTGAATGATTATCTAAGGCCGGTGGGGGTTGGGTCGGGTGTGGTGCTGAGGAGGGGATTGTGGGTGAAGTGTCTGTTTTTCGGGAGTCATTTGAGCTTTGCTCACTCACCCAGTCACCAGTTTGGAGGTTTGGACAATGCAGTTTCTGTGAGCCTCGGCTTTACGTTCCCCAAACACATGCACACAAGCATAAGGATGGTGGTTGCTATGGCAACTGGGCAAAAATAGTAGGGGAGGGATGGTGAAGGACGCACACACACACACACACACACTCAGGAGCTGAGTGATGTTGCAATCTCGTTACACATTTGTCTCCTCCATCCGCGACATCTCCCCATCTTTTAGCTGTGCTGTGTCTCTTTCACACTCTTTGTGCAAATGTGCACTGTATGTGTGTCAGACAGTGTAATCTGCGGACAGCCAGACTGATAGGTAAGTGTGGTGTGTTTGTGTGGTTTCATTCCAGCAGCAGAGGTTTGGAGGCAGCTACCTGTTCATCCATCATCCTCCCCTCTGCCCTGCAGTATGGATTTTTCTCTGCAGTGACAACCACTCTCTCATGCACACGCTTATGCACACACACACGCACAATATTGCTTTTGTTCCTATATATTATACACATGCACGGGTGCACCCATACTGCCTACTGTATAACATGAGACTCTTAACTCATTCCCTTCCTGCTGCATTTGCAGCTCTGCCTGGCTTCCTCTCCATTCACGCACTGCTCCTTGTACATATTTGACTTGTAAATTGAGGCTCTATTTGTGTCATGCCCAAGAGGTGCTGTCAATTAGTCTAAACACCGTGACGCATCTTCTGAGGAGAGAGGGAGAGAGAGGGAGAAGAAAGAAGGGAGAGAGAGAGAGAGAGAGAGAGAGAGAACAGCAGTGAGAGGAAGACCAGTGGGAAAGAGAAAAGACAGAAATTGAAGTAAAACTGGGGGAAAAAAAGAGAAGCAGGCACATAGGAGGCTTTTGCCTGGCTTAACACCATAGAGGGACCCCCAGTGGTAGAGCAGATCCCAGATCAGTGCGAGTGTCATCAGACAAAGCCCCCACTCTAACCCACTGAACGTCTTGGTGCAAAGCTGAACAGATGCTCACTCCTGGAGAGCTGCTGATCGTCGAGGGGGGGTGCTGGGGGTGCTGGGATTCACGCTGGAGATGCTACATCATACGCCGACTGTCCAGCATGTGTTAGAGAGGCCTGCTGGGTGAGATGTACACTCACATTTACTCACAACACACACTCTGTTACAAATGAGTAACTTTATGATACACAGTGGACAGACATGATACAAATTCAACAGATGTGGAGAGGATATGGTGGCAGTACAGTATGAGATAACACAGAGATAAAGATAATGATAGAGATAAAATAAAGTAGATACAGGTTCACAGGTTCTACCAGGAACAGCTGCACAGAAACTTTACTTGCTGGTTGGTCAAGAAAGAGACTGGGATTCTACAACAATAAACTGCAAAACGTGGCTCCTCAGAGCAGTTAGTTCTGTGTGAACCTTAGTAACCTTAAGTGAACCACAGGTACATATCTAAAGATACAGCCATTTATGATATTAGGATATTATGCACACAACTTTGAATTCCTTATCATACTCTCTTTAACCTGTCACATGACCAAATATTGGCTGCCATATGGTGCCACTTGCCAGTTTGTAAGGCTGCCAGTACTGACCTTCATATTTTTCATTGTTACCCCTCTAAAAAACATCTGAATTACACGATCTCAAAGTATTAGAGATTTGTGGGGGTCTAAAGAAGTTTTTCATAGAGTCCCAGTAAGTCATGACAGTGAGCAAGCATGTCCAACACCACAGTTCCAGTGCGTTTGGAAAGTGGTTAGAGCCCTTCACTTTGTTCATTTACATAAATGTTGTTGTTGCAGCCATATACATGTATTAAAAAATAGATGTAGTCTGAAAAGTGAAGGCAAGGCAGAAATGCTTTAAACCTGCATTCTACCTAGTAACCACCAGGGGGCGACTCCACTGGTTGAAAAAGAAGTCTGACTCTACTGAAGTCTATGGAAAAATGTCTCTACTCCTCACTTGATTTATTACCTCAGTAAATGTTTTCCTAACAAGTTTATGTTCTCAGTTGCTAGTTTCAAGTCTTCTTCAGTACATACAACACACCAGTGTATGCATTAGGTCGTGGCTACCATGTGGCAGACTGTACCACACACAGCGACCTGCCTGACAACCAGGACAGAGTACAGAGCAGATCAGCTCCACCCCTCACTCCTCCTCAGCTCCACCTTCTCCTCCAGATATGATTTGTTCTGGTTTCAAAAAACCAAGATGGTGATGGCCAGATTACAAAGTCAGGGCTTTAAAACAGCAGTTCACAAACCAATGGGTGACATCAGAGCGTGCTGACACTTGTTGCTGCTGTATGCTAAACTCCCCCCCACCCCACTCAATATCCCATAAGTGAAAAAAGAACTTAGGAAAAACTGAAATATCACATTTACATAATTATTCAGACCATTTGCCACGACGCTTGAAATTTAGCACCATTTCTCTTGATCATCTTTGGCATGTTTCTTCATCTTGATTGGAGTCCGTCTGTGGTAAATTGAAGTTGACATGATTTGGAAAGGCACACACCCGTCTACACAAAGTCTCAAAGCTGACAATGCATATCAGAGCAAAAACCAGGAGCTGCCTGCAGAGCTCAGAGACAGAACTGTCTTGAGGCACAGATCTGAGGAAAGCTAAAAAAAAACATGTCTGCTGCAATGAAGGTTCCCAATAGCACAGTGACCTCCTTTATTCTTAAATTCAAGTAGTGTGGAACAACCAGGAGTCTTCCTAGAACCGGCTGCCCAGGCCAAACTAAGCAATCAGTGGAGAAGGGCCTTGGTAAGAGGGAGGTGACCGAGAACCTGATGGTCTCTCTGGCTGAGCTCCAGAGATCCTGTGTGGAAATAGAGAAACTTCCACGTCATGTGTCACGTTTGGCCTCCCCCATGATGCGACTTAAAGGACTCCTGGATGCCCCACCAGCTATGTATCTATCCAAATTTGCTCCCCCATTTGAAAACATAACCAGATGCCCATATTAGGAAGTGCACACAACTTTACCCTTGGTACAAAATGCATTCTCTCGCAACAGCAAACTGTAAACTGCTAGTATCCTTGCAGAAACAGAACCGAACAGAAACACTAATGACTGTGTACAAAGTTAAATCTGTGATGATTTAAAACACTTGATTTTTGTGAATGCTCTTATGTTGTTATTTAGGCAAGACTGTCTCCAGGGTCCTGCCCCTGCTGCTGGAGATATGGAGCCGTCTAGCATCTTGGAGGCCTAAACCCTGACACCTCTCAGATTTAACTGACGTCACCTCATAAGTGATTGACTGTGAGAGGCTGCAAGGGCTGAAAAAGCTGTAAGGGGAAATGCAACAACACTTTCATCAACATGTTGTGTATAACTGTGGATTTGAGACTTTCTCCTCCCTTTGCTCCCTGTGTGTAAACTACCAATGTTAGTTAAGATCAGATGAAAACATATTTGGAATTCATCATCATATCACTATAGGACAGGTAACTACACACAGTTCTGCTACCAGACAGTCCCTGGTAACCATGGTAAGCCCCTGTTGCACATCACAACGCTATGAACTGTGGGTAATTCCCTCAGGCAAAGTCTGCAGAAATGCAGACTTATTTAAAGTTTGCACAAAGGGCCAAAAATATCTGTGAGAGAGCTCTCTAGTACTAGTTATACAGCGGGACAGCTCTAAGCCCTCACTTCCTGTGAATGTGCCTCAGAGTCTGTGAGGGTGGACATTGGGATTGCACCCTCGTCTTTGGGGGCATGACATCAGCTATATCATAGGTATCACTTAGGTTTACATCCAGTCCAGTTCTTCTCAGAAGACCACAGTGTGCATGTCACTGAGGCCTGACAAACATGGTGAATGCAATTCTTCACTTACAAAACATTTACAAAGCAGTTATTTAAAAAAAATATTCTGAAACCTGCCTTGACTAGTCCCATATTGGCCTCCCTGCCATTCGCTGGCATATTTACACATTTCTCTGTTACGTTATTACCGTCAGCTCTTGAGTGGAATAGTGCAAAATCGTCAGGAATATGTGTTATGTTGCGGCACGCCTGTGCATTTGCAGCGTGTTATCAAAGGCGTGCACGAGATGCAGACAGAGGACCCACTGATAATACATGTTGCTCCACACCACCACTCGTGGTCAAAAACACCACAGCCCACTTGTAAGTTTTGTCTCTCTTTGCATCGGTCTTGTTGTTTCTTCGGAGTTGTAGTCTTTGAACTGCAGCAGTTTGCACTCTGCTGTCTCTAGGTGTGTGTAGACCAGGCCTGCACGATATGTGGTAAATCATACAGTGATGACAGTGTTCAATATTGTGATGACCATATGACTTGTGATAAATAAACAAATATTAAAGCGAGCACATACAGTTCCTATGTCTTCCTCTAACCTCAGTCACCACCAGATTGACTCCCTCTGCCAAGTCAGATGTTCTCATGCTGGGTGTGTGAATGCAGGGCTTAAGTGCCTGGGGGCTTATGTTGAGATTGCGGTGGTGAGACAGTGGGGGGTTCTCTCATCTGGTGCAGCTATATAATGTTATATTAATCTAATTCATCGATACAGTACGGCTTAGCCAGTTCTTCACTGATACTCGTATTGGTTCTTGTTATTAAAAAGAATTATTAAAAGAATAAAATTAAGGACATGATTAGAATAAACAAAACTAGTTTCCAGAGCAGCAACAATAATGTTTACAGCAGCAGAGACACTGTGTATAAAACTCAGTAATGTCTCTCTGGAAACAAATGTCAAATGTCAATAAACTACATAATATTCCTGAAATGAAAACACTGAGTGAAGCAGACACTGGTCTGTATCACTCATCTCCTCCGTCCTCCTCCCTGTGCTGCAGGTAACGCTGCTATACAGGTAGTCTTCATCCAGAAAGCTTTCCCTTTAGCTTGTTCGGACGGAATTCACCATTAGCTTAATGTTAGCTTGCTGTGGTTGTGTAAAACAAAGTGCGGTGGATGGGAGCGGTTAAAACGTGGCTTTCCTATGAGTGATGAATGTTCTTATTGCCTACTTTACTTAGTTAATTACTTACGTTTTAATTATACTTACAGTACTACAGCCACAGTCGCCAGCTCCAGTAAAAAGTTCACTTCTCACTGGTCTCCACTGCCACCTCTGTGCTGTCTGCTGTGTGTGTGTGTGTGTGTACATGTCAGAGTGGATTGGCTGCAGCCTGACCATTAGGACACCAAGACAAAAGTGGAGAACATCAAGCATCGTTTTTTTCTTTGGTTCAGTGGGCTCAAAACTGATTTAAAAAAAAAAAAAAATTCATCACGTTTGAGTCAGTGAGTCTTTTGTGATGTCTGTGTTGCACATGTTCGTATTGGGATGAAGATAAAAATGTGATCTATTGGTCAGCACTAGTGTAGAGCTGCTTCTCACCAGTCTGTACAGGTGCCTGTATAGAAAGGCCGGAGCCAGGATGTGAGGATTATCTGCCTGGTTGTCTTTAGGGACTTCAAACGCAGTCTGCTGCTGTGGGGGCCTTGGGGGGCATTGTCACACACACACACACACACACACACACGCACACACACACACACACACACACACACACACACAGAGGCATCTCCCAGCCTGTTTGACTCACAGAGGCAAATAAACAAATTGGGTGTGAAGCTGCTTTGCCATCTCAGCTGCTCAAATGTGCACAAATACACACTCAAGCACAATGCTGATAGTTTGCACGGCAGCTTGGCTGCTGAGATTGTGTCACTGCTGATTGTGTATCTAACCAGTGATGTCATTTCTTGTGATGGCCAAGTTCTCGGGCATGTTTACAGCAAAGCTCTCTGCCAGTGAAGAAATGATGCCACAGCTTTGTTTTTGCCTTTTTACTTCAATGATTTGATGAATGTCGAGCAGAACGGAGGCAGAAACTAAGCTCTCTGAAAGGAGGAGGTCTGCAGGTTTAGCCTGGGATGTCTTCTCGCAGTGGGATCCATGCATGCGTGCGCATCATATTTTACAGATTGGTCAGTAAATGGGAAAAGTGGCCATGAGGTACATGTCATGGTTGGATAGATAGGATGATGAAATAGGGAGGAAACACCACACTGACTAGGGTAGAGAAGACTTGCTCTTCTTTCCCTCCTTACCTTTACTAACCTCTGCTCTTCACTGACAGGGCTTTTGATTTCATACTGTCTCTGTGTTTGTGCTGATTCAAACCCTACAGAGGGAGTCTACTGCGTAGACTTTTGAGTCACTATTTTTAACTTGATTACAGAGGAGTCTCATTATCCTTGGGGGATAGGGGAGTGTACAAAAACCTGAAAAACTCAAGCACCACTCACATATGAGAGATGGTGGAACAACCTGGTTTCAAACAAGGTCTGTAATTTGTTTTAAATTGCTTGGTGATAAGCCTGCTGGAAGAGGATGATGGCCTGATGGATATTCACCCTGAAGTTTGTCAGTGATAAAAGTCAAGATGAAGTGTCAGGAACTCTGTTGTGCAGCAATGTTCATCAGCAAGTCAGGTGAAAAGTCATTGTAGAAAAGAAAGAGAACAGCTTCTCTGCCAACAGCAGACTCAATCGACCAGACTGCAATGCAGCAGCAAAGCTACTTGTGCCAATACTGTCTCACCGTTTCTTCTCTGGAAAAAACTTGTCGTACCATCAAGTGTTGTTAGAATATCTTTGGTGTAAATACATTCGCTGTCAACTTTATCAACTTTTCTCTGTAAAGCATATGAACATGAATTATTTACCATTTACTAAATGCTAAGGGTTGTTTTTGATTTATCGCAGTCTGGGATATGTCAATGATTATCCACAACAAAAAATTCAATTGTATATTATTTTCCATTTTAATCATCATCAGGCCTGATCCAGATCCAGATCGAGGTCCAAATCCAGATCCAGATCCAGACCCAGACCAAACATTCATTTATTCACAGGATTTTAACCCTTTAAATCACAGTTTGTTTACATAATGTCAGACGCTTCTTTAAAAATTATCCAGAAAAATAATCCCATGAGAACCACTTTGCTCATATGTGCATGCATATTTGTACATCCTACAAATATACATGCACACTCACTCACACACACACACACACACACACATACACTATGGGGGTGAAAAGGACATGGAGGACAAGTTGCACTCCGGTGGTTATTTACTAAAAGTCCCATGTGTGATGTTATGATATAATAGCAGTGGGGAAAAATGCAGTTTTAATGAGTTTGAGGTTGAAATTCCAAAAAGTAAAAAAAAAAAAGTACACACCCGTCGCAAAGATTAATATTATCACTATTATTATTAAGACACTGTTTTCAAATTACCTCAAACATTTCTGGCTTTTTTATACTGATATTTCTTTGGTTTTATCAGACACAGCAACAAGCTGGACAACACAGAGGCCTATTAAAAGCATCCTGAATTAGCTTGTAGCACTGCCCATGGACCTGTGGCCATGGATGTACAGGCAACTATCACTGCATTCCTTTTTGAAACTGAAAATCCTGATGATTCTTGGGCAAGTGATGGATTTGTAAGGAATCTTTCTTTGTGGGTGTTAATTCACAATGGACACAGATGGATGATAGAGATAATGCTATCCTCAGAAAGTGCAAGTCACACTGAATCTCGAAATGCGTGTCATGTCAGTGTGTTCAGATTTGACTGAGCCACGACTCAGAGAGAGTCTGGCATTTGACGCAAGGAGCTAGGATTTTTAAAGCACCTTAATCGCCTCAAGTAGCTGCACAGTGACTAACTTCCTGTTGTCCTCCCATTGTTTTTAGAACACAAACCACCTCTGGTCCATATCAATAAAATACACCAGAGCCCTCCTTCCATGGCTGTAATCTCTCTGTCATTTCTGTTTCGTAGCAGCCTTTAATTAACTCAACTTCCCATAAGCTCTTTACCATCACAGGTAAAAATTCACAGCTCCAAACAGGCCAGTCCACCTTATTTTTTTAGTTATTGACATTATCATAAATGTCAGTGGGATTTTGAATGAAGTTGTCTTACCCTGGATGTTTCAAATGTCACATTGACGCTCCATGTGAATATGGGTCTGTCTTCAGTCAGTGAAAGGCTTATATACAGTATATTGTGCTCCCACCTTGCAACAGAACTTATGACTCTACACATTTACTCTGTCACGACTCTGACATTTTCATTTATGCTGACTAATTTTATTCAGTTTCTTTTCAACATTCAGCAGCAAACCTACTGGGCCGGTGCCTTTGTCTCTTAGAAAAGGCTGATGAAAATCTGTGACAGGTGTCTCGCTGCCTTCAGTGAACACCAGCATGTAGCTTTTGCCTCCTCTGCAGCTTGTCCTGTACTATATCTCTTCCTCTTTGAAAAGCAAGCATTTGCATTACATGTGACGTAATAGTCCTCCCACAACCAAACAATAACTCTATTCTCACTGCTGCATTTTCATACGTCTAGCTATACAAGTCGACAAACACCCAGACCCAGACTGAGACAAGCTGCTCCACAAGTGTATGCTCTTTAGATTCTCAAACGCGCAGACTGAATCTGGATCTGATCAGGGCCCTACAACTTACAAGTGCATAACTGGAGGCTGAAGACAGCCACGATGCAAACTGCAGCACGAGCAGAGGTGGTATTTTGACTTAGCTTCGGCACTGTCTTGTACTTCTGGTTTTGCTGCAACATTAAAGGTCACTTCATTTTTCTGCTTCCTTCAAGTCCTGCCTCGCCTCTGCCGTGAGCCACACCCACTCATGCTTGTGTATTTTCCTGACAACATTTTTATGCATTAGTGATAATTTCCATATGTGTAACATGTTTAGTGTGGACAGGTGGGATACTGCAGTTCACTATGTGGATGAAAGGAACATTAAAATCAGCTCTTTTAAATGGTCTGTCACTGGGATCACTGCTGTGTATGGATGTGCAGTGATTGCACTGCAGGTTTCGTTAGCCCCTCGTGAATGTAGGGCTCGTTAATGCTCTGGTTGTGTGTTGAGTGCTGGCTAGGAATGCAAACCCAGAACCAGTTTCAGTAGAGAAGCGCTTCCAAATTGTCAGAACATCAGAGTCGTAAGCCTCCCAGCTTATCGGTTCCTTTTATCTATGCCAGCGTGTTCTCAGTCGGAGCTGCGGCCCTGTACGCTCACTATGCAAGTTGCAGAGGTTTTCCAGCAAATTAGGGCTCCGTGTTACTGTTTACAGCGTCGATTAGAGGATAAAGCAGATTCTTCTGGTCATGGAAAGAGAAAAAAATATAAACCCCACGACTTGTTCTCTCCTCCAAGTTTGATGTCAGCAAATAACAATAATGTTCAGCTGATGTTGCTGACCTGTCTGTCTTTCTTACATAGATCTGCTTATTCTCAGACTTAGAGATGGAGCAAAGGAGGGAGCATTTTTGTGGCAAAAATCTGTGTAGCCCCCCCCCCCCCCCCCCCCCAACACACACACACACACACACACACACACACACACATAGAAAATTGACCAATAATTGTTAAGTGAATTGATAAAGAATCTGACTAATAAGAAGAATCGATAAAGCCACTGGTATCAAAACATTATCAGTCCCTGGTGCTGTATGAAAGTAATCTCAACAGTGTGTGAACAGGGTGCTGGGTGAGAAGCAGACAGGCACACAGACTGCACCTGGGATGGTTGTTACTGTGCACTCAGTTAAAACTAATGACGTCACCATCAGCCTCAGCTGCGCTTTGTCTTTTGCACTAATTGGCAAGTGTTAGCATGCTAAACTGAGACGGTGAGCATGGTAAATATTATAAACACCAGCGTGTTAGCACTCTGACGCCTCATAGAGCTCAAACCCTTTATTGTCAGTCAGAAGACAGATTTGAGACAATAATATGGCTATAATATGGACACGCTATCATGATGATGTCCTCGGATCTTAAAGAGAACTAGCTTTGTGACACGGGACAGTCAGGCCCCGACACAGCCGCCCAGCCCACTCTCTCCCTTTGTGCCAGGGGACGATGTGACGCCGATGTGCTGGCGCCCTCACTGCTTCCACAGATTCAGCGTGGTAAATCATTGCTGGTAATGTTTCCTAATTTCATGCAAAGTAGGTAAAATGATCCAGCATGACTTACCAAGAGACCTGCCTGGTTCTCCTGGCAAAACCACTCAGTTTCTCACCTCTCATTTTCTTTTACAATGGGAAGCTAGTGAACTGAAAATGAAATGGCTGTGCTCTGTCAAATTCTTCTCTTGCCTCAGCTGCAGAGATATTCACACCATTAATAGGGATGGGGCTTTAAATTCAGCTGGTTTTTATAAGTAATACTTTAAAATCATATTTAGGTAAAGGGTTATATACTAAGTAATTGTAAGCTATTAATTAATTTATACCTTATAGACCTAAGACTTTTATGTGCATCTGAGGCTGACAATTCACATGATCAAATAGAGTTTGGAGAATGTCATAGGTCCTTAGAGCACAATCAGTTATAAATCTTTAATGGTGTGAATAAATCACCACTACTAGTACTTTAGAGCACTTACCTCAGCCTTTGTCTTTCAAAAAACAGTGTTAAACAGGAGTGAAGTCACTGTGACTGCGTACCGCTCCTGATTGGAGAGGTGCTGTTCTTCAACTGTATGATTGCTCTTTAAACTTTGGAGCACATCTTTGCCGAGCTGATTTGGCTACTTGTGACGATGTGTTTTTGACTATGTGAAAGGTAATTTCTTTTAGAGGTGTAAAGAGGGCTGTTCATGAAGACTCAAATCGAACTGATGGTCATTTTGCATGTGAATTTGTGGATTTACAATCTCATTTAAAAAACTCAGCAAAAGTGGTTTCATATGATGTTCTCATGATGTTTTCAGCTGAAAGTAATTTGTGGGTGAAATGTCTGTAAGGGAATGTGTTAGGTTCGTGTGAAAAATTAGATGTGTTTACAGATCTTATAAATACCTGTGACATCACAGCCAAGCAACAGTCTCAGAATAACACTTCTGACTGAACGTCTGTGTATATGAACATATGCAACACCTTGATGACAGCAGCTCTGCCAATGAAGACGCCATTTCCCCGCACATGGATTGGTAGCTATGAAGACATAATGTGTGTTGAGACTGTGCGCATCTCACGCATTCTTTTGACCATGCGTACACATGGTTTTGTTTTTAGAGCAGCTATAAAGAGGAGACACAGAACTTAACCTAAAACAAAGTCTATCTATCATTATAAGTTTTGCTGTTTATGCAGCAACAACAATTTGGCAATTCATAAATGTGCTCAGTGTTTCCTTTACCAGGGTTTCATATTATATCCTCATATTTATTCTGCAGCATTCTGTTTTGATACAATAGTAATATTTTAATATTTACTAACCACAGTTTCAGTGGCCTGCCTGGTAGACTCATGAGGCCGTCTCTAGTCCCGCCAAATGAAGTTCAGTAAGACAGGACTTTACAGTTGAAGTTATTGGACAAAGGTAAACTGATGTGCTCCCGTTTGTAATCCGACAAAGTGTGTTTCTTTTCTGTGCCGTGCCTGACGACTTGTGGGACAGACAAACTGATGGATTAAGGGAGTGTCTTTATTCATTTAATTGTGGGTGTGGAAATTTCTGGTTTTGTGTGTACACAGTTTTGGTCATGAATCTACTTAGAGTTTTATGCATCTGGCCCCTGGTTGGCCTGTTGGTCTTCAGGACCATAGTGTGTCCCTGCCATCTCGAGACAGGCTGATTCAGACCTCTCAGCTGTGCTAAGTGATACTGAAAACCCTCTGTGGCACTTATATCAGCTTTGTCTAACTGAAAGATTTGCATTGTAATACTCTACAAGAGAAAATTAAGACAACTACATACCCCTTCCGCCCCAGCCCCTCCTCCACCCCCTCCTCCTTTTTTAATGCCACATTTGTTTATATGTTGGAAAACTGGCTCAGTTTTAAAGTATGCTGAATTAGCTATTAGCAATTCCTGTTTGCAATGTACCCCTGGATGTACAAACAACCATCACTAAATGACTTTGATACTGAAGAAAAACCAAAAACCTTTTATTTATAAGCTAATTTGTAGATGTTTACTCACGGTGAATCCAGAGTGCAGTGAGATAATAGTAAGTCACACCGAATTTAAAAATATGTGCATCATGTCTGTGTGGTCACATATAACATTGCATTTTTAATGCAAATTATTGACCAAACCACAGTAACTAACTTCCTGTTGTTCATAGAGCACCGTAAAGCACCTGTCCCTTCGCCTCAGGTATCCACCCTACCCTTCAGTTTCATGAGTCTGCTAACTGAACACTTGCTGCCTGAAGAAGGAGGAAAAGTAGACAGAAAAATCTGTCAGGCCACAAATGGTTGGCAAAAAAGTAGAGCACATGATTTGTAGTTAAGGAGCTGGATTTGTCCTCTAGTGTCAATGCTGCCGTGGCTGAATAGTTCACTCACTGTGTTTCTGACAGTATTTGACAGTCTTACACTGACATCTTATTTTTTAACGGAATTGCCTTGTGGTCAACAATGCATTATCTTCTAGTCCCCACACTAGTGGAAATGAAATGATCCTAACCCAATCCATTCACTATAAATATTGGACTACACAAACACCATTGATATAATTAGGTTCCTACAGTAGAGCCACTGTGGACTGATGAAATGCACCAGCATTTAAAGCCATGACATAGAGGATATAGTGTGTGGGGTTTGCATGTTCTCTTTGTGCCTGCATGGGGTTTCCCAGGTACTCTGGCTTCCTCCCACAGTCCAAAGACATGCAGGTTAACTGGTGACGCTAAATTATGCACAGATGTGGATGGTAGTTTGTCCCTATACCAGTGGTTCCCAATTCATGGGCCACTTGCAAATCTAAAAAACGTTGGCAGCCCCCATCCAACCTTGTAACTATATGGAGGCCAAATAATGCCCTCTCAGAGTACTTTTTATTCTGATGATAATGATCATACAATCAGGATTGAAATGAAAGCAAGGAAGCTCAAGTTTTCTGTTGTGTTTGATGGGGAGTGATCACTTGTTGATTCACCATGTGCTGATGGTGATCGTCTCTTGATTCTTTCTTTTTAATTCTTTTAGTGTGCAGTCAGACTGAGATGGCAAACACGTATATAATATTATATGTATATATATAATTATTATTTATTATAATAATCACATCTTTTCATCAAATTTGTACTGTTTTTGCAAAACGATTTGTCGGCCCACTTACAATACCATTGTGGCCCACCAATGGGCCCCTGCTCACAGGTTGAGAACCACTGCTCTATACGTTAACCCTGTGATAAACTTACGACCTGTCCAGGGTGTACCCCACCCTTACCCAATGTCAGCTGGGATTGGCTCCAGCCCCCCATGACCCTATAAGGATAAACAGTCTGGCTAATGAATGAGCATAGAATCTCTGAAATCAGTTTGAAGTTATATGATAAAATTTTGCAGTGTTGTAAGTGTCCAAATCCTCTGCATATGTGATGGGTGACAATCAAATTAGACTGAAAGACAAGGAGACAATAAAGAGACCACGCAACACAGGGAGTAAGAAGTATATAACCAAGTGTATTCCCTCTGTTAATGTACACATATTTAGAGTCATCTCACTGGAACACTTTTACAATAACATTTAGAAAGAACAGGAAGATACTGGGAGGAGTATGCTTGGAATGGAGAAAGAGAAAAACCAGCAGAGTGAGTGGATGGGGCCGGTCAAATGAAATGGCTGCCATCTTGTCTCTAGCAGACAGAAAAGACAGAAATAGATATAAAACAAATTAAAAAAAAAAAAAAAAAAGATGGAGGATGTATAGAGCCTGCTTTGTCCACAGGGTATGAGGACATACAATCTGCCATATAGAGAACAAGGAGTAGATGCAGGACAAAAAATAGATTGAGGATGACAGATGGAGAATGGAATAAAAGGAGAGGAACTATTCTCTCCTGGAAAAGGAGCATGTGTGGTTTCATTTGCTCAATTACCAAAAGAAAACACATAGAAATTGCAGTTTCCCAGAATCGCAGACATTTTTTTCTCCAAACAGGAATGATAGTAGGGAAAACACATTTCTCTTAGTAATGGGATGAGAGTCAAATATTTAGACATTTCACAAACTTTTTTCAGGATTTTTCTTTTCTTTTCATGGTACAGTTTTCTTTTTTTAATAGAGTTGAGAAAATTGGAATACTAGAGTTCTGTTGTACATCTTCCAGGGAACTGCCGTTCACCTTTTTTATCGGTGTGCTCTTCCCACAAAGTTTGCTTTGCCCATTGGCTGCCATCAGTCCAGTCAGGCTAGAGAGGGGGTGAAAGACACAGTCGCTTTTTTTCAGCTGCAAGGTATCTCTCTCTCCACAGTGGAACTCCAGCAAGAATGAATTCAGAATTTTCCTAAAGTGTCTCTCGTTTCTCCGGAGAAAAGAATCAAATAAAAAAGAAAAAAAAGAAAAGAAAAGAGCAAACCAAAGTGACTGAGTCTCGCAGCAAGGCATTGCATCAGCCATCCTGTTCATGAGAGGGGGTGGGGTGGGGTGGGGGGGTTAGGGGAGCAGGGGTTTGGGTGGTGAAACTGTTCTGACGTCAAAAATCCTAAAGTCCATCTTCGCTGCGTCTTATCAGCAAACTCTCACTTTTCCACTTGCTCTTGATTTAGGTCCATAGGTTTCTGCAACGTCTATACATATATTTATAATTATATAGAACAGAGTTCATCTTGTTTGCTGGAGGTTTTTTCTGTTTTTCGGTGATTAGTAACTGTAAGGACGTGACACAGTTTCTCTGCTGGCCCACTAGGGGGGCACCTTGGAGCCCCAGAGACACATGACACAGATCTGCTTGGAACAAAGGACGACCAAGGGGTTTTGGCCTCGACAAGTTTTTGGCGTCTAAACGTACAAGTTAGCATCCATTAGGTTGGAGCGGTGGTATCGCACATAGTTTGCTACGTTTTAACGTTGTTATGATCATCAATCATCGTCATATTTTTTGTTTTTTAAACTCCACAGAAAGAAAAACAGTTTTTTTAATCTCTTTTTCGTAAATGAATACTACATGCTTGAAACACGGCAGAGTTTACGTTGCGTCGGCTGCTGAACACCGTAGACAAGGAGAGAAACAGAGTGCACGAGCGAACGATAGGAGGGAGAGAGAGAGAGAGAGCTCTGATGAGAGGTGTGGGGGTCAGAGATGTGGAACGCCTACAGAGGTCGCAGAGCTGGATTTGACACAGTGTTTCCTGTAAGCTGGCAGTATATTGATTTTACAGAGTGATGTCGAGTTGCAGATTCAAGCCTTGTTGGAAAATGGTATGTTGATACTGTCTAAGGTGACGGCTTACACCACGAGCTTGCCTCAGAATGAAGTATAGACCCTGACACAAATACTGATGGTGGTGCTTTCCTACAGTACTCAAAACATTAAATAACCTGTCATATACTAACCCATAAATCACTGCTTTATCAGTGTTTGGTACACAGGCATTGGCACAGTAAATGTTGAGATGTGAGGTGTAATAGCCTTTCTTTAAATCCACACCATGGTCAGCGTTTAATAAGAAGTCAAATCGATCAATGCGAGGCTGAAGGGTGTGAATGGAACCATGGTGTCTGCCTCCCTCTGATTAGACTGGAATTGGTACCATGTATGATCACCTGACAATACTGAGTTTTAGAATGAATTACCCTCTGTTCTGTTCTCCATTTTTCCAAATACTGCCTTTCCCCCCGTTCCTCTCTCTCTCTTTCTCACTCTTGTCTCTTTCCTTCTCTAAGTGTGTCTGCTGTCTGTCTCTGTGTGTCACGGCGGCGCTCCCTCAGACGTAGTACTCTTTGTCTTTGTTCTTCTTGTTCTTGGTGACTGTCTTGGCAGTGCTGGGCTGTTTCTCCTTCACCAGGGCTCCGTTGCTCTGTGTGGCCGAGTTGCTGATGTAGTTGCGGCTCTGGTCCACTTGGTAGGAGCCCTCGTCACGGTTGCGGTACTTGTACATGGCGTAGAGCAAGATGAGGATGCAGAGGGCGGCGGCCGCCACGATACCCACCACCATTCCTGTGGTGCTGCTGGACTGCTGCACCTCAACTGCGCCTGGGAGCCCTCTCTCAGGAGACGTGGGATCTGGAGTGGGAACATGGGGGAAATTTGGGGGGTAGGTTATTCCTGGGACTCTACGGTGGCCCGGGTCTGACGAGGGGTGGGCTGGCGGCAGCAGCACCTGGTCCCGGGTGTTCATTTTCCCAGCGGGAATGTTGTTGCTACTACTGCTGCCGCCAGCGCCTGGCTTGATGCGAGGGCTGAGCTGGTCGGGGTTGGCCGTGGGGGTTGAGGACAGAGGTGGGCTGTGGGAATTGGGAAAGCGGGAGAAATGGCGGTCTCGGGGGTTCTGGACACCGCCCTCGACGGCCGGTGGAGGGGGGAGGACAGTCCTGTCGGTGACCAGGGGGGAGTTTTTGTAATAGTCCTCGTCATCTGACTCGGTCATCTCCCCCGAGCCATACGCCGACACCTCGATGGTCTCCTCGCAGTCCTCCTGGTCCAGGGGGCATGGGGGTCGGCCGTTGGGCAAGGGGAGGGACTCTTTGGTGGTTTCGAGCAGGGTGAGGAAAGGGTGATAAGTGGTGGGGGGTGGGGGGATTACTGGGTAGCGGGTGGCGATGGACGGGGGGTCTAGGGAGTCCACTGTTATTATGGGCAACACTAATTCACCTCCTAGGACAAGAAAGAGACAATGGAAGAAAAGAGTGTCAGAGACCACCTGAGAAAAGACCACCTCCAGTCAACAGAAGAAAAACAGTTCAAATGAATACAGCAACACCAGAATTAGAACAGCACTAAAACTTAACATGAGGTTAGTTATATAAGTTTAGTTAGTCTGTGCTATTTAAAAAGTTCATATGCTGACTAACTCTGTACTGAAATAAAATACAAGGTGTAAGAAAATACTCTATCCTGCACCTGTTCTGACCTAACTCCCTGTGCTGCACAGACCTAAATGTTATATCACTAATACAGGATAAAAATAGACTATAAATGACACTCAACAACTTAACATCTATTGTACTACACAGCCTATCCTTCACTGCTAACTTTCTAGTCTTGCCTATGCTTACTACCCTAACGCTCAGATGTTTCTGCTGTGATTGGTTAAATAAGATAGCAAACCACGAGGTTCAGGTCACTTACATCAACAAATTGGCCGCATGATTTTTGCATGAAAAAAAAAAATTACAAAAAGAAAGCTGTGTAAGATTGTTCTCGGATAGTGATAAACAACTCCCCCCCCCTTGTTTACCTCCTCTCCTCTTTTGTTTCTTTATTGGGTGAAAAAAAATCATAATGTAAAAAATATATTGTTGAATTATTCAATATGTTTTTTTTTTCCTTCCAGTTTCTTATGAAGAATTGGCTCAGACCCATTTTCCCCCTCTGGGCTTGGTGGCTTCTATGGCTAATTTCTAATTGGCTTAATCTTTATGCAAACCCTCAGGAGCAGCCGCAGGGAACTGATGCCCCTACTTTCTTAAACCCAAAATCTCAATGCACATTACCGTTCACTGAGACGGAGTATTAAACACTACCGCTCCCTCTTGTTGTACAAGTCCCCGATGCCCACTTCCCTCCCAAACAGCACACATAAACATGGCAATCACGTTCGTCTTAAACAGCCACCAGCACACAGTGAACAGTTTTTAAAAAATCATCTTAATGAGCCACAATATGTTGTCAAGCCTTAATTTTGTAATCTGATTTTACACCATAACATGAACACCCAAATTAGATAAAGATTATGGGTGTAACATGAGGTCATTTGTATTAAAAAAAACAAAAAAGCAAAACAAAATAAACCAAAAAAAAAAAAAACATTAATTGAGGAGGAATTCTACCAGTGACTGGAAGCCGAGCTGGGGTAAATGATTAAACATGTTGCGGATATGTTAACAGAACATGGCAGTATATCAGTAACAGTCTGTTTATACACTACATTTTTACTTCATAACAATTTACTTTTCAGCCTGGCAAACGTGTAAGGGACACAAGTTAAGGAAACAAGAGAAAAACATGGCAGGGGGGGGGGGGGGAGTTAGATTATGGCACATCTTGGGGGGGAGAAAAGGGAAGGTAACAGCAAAAACATGACCAAAGAAATGCCAACATCACCAGCATAAAATCATGACTCTGGCTCTGTGTTCATTTGATAAGCTAAATCAGAGTGACTCAGTGGGAGAGGGGTTTGGGTCAGGCAGTTTCAGGGATGATGGGGGGAATATAGAGGGAGGACTTGGGACCGTAGGAATTCCCTCCTGGCCTTTATCAGCTCAGCAACTCTCAAACCCCCCCCAAAACCTTGTCAGTTATACAACCATACATTTTCACTCATAGAATGGCAGAAGGCTTTGTTACACAGGGTGATGCATTGAGCTCACAAAGCCACTGCAACATATCAGCATATAACAACACACTTGACAGAAACAGGCCTTGAAATAAAGCATAATGTGAGAGCTGTAAAGGAAAAAAAAAAACTCAAAAGATGGGTTCAAGAATTAACTAACTTCTCATTTCAGTACCAATGCTTGAAAGGCTAGTTTCCATAGCAATGCTCAAGTTTCTTTTTTCTTTCTATGTTTGAGGGCTGAGTTTCACCTTGAAGGCTGAGAGGACAGCAGAGTGTGGTGGCACATTTGAGGAACAAAGACGAGTCGCGCCAAGTAGGATTTTGCAAGTTTACAAAAACAAAAAAACAAAAAAACAAAAAACTTTGGTTTGTGAAATAACTTGTCAAAGTCACAGAAGAAAGAACAATAAAAGCATGTATTTTTGGGACCTCAGAGATAGTTCCTCAGAGATACAGCATGAACGTGTGACTGAGGGTGGGATTTGTTGTTATCTCTACTTTGCCATCTGTCTGTGTGGCAGAGATGCTGCGAGAGCAATTTCAAGCTTTATACCTACTGCTCAGAGATCAGCCCACCCATTACTGAGGGGGGTCTTGTTAACACATCACACACACAGGGAACAGTGTTTCTCTGCTTAAAATCCACCTTATATATAAAAACCCATGTAGTGGTGATCTTCAGGTGGAAAATATTGACATTAATGAAGAACATCTTTAAACATAAGGGACTGTTCCATCAAACTCACACCGCTCTGCTGCACTCTACTGATTATGGAGCCAGAGCCTGAAGGCCTCATGGCGTTGCACCATCTGACCGGCAGGCAGCGGCTACTGGAAAAATAATGAATCTCAGCCCTCATCCACAGAGCGAGCCGCATCTCAGAACTCTGGGCAGTTATCAGGTCAGCCATCTTTTCATTTCTTGTTGTGCGACCCAAGCCAACAGCACCCATAGTTTAAAGCAATCAACAGCTTCGGTTGGCTCTCCCCTTCCCCACGACTGCACCCTCTCCTCGCTGTATGCAGCTGTGATTGTTCAGTCAGCACCCCACAGGCAGGCTGAGAAAATGTAATTTGAGTTGGGAGGGGTGGGGGGACAAATATGTCACAAACAACACATATGTTCATATTTTCTTTTCATCAGCTGAAAAGCTGTCAAGAACCACAGACGGATTTGATTTGATGGATTTCTAACACGCAGGGGGTTGTCACTGTCAACCCCAATGAAAATGAGATATTTAGGTATATTTAACACTGGCTATGTTCCCTCACTCACTGAGGACTAAAACCAGGCCTGACTGAGACCAGCTCTGATGCAAACAGTACAAAAAATGCATACAGCACGACTCCAGTGTGTGGGTGTCTCCTTTCTTTAACATCGTAACGGTGTCATTTAAGTGTTAAAGCGAGAGAGACTAAAGATATTGAGTCTGATTGATGGAGTTTGACTCCAATGATTTGAACAGCTGAGGCAGTGGAACCACGTTTGGCCCACATGATGAAATTTCTTCTTTATCTTTGCCCACACGCCACTCCACAGCGCTGCCGGTATGAGTCACCCCCCCCCCCCCCCCCCCCCCCCCATTTACTCAAAATGAGAACAAGGCAGATGGATACTGATGCATCTATGTCGATCTCTTGACAAACATCATTACTCTGCAGATCACGTTGCCCCGCTCACATCCATTTGAAATATTTAGAGCAAAAAGGTTGTTTGGAGTTTGAGCATTCTACAATTCAGCTTTGATTAGGCTGCAGATGGAGAATCCAACAGCATGTCCGAGCATAATATATTTTCCCCTCGCTTGCTTTTTAAATCAAGCCACAATAGGTACAATCAGGTACAATCTCTGCAAAAAAGGGGGAAAATGCTGCTTCTTCATACATGTCAGTCCCTGAACTGATGCATTTGCTGCTACTGCTGCTGCTCTCGGGTGATTTATTGTGGCACAGTGATGCCCTGCTCATATTGTGTCTCATATTGGCCACAGAGTCACCACCCTCCTGTTCATCAGCACCTGTATCGACTGCATGCTGCTGGCTGGATTTGTAGTTCTGACTAGCCTGGTGTTCCCTCAGTTTATACGGTATATGGTATAAATCTCCAACATGCACAGAGAATCTCAACTAGATGCAGAGATGTCAAACTACCACTACACCACTACTTCCTTGCTTTGCAATGGGCCTGTTTCTGGTGTCCATGGCTTGTTTTTTTCTTTCTTCTGTCCATGATAGGCCTTTTTTGAGTGCGTTTGTTACATTAAAGAATCTTTTTAATCTACTTTTGACCATAATACTGCAAAGTTAACAGGCTTCTGGAAAATACAAGTGATAGAAAATGGGATAAGTAGGTTATGTGGTGCAGACAGACTGTGCTTCTCCACCGTACTCCTGGGAGAAACTTGGATATTTGTTTACAAATGGATCCCCTGCTGAGAAAGCAGAAATGAATAACCATTCTCATTCTCCATCCACTGCTTTGGGTGATTTTAATTATAATTTCAATAAGATTTTGGGTAGTTTGCTGCAGAAATTTGTTTTGCTCCACTGACCAGTTATGAAATCAAATGGTTACAAGGCACCTGAAAATCATCAAATTCAGATTTTCAGGTTTTGTTATATGCATTTAACAGCAGACTGAGCTGACTGAGCATCAGCCTCTGCAATAACTGATCCTCTGACTTATCTCTATGAAAACTATCATCCCTGTCTTTGTTACCAAAACATATCTGTGTGTATATACACTACTGTAACTGTACCACTATTCAGCAGCAGCTATAAATAAATGGTGAGTATATACTGAGTGGTGAGGTAGTTAAATGTTGATGAGCTACTTGAAGTTTTACTTTTGCCAAATTATGTAATTGGTTATTAATAATAAAGTGAATAATGTGTATTGGTTAATAATTTGTTAATGGAAGGTAAATCAATACATTATACTTTGTTCCATTTAAGATCATTTTCAGAATCTGTATTTTTCCTTTCCATTGTCTTTCTCTGTTTTTTATGTTGCACTGTGTTTCTCTTCTAACTCGTCCTGCCTCCTGTAAAGTACTATCAATTGTTAAATGGTGCCATATAAATAAACTAGCCTGGCCTTGTAATGTACCTCAATTCAATCAATAGTCTTTGTACTATTTGTGAACATTACACATTTTTATCTATTTTTTATTTTATTTTTTTTTTTAATTGTCAAGCATTTTGTTCTTTGTTTTTATTTTTCAGTCCAGCTAGGATTCCACCAGTCTCCTTCGTATTTGTGCAGTCATGACAGCTTGTCTAATCTCCCACATTACCTCCAATTCTTGCAAATTTGACCAAACACTGCACTTCAGTCTTTTCAGGCAAAGCAGAGGCGTCGAGGACACAGGATGGTGTAGCTGTTTGGAGAACATTGAGAGGACGCAGGTTCACGCCTCTGCATTGCCCGGCGTCTAACCTGGGGAACCCGTACATTTAAACTGGGGCTGTTTACTTGTGGAGGAAGACAAGAGGAAGAAGATCAATAAAGTGTCTCTCTGACAAATAACTGACATCTAAACCCATCGACCAGGCTCTGAGTCACACTTGAGTGAGGGAGCTCAGTGCTCTGGGTCATCCCTCATCTATCGCCCAATCTCTTAGTTTCAATCCCTGACCTATAAAGTACATTCACAGATTGTCTCTATAGCGTGTTGTCTGATGAATTATTGAGGAGCTCCTCAAACCTCTGATCTTGTCAGAGTAAAACCGATATAGTGCCTACAACATCCTGGGACTGATAAGTAGCTCGGAGGTATGCGAGCGAGAAGGAAAGTGAGGTCATGCCGAGGTACAGAAAAGATAGAAAGTGAAATATGGAAATCAAATGAAAAAGATTTAATGAGCAGAAGAAACGTTTGTACAATATCTTCTGTAAATGTGTTCCAGTTAATGTCTATTTATGCTTTTTTATGTATGTGAGTTCATGGAAATGAACAAATACAGTATCTTTCTGTGTGTGTCTTTCTGTGTGCGTGTTCACTTTGTCACTCCATCCCCACTACATGTTCCACTTTTGTAATCCTGGTCCCCACTTCCTGGGTCTTGTCACTCTTCTGAAAGAGGCTCATTAACAGCACTGGAGGATCCAAACCAAAGCTCTAAGTGGATGATGTAATTAAGGCTCCCTAACAAAGTCAAAGTTTAATTAGCCTGGTGGGAAAGGCAGGAATCATTCACGCAGATTTCATTCTGTTCACTCTCTCAATTTTGCATCCTCTCATTGGCTTTCTCTTCTTTCTCTCTCTCTCTCTCTCTCTCCATCTCTGTCTATCTCCTTTCCCCATTTCTCTGTTCTGCTCTGAGTGCAAAGGAACGTGACACAAATCTCTATCAGGGTCAGTCTCTCACAGTTGCCGTACCTCCAGGTCTTTCCTGCTCATCTCCCTCTCAGGTCTTTTTCTCCACATACTCTCTGCTTTGTCTATTTTGTGTCAACTCTGAGCTTATCAGCAAGCAGCAAGCCTTTCACATCCAGGTTCATCATTTATAACTCGACAGCTTAAGAAGCTCCTGGACCAAATGCCAGAGGTGGGAGTAAAGCCCCTTTTCCACCTGTCAAAAAACCTGCTAAGACCCACTAACATTAGACTTTTGATGGCAATGAAAAAGGGTACAATAAGCATTCACACGGGTTATTAGCGGGTTTACCCGTGTTTAAAAAATCATTTTGGTGGAAAAAGGGTATCACACACATGCAAGTCACAAGCAAGTCTCAAGTCTTCACCTTCAGGTCTCAAGCAAGTCGGGTGGAGTCAGGTCAGGTCACTGCTCAGGAAAAGCAAGTCACAAGTCGTGTTATATGAAATTCTGATGATCAACCATTACGACAGTGGTCATGAAAAGTTTCGTTTTACTTTCAACATGAATGAAAACTGTTGCAGCTGTTTATTCCAAATCTGTGACTGCAAGCCTCCTCTGCCAAGAAGTTTGTCTATGGGTTTTCACCCATGTCTGTTCAATTTTCAGAAGTATGCAAAAAGTACTGAACCAACGTACACCAGACTGGGTGGAAGGATGGGGCATGGGCCAGGGAAGAAATTTTAGTGCAGATCTGGTTAAAGGAGGATTTTTTAAAATACTTTCTTTAATATGTAGGATTGTTTGGCCTTTTTTTTGGTATGTACTCTACTGAGTATCATTCCAGTTATTACTGTTACTATATATTTCTATGTGGAACCCGCATTGTGCTATGTTCTCCATCCTCCTGCTATCCAAATTTTAGTATTTTTGGACTGAGCCTTGTACATTGGCCCTTGGTGGTTTGTTGTATGTTTCAAAATTTCCACAAATTTAGAAAAATGCCAATGTCTAATTAAAAAAAGTCAAGTCCATTGGAGTCATCTGCCTGTTGTCAAGTGAGTCCTTTATCAGAATTAAGAAAGTCCTCAAATTAATTCTGACTTGAGTCAAGTCATATGAGTTAAGTCCCGCCCCCCCCCCCCCCCGGCCAAATACAGTTGCAAGAAGTTGCACGCCTGAAATTGTATGTTGTAGCACCACAGCTGCAGGTTAACACATCTATAAAACGGATGGAGCTCCTCTGGTTGTATGTAGGAAGGCGGTGTATCGGTCTCAGAAGTCATATCGTGCTCAGACTAATAGAGAACCCACAACTGCTCTTAACATTCTCTCTCCTGCCTAAAGGCACTTCAATAAGCTGCACTGTCACATGTAATTGAAAACACTGGGAATTGGTCCTATTATACAACGACCGCAGGCCTGTGTTTGTGAAGCAGTGATGGAGAAGGGACGTGTTTTGCGCACAATGTTGATTCTTCTCTTCCTGTCCACAGTTTTCACCCAAGCTTATCCAAGCCTGCTGGCATGCCTGACTGGAAGTCCTGTGGCATCTGGAAGGTGTGATATGGAGCATGTGTGTGCGTGAGAGTGTGTTTGTGTGTTTCTCAGGAGAGAAAACTTTACACCCACGGAGCGAGAGAGACAAGTGTCTGTCTGGAAAGGTAAGCGTGTCTGCCACTGTATGTGTGCGATTGTGTGGGCATGAGAGAGAGAGAAAGAGAGAGAGAGAGAGAGCTGTGTTTCCCCTTGGGAGATTAAGACTGGGCATAGCATTCTCCAAAAAACTCTCATTTCTCTTTTTGATAAGAGGGGAATTGAGTCTCTATTTCGGTCCCAACCACCTACAGAGACTGCTGGAGAGGGCTACACTTGAGTTTCTCAACACAGGTTCAGATCAGTTTCTCATCACACAAACATCCCTACTACAATAATCTACCGCCATTTACAGAAACATATTCTATTCGAACCAGTAATCCCCATTCCAGAAAAAAACTTTTTAAAATCCACTCTAGTGCCTTTCACAAACAAAGACTGTTGGCTATTTTTCTTGATCACATCTTTTCTTTAGTCAGTCTGCTCTTTCTTTACATTACATTACATTATCCATACTAACAACAGTCTTTTTTTTTTTGCATTTTTTTCCTATTTCATGAAACCCTTTGAAATGAGCTTATAATAAACTGTATATTCTCATACTGACTTTATTTATTTTACAGCAGGTGCTACCAAGGTTTGGTCTGGGGAACTACAATGATATATATATATATATATATATACACAATAAATACACAATATATGTTTGCATGTAATGCTAACTTGTGTTTCACTATAATTAATTAAAAATTAAAAATAAGATGAGTGATTAAAAATAAAGCATTTTTCATTGCTGTGTTTGATTTAGTAAAATCTACACAGAAGTCTATAACACAAATGAGTAATTTATAAAATTAATTTAAATGATTGCTTATGCCTCAGGTGTCATAGAAGAATAGCTTGTCCTATTTTAATCCCTAGAAGTCCTTCCTTGCAAACTGCTGCCAGATTTGCTGTTGCCAGATATTTTGGCCTGACTTTCAGATGTTTGGGGTCGACATCTGTCCATCCATGGTTTTAGAAGGATTTATAACACTTGTTGGAAAGTTTTTTTGATTGTATCTGGAACGAGCGGTCAATCTGTCTCCCCTTTGCTCCACTGCATGTGTGTGGCGACACGCACATGGTGGACATAAACGAACCCCTGACATAAATGACAGCAAAGCGCAGTAGAGACGCTCAACCTGGGCTAAAATGAAACAAGTGCACACAAATAACATCAATATTTTGTTTTTTTTTAACTTAATTTTTTTTTTCCTTTGGGGAGCAGGAGGTGCAGTTGGTGGAGGGGTTTGCTGGCCCCTTTCCAGAGCAATGGCATGTATGCTGACAGTATTTTCATAATAGGTTTAATTGAGGCAGTTGTTGTTGTCATGACACCCACACAGAGTTAAATCTGTGAAGCCATTTAACAAGAGAAATCTTGTCAGACAGGATCTTTCAAGATGAGATGTCATTAAATGTGGATCTGCATCTCTCTGTGCCTGTAGCAGTAATTTGAATCACACTGCTTCACTGTATGTGGTTCTTGGCAGTTTTCATCTATGGCCAGCTTAGTAAAACTAGAACCCACAGAGGCAGGGGGTTAAAACACATGGCCTTTAACTTCTGTCTTGTCATGGTGTCAGAACATTGTTTGACCCACTGTTCAGACTAACAGTGCCTCAGCCATCGGGCCTGCCAGACTGCAGCTGTGCGCTGTGCAGAACAAGCTGCGTTTCCACGTTGAAGCTGTCCTGCCTTGTTAAAGTCAGGGCAGGAGATCGGCGCAACAGCTGGGTAAACGCCAGATACGACCACTTGGCTGAGCAAACAATGGACCACAGTTCTGATGTCTGCCTGCTGCTTTGAAAACCAATGAGAAAGGAGGTTGGTGGGTACACATCTGGCCAATCAGAGCTGCATACAGAGGGCTGCGCAGTCACCAAGTGTCACATAAAAGTGGAGTAAGGGACACAGCATTAGTCTTTCTCAGTTTCTAGACTGCACTTTGTTCTTGGATACCAAGTACAAACGACGACAGAACTCCCTGAGTTGACTCACCATTTCCGGGCTCACACTCCTCCAAATCTTCGTCATCGCTAGGACACTCAGCTGATGCAACCAAAAGGTCATCTGCATTCTGGAAGAACAGAGAGAGGAGGGTAGGGGAGACAGAGTCAGGACAAATCTTATTTGTGTGGAGGATACAAAGAACATTCAAGAGGATTAGGAGCCTGTGGCAGCTACAGTGAGGGTCTCTGGCTCCACTGATACCTACGTTCACACAGGCGGATGCAACCCAGAGAGACAAAGTTTAGAAAGGCTGCGGGAGATATGTCTTTCTCTGGTTACAAATTGAAGATTTTTTGTGGAGCAGTACATTAGTACTAGCAAACGGGAGGAAAATATGGAGGTGGGTGTGCTTTAAAAGTAGCACCCCATGTGTACTTATGTGAGCTGAGATGTGGAGCCAAGGCAAAGTATGCCACCAGTCAAAGAGAAAAAAAATCCACCACTGAGTGGGAACAAAAGTCAGACAATGGAAGCTCTATTGCACAGCATCATTTCATTTTTATATAGGTGTATATAGAAGGAAGGGGGCTCAGGCTTTATAAAAAATGAGATGTTGAATTGTGTAAATTTAAATAACAGCTGGGGGCTCTCTCTTTCCTGACCTAGAGGTTTTAAACGATTCAGTTTGACATTTGAACTGTATGATAAAGAAGACAGTGGACATGAAGTCTGTTAGTGCAGGGTTTGAAAGTACAGCAGGTGGTATAGCGGTGGGGGTCTCGAGATGAAAGCAAATTAAATCTGACAAGGTATTTCCAGTTTAGCAGCCAAGGTTTGTCCTCACTACTGCATGACATCAGCATGTCTAGACCCCCCCCCCCTCAGCCACTGGTTGTTATTCAAGATGGGGTCATCTGGTAGAAAACAGGGGGCTTTTGATAGCATAATTGATTCAAGTGCCACACTGCTACGCAGAGTTTTCTCCCTGTTATCAATCCACGGCCTGGGTGTAATTTATTAACTACATTGTGTGAGTTTGAGTGTGTGCTCACCATCACCTGGCTCCGTCAAATGGGCCTAATGATCCTGCCTCAGTTTCCCGGCAACATCTCTATCAAACATGTACTTACATTTCTAGTCCATCTGTGCAATCAGCTGCTGCACCTTTCCTAACTCGGTAGAAAACAGCGCAGAATGAATCCTTTACAATATGCTCTTCTTTGATCCAAGCACCTTGCACATCAATTAATGTCGACAGCAGAGTGTGTTTGTGGTCACAAATTAGACTCGAACTACTGCCTCGCGATTGTATGCCTCCATCAACCAGTCAATCTGAAGGAAATATGGTCACAACCCCCCCACCCCCCCTTCTGTTCCTGAGTCAAAGTCCCTTTATTTCATTTTATCCGAAAAGACATTTGTGTTAAATTCTGTCATAATTATTGTATGTATTCTTGGGTCAAAAATATGTTTTGTGAGGTCACCGTGACCTTGACTTTTGACCAAATAAGTCGCAGGCACGAAACTGAAAAATCAGTTAGCATTTTAGCACTTCTGGTTACCTGGTGCTGAAGTCTGTGGGTTTTTTGAATGGGTTTTTGGTTAGGTCTGTGGTTAACACAAGCTCTAGAGATTTTCAAGTTCTATTCTGTGACATAAAATCCGTCAGTAAATATCACAGTTATGATTTGTTTAAGCTTTTCCGCATCCTAAAAAAACAAGTAGCTAAATCATACTATAGAGGTTGTCAGGGATGTTAAAAGTCATCATGTCGAACACGAAAACTGATCTACTCACCAGTCCATCTTTACAGCCTTGTGTATACACTTGCGCTTTTGCAAATTATTACTAACTTTCTAAGAGTGAAGGCTTTTGTAGAAGAGGTAAGAGCTAAATCAAACTTCCAGTTGAAAGTTTAGTGGCGGTGATGTTGATGTTGATGTTGTCATGAGACCATGGTGTGGTTGGTTTACAGCCTAACATTAGGTTGTTACTTGTGGTGACTGTAGTTAGGCTTCAAAAGTGGTGTTCATTGGTGAAGATTATCCTGCTGAACAAAACATGTTAAGTATCACAAACCTTTGTTTGTCAAAGAGTTTATTTTCTGCAGTGATCAAAAGACAGTGGAAAAATCCCGTTGGCTTTTTGTCGAGGGAACCAGGGTAATGCTAACATCCAGGTTGGCCTACAAAAAGACATCATCCCTCTATTCTCGTCAAGTGGACGTTTGTGGTGGACGTAATGAAAATAGGTATTAATGATAAATCGTGTTCACAGGAATGGGACAGTGACCTTGATCTTTCAACGATGACCACCAAAATCTAATCAGTTCATCCTTGAGTCCAGGTGAAGATTTGCACCACTTTTGAAGAAATTACCAGCTATTGCTGACATGGAGGCATAAAAATGTCTAAAGAATCCAATGACTTTCTGACTTAATGTTTAATTTTCCTGGTGTTATCACAGTTGTAATTTAGTGCAACGTCCAGAAAAGCCCATCCCACATCATCAGCATTGAGTGTCAATGAGGACCACTCAGTGTACTGAGAAGTGCTGGAAGACAACTGAACCCCCAACTCCAGTTTGACCTGGTCAGACTTTTTTTTTTTTATGTATTTTTTATCAAACTCCAAGTTGAATCTATGAGGAGACAACTTTGAACCGTCCTGCATCCATCCAGACAAATCAGATAGAGATCACAAACACCAGAGAGTGCTCTGGACTTAAGACAGGCAGGGGCACGGGCATAGCTTGTGATCTTAGTTTTATAACACCCTGACACCAAATTTGGGTCGGGGTGAGACAAGTGATGACTCCAACTGTTCCATGGAAACCCACAGTATCAAGGGGTGAAGGAAAGAAATAAAAAAAAAATCGGACCCCCACACGCACATCAAAAGGTAGATCTTTTATTCTAAGCATCAAAGCGCATTATTCCACTATGATCAAAGCTGCAGCGTGGCGGGTAGCTCAGAGCTTTTGGAGAAATTGAAATTTGGGTTTACGCTCGCTCGCTTTCCGCCACCTTGGCCTGTCTCCTGTCTCTGCTGTGTCTTTTGGCGGGCGCTGGGGCTATTCATTAGACCACCATAGTTCCTGTTAACTTTGCCAACTGCAATATTTATGATACTGTTGTTATGTTTGCTGTAGCACAAAATTACACTACAGTCTCAGTAGGATGGATTATTAACTACCCAAAGGACTGCATGTATGTGTATATATATATATATATATATATAGATGTGTGTGTGTATGTGTGTGTGTGTGTGTGTGTGTGTGTGTGTGTGTGTGTGTGTGTTTGCGTGTGTGTAAAAGAGAAAAAAATCAGGAGGACAGCAATTCTTCATGCGACTGTGACTAATAAAACCGATGCGGGGTCTAGAGGTTAATTTGAAAAAGTACTTTGCTGCAGTTCAATGATCACGACTATGAAACTGTAATCCATAGTGTTAAGATATTGGTGTGAGCTGGAACTTCAAATTAATATTCCTATCTGTTCAAAGACAATCCTTAGCCGTCCCCCAAGTTATCCCACACAATGCTCCAGTGCTTTACACTATTCACATTTTGGCTATAGTGTATAACTCAGACAATGACCATCAATACAATAAACACAACATAACCATTAATGCCCACTAAATTAAAAAAAAATTAAAATAAAAAAAAATAAATAAAAAGATTGACTGACTTCCATCAAACACGGTTGTGAGCCATATAATCAGTGCCTGTCTAAGCAGCCAGTGTTTGTCTTCGGAGCCAGCGAAATTCCTCTGGCTAGATCTCTGGATCACTTTCCACCTCTAAGTTTTTACAGAGATTTAAATAGTTCTCCTGTTTGGTCACTGCTTCACAGTTCCTTTGATTGTAAAAAAAAAAAAAAAGCTGAGCCAATCAGAGCTTTGCAGGCGGGCTTAAGAATGGGAACATCATCTTTCTGTGCACGAGCCAGACAATAAGTGACAAAAAAATTGCCATAAAAATGGTAACAAGCCCGGGTGAGATTGACGCAGCACAAAAACAACTCTTGAATCAGCGTATTTCCTGGAACAACATGAAAAACATCCAATGCTTCTAAGCAACACAGCTGCAGGTCTGTGACAACTGAAAATCATGTTGACAGGATGAGAACTACAGTCTCTACTGATTGGTTAGTGCAAAATAACGCCCCGACAAGCAGATTATAGAAGATGACTAAATAACATGAACATCATGTCAGACTCAGTGGAGCTGTGAAATGGGAGGGACCACTGGTTCTGGGGGTGTTTGTCCCCATTCTGTCTATTTTGAATGTTTCTTTAAAGGGGCTGTTTGTAAGTTTTCTCTCCCACTGAACATGGTTTCTTGTCACTTGACAGGAGCTTCAGCCATTGTTGTCTTTATAATACAAGAGGTTATAATACACCCTCTGAGCAGCGCTACATCCTCAGGGCAGATTGCAGGCTGCAGTTAGCCATGGCCCACCTTGTCAGTTAGAAACTGACAAGGTGGGCCGTGGCTAGCTGGTTGGTGTGTTAATCACGTTAGAAGAAAAGAAGCGATAGAGACAAGAGTTAACGTTGGCATTCATTTCAACTGCTTGAGACAGCTCTTGATGAATGCAGGGATGAAATCTGATGCTGAACTACCAACGCTTCGTCCAGACTGCAAAGTAAACCGCTGTTAATGCTTACGTTGGCAATAGCTAAACTTACAAATAGCTCCTTTAAACGATATACACAGCGCTACTTAAGACAGAAGCATGGAGCTCTCCCAGATAGTGAAAAGATCATATAGGTTCACGTTACAGCCACCAGTTTGAATTATTTCAACTTTGTTTCTCAGAAATCACATTTGTCTGTCATTTTGGCTAAATACTACAACTACTACTGCAAACAAGAAGCCAGTCATAGGTGAAAAATTTAAAACGCTCCGTCGTTACATTTGGGAACAAAACATGGCCCCATAGATGCTGAATTTATTTCAAATAATCCCAAATTGTGGAAATAAATGAATTTAGCCTGCAAATTGTAAAATCAGTTTTCTCAGTGCTGTAATTGTTAGCTTCCACCTGCCGTTAGCAGTGCAGTGCAGGTATTATATTTTCTTTGGGAAACATGAATGGGACTTTTAATTTCCGGAACAAGGATGCTCTTCTCCTACTTCTCAGCTTCATAATGAGGGGAAAATTAATGTCAATTTATTTATCATTATTATTATTTTTTATTGTTATTATTAATACAGAGTAAGTCACGGGCAGATCGGCACAGTAAGGGATCGGTTATGCCTGTGATTATCTCACTTTTCTACAAACAAAAGTATATAGGAAATGCCATCAAAATAATTTGAAAGATCTGTAATCACATTTTGAGCATTTGATCTGTAAAAATGTAACCCCTTGTGAAACCTACACTATAAAACAGAGGAGAACTAATGAACTAATAATTAATTTAGGTGCTTAGTACTGTTAATAGTAACGTTAACAGAATATGTATGATTTATTTACAATGTTGTGTTTATATGCTGCCCAAATCTGAGGTATCTACAGTCATCATCTGTGATTTTGATTGAGTTGGATGAGTTCTGGGTCTCAGTGTGTGACTTGCTTTTTCTTGTGTGCTCAGCTACGATACACGCCGCTACCCAATTTTCTTCTATCTAATCCAAACTACTTTTGCTGCCATAAATATAAAAACAAACAACACTACTTCCTGTGCACCACAGGCTTTTTCCCAGGACAGACATACCAGTCTCCAAGTATTTAGATGAGCAAATCTAAAAGAGTTCATACACTGTCTGGTGCCTCTCAGCTGTTCCAAATCAATATAACCCTCCAGCTTTCAGGACTTTTGCCTAATTTTACCGGACTACAACAGTGTGTACTCTAACCAATTTAAAATAACAAACTCTTTGCCCTCCCTTCACTGTTTTATTCATGCAGTTGAGCTTTCCAGACCCTTATAGCACCTCTTTGCAAGTGAGAGCAAATTCTAAAATAAAAATTATATTCAGCCACACTGGGACCATCAGAACCATGTAACCAACTACACACCCCAATAATGATTTTATGTGTTTGTGTGCATAGCAAAATCATCTCTCTTACTTCATTCAAGTATGTGGATGAGTGAATCATTGGTAATGTCTACTCATTCTCAAGCACATATCCTTAATACTGTTTTGGGCTATTGTGATGAGAGGTACATAATAATAAAGAAGAAGCTGTTAAAATGTAGGTACACTAGCTGAAAAATAGATTCTCAGCAATAAAAAGCACTCCAAAGATGGGACTCTGCTTTTTTATGACTGGACATAAACGTCCGTCAGCACCACATTGAGGCTTGTAACAACAGGGAGGCAGACAACACTCAGAGTCCTTTGCTATCCTAAAATAGTTCCAGATAATTGATCAAATAGGGCTGCCAATTTCACATCACAGACTGCTGCTGTAAAAGCTCATTATATGCTGAACACGGAAGAATGTTTCCTCCAAGAAGTCTGGAGGCCAGAGATATGATATTGAATTGAGTGGATGGCTACATGTGACATGTTAAGAGTCTGGTTCCATTGATCTCATGTTTAGAGAGAGGAAGCAGAAACACTAAACCACAGACCAAAGTACGTCTTTTCCAACAGGGCAGGCTGTAAAGGTGCTTTCACTGACCTTTGAGTCCAAAAATTCTTGCTTGTAATTACATGGCGGCGTCAAACATGACTGAAAGCATTTCTGAACACATATTTTTTTGTCAGCTGGCATCAGAGCACTGCTTTGATGAGGCTATAGAGGCTTCGTGAAGCAACTTTTTTGTAAATGTACAAGAGGAAAGAAAAAAAATAACAAACAGGAGTTGATGCAAAACTAGCGTTCCGATTTTCTTAGAACTTAGAGTGTGATACAAAGTGGCGTGAATTGCCCACTTGTGCCATCAACAACTTCACCTTCGCTTCACACTAATTGGCGCTGCTGTGTTTATTCAAAACGAGACAGAAAGGACTTTGAAAGGACGGAATCTGTTACAGTTTGAGATTATGATGAAGGGACAAAGAGTGAGCTAAATATATTCAGAATCTGCTGATCATGGTTGTCAGGGACAGACGAGCGAGAGCGGCTTGCTGACTGATCTCAAATAAGCTTCCGTGGACATGAATAGCGCTAATGAACAGTACTGAATAAGAGAAACACGCTGGTAATTGGTACCTTGCCTTTGTGTTTCCTGCGACATCATCAAAGTTCATTGGATAGCTGGAGTTTCAAGTACGAAATGAACAGCTTTTAAAGATGAGAGCTTTCAAGCAGTTATAGTACAAAGTGATTGCAATAATGTAGAAATAGCTGACATAATGTGCATCCAGCATAGATATGGAGGAGGAGCTTGCATCTCTTCCACTGATGATCCTGATCAGACTAGACCACAATTAAACTGGAATTACCCCCTTGCGGTTGTACGACTCCGTAAACCTGCCAATGTGCAGGAAATATGGTCACAAGCTTGAGTTAAAATGGACATTTGCACCAAATTTGTAGGATGCCCTTGAGGAGTTCACATGAAATTATGTTCACAAGACCAAAACCCTGTTTTCTGAAGTCACCATGACCTGGACCTTTTACTACCAATATCAAATTAGTTCATACTTGGAGTCCTAGTGAATGTTTGTCCCAAATTTGAAGAAATCCCCTCAAAGTGTTACTGAGATGACATGACAACAGGATGCTTGGGAGGTCTTTTTGAAGCACACACAGCTTGTAGCAGCTGATGCTGACTGTAGACTGGAGCAGTATATTCCTCCCTGGAACACATGCAGCCTGTTGTTCTGTCTTTATTATGAGAGTAGTGGGCCTGGATGACCCACCTCTTCCATCCCTACCATTGGCTAATTGTTGCTTACCATGATGGCAATGGCTACGCGTATATGCATATATGGATAATCATCACTCTCATAAATCTCTTATGTTTCCAGCCTTCGTTGATCTGTCTGGATGTGCTGTAATTTCCAGCATCTGGGGTGTAGTCAGCCACATCTTTTTAGAAGAAATCAAAATTGCTGTGTTGATTGGTTTAATAGGATGAGCCACACAATGGTGCTTTGTGACTCGCTCTCAGGCTGAGGGCCGTTTGAACATCTGAATGTGGCTGAGGGCTGACAGGAGGAGGCTCGCACACAACACTGCGCCGAGGATTAGACTGTTCGACCTTGCAGCTGGCGTATGATTTCTTTTGAAACGCACGCCTGCTTGTCCAAGAGGGTCATCTGGTTACTTGGCCATGCTGTTTAATCTTTCAAATATTGTTCTCCGAACTTTGATACTGAATAAACTTTAGACAGGCAATTAAAAGTGGCCTGGCAATGAAATTCATCACAGTGCACTGTGCAAAAGTATCTCAGTGACTCAAACAGCAGCTCCGGTTCGTTTTACAGCTCCTCAGTCATGTGAACAAACGTGAATCACAAACTCACCTGTGTCACACTGTCCCTCATGGTGGGCGAGCGCTGTTTGCGGGTGGTGGTTGTGGCCATGGTGGTGGTTGTCTCCATGATTGTGGTGGACATGTCAGCCAGTGGGGTGGTGGAGGTGGTGTCAGTAGTGAGCACTGAGGGAACGTCACCCACCAGCCGCAGGTTACCCTGGGTCTGGACATTGGGGTCACCCTCAGCTGCCAGTTTGAGCACCTGCAGGCCATTGTAGTACAGACCTGAGATCTGGCCCTGGAAGTGGCGCCCCGTCTCTCCACCGCCACCAATTTTGATGAATGCCTGGCTGTTGAAGATGGTCAGCTGGCGACCTGTTACGTGAAAGTCGAGGAGAAAGGATGGAGAAGTGAAGGAGAGAGAGAGAGAGAGAGAGAGGAAGTGGAGGTAAGAGAGACAGGAAAGAGGGGAAGAAACAGGGAAAAGAGGCAAAGAATATAAATCAGTCATGGTCTCTGGTGAGCTCGCACATAAAACACAAAGTGATACACAGGCACAGTGCGAAACGGGGGGAGATAGAGACACTGTTTCGATCACATGGGATTTCCTGAGTAACACTTTAGGGAGATTGGATCCTGGCTTGCTGCAGCTGCAGCCATTACAGAGCTGGGCACGTGCCACTCTCACAGAAAGGCAGTCTGAATCTGACAGTCAAATAGATTGCGGGGGCAGTTGTGGTTTGACCCTGGGACTGAAAGTTCACAGCGAAACGCATCTCATTTGCTCTGAGATGGAATGCATTAGAACAATGCCGGGTCCGTGTCATTGACCTCCAGTGCACCTGTGCTGCACAATGATAAAGTACCTCTGCCAGTGGAGAGAAATTTCGCCCCGGTTTTGCTGCTATCCAAAAGAGGAAAATAAGATCCTCATTGGGAGAAAATGTTTAATTCAGCAGGGGTTGTCCCTCACCGCAGTCATTACCATTCATCTGGATAGATGGATGGATGAAGGGAGGAAAGGGTCGACCATTTATCCAGGGTCCAATACTAATGTGTTACCAGGACTTGTGGTGAAAGGGTAGAGTGGGGGGGCGGTCTGACAGGTGTAGTTTTTCTCCATGGATTTTCTTCAGCTGAGGTCACCTGAGGTTTTATTTATACGTTTTCTCTTTTCTACCCTATATTTGCATCCTGGCTCTCCTCAGGGACATCCTCACTATGCCACTTGCACTGATGCACACTTTTGACCCCTATTATGAGTCATGTGGATATGTGAGTAAAGGGAGGGGTGTGTTATTGCGGCATACTGTTGGAAGGATGTGGGTTAAAAACAGACCTGATGAGGTATTTACTTAGAGGACAAGGATGAGAGAAGGCAAAGAGCTTTTTTTTTATGGATTAATCAATCGCTGTAAGGAAAGGGGGAGTTTGTTTGTTTGTGAAAGGAATACCACACTAATGTGTGCATTTGAGAGTGAAACATAGACTCTCCAGTGATGGCAGGCTACGGACTTCTGAAATGAGAGACCCCTCAGGTCTGGTGTGAGTGTGTATCTGTGTGCGTGTGTAAGTGTGTGAATGCATACATTTACATTTATTACTTTTTACAGGGCATGAGAGACTACTCCTCAGTGCTTCTGCGTGGAAATGTGCAACTCATGCACATGTAATTTTGCTGCAACTGACTTCTGTGAGTTGAACTGTCTGTAATGACGATAAATGAATGTTGTGAATGTCTTTTGAATGCTGCTGTTGTTTTCTCTGTGGCACTGAAAGCCAGCGAGGACTCCTCGTCGGCACGGAGGCGCTGGGGACCGGCCTGAGCCCCATTTGTTTTCAATAATGACAGATGAGAGGGTGCTTCATCACCTTAATTATGATTTACTCTCTGTCTATATGGATGCACCCGTTCTGATGTATGGGTAACACCAGTGTGCGTGGGTCTATCAGACAAATGTCTATTAATGCACAAGTGTGTGTGTGTTGGTGTGTGGGTGTGTGGGTGTGAAACCACATGTTTTACTGTAGGTTTCCTGTAAGTATTCTGCATAAGTGTGGAGAGAGATGAATCTATTCCACCGAGATGGGTCATTACACATGTTATCCCATTATCAGATCGTTAGGCTCGTCAGGGGCCCAGGAGGGACCCAGCTCCCATCCCCTGACTTTATGATGATGAGACTTAATGTGTGGCATATGTACTGTTGACATAATAGCTGAGTCTCACTCTATTATCTCAACACTTAGCATGTTTTCTGTGGGACCGAATAGAGGGTATAAGGAAAGGCAGTTTGTCAAACGGTGGACATCAGCGAGGAAAATACAGGAGAATAACTGCAGAGAGAAACGTCACACGGAAAAAACACAGAACAATATCAAAAACAGTATCGTCCCACCTCATGGTCCCCCTGCATTAAGAGGAGACACACAGCACATACACACCAACACATCAGCCCACAGGGTCTCCCATTTCAAGCAGCCACATTTGCCCCCCCTGAAAGGGAGAGCGATGGAGTGAGGAGAAGCTGAGGACACACATGTTCCTCTGTGTTCCTGAATGCTATCCAATTCCTCTACAAACACCTGACTCTCCCTTGTGTGTGAGCAGCCAAGTCCAAGTCAGAGGATGATCTGTGTGTGTGTGTGTGTGTGTGTGTGGAGGGTTACGACTACAGCAGGTGACAATGTCTTCCATAGTAAAAGAAATAAAAATGCAGGAGGACGAGCCTTCCATCTGACAGTGCAACAAAGAAGAAAGGTGCCCTCCAGACTAGATGAGGGGAGATCAGTGTTTGTTTTTGTAGCTGTCTGGTCAGGATGAGACTCTAACTGGCCCTGATGAAGTTATTGTTTCAGAGTCTGCTGAGTCGAATCAAAAGTGACGTGCGGTTTTAGAGCCGATATTGGTGGCGGGCACAAATGGGGTGGGGTGGAGGGGCAGGAGGGTGGAAAAAAAGAGCTCTGTGCATGACAAGCAATCACAGCATTTAACACGACCGAGCTGGATGTGGCGCTGCTGCAGAGAAGAGGGTGTGTGTGCGCGCGTATAGTAACTTATGAAATATGTCAGGGAAATGACCTTTATGTGTGTGATAGTTGGCCTTTTCAAGTAGTGTGTATTTGCCAAACATTTATTTACATACGCCTTTCCCTTTGTGTGTTTTCCGTGTGTTTCGACAGCTGTGTGTGTGTGTGTGCAGTAGACAGCCCTGTGCACTGGGCTTGCACATTGATGAGGGTCTACTGGGCCAATTTGGTGTGATCGGGTGGCTGCAGCCTTGGCTCTCTCCCCAGGGCTCTTAAGGTGATAGACGTTTAATGGGCAGAGGCTTGTGTACGGGAGGGGGCCGGGCAGGGGGATGAGAGGTTGGAATGGGTGGGTGGGATGGGGAGGTGGGGGGTGGCAGGCAGGCAGCCAGCCACTCATTATAACAGACATTCACAGCCGTACACAAAGCCTTAATTAACTGCAGTGCAGCAACTGGAATGGTCAGGCTTCTGCAACGAGTTGCTGCAGACGCAGAACTGACTCAGGCCTCATCTGTTCTTCTATCTATTTATCCATCCAGTGATTTACATGTATTTTTCAATCTTGTATAAAACAGGTGAGCAATAATAAAAGCATCAATTATTTAAGACAAACTGTCATGCATATTCTGTTATGCAGATTCTGTTCAGATCTGGTATTAACATGCGTCTCAGGTGATCCCATCACAAGTGGACGGCTCTAAATTCAGACGCATTGAGGATGCATTTGAGATCTGATCACTCCGGCCACATTCAGAGATGGTCAGGGCCACGTGTGGCCACATTCTTTCAGCGGTGTGAACAGGAATGCGTCCTGGGCCACATTGGAGGACCGTCTGCTTCACTGATGTTCAGTGAGATCTGATCACAAGCGGTCACTCAAGATGCCTGGGGAGACACGTTTCAATGTCAGGTGTGAACTGAGATACTACCTGACCACCTGTGATCGGATCACCTGAGGGTTTTCAGTGATCCAGTCCCAAGTGGTCAGTGCTAAGTACATCAGTTCACACCTGGCATTAAAATGTGTCTCGAGTGACCACTTGTAATTGGATCTCACTTCCCTGCTTTATATGCAAATAAATACGTAGGTGTTATTGTTTTTAGCCAAATCCGACAGACAGGTCTGTTGTGAATGTACTTGTGAGTGAGAGAGTGAGAGAGAGAGAGAGAGAGGGAGAGAGGGCACTGAAGGGTTGAGTGAATCATTTCACTGTGCACAGCTCGACAGTGAAATAAGCTTTCAGCCATTTGAAATAGTAAAAATATTTTCGGTTCATTATAAACCTGTATAAACTCATCAGACTGTGGCAGTAGAGCAGGCAGTTCTTCAGCGTGGCCCAGGACATTTGTGTTCACACTGCTGAAAGAATGTGGCCACAAGTGGCCCAGACCAACCCTGACTGAAGAGTCCACAGCCATGGCAGCCGCATTGTAAATCTGCACAGTGGTGCTTTGAGCTGCCATCAAGATGCTAACGTGCTCACAATGACAGTGCCAGCAGGCTGATGTTTAGGGGGTATAATGTTTATTATGTTCATAAGATTTGCTAATTAGCATTAAACACAAAGTGTAACTGAAGCTGATGGGAAGTGGTAATCAACTAAAATTACAGTGTTGACCCAGATGAAAAGTTAGAGGATAATCAAAGTTGTTACAGTTCATCCTAAGGAAAAACTGAATGAATGTCTCTACTAAATTTCATGTCAATCTATCTATCTATCTATCTATCTATCTATGTAAAAATAGCTCGGGGTGATGAAGGGATATGCATAGAAAGACGCTGGAAACTGAGAGTGAAGCAACATAAAGTCTGGAGGAGCAGCCTGAGGAGGACGAAGCAGTCAAACATATATTACTTGTTAATCCAAAGGCTAAGTAGAGATCGGTAAGGACTGTATGTCTTTTTCTGCCCATTTCCAAGGTGCTGCAGCGTGGTAAATCTCTGCTGGGACACACACAGGCTGGGAAATCGGAGCATCCTGGTTAAGAGCTGTGCACTCTTTGCTGCTTAAATGGGGCATCTGGGTAAAAGAAGGCGGGCACGACTATTTCTTGAGGGCATTATCATCTGCAATCAAGGCCGCCTCTGGTTGGATCTCCCGGTGGGCCTAGTGGCTGATAGCCTTGGCAGGTGTCGCAGAGGAGTGACAAGTGCTCTGACTTTGATTTCCTCACCAAATGATTGTGGCCTGCATGTAACAGCACTTTGTGCAGCCGGAGGAGGGATGCAGTGTGCAGTGCGTCTGTAGCTGGTGTGGACCCCCCCCCCACCCTCTACTGTACAGCTTACAGTGGCCTGTCACTGTCTCCAAACAAAAAATGCAAAGTAAGTGTAACTGACTTTAACTATAGTATAACAACAAAGTTGAGAGGAAATCATCACCATTAACGAGTTAAAACTTGAGTGAGAGAGAGACGCTAAAGAAAGAAGAGGTTGGACGGGGACATGAGTGATGACAGGAGCGAGGGGGGATGACAGATGAAGACAGGGAAAGAGTGGGACAGCATGAGGACAGAGTGTCAAAGAGACGGGGGGGTGGGGGGTGGGGGGTGGGGGGGGGGCACAGGGAGTGGATGACAGGCTAGATGAAAAGAACAAGAGGAATAATCCAATTAAAGACAGAGGAGACACGAGTAAAGATGGTAAGAAAGAAGTGGAGGGAAGAGAGCTGAGGTCTGAGACAAACAGTGAAAGAAAGCCTTAAGAGGCACAGACTGTAGACAATATTGAACCGGTTGTGAACTGCCTCTGGCTTCACACCCTCATTTTCAAGTGGAGTCGGCTAATCACACAGTGATCCTTGCGGTAATGACAGGGTTCTATGATATGTGCCTATCTTGGGCTGAGGCCACAGTTTCCTGCTGTACGTGTCACTGCATCCCTGTTGCCTGACCAGAGGAGATGCTCATATAGAGTGGGAGTGGGTACACATTTTCACATGGCGGGAAGAAAACTACAATAACACACTCAGCTAGACGTGTTGTCCAAAAATACTGGTGTGAAAATAGACTTGCGGTGAGGAAAAGTCATAAGTACAGAACGTAAATTATACTCATTGTGTTACTTAAAAAACTAGGCACATGGTAAGGGATGGTTGCAAAGTATAACTCAGTCTTCTGTAATAACAGTAATGATGAGGCTGTGCTCGCGAAGTCTCGAAAAAAGATGTCTGATAGATAAAGAAACAACCCCCAGGAGTAGCCAAGCACAAAGTGTTTGGAAGTGATAACAAAGGTGAATGATCCCAAACAGTCCATTGTAAACTGCAGCTGAACACGTGCACGTGGTTTTCCCTTTGTGAAGGTGAAGACCAACAGATGCGAGTAACTGCCTCTCAAAGCCCTGTGGTGGAGGCAATTTATCCAATTTGTTCGCTTCCAGTGGGTCTTCACTGTAACACAAAATTACTGCCTCCAATTCAGACAAGCTCACTTACTCTTACTGCAAAGAAAGTGGTTTAGATGATCCGGCTAGACTTGTGGATTGTTTACAACCTGTCTGAGTATGTGACTGATTGAGTTTCTTTATCCATCAGACTTTGTAGTGATGCTGCCGTGCTCCTAAATCTTAGCAATCTCAGCAATCTTGGTGAGTCCACTGTCAAAATATCAGAGCCAATTGGCCAAAAGTAGGAAAATATGATCAAAGCTGTAATAACCCAAATGTGTTCTAGTTTCGATTCTGTCTGGTTTTGCAGAGATGTCTTGTTGGTGGCCCTCTTGTCTCTGTCTGTAACTGCTCATACTAACACCTCTGTATGTATTCTGTCTGTTGTAGGAAATGTAAAAGGCATCACTTCCTGTGTGCCTTAGGATTTTTCTAATGACAGAACCAACCAGAGATTTTAAACCTTTTATCAGTTGGGTACAGGTTGCATCACTCTTGTCTGATGTCAGTTTCAAATAGAGAGCAGGATCCTCTTTATATCACTTCTTCGAAGTGAAAGTGAACTGCCCTGAAAGCTGTTGCACCGACGGGAGTAATAGCAAGTTTCCAGTTGCGGCTTTGCATCGATGCACCGTCCTCCTCAACTGTTTTCTAAGCAGACAGAGAAATGGCTTGTCTCAGATGAGCTGTGGCCGGTAATTACTGGCTGAGCTAAGCCAAGCCAAGCCGTGGAGTGGGCTGGGCCTGGGCCACGCTTGGCTTGCTAATGCACAGATTGCTTGTTGGAGGCTGTGAAATAATGGTTGTATGTCTGCTAAAACTCCCAGAATGCAGGTGGAGAGGAGGAGAGGGGACGGCAACTTCACACCATGCTCTCGCAGGAACTAGCCCCTCCCCTGGAGGAGGTGATTGCTGGAGGAGGGCAGAGGGAGACTGGAGGGGGGTGGGGTGGGGGGGTGGGAGGATGATCTAAGTGTACCTATCCCCGGTAGAGGGAATATGAAAAGGACTTCAGCCTGAGAGAGCAGTATCCCTGTGCCGTCATCATTATGCCTCTCTCATCCTCCTTCTACTCCTGTTATCTCACAGAGAGGAGGGATGCCATATGGTTGCAAGAAGCTTCTATCTGAAATGTTTTCTCTTAGCTCAGAGTTACAGGGTGGGAGGGATGGGGGATGGCCCAGAATTCACCTACGTCGATACACTGCTTTGTGCTGTGCGGAACAGAAAGCTGGACTGTTTGCACACAGAGCCTTTATGGGTTTGTGTTCATAAATCCTTCAGTTGCCTCAACAAACAAGAACGCCCCCTGTTTCCATTTTCCCCTCTGAAGAAAAAAAAAAAAAGAATAAGGAGGGAGAAAGTCGAAGAAGACTGGAGCACAATGGGGGTGGGGTGGGATGCTGACAAAGTCGATTATGAAGTGCTCCCAAGTTATCGCCTCTTTGGTATCGGCTCTCTTTGGTAATTAAGAGCGTTTTGCTTTTTTGCTCCTCAGAAGTTGGGCCAGATTGGGTAGAACACTATGAATTAATTGCGTCTGACAATGGAGATGAGGGGCCAAATGTGGCATGAAGTTAGACTGACTGGTTTGTGAGGCAGCGTGGAGTCCTGAGGTCCTTGAAGGCAGCTGAGGGTGTTGAGGATGCGGTGGCAAAATCTGCAGTGCTCCGGAGACAGTAGATTGGGTTTAATCAGATGTGGCTCTATCTCTGATCCTATATCTGTATGTAGATCTGAAACAAGTGATAGTGTCGCGGGAGAGAGACACAGAGAGAGAGAGAGAGAGATAGCAGCACCGGGCGCTGGGGACAATCTTCTCTCTTTTTATTCACTCCAGCTGTGACTGTGCTGTTTTTTTAAGGCCATTTCATGGTAGGGGACCATGAAATAACAGCTAAGTGCAGCTTCTTCCCAGCGACAGAGCTGCTTCCTTGCAGCCACTTTTCAACTCATGAGCACGCACGTTAGCATTCACACCATTTCCCCCTGCCTCCCTAAAATACGGCCATAATAGTGCAGAGAGATCAAATGAGAAAACAAGATAGTAGCTCGGCAGGATGCACAGCTCATCATGGGGGCGCTGAAAGACAGACTCGGATGGATTTGCTCTCTGTTGAGTGCAGCCCCGATGTGAGAGAATCTCTAAAATGAAGCTGCAATCATGAAGAGCAGGTCTGGACCAATGCCTGGCCTGGAGATGTTGATTTGGATTCTGGCCCCACACCAAGTGGGAGGACTTGATTGCTTTCGATTAGGGAATGGGGGAAGCTTATGCCAGGCCATTAAACACTGAACATTAAACCTGGTTCTTCAAGTTGCTTTTTAGGCCACAGAGACCTGGTGTCCTAGTATTGCTCCTCTCTCCTCCTCCCTGCAACTCGTGTAGCTCAACTCGGAGCTTGATCATCCTGCTGTTGGGTAGCTCCAGAGGGCTAGAAGCAGATGTGAAGCTCCGATTCTTCGGGGAGCTTCATGTGCCTCCTTGCTCATCTGCTAACAGGAACAACTAAAGGAAATAGATTCCTGCTGTTTTTTTTTTAATAATCTTTACTTTCTAGTGGCTCTCCCTGTTGAGTCAAAGGCCTCAACACATTATTATTATTTCCAAAGAAAAAGGAATACACTGTGAAAACAGGGGATGACAGATCCGTCACGGGGGAGGGAGAAAGATGCAAGGAAAAGGAGAAGCATCGGAGTAAGTTTTTGCTCAGATAGAGCCGTTGAAAACTTTTGGGACTGTCATTTTTCCCCTCCATTGGGCCCCTGTAATGGCTGCCGTTTTGAATTTAGTCAGCAGGCACCGAGATGGCCAGAGATGCTCACTCTGATCTGCCTCTCACACAGTAGGGGAGATAGGATAAGGGCTTCAGGATAAGACGCAGTGACACAGTGCAGTGCCACAGCCCTGCTCTCCTTTAGGACACTGCTGGCTCCAATGACCGCCCGCCATTATATCCTGGTATGACTAAAATCCTCATTTGTGAGAGTGATTGTAAGCAATTAGTGCTCTTATTCAACATCTGTCCATGAATGAACATGATAGTGCAGGAGTCTTGAGATTAATGGCGCTGTTACAGTGCAGATGAGATCTGACAGATGTGGAGGTTTTCGATGCTCTTTGAATTCTGGACAATTGATGAAACATTAAAAGGACTTGAGAGGGGAGAGCCATGGGGCTGATTGTTTTATGCTCTCTGGTCAAGAGCTCTGAAGCACTTTAAGACCCTTTGAGGCACTGATATGCAATAAAATCACCAAGATTAGGGACCAGTGACTGTATATAAAGCTGGATGACAACGTACTTTACTAAAATGAAACCAAATTATCCCAGATACAGACGCTGCCATATTGGTGATTTGGAACCATACACCCTCCCCACCCGACCACAAGTTAGTCATAGCTGTCAATCATGATGTGAATCTCCTGTTTTATAAAATTTGCCTGATACAATACCAAAAATGTATGTCATGTGTTCTTTGATTTTTCTTTTTTTTTCCATCCTTATATGCAGTCACTGTTAGAGACCAAAACCCCATATTGGTACCACAGCCGGGACCATTAGTATACATCTATTACAAGAGGAATGATCCAGGCTGTTTACCGCACACACACAGCTGTAACTCATTCCACTGTTCACACACCATTCACCCAGAATAGTAAACATTCATTACATTACATTACATGACAACAAAAAACATTTTCCATTTCCTGAGTGGTGAAAACAATAAACGTTAAAGGGACCTTTCTTCAAGCGTATTTGGTTTAAATGATCCAGAGCAGCTGCGTCGTTTTTGAATTTGGTGTTCAGTTATTTTGCTGTTTTAACCCTCTGAGTTTTGCATTACATGGAGGTGGAAACAAGCAGGAAAAGTTGCCACTTGGATTTTTTTTTTCTTTTTAGTAGAGGTTAGAATTTATTTAGCTTTTTATTTAGTTTTTGTCCCGAGCGATCGCCGCAACCTGTCCAAGTTCTTCCAAATACTGACATCCAGGTCCAATTGCATTCAAACGTTAAACATCATTTATAACAAGGTTATAACTGAGGGCTCTCTGAATTTGTCACCAGCAGGGCAAAGCTGGCAGATGCACCCAATTGTCTCCGTTGACGTCCAGCGGTGGAGAAGGGGAGTGATGAGAGCAGCCCTCAGCAGTTAGTGGGGGGTGGAGGGTGGGGTGGAGTTTGATTTGCTGCTAGGTGGTTAGATTCTGCTTAGAAGGTTCTTCGCTTTAAGCTCTAGCTGCTTCCTTATCAAAGCAACAAACAGCTTTAACCCTTTGAGCTCGGAAATGTCCGCTAATCCCCCTCATTATCTAGACTAGTACGTCCCTTATGTTGTCTCAGAAATGTTTTTCCAAAATCACTTTGCCTCTTCAGTCCATGACGTGTGTATGACTTCTTTTTTTTTTTTTTTCTCAAAGGAATCCAATCAAATTAACAGACAAGCGACCCTGCATATTCTTCTGAACACGTGCCCTTATCAAAGCCCTCACTTGGGTTTTTATGGACATTATTTGTTTATTTCATCCTCCTACTTTCTCCCAGCGCGCTCATCTAAACGACTGCACGCAGACTCGTTTCAATCTATAGAAGAAAGAGAATAATGCAGTCAGTTTCGAGCTCATTCTCTTCAGAGTTTCATCGCATGCACAAATTATTTCATAAGTGGGCAAGTCATTTTTTATTGATCCGGTTTTTCATTCAACTTTCATCTCTCTAGCCTTTTTAATTCTGATTTGTGTCCTGACTACCCCGAGCAGAAGAGTGCTCCTCGACGTACCAGAGGAAAGCAGAGCAGTCGGTTCATGGCAGCTGCACATGAATGCATGATTGTTTTGTTTCCATCAAATAAACATGTGCTTAATTTATCTTGTTTGTCTGTCACATGAATACTTCATTTGGGCTCTCGGAGATCAATTTTATCGTCTGAATTTGTTCGGTATTCGTTCACAATAATGATTCAGGGGAACCTCTGAAGCTAACTGGCTAATCTTTGAGGCTCTTAATTTCATCATACATTTAATACATCTCTTATGTAAACAAAACCTCACTGTAAAATCTCTGATGATCGGCATCAAACACATTCCTTTGTATAGATTCACATCCTTATATTTCTGGTTTTATTCTGCTAAGTGGTGCCATCTTTCTTGATCATAAACCACAAATAAATGTCTGTGATGCTCTTGCCGCAACACAGAAACTATTTTAAGCTTCAGTTCCACTTAGCTGTCATTCTTATTTACTTTACTTCTCTCTCTCTCTCTCTTTTTTTTTTTTTTTTTTTTTTTTTCAAGAATCAACCACCTTCAGCAGCACAAACACACGGCACATGACAAAGACAAAGGGGTTGGGACATTTGGCACTCAAAGGGTTAAAGAGTCATCACTTTGACGGGACCACATTTGACCTCTGCGGCACTAGTTATGCACAGTGTTGGGCAGGAAAATTGTGCCCGCATGGTGCATGAATGAAGCGTGAATGCAGACTGATTACTGAACAAACACTTCCACAGTCCCTTTAACTTTTAGTGACTTTCATGGGGATTCTTTTTTTTCTTCTACTGAAAAAATCCAGTAATAAAGTCAGATGTTTTTTTTCCCTTTTTTTTTTTTTTTTTTTTTTTTACTGTCATCAGTGGTTAAATATAATCAATACAAGTTCACATTCAGCCAACAAAAGACACAGGAAAGCAAATGGAATCAATAGGCTATTTACATGTGGTCAGGTTATTAGGGGGTTATGTCGGGTTATTTGGGGGTTAATTCTCTGAAGAGATGCAGCCCCAGTTTAAGGTGCTTTGGATATGGTCCCCTGGGTATCTACACACCAATGCTAGAGAATAGCTGGTATCACTGAACACTGTGCTGTAAAATTTATTTAATGCCAATATAGCACAGTGCATAGCTTCAACTGGCGAGTTTATAAAAGTGTAGAAAATAACATATATTTCCAGGTTGATTTTCAGATACCAGCTGAGAATAATTGAAAAGAATGAGTTCTAATATATCAGCCAATCATCATTAGGCATGTTGAATCTGCAGTGGATTATAGGGGACCTACAGTTCTGTTAGAGAGCCAAATTACATTCACCCTTGTTATGTGGCACTGCACCTCCTCCAGAGTGGAGGTTAACGGTAGGTTAGGCGGTTAGATCATTAGTGGAGTTAATGGATTTTATTACCTTTGTCGAGTAGCCACTCGTCAACTACCCGACCGAGTCGGTATGGGATTCTTTGTCTAGCAATAGCCAGGCGCTCATTATCAAAGTTCCCTTTAAGAAATTTGGAGAAGACAAATTAAGAGAAGTTACAAAGAAATCTGGAAGTTGAAAGGTTAGAGGTTAGAAGGGCAACATGGCAAATGTTTAGCAAGTTATGTACTTTAAAATCAGCTTTAGTTAGGACAGGAAGAACTTGAGGATGTGTTTTTGGGCTGGTTTGTTTGGTTAGACAAGTTAACAGTATTCTAGTTACCTTGAGTTTAAATGATTTTTAAATGCACTAACAAGTTAAACAGATTTATGAATTATTTAGATATAGTGTGATTACATTTGTAGAAGTTCTAACTTAGGATAGACATCTGCAAAGTCAATACACTTTAGAAATTCATTAGCAGTAATGAAGCAAATTAGGCTAGAATCACACACAGAACCAGCAAAGTCACTGAACAACATAATTACTACACTGTAAATAAATGGAACAGAAAAAGAAACATCAGTGTCAGCAGTACAGCATTGTTATTTTGACATGAAATAATCATACAGTACAGTACTGAAACACATTGTCATGGTTGTTTCAAGGAGGACATATTTTAGTTCCCATTGCACACAAAGAGTCAGCGATTAGCAAATCACTGCCTCCCAAATCCAACCACATTCTGCCCGTGGAGCATCACTTCACTTTGAATCTGACTTTTCTAATTCACCTAAAGTGAAGAAGACTCTGTTTTTCTCGGACTACCCCCCCCCCACCCCCCCGCTTATGTATTAATTGAGCACTTCTCAGTGGCACTTGGCAATTAGCGTCACTTCATCAGCGTGTCAAAGCTGTTCCATCGCCGCTGTGCAAACTTATTATCCCTCGCTTCACTTTTCGTCAACCTCGGGGTCTCGCTGCGCACATCTCCAGCACTGCCAAAAGAGATGGAGCTGGAATCAGGGGACATGAGGGGCTGATGGTGGCCAGGGTGGGGGTTTGATGAGGTCTAATGTGGCGGCAATGTCAAAGGCTTAATTAGGAGTTATTGTCTTTATTATTCTGGGCTAAAAATCAGACAGCTATTCTGGCACAGTGATTCCAAAAAAATGGGGTCAGGGAATCCCCAGGCATCCTTGAGGAGGAGTGGTGGGGGTGGGGGGTACTACTAGTATAATTTACAGGAAAATATATAATTTACAACATCTATAAGTGAGATATTGAATCAAATAAGTGGTACTTGCTACATACAAAGTGATACAATTCAACTGTAAGGGTGTGTTCACATCACGGAGCTGAAGTCGTCATATGCCATCAAGTGTTCTTAATTACCCCCTTCTACCACAAGCACTGTAGCAATCAGAAAAATCAATCTACTCATGAGACCAGGTTCCCACTGTTTTGTGATCCAACGTGAGCCAAGCACACGCCTGTGGGAAAGCAGACATTTCTGTAATGAACTGCAGCTGTGATTTGACCCTAAAATCACCAGCGAACATTGTCTTAGCAGTCGCAGCCCGACTTTGGGTCCGTTTTAGTGGTTTTGTGACATGAAATGTTGACGGGCTCGACAATTTGCTGCAGAAATCATCTGCAGAGAGACAAGTTAGCTGAGAGAGCAAATGGGGGAGAGTTCTGAAGTGAAATCCTGCATCCTAACTAGTAAACTTTGATTTTGCCCCCCCCCCCATGCTTTTGTGCTTGCTGCAGTGATCTAAAATAGACCACCTCTCCTTTCTGCAGTACCTACTTCCACTCCCCAGGGGTCTCTCTACCCACGCCTGCCTGCGCAATAATGGCTCACACAGGCTGAGGAGGTGTGTGTGTGTGTGTGTGTGTGTGCATACTGTACATGGACATGCACAGATGTTTGTGCATGGGGAAGGCAGCCACAGTGATAATGAAATGGAGAAAGAAAAGCAGAGAGAAGGAAGAAGGCAGGGATGAATGATGGATGGGAGATGGATAAAGAAGCATACAGAGGGCCGGCAGGTTGAACATGGGAGAGTACGTGGTTGCAATGTAACATATGACTCACTGTCATTCATATGATGCATTTGCAGCTCTCTGTTCATCTGGGCGAGAGAGGACTCAGAAGACTACATATAGGAAATTAAGCAGTTAATTTATTCGTGGATGTTTGGATAATATATAATTGCCAGTAATGCTGTTTTTTAATACCTACAATAATGCCTCAATTAGCCCTATATGGGGTTCTAAAAATCTAAAGTTAAAGCCATTATTGTTATTATAATAATTATTTTTTTTTAATTTTCCTGTTGTTTTTTTCTGACTGGTACCCCCACGTCAGAGGCAGACTCACATTTTCACAGTAATCGCAGCAGACGGCTCTAAATGAGGGGCAAACTGAATTGCAGCATTTAAATGTGACTAATTACATGCATACGCTCACATTGCACTTAAGATTAGTTCGATGCCACTCGGCCGCCTGGTAAAGGCAGTGCGGCAAATTACAGTGCAGCACATATATACACAATTTCAGAGATGGCAGGGGCAGCACTCACTGAATTAGTGAAGGAGAGACAGGTAGCACAAAGGGGAGAGGGAGTGATGGAGAAAAAAACAAACAAAAAAAAACTGGGAGGGGTGTGGTGGTGGTGGTGAGGCTGTTGAGAAAAGACGATCAAAATAACGGCGGAGGGAGAGGGAAATAGTGGGAGGCAGTGGTCCTCAGTGAGATGAATCAATCCTGTGTGTCTATGCTCTCCTCCTACTGCTGCATCTGCCATCTCGTCCACAAATCCCGTCTAAATCTCCTCCCTTTCCCAACCCTCCACTCTGAATCACACAGGCAGCCACTTCCACTGACTTAATCCTATGAAGGATCCATTTTATCATCCAATTAATGGCCGGTAATGAGAATGAACTGGAGAGAAGCTGTTCTCCCTCTAGTGGCAGCAGTCAGATGCTGCACTCAAGAGGCTGCTAAAATGGTTTCACCCTCCTTTTTTCCTTAGTGCCTCCTCCGTGGAGTCTCTCCTTCCTGTGTTGCTGCTATCGCTCTTTCGTTAAAAATCCCTTCTCCCTGTCTTACTCACTTATTCATTCTTTCCCTCTAACCACTCTTCCTCTCTGCTTGTCCTTCCCTTGTTCTCAAACAATCATTCATCCATGCTTCATTCTGTCCTTTCTCTTACTCTTCTGCCAAAATCCATTTTCCATTATTTCTTTTTTAGCCTTTACTCATTCCTCCCTCCATCTACTATGTCCTATTTTCCCCCCTTTCCTTCTTCCACAATTTTCCCTTTTATTTGTCCATTTCCCTGCAGTTTCTTCCTTCGCTCTTTTCCCTTTCAACCAAAATTTTATTTCTGTTCTTTGTTGTCTATTCTTCCCTCCTCCTTCCCTCTTCCCACATTCCTCTCACTCCTTCCCTTAATTCCCTCCTTTTGTTTTGTACACCGTCGCTCCATTTTATCCCTCCATCCTTCACTGCATGATAACACTGAGTTTGGTGCGAGGAGATTAAATGCAGTACATTGTAACGCAGGCTTTGCCATCCATTACTTCACATATACACAGAGTCTGACTAAGTGCTTAGTGGGGAAAATAATAAATGCTAAGAGCGAAGTGTGCGTGTGTGTGTGTGTACAGTATGCAAATGTGTGTGAGTTCTTCTACACTTTGCAAACAGGGCTGACTGACAACATCCTCGCGAACAATAAAAACTAACTGAGGAACCAACAGACAATGGTTCTGTGTGTCTATTCCAAACAAAAAGACAGACACGGTAAAGAAAACTGGGTGGGGGTGGGGGGTGGAGAACAAAATGTGATTGTGAGTCTCAGTTGAACAGAAATATATGTAGAGATACAAGAAAAAAATAATACTATGAAGTTCAGTTGGACAGGTTTTTTTCCTTTTTTTTTTTATCGTCTACACCACAGTGTCAGAAAATGGAAAGTCCTCCGTGTCCTGCTTGTTTGTTTGCTTCTGTTTGCACTGGGATCCTCGGAGAAATAAGTCATTCTGAGTGAACCAGTGAAACTTTTCCCTCCTCGCTCTTCTCCCCACCATCTGAAGTCTGCTCTGCATGAGAATGGGGGGAGGGGGCGAGGGGGGCAGATTAAACAGCTGGGCCTTTCTCTTCTCCCTCACTGCCATTATCACACTCGCTCCACTCCTGGAACAATTCCCTTTGCCTGATATGAAAGACGGTGAAACAACGCTATCGTACCTGGCGCTCAAGGAAATCTGATATACAAGAGAGAGGAAAATAAACCAGTAAATCAAACAATGCTTTTTCTAAGCTGTGGAGGAATTCATTTTTTCTTTAATAACCTTCTATGATTTATAGACACCAGCGGCTACGGTTGGTTTACTTAAAGACTAATGTTCCTTTAAAGGTACACTCCTCTGATTTTACATGTCAAAATCCACTTATCAATCATGTGGATAAATGCTCAGCCTGTTGTGTGGTTGTGTAATTTCTTCTGCTGCTGTGCGGAAGCTTGGTCAAGTCTGAGAGAATAATGTCATAAGGGTTATCTCAGTATGGGCTTGAGAGAAAAAATCTATAAGGCAAAGTCTGCGTTACACTAATAGAGACTGAAGCTGGAAAGTCTTGGGTTCTTGCTAGATGTGTGTTTGGTTTCATTATGGGAAATGGAGGCTATATAGTATTTTGAGGGCTTGTTCAATATTAATGACAAAAATTAAGGATGTCTCAGCATATTCTGCATTAGTTCGGACCACAAGCACCTCCGACTCTATGTAAGTGATATGCGACTGTTTCATGCTTCTGTAGTATTCTAATTATGATCAATTGCAAATAAACATCATATCCCATTTACAACAACCTGAGCAGACTCTTATCCTTCCTATGAGAAACTTATTTTCATTCATTCCTGGATTGTAATGCATTTAAAAATAGGACATAATAAGCTATAACTAGCATTATCCCTTTCAGTGTTTTTTTAATTTTCTATTTTACAGCAGTTGCAAGCCAATTATTTGGGGTCCCAAGCCTTCATTAAATGACTTTCTAAGGCTTGTGTTTTTTTCAAATAGTATACTGTAAGGTGACAATATGAGTAACTGTGCTAATGATCTTTTACAGCTGTGATTCTTATTGTTATTCACAAGTCTTACTGTATAATTGGTGGACATATGGAGAAAAAGCTTGTGTATTCTAATTATAGTGCAAATAAAGCTCATCTTTAATGAGCTACAACTATGCACTCAAGTTGGGGTCAAAAAGATTTTGAGCCTTTGAAAATGATGTTTCTAAATAATTCCAAAGTTTATGGTTTGTAAATCAAAACTGTAAAACTGAAATGAGGTTACAAGTAGGAATTTGGACCAGAATGTGATTGATCAAAGACTGTCCAGCAAAACCATTTGGGTCGCAGAGGAGCCCCCACACCTTCCAGGACCTGTGGTGGAGATGAAGGTAACAGAACCACCTGCCCTCTGATTGGACCATGCTTTGTGATTAGACTGAGATTATCCAATCAGACGCAGGCGTAAAGGCAGGGTCAAAACTTGTACTTTAAATTTATCATCACACACAAAGTGGGAATTTAAAGCGGTGAGTTTTAGACACATTTTGTTTGCTTTATATCAATACACACATGTTCACTAAAGCACTTCACACTAGCCATTTACGTGACCTCACCACTCATTTGTTCACAGATTTTATTCACAATTTTTTCTGTTACAAACACAAATCCTTTCAACTGCAAACTCTGGAATTCTTTGTGAACATCACTTTATCAGATCACAATCTTTTTGACCCTGATTTGAACCCGTACATGACCTATCAGACTGTGTGTGTGGACCCGTCAGAGACTGGTCCACCCTTACGTTAACCCACCCAACAAGCCTGCGGCTCTGGGCCCCCTGAGGCTCAGACTGTCCACCATGAAACACTCTCTCCACTCTGGAGGCCAGAAACCTGTCTTTCCTCCTCTTGCGCCTTGTGTATGGCGCCTGGAGCACTGGCTGGACTAACAGCCATGATGGGCCCTGTCCGGGGCAGGTATCACAGCTGCTGTGCTAGGAGCAGGGCAAGGACACACTGATTGACTGGCACCTCTGGGAGACACAAAGCGAAGGTGGAGGATGGGCGGGAGACCTGTGAGGCATGCTGGGAGTGCAGACTGTCTCTTTCTATGTCTGTCTGGGGGAGTGTTTATAATCCAACATATGAATCAGACACTGCACTGTCTCGCCCTCCGTCTCCTTTCCGTATCAGGGCATATATGTGACTACATGCGAGTGTGTGTGTGTGTGTGTGTGTGCGTGTGTGTGGAGACGCTCCAAGGTGCCAACTGTATATCATGTAGCTCTGCAGGCAGCCAGATGCCCTTGTACAGGACACCCACATCGGAAATCCATCCACAAGAATGGAGATTACATTGGAGACAATTGGCCACTGGCCATCCTGCTCTGCCTCCCTCTCACAGAAACCTCTCTCTGTCAGGCTAGCCTCATTCTGTTTTTCATTAGGTAACTTTAGATGGATTGCTCTCATATCCGCTGGGTGTTTTTTGAGAGCAGACAGGGAGAGGAAACCACTGTCCCGTGTACTGTAACCCTATGCGACTGAATGCATCACTGCAAAAGTCTTTTTTGTCCGTTTTGATAGAATAAGAAAGATTTCTGCGCTAAAATTGAGAAAAACTACACAACTAAAAAAAACGAAATAATTTTAGTGTCATTAAAAGCAGCTCACAAAGGGATAAAATCAACATAATATGACAACATTTTTTGCAGCATATGTTTTTTTTCCCTCTCCCAGCGCTTCTAAGCGGAGCAGAGATTGCGAACAAGTTGGTTCTTCGTATTAAGCACCCAAAAAAAAAAAAAAAAGTCCCTACCCACCACTTTCCTTTGTTCAATGTAAATACATCAGCCGCTGCTCATGCCGGTGTGCATTTGAAACAGATGATATCTCACTGTTTTAACTACTCATCTCTCTGACTCATCTTTCATCTTGTGCAGCAGGTATCAGTCCAGCAGCTCAGTTTCATTCCTTCCCCTCTCTCTTCGACGGGATTCCTCACCACAGGATCCTCGCCACCTTTCATCTTGGCCATGGTGGATTTGTGCAAGGGTGGCCGCCGGAGTGAGCCAGAGAAAGCACCCGCCCCACTCATGTGGAAATCAAAGTTGTCACTACTCTAATTACCCAAAGCAATCTTTTCTCTCTCCTGCTCTGCACTGCTTAGCTGTGTCGCCCTCTTTCTCTCTCTCCTCATCATTACTTTCTTCACTGTTTCTCTGTTCTCTCTCTCTCTCTCTCTCTTCATCATCCCATAGCCACAGGCCAATTATTGGAGATACCTTCCAACTGTGCAAGATCCAATCACAGGGAGCCGCAGAGCAACAGAGGCCCAGTAAGAACTCACAGAATGAGGTGGAGCTGTCATCAGCGACAAGCAACTAAGCTGGCTGACTTCACTTAATGCTTTCTGAATTTCTCTGCTGTACTTCCTGAATCCAAGATATGGCATATGTCAGTCAGGCATCATTTCAGATCATAATTTTCTTAAGTAAAAAACAGCAAGGCCTGCATTTAAAAATGAGCTAAAACAGAGTTTTTACAGTCAGTTACCTAATGCAGTCTAACACCTTCAATGAATCTCATCTTCATGAAGGTTCAACAAAGTGCAAAACTGATACAATTAGCTGATGTTAAAGCACAGAAGAATAATCTGCAACTGACAACTGAGTTATTGTTTATGTTAACAGTACCGCCTGGTGCTCCTGCAAGAGTGCAAACAGTAATTACCTTAAGTGCCATTAAAGGTCCCATATTATACAAAGTGAGATGTCCATGTATTTTTAGATTATAGAGCAGGTCTAGGTTCTATATTAATACTGTGAAAGTATCAAAGCCTCAGTCCACAGAGAAATACACACAGCCTGTATTCAGAAACTGAGTCTTAAAACCAGCCGTCAGGACTTTCATAACTTTGTGATGTCACAACAAAGCAGGCCTCAACCATACCCCAAGCCTGGCTCACCTGCACCCACCATCCCGCCTTACAGGATTTGGTTTCTCAGGTCATAAGAAGAGGCTCAGAGCCTCTCTTCTGATTGGCTCACTGACCTGTTGTTTGAGCTCTAGAGAGAAGCCTGAAAGAGGAGATGTAAAACTACACTGAGATGGTTTTTGGTTTTTAAAACCAAAAATATATCCTGTCAATAACACTTCAAATTAAACACTTGAAAAGTGTAAAATATGGGACCTTTAATAACAAAACACACTACAAACTAACCAATAAATGTACTTAACTTAGAGTATATGGAGGTGCTTCTCGCAAACAATGTAACAGTAAACATGGACATGGGGCCACACTCATTTATCATCTGTTTAGTGGACCATGAAAGTCACGCAGGGCTGCTTTGGTTCTCCTTATATGGAGGCCTGAGCTTGTGAGAGAAACCTGGTCCACGCTCAGCTAAAGTCCATCTGCCTCCAGTCATTTGTCTGATTGTGTTGTCTTGCAGAGTGCAACCCTCTCCTGTCATAATCCTGTTGCTCTCCCCTACTTTTAGTGTTTTAACTAGCTCAGCTGAGTGCTTTCATATTGTTTTTGCCAAGGGGCAGATGAAGGCAGATCTTCTGGGCAGCCTCGACCTCTCCTCCTCACAAAGTCTCTTTATTTCCCTCGCTTATTCACGGTTGGTTCTCTCTCTCCCTGAGCGTGGAGGTCTCAAAGACAAAGATGGACATGTTGAAACAGTGGGGACATAAAGGCAATGATTAAAAAAGGGGTAGGAGGAAGGAGAAGGCACAGTCAAGAGCTTTGTTGACCCCTTTTCTTAGACCATTTATTCAAGGAACATCTTAACCCCTCGAATAGAGCTGTTAGAGCCGGAGCTGTCTTTGCTGGCACAAACAGTCTCTCTCTTTCTCTGTGAATTCGAGTCTCTCTGCTTCCCTTTTCTCTCAGTCTAATGGTCAGCCCTTACACTGAATGGATCCTCTAAATGCCTCACAGAATGAAAACAGGGAATGACAACAGCACTCTCTTTGTACTCTCTCTTTCGCTGTCTTTGATTTATGATCTGTATTAAGTGGCGTGTTGGTCGACTCAAAAGGAACATTGTCATGTCTGGGTGCATTTCCAGTAGTGAGTAATTTGTGTGTTTCTTATGAAATTATTTCTGCGTGTGATGTGTGTGTGCGCGCTTGCATGTGAGGACCATGCACGTGCCGTATCATGCTGTACAGGCTGTATGTAATCTTCCCTGCTGTGATGCAATCCAATCCAATTTATGAAGCGCTTATTTTTCAGTAAAATGCAAAGCCCCATCCATCGCAGCAGTGACAGCAGTTAGCTTCCGGCGTTCATACTGGGTCTCGCCTCTTTTTTTCCCCACCCGTACTCTTCTTTGCTTTCTCTCTCTCTTTCCATTCTTCTTCTCTTTTAGACCTTCATTTTTCAGCAACGCATCCACAGCACAAGTTGTAGAGTACTACAGCTTTCAGTCTCCTTGATCTCCCCTGCCATCAACTCTTAATCCTTGCATTACCACACCCCCAAGGACCACATCCTATTTCTAATTTTGCTCAACTGCAGCCCTGTCAGAAACTAAAGCAATGTGCCAGTTTTATAGTAGATTTACCATCTGTAAATACTGGCAAGTGAGAAGGAAGCGGTACGTGTGAAAGAGAGACGGCACACCGCGTGCTCTCATTGGTCATACTGACACAGTTATGAGACAGCAAAATATGGTAATCACAGCCAATGGGCTGCGATGTCGACACTATAACTATGGCTGTAAAATGCTAAATGATTATCCAAAGCTCAGGGAGCACTGCAACCAAGTCCAAATGCCAAGTGTGGTATAAACCCAAGGACATGGATGGATTTTTCCAGAAGCCCCTTATTACTGTAATGTCATAATTTACTGCAGTGAATTATCATGATCACAAAAAGAGTGTTGGTGTGTGGTGATTTGCAAACAGACAAATGTAAATGCACAGCGCATGCATATACATATAGGCCAATAAAAGTAGACATATGTATAGATCTGCACATAAATAGTCAAACAAAATATGTAAAGACACACACCGAGACAAAGCATACTCAGGCCTACACGCCTCATCTCTCTTCACCACTCGAACATGTTCTCCCTTGAAGCTCTTTCTCTCTCCTACTCAGATTTTTTTGGAAGCAGCAGCTGCTGAAGGGTGGCCTGCTCCTTATAAGAGGGGGATTAATACTGTAGCAGGCTCCCACTCACTAAATCTGACCTCCCCCCTTGAGTGTCTGAGCGCCATGATCGCTTAGAGAGCTGGAGAAGTGGGAGAGAACAGCCCATGAAACATTAACATGGAGACAAATAGGGTATGAATAATAATAATGGGTTTATTAAGATACAAATACTGATCATTTTGAATTGATGTAACTAGTAAGTGACTGTTTGACCCACTAATCCTTTATGGATTGAACAAGATAGTTCCTGGAAAATTATATCAGCAATGAATACTGGGAGCCAAGGATGTCACCTGAAAAATAATCTAATGAATTAGCACTTAGGTCCGATTTGTATAAAGTAAGACCATCTTTTTTGATTATACAGCAGGTCTAGGTTCTTTATTAAAACTGTGAAAGTATCAAAGCCTCAGTCCACAGAGAAATGCACACAGCCTGTATTCAGAAACTGAGCCTTAAAACCAGGAGTCAGGACTTATGTAACTTTGTGATGTCACAAGTATACAGTCACTGCTCTCAGCCACGTCCCAAGCCCCGCCCACCTGGATCCATCATCCAACCTTGCACTATTTGTTTAACTGAAATCTGCTATATTTTAATTTGATCACTCAGAAAACCATCAGCTGACTGATGTGTTGTTACTAAAGCTCCAGAGAGAAGCCTTTGAAAGTGTAAAATATGGGACCTTTAATGCTTTAGATGCTTTCAAATTAATCAATCAAGACTATGTCATTTTTGAAAGAAGGAATGAGAGATTTTTCCTTTTGCAGATGAATAGTTGAATAAAATGCAGCATTATTCAATTCACTACACTCTCTGAGGTTTTGTCACTTAGCTTACAGTCGCTAATGTTAGTTATTTTTAAGGCAAAGCCGTACAGTTTTCAATCCAAAATTGAAACTGATGAAGCAGCTACTGTACTAGCAGTGTGTTTCAGCCTTCAGCCAATCGGAAACGAATATTCTTCAGGGTAATGGTGTAAATTTGAGGAAAAAAAAACAAAACATTGCAGGCTAAACATTAAGCTGAACCAGGTCTGCTGTCTTTGTCACAACAGATGACCAGTAAATAGGGAATTGGGTGTGAAATGGTACAATTAAAGCCCGTATGGCTCTGCTGCTGACATCTGCCTGTTTGTCTGTGGCCAGGTTCAGGTGCTCATTGTGACACAGGGATGTTTTTATTGAGACTGTCTGCCATTTTGGGAACGTGGGAGGTGGAGTGGGCCAATAAGTGTTGCTGCAGGACCCACCGGGCACACCTGACACACTGGATTAGCTGGCCGGACGCTCCTCTGACACTTTTTGTCTGCTCTCCGTCCATCAAATGCATACACACACGCACACACAACAAAAGCGTGACACACACACACACATGCGATGCACTATGCAATAAACAGATGTGCGCACTGTCTCACACAGAATCAGATTCAGATGAAAACACCCACAGACACACACTCCCTGGGGACTACAAACATCACTTCGTGGGACATCAGGAGACGCGTTGCTTTGCCGTTCATTGTGCCTGACCAGTGACGGCCATGTTTGCTGTCAACATCCTGTCTCTCCAAATCCATCACCTTGCTTTGGCCTTCTGTTTATACACATGCTGCTGGCAGGCCTGGTCCTTAATGGAAAGCAATTCAAACACATCCAAATCCGACAAATCTTTTGGACTGAGGCCCTAATTACAGTGTGCAGAAACATGCGTGTGTGTGTGTATGAGAAAAAGATTACCCAGAGATAACCTGTCACAGTCTTTCTTGTGTGCGAGATGATAGATTCACAGTCTCTATTCTATCTCTGCCATCCTTGTCCTTCTCCTCTGGGACCCTATGGTCTTCAAGAGGATAAATCCCACATGGAACTGTATGCACAAGGCATTAGACAGGGTTCAAAACTGCAATAACGTCCCAAGGAGGCTGCCTGATGTGGGTCACAACACCCCTTTTGGAGAAGGCGATTTCAAAGGAAACTGCAGATTTGGCACCTGTAACAACTAACAGGAGAACAATGACAACCTGTGTTCAAGTGGGCAACAATCCTGTATAACATAAGCACCAAGAAAATGAAATGAATGTTCCCATATTGTGAGTATAGAGTGTTTTGTCCTGTTTAGAGAGTCAGATGGTGTCTAAATCTCTCTGGGTTACAGGAGCTTGTTTCAACACGGGAGCTCCCCCTTTTTTCTTTCCCCTTTCTACAAAATATAACATCACTCTGTCTTTTTTACACTCCTCCTGTATCCCTCACTCACTTTCTCCCCTATGTATTCCTCCACCCTTTTGTGCCTCAGCCTCATCCGAGGTTTTGCTTTCCTAATGCGTAACATCTCTGTTTTCCCCGGGATGCCGCCCCACCAGACGACAGTGACGACTGTAACCTTCAAAGCCGGTGCTGGAGCCATCAAAGCCGGTGCCCAAAAATAGTTTGAGTGTAAGTGGCTCACATAAATGAATCAAAGCAATTCTACAAACCAAGCAGCTAGCCCCCTCCTCTTCTTCATCCATTTCCTTTCCTTAGTCCCCATAGTCTCCTAAAACTTCAGAGGGGCTCCAGCTCCCTTGCAGACAAACACAAACCTCATCAAGTAAACTAACAAACAACAAAATAACACTCTTCAATTCTTGATCAGCAGAGCAAAAGGAAAGAAATGCTTGACGAAGACAACAACAACAACAACAAAGAGGGCGGAAGGGAGGAATAAAAAGAATACAATATGGGCTGTGCATTAATGTTTCTTGAGGAAGCAAAACATAGATTGGGATGATGACACTCACTTGCCAGTGTTAACAGGCTGCTCTGATGTTATCATCTAGGCGGTTAGCGCGATTGTTAGTGCAAGGCTCCCCATTTGAAGCCTGTGCTGTAGCGAAAAGGGCTGCATTTCCATCATAATAACAGCTGAAAAGAGTGAACTGTCACAGAGCACTTCCTCCTCCGGCTGTGACGCATGCCCCTCAGTCTGGCCTCGCTGTGCTGATGGATGAGCAAGAGAATACGCTTCTTCTCAATGCCAAACCGCAGCCTCAAAGTGTGGGATCACTGCTGTGACAGAGAATGTCACAGTCCCACTCCTCTATATGCCAACCGGAGTAAATATCATGGCCATATCAGCCAGTGCTCTCCCCGTTGTGTGAACAATGACGATACATAGACAGTGCTTTTAAACAATGGGGATGGAACACATTGACCTCTGTGGGGATGGAGATTTATAAGTCGGACAGCCTCAATGCAGAATGAATACACCACTGGTGTTTACAGATATATGAATGTACCAGAACCTCAAGGGTTTGAAGAAGTCCTATTTTAGTATTCAGGTTATTAATTGTCCATGTGATCAATAATACCTAACACTGGCAGGCAGCAGCCTGGTGTTTACCAAATGCAAAGTCATGATGGGAACAGAATATGTCCTCCTTTGAACAACCATGAACAAAGGGGAAACACAATAGAGAGAGAAATTAAGAGAGTGTTTCTGTATGACTAAAAATAGCCTTATTATTTGGGCTGAAATAGAATTCAGTGATTATGGTGAAACAACAAGCAGAGGAATTAGTGCACTCCCAGCAGTGACTCATCGGGTATTTGCCCTCATTTAAAGTCTGTATGTGTAATGACGTTGTGACTGTGTTTATCTTGGAGCCGAGGCATGACTTCTGAACACCTCCACACACTTTCCCCAGTGTGAAGTGTCCTCGCTCTCTACTCTACTCAAAACCCATGCTTACCACCCATACCTGACTGGCATATGCACATTGCGCTGGCCTCGATTCAATGCTGGCTTTCTAAGTGCCGGGAGCTACAGTAGCAGACTAACTGCAGAGAGCTGGGTGCTCTTAGATGGGAGATTGCTTGCTGGAGAAAGGCTGTTTGGCTCTTCCTGCTTTTTAGACCAGAACCTGACTTAATCACCTAGAATAATGCAGGCACGCTCTAAATATGAATGTCATGATAAATAAACCAGAGGCCTTACAGAATGTTCTATAAAAATCCCTTTCAGAGGCACATGGGAGGCTGAATTAATGAATATTATTTCTTTTTACAAAGCTCCTTCTTTCTCTCTCCACTGTGTTACCCAGTTTTTTATCTGAGAATTCAAACTGTGAAGGTTTTAATCAAACACTGATAGCCCCCTCCCGCCCGCCGTCCCCAGATTCAGACCCCTGCTCCTACCTGAGGGGAAACGTTCGATGACTGGCTGGTTGTCCACCTGTAGTGTGGCGTTGCCACCACTGCGTGTGAATCGCACCACATGGTATTTGCCGTCGCTCACCATAACCGCGCTCTCCTCGATGGTTATGTCATCCGTTCCCACGTTGAAGATCACGCCGATCTTTCCCCGTTCCTATAAGACAGGACAAAAGATAAAATTGTGAGGAGACTGCACAAAGTCAAAGACGAGGTTCTTGCAGACACTTTCAAAAACCTCATGATACTTGAATTTCCTTGAAAACTACTGCCTTCTTGAAGTGGGTGTAACTACAAAGTCAAACTGAGTCAACACAAGTTTCTGCTCTCTACCCATTCATTCAAATCACACTGCCTTTCTCTCCATAATGAACAGCTCACTGGTCAACATTTAAAATTGACCCCACACATGAATTGCTCTGTACATCCTGCTTCAGAAGGAAACACAAAACGTCAAGGAAGTTTGATACCAGTTTATTGATTCATGGGTCCAGTAACTCAGCAACGTTTTGATGAATTTGGTGCCTGCAGGATGAATTGTAACATCTTTGTCTATCCTGTAACTTTTCTCCGAGCAACCTCATCGATTCAATGCTTTCATTTGTCAAACCCTTCAACCTCTGCTAAAATGTTAGCAATGGCAACACATGAAACTAAGCATTGTCATTGTTAGCATGTTAGCATGCTGATGTTAGAATTGCACCAATGTGTCTCAGTGTGCATGTACTGTAGCACTGCGCCTACAGCCTTGCAGAGCTTGGGTATATATGGAATATGTGTTGTAGAAAAGTGGTCAACTACACACAAAAAAACATTGCGCCTCAGCCTCATCTGAGGTTTTGCTTTGCTAATGTGTAACATTTCTGTTTCCCCATTTCAGGAGCTATGTTAAACACTCTTTCCTGATGTTTAACCATTAATACCCAAAGACGCCCTCAGAGTAGCTGGCGTCTAAACGGCATTTCATAATGGGGAATTTATAAGAAAAAAATAGGTAATAATTATGTATGTGTGTGAATGCATTACACTGACGCAATCAAACTGTCGACTTAATTGTATTACATTGCAGTCATTAAGCCATATATCCACTCACGCTAATGCAGTGCCCATGATAAGGCTGCAGCTTTACTGGCAAAACTCAAAAGATATTTTCCCCGACTCACCGAGGCCCCCTCTGCTTGTGCTGTGAGCATCAGATCTCACACACATCGGCCTGGTAAAGAACCGAGTACTTGTTGAGGACTGAGGCACCTTCAGCATTCATCAACCTGGTGACCCCCTCCCCTCCCCCATCTATTAGTGTTGACAGCCGCCCACTGCTTCGAGTTTATTACAGTCAACCGCCTACTCTACTCTCATCTCCCGCCATCTCTCTCCTCTCCCTCTGTGGTTCCCGTCCTCAGTCCCAGGAAAAGGTCAAAGTCATTTACAGAGTTACAGTCTGCCAGAGAGGCATAGAACGAGGGAGAGAGAGAGAGAGAGAAGCAGACAGAGTCCATACAGTATACCAGACACCACCATTACAGACAAATTCTCTGTCTGGCAGTAAATCTTCTGTTGCAGTTTTGTTCTGCACACTGATAAGACCCTGTGTAAAAAAACGTATTTGCCAAATCAACAAAATCATTGATTCCATTATCTCATTAACTATGCGCATTCATTTTGCCACCTTCCATATGCCAAGATAGTCAGAGGTGAATGTGTGGGTTTTGCTCGCAGCACTTTTCCATTATTCATGGCTGATTAACTATTTAAAAAAGGAAAATAAAAATCCTCATGTTAACTTAAAATAGCAAGTTAATTGAGTAAATAAGTGCAGAGGTTGTGTTAATGAGCAGTATAATCAGTGCCACATCCCAACAACTCTTTGGTGCCGCATAAAGTGGGTACAGTATTTAGCCAAGGCCACAGTGCGGCTGGGCACTGATGGCAGCGATGATTAGGCTATTAATTGAGCATGCTCAAATAGTGGCGCAAGAGGAAGAGCTGCTGGCCGTGATTAAATGCTGTGGAGGCGGCTGAAGAGCCACAGCAAACAAGAAGAATCGGCGTGGAAGCCGGACAGGATACGGATACAGTCGAGCTCTCCACCACAGAGGCAGAAGAAGTTAGACCCCGGACGAGTTTCTGAGAGGGGAGCTTGATGGACTGCTCCACAGACGATCTCACTCTGCAAAGAGGCTCGAACGTCTCAAATGGCAAAGTGCTTCCAGCTTCTTGGGCACTTAATCAATTGATTCACGTTATGGACTGACCCTTGCAGTCTTTCCCTCCTGCTCACCCCATGCCCTGCCAAAATCCAATACTGATTCTAAGACATGAATATGAATGCTGTCAGAGAACAATTAGCACGTGAATTGAAGTTGAATCAAAGGTTTTGACTATTGATACCTTAGAGATACTGAGGGAAGAAAAACAAAATGGAGAGGGTGAGTGAAATGCTTTTGGATCGAGTGGAAATGCCAGGATCATCTCCATTACAGCCTACGCACTAGGAAGCTTAGAAGAATCATAACACCTTTGCCTGGAGAATTAATTCAATTTGCTGGGGCAAAGCAGAATGAATCCCTGCTATTATGACTGAAAAGCAGAAGGGCGAGTGAATTTGAGTGATATTTACAGAGAGATTAGCATTTGTGTTCCGCAACATTAGGGTTCTTCCTGGTGCTGAGGGAATGTATTGAGCCCATTAAAGTGGGAAGCCAGTGGGAACCAGAGCTTTTTTAAAAATGATTTTATTGTAGCGGTAATGACATTTTAATGGTCATTTCCCTTAAGCGAACATATCTCTGGAAACAGAAGGAAAAAAAAAAAAACTCAGACTGGGAGCAGTCAAGCCTGCAACATTGAAATGAAGGGGCTGGTAGGTAACTGACAATAAGCCGTGGCTGCTCTTTAAACACCACAGCTTCTAAACTACTGCTTAGCCGCCCTTAATCTGCTGCAGCTGTCGGCTAATGTCAGGAGTAAGAATGTTAGGCTTTCGCTCTTTTATCCAGAGGTTAGCTCATCTTACTTTTCTTGCTGTGGGTCAATCAGTGGTGTAGGTAGGTGGTCCACTGTAGACTAGAGGGAAAGCACTCGGCTTTATGATACATTTAATTTCAGCTTCAAGTGCCTAAGGAAGAGTTACTGAGGTTCAATTCAACAATCAAAGGTCTTCAACTTCTGGAAGACTGCATTGACTTTTGGTTTTGCTCAAGGTTAAAGGTTGAATATAATCTTAATTATCATTGAGGAGCCATTTGTGGCATAGCCAGTAGTAAATAAATACAGTAAATACAAAGCTTACGCACACCAACCTACACTCAAAACATTTACACAAAAGACAAAGGGGCCTATCTTACACCTGGTGCAAAGCAGCTCAAAGTGCAACCACAGTGTCTTTGCTAGTTTCAGATGGACACAGTTGTTATTTCCACATCCAGCACCCACATGGTTGGTGGAAAACCTGGTCTTAAGTCAGTGTTGCGGTATTTCACAGTAATTTTAAGGACACATTGTCAAGATAGTAATATGCGCCTACTTAGGTGTGTGCACAATGCTCATACGCTGTGGCACAAGCAGAGTGTGCCACAGTGTTTGTCCATCACAGTTTTATAATGAACTGAAAGTTTATTTACACTTCTCATGATAGAACATAAAAGATGTCTAATGTAATTTGTGCCATTACTTCCTCTCGCTCAGCCCTTGATTTCCCCTCAGAGCTGCTGTGTGTGTGTGTGTGTGTGTGTGTGTGCCAGGATGGGACTCACTGGTCAGTTAGAATATGTAATCAACTCGCCACAAGTATTCCCTGGTTCTGTGTGAACCACTGTCCCATTTTAATAGCAATCCACCAAGGTGCAGGCAGGGAATGGGAGATGGGACCGTGATTGGTTTATTTCATGTTGCGCCCAAAACATCCCAAAATCAAGAGTACTTAGTACAGTCCATTTTTTTCTGCTGTTAAAATAGCAGAAGTGATATGGACATGCCCTTAATTTGCGCAACACGCTTTAGACTGTGCACAGAGCCTAGAGTTACATAAGATCATTCAAAAACCCAATGGTAGCAGGGACAAATGAGTATTTGATTCTATTGGTTCTGCATTTAGCCATAATAGTTAGATAGATAGATAGATAGATAGACTTTTTATTGTCATTCAGACTATACACCATACAATGCACATCAGAACGAGATTCTGTTGCAGTGGCTCAAAATAATGCAACAAGTACGATACATTGAAAACAAACAAAATACCGGCATTCAAATAAATAAATATGTATATATACAAAATATAAAAATGTATTAAAAAATATATTGCACTTTTGCATGACTATGAAATATTGGACATTATGTATCTGCAGAGCAACTGGGGCTGACTACAGTCTCAGAATTAGCCCCGGTGATTTTTTTTGCACAATCTCACCATTCCTTCCAGCATATTTCTATTTTTCAGGGTAAGTGACCCAAACCACCAATGAAAAGGTTAAAACAGACTGAATAAAACAAGAAGAAATCATTTTTATAAGAGGTGTCAACATTAAAACTTCTAAGCTTTCGGCAAAAGGACGTACGCTTGTGGGCTTTCCACAAACAGAATCAGTGTTGGGTCAAGTGTTAGTTTGTTGTCAATTATTGCCCCCAGATACTTGAGCTGTTGAACAACTTCAACAGCCCGGCCATGAATAAAAAACAGCAGGAACAGGTGGAGGCATCTTTCTGAAGTCAGTTATCATTTCGTTTGCCTTAGACATGTTAATGTTGTTTCACCGAGAGATGCTTTATCTGAAGAGAAAATAACAACTACTTAAGAAAATATCATCTCTTGAATTTTATTATAATTCCTTCAGCACAGACTTGCTGTCCTTGCCAATATCTGAGATCTGAGCACAACAAAAAAAGATGTTTTTTCGCACAGCAGAAACTGCTGATCAGCTTCTCACACAAAACCAAATTGATGACAGACAAAAAATAAAAAAATTTAAAAAAAGTTTGTGTAATCCTCTCATTAGTCTCCTTCCCTTTCAAAAAAGACAAAAATGCTTTGGAGGTCTGTGCAGCAGCCACAGACGAGAAAGTGCGGTTCTGGAATACAGAGAGCATTTCCATCAGAAATATTTCAACATGACCTTGCAATGTACGAGAGTGTGTTGAGGTAAATGCTGCCGGCGAGAGCAGAATGAGAATGAGGAGGCGCCAGAACAAGGCTGCAGTCGGCTTGTGTGCATCAGGGTTATCAGGCAGCCTCAGAGAGCTCTAGCCGATCACGCTGAGCAGAAATGGAAGAGGGAGAAAGGGGAAGAGAGGAACACTGCGCCATAAAAGACAGAGGGAACCTTGATGATCCTCCTGGGCCTCAAGGTGCTTCGACATCTTAAAAGCACCTTGAAGATGTCAAGATCTTGTTCTCTCCCCGCTGCCACACACCGGCAGTCAATTAAGAAGGGGAAAAACAGACAAAGTGGGAATGTGACAGCATGTTTTTTGAAGGATTTGTTTCTCGGTTTCATTTCTTAACAGACAGCTTAATCATGACGCACTTCTTCTCTGACACCCCCTACAGCTTCGTCTCCACACACATCTTCCTCTTGATCTGTTTGCATTTCCGCAACGTCTTTCTGCATTTTCCCCATCTCTCAGATCTGATACACGGTTTCCAAAAGAAAAAAACAAAAAGAGGCAAATTAGAAAGAGAAAACAACAGAGAAACAACAACAGAGATGCCACTGCTGGATGGACCAGAGGGTGGATTCAGCAAGTCACCGTGGCAGATAAAACTGCAGTCGTTTAAATCACTCAAGGTGTTTTGCATTTTGCTGCATCAATGTGTTTTAAGAAACCAGCTCAGGGATTTGCTGATGCCGATGACTGGTCTGACGGATTTCATATTAATAGCCCTGTGGGTGGTGGAAATGCAAACTATTCATCAGCTTCTCGCTCATTTTCCCAATAATGATCTATCACAGACTGTATCTGCTTGAGTCCCACTTGACAGCCCGATGTAAGTACGTGGAGCTGCTTAGCTCAGTGGAGCAGCATGGACAGAGAAATGACTGATAAATAGATTTTTACTGGATGCCCAATGAAAAGCAATCCATTTTTATTTTTTCCCCCCTCTTTCTCTGTGGATGCACACACATCTGATTCTTCCACGTGGTTTAAGGTAGCTTAATATTTCATTTAGTGTTACAGCTTGAGCAAGCAATTCAACTGACCAGCTCTCTGCACCGATGTTAAATGTTGTGCTATTTGCAGTTATAGATTGATATCGGTGGCTATCATTTTAAGATACCCCACACCTCAGGCAACTGAGCATCGTATGGCATCTCCACATCTCCCTTCTGGGGGTAATTCAGGATCTATGCAGCTTATCAGCTTGTCAACATGTATGCATAGTGCCTGCGAGTGGAGATTGGCTGCATCTGCTACAAGGAGAACGGTATAGAGGGGCTAATCTTCTCTGAAACTGCAGCGTTATGTAAGAAGAAATAGGTTGTTGCGTAACATGCAGACTCCTCGCTGGCTAAATCAGCCACTGCCTGTTCACCTAACGTCTTCGGAGTGTCTGTGACAGAGCACGGGGAAAGACTAAGGGCCAAAAGCCATTTCGGATCAGGATTACTGTTATCTACAGCTCAGATTTCATCCCTTCCCTTCTCATCATTCCCCTCAAACGACACAGTTCTCGAAACACAGAGATACACGTGTGTCATTTTGAATTTGGGTGGCAGGGGGGACAAAGCAGGAAGGCGTCAACAAAGCCGTCACTTTGCAGGGAGGTTATGCTTGGCTTCATTCACCACACCTCCTCTCTGTTTCTGCTCTGCCAACTCATTTGTATGTTTGTCGTGATCTCAGGCAGTCACCTTGAAAAAGTTGCCCCCCCCATCCCCTCATCTTAATAGCACTTTACCCCCCCCCCCCCCCCCCCCCCAACTCTGTTTTTTCTTTGCCTCATTTCAGCATCACTGGTCATGACTATCCCTTCTTTCCTGCTCTAAAAACGAGCAGCAGCTCCAATAGAGAATCAGATCTCATTGAAAAAAATCAGTGATTTAGGCAACTGCGTTGTGGGTGTATGTAAACTGTATGTGTGTGTGTGTATGTACCCATCTGAATCTGGATCTCTGATCCAAGCATGACTCATAATGGGCTTGCCCATTTGTCCTAGAGTACACACACACACACACACACACACACACACACACACACACACACACACACACACACACACACACACACACACACACACTGGCAGAGAGCCAAAATGCTGCAGAGGGAAGCAGCATTTATGCTAAAGAAGTAGAGAGGGAAAAATAAATCAGCCCAAACATCATCCTCTATAATCCTGATTATGATAGCACCAAAACTCTTCATTCACCCTGTGTTGGCTTGAGTCTCAAGCACCAGAACAACACACACACACACACACACACACACGTATATATACACAAACATACACACATACTGACTTGATTGGGGCATGATGTGCCACACTGAGACAGTTGATGGATGGTGTCCTTCAGCTCAATCACTATTAAGACCTGTAGGTTTGAATCCCCCCTGCTCTCAGTATAAACACAAAACACACATACTTATAAGCAAACATGAGAACGTCCTTGAGTGAGGTTAGGCTGAGTCCTGCCACACACACACACACACACACACACACACCGCGGCCTTGTTTAAAAAGCTGCAGAGAGCTGATGGATGCGCACACATGAACACACACACACAGACACAGGGATTTGTGTATGTGTTCCTAGTGGCTGGGATCCAACTGATTGTACAAAGCGTCCAGTGTGGCGCTGCTGCTTTGTGTCTGATGAACAGCTGAAACCACACTCAGCCTCACCTTGGCATTCGTGTGCCCAAAGTATATGTTTTGTACTTTATTCTGTTGTTGCGGCACACTAGTAGACAAAAAAAAAAAAAAAGAAAAGAAATAAAACACTAAGGCATGCCCTTGTGAATAAGATGGTGCTGGAAACTCTTTCTTGCGGGTGGTGGGTGGTGATTATGGTTGCCTGCCAAGACCTTCAGTCATTGTTGCATTTACAAGACAAAAGGTTAGAATAAATCATCTGATCAGTGCTACTTCCTCATCCCCTCAGGGCTAGCTGGTTAGCGTGCTAACTTCATTAGAAGAAAAGACAGGATAGAGGTAGAAGCAGAGCAATGAAAACTGACATTGCTCTCCACTGTGGGGGGACAACTCAGAAGGAACGGATTTTGATGCTAGTTTCTTCTAGACTGGTAAATAAACAGCTGGTTAATGCTAACGCTGGCTATGTAGTGATGGCTAAGACTTACATATGGCACCTTTAAATCTACATTAAGGCATTGTGCAGATTTGCTTTGATCAAATCCACTCACTGCAGAGCAATAAACATGTGATTTAAAACCTCCAACGATTGATTTTTTGGTCACTTTAGGTGCAGTGCAACAAGCCGTGAACATCATATTGATATACTGCAAAGGTGGGAGTGTGAATATCAGTTTCCTGTTCGTACATTCACCAGACACAGAGTAACATTAACATTATTTGTATGTCCAATATTCATTCTTCTTTTTTGGTCTCCTGCCTTTCACTGCCTTATCATATGACAAATGAATAAGACCGAATGGTGATATTTAGGGAATATGTCACCTTAGTGCAAAAATAGAATCATTATTTACTCTCAGACTCTCATGCTGCAAAGAGATGCGCCAAGAAAGATTAAATTTATCGGGATGCATTGATGAAACCTGAACATTTCAAAGAGAATATGTTTCATGTCAGGGGCCTCTTCAAGTTGCTAACCAGAGACGGATGGCGGATGGAGTAGATAAAGTAGGGAAAGGACAAATGTGAGGATAAACAAAGTACACAGGCATGACAAATAATGGAGAAGGGCAGGGAGAAGCGGTGATACGATGATATGATGAAAGAAACAGCAACAAGAAGGTAAACAGAGGGAAAAAAAGTAGGGACAAGGGGAAAGAAAAGTGGGGAGCTGCAATGCTGGAGCTGTGTGGGCGTATATGAGGCAAAGCCAGAAAAGGATCTCTGACACTGTGGCGGTAGAAATCGATGTCCATCAGCCCACTCTTCATTCCTTTACCACACTTAGCCCTGGTAGGCCCACATACACTAGATTCTCAGGTTGGGTGATTTAATATGGGACAAAGAGGCTTGCAAGTCCAATAAAGTTTCCTATCAACATCCTTTTTTATCCTTTTAACTCTTTTTTTATTCAATTATCTTTTGCCTTTTCCAGCTCCAAACACTAAACACTGACATACAGCAAAAATCCCTACATTTGCCACCAAAGCTAATTAGAACGAACACCTACAGTATATAGAGACAAAGAGGAGCAATAACTGATAACTGAGATAACAGTTTTCTTTTTCCTATCATGGCCCCGAACCTCTGCCATTATCCCGTTTCTCTGGCAATTTAAATGGTAGATACAAAAAAAGGTGAAACTGCAGTGCCAATTCACACCATCAGCCATCAGACCTTTACTGCCTTTTAGAACCGTAAAGAGCTTCAAAAATCAATTTTTGACTTTCGTCAGCAATGAATGGATATTGCCTCACCTTCACATGTCCTCCATTATCATTTCTCTCACTTTGGCTTTTACCTTGCCTTTGTTTTTTTTTTTCCCTCCTTTCTCTTAATTTTCTAATCTTTCACTCCCCTGAGGCTCATTACTGTTGACTGGAGTTGCTAACATGGTTTTGGTAGAATCTCATTGATCCATGCTCTGTTGTGACTGATCTGAGATAAAGAGTTGATACTCAGGGTGCTCTGTAGCTGATGGAGAAAAGTGCATCAACCCAAAACACATTAGGTTTGTAGATCATCATAAATCTAGTCCGACTGTGTAAAGTCCTTGAATATTATGCTTGATCTGTTTTTTCTATTGAACTGATTTGCTCCAAACTGGATGGAGGTATGTAGCTGGAGGTTTGTAGGGATGGAGGCCATGGAACCAGTTAAATTTTGGTGGCAATCAGGTTAAAGGGCGATCAAGGAATTTTTAAATCACTTTCCTTAAAAGGATAGTTCAGGTTTTTTGATGTGGGGTTGCTTGAGGTGGTCATGCATAGTCAGTGTGTTACCTGGAGTAGATACGGATCAGCACGCTGCCAGTTTAGAGAAGCAGCCGTGAGCACAGGCACACTGGCAGTGCGATGTGCTGTTGTGCATGGGGCCAGCAGAAAAAATGTGTTTTAGACACTTAAAAAACACATCGCTCTGCTAGTGTTCCTGTGCTCCCGGCTGCTTGTCTAAACTGGCGGCGAGCTGATCTGAATCTACTTCAGATAAAACTGACTATGCATTACTACCTCACACAATCCCAAGTCAAAGAACCCCAAACTTTCCCTTTAACCTTGCAAGATAAGGTATCTATGACTTTATAATTTGGTGCAGATCCAGATAATAATCTGGATCTGACAGAAGTGTAGGATGTTCTACTGAACAGTTCCAGTTGTTTGTCAGCAGGCTTACACAAAAAGCACTGAACCAGTTTGCTCTACACTTGGTGGAGGGATGGGACATGGGCCAGGGAAGAAACCATTATATTTTGATGCCAATCAATTTTGTTAATTTCTCAGGAAATAATGTACGGATCTTGATGTACAAAAATCATATTAATGGCGTTGAGATCTCTTGTGTTGCATGGTGTTAATTTTATGTCCTAGACCTGATCCAAAATGTGGCACCATTTAACTATTTTTCTTCTCCACCTCATCCCAGCTGATGGTGATTCCACTTGAATCCACTTTTATATGAGACATAATATTACACAGATCTGAGAGCCATAGCAATAAAGCTGGAACCTACCCAGCCTGGGCAGACTATGTGTAAGATGAGCCCGTCCAGACCCATCCACACTACACTGTCATCTACAACTGATCAGCAATGTCATGTGATTAATTCATTTCCGATTCCATTCTTTAGGATATTCACACTCAGTAACAGCATTTGCAAACATCCCAAAATCTGAAATCTTATTTAGAGAATACCTTCACCCCACATGATTTTTTTTTTTGCATAGAGCATTATATTCATGAATTGTGGCATTAAAATGGGGGATGTGGCTGTGTAACTACGTGAGGAGTGAACACAAGAGAAGAGCCAGTTTAGCTGAGCAAACAGTCGGGAGTTGGTGTGAAAGGACAGGGCAGAGACAGACAGACAGCAGAGGAGACGGCGGCTCCTCCGCTGTCTCTTCTCATCTACAGTTTGCACATACGATTTGTCATGGTTGAGTATACGCTGCAAGAAAAAGATGCAATGGGAGATTACTTCTTTTTTTGTCTTTCTCTTTTTGATGCTGTGACTTTGTGTGTAGCTTTGAGTGAGACATGTGTATTAATGTTATTAGTGTTTTTGGTGTGTGTGCGTGCGTGCGTGCGCGCGTGTGTGTGCCTGTTGCGAAGCAGCCCATTCCTCTCTGCTGAGGAAAAGCGAGGCAGGCAGCTGGCCGAAAATGGAAGGGAATGACTGTGACCTTTGGACAAAATCAAGAGCAAAGTGTTCGCTGTCTCTTATTGTTTTCTCCACTCCTCTCCACTTTCTGTCCTCGCAGCCTCATTTTGCCTCTCCTACTTTATCTGTTTCTGTCCTCTGCACTGCAAAACAGTGCGAGGATTGGACAGATTTAAACAGTCCACTTCTCCTGGCACAACAAACAAAAACCTCTCTGAAACTCAGAGCCCTGCTGTGCTTCCATCAAAAGAACTGAAGACCACACGCCTCCATAAAATGCAGCATATGTAAGTCGTCATTACAAGACCTATATCTGAGTATGCTCTGACAGTAAAAATAATGCCTCTTTGGTCTGGACCACATAGTGTCGGATGATCGCTCAGATTGCCCTCTTTCTAACTCCTACTTTCTCTTCCATCATTTTGGTCTCTGTTCAGTTTCTCTGAGCTGCCTTTTGCTTCCCTCCATCTGTTACCCTGATAACTCCTGTTTCTCACCCATCATCATCCTCTACCTTCCCCTCCCTCCCTCCCTACTCTCTTTTTGCTCTTTCAGTCTCTATGGGCAGGGTGTAAGGTTGGAGCCCAGTAGAGGAGAACAGCTGCCGAGCAAACGGGCTAATATTTGCCCTGCACTAAACTGAGCAAACATGGATAAAGCGGACACAATCTCTTTCTCTGTCCCTGGCTGTCTGCCTTGTTTTCCTTTCATTCCCTTCCTGTGTCTCTGGTGCTGCTGTTAGAGCTGACTGCTGGTTAACTAGCTCACACTCACACACACACACACACACACACACACACAGTACACGTGTTGTTTCCAAGCAAATCACTGGGTGTGGGATAAATCTGATACGGTAATCTGTTTCTGGTGTATGTCTTTCTACAGCAGTGTGTGCAGCTTATTAGCTACACCTGTTCAATCTAATTCAACCACCCTGCAATAAACCCTACACGGAAGCTTACAATGTTCACAGGTAAGCTTTCGATATCCCGGTAAAAAAGGAATTACATCCATAATGGAGGAAGGGTTGCCTCATGATTTACATCCAATAGCAACATGAATTACAGTGCGTAATGTGCGCTGTACGCAGAGCCATGGAAGGTAAAGGTGTGGAGGTCAGGGTGGTGGATGGATCTCTGACTTCCATGCAGGGAACTGGATTTTGTTTCCCATCACACATGCAATAAATGTGAACCTTTTCATTAACCATAACCATGATTTACTTCCCTATCTAAATTAAGTGTTTTAGTTGCGTGACCTGAACCAGATCAGTTGCCATGACCGTTTCATCGCTCTAATCTCAGCCGTGCTGTATTTGCCATGGGTAAATATTTGGAAGCTGCAATAAAATACCGTTGTGTGTTGGAGTTACTGTTGATTTCTTGAATCTTATCGCTTCCTCTGGAATACATTCATATAAAGGTAACTGATGTAAATAATCACTGATTCACATTTTATTTTACCCAGACGCCAGAAATTAGTTTAAAGCCTTAAAGCAAATTCAATAAAAGATTTTGGTGGAAATAGAACTGATTTCAGTTTTGAGGCTGTAGTTAGTGTGTTATATTAAAAAATATATTTAATATTCTCTCTATAGCTGGAAAAACCTGGAAACTCAGAACATGTTAATTCATCAGGTCCAGGCCACCTGCTCCCCCCAGCGCCGCTGCCAGAGCCAAAACTGCTCCTTCCAGTTGTTGGGCTTGTTCTGTTCATGGCTGCTGAGTGACAGCAACTGGAGCACTCCAACTAATATAAGACTAATCTGTCCACTTCTGCCTGTGTCTGTTTGGTTAATAAAGCATGAATGAGGGTTGGTGAGTATCCATGAGTTTGTGTTATTAAGAGGTTGAGAACAATTTGATCCAAATCTAGTTGGAAGTGGTTCTTTTGAGGTGAGAGGGAAAGTTTGGAAGCAGTGTATAGTAATAGTAGTGTATGTATGGAGATGATATGCATTATATATTACACATAAAAAACATCAAACAAACAGCTGAAAAAAAAATCTGTTTGTTCTGATGTTTCTCACAGAAGATCAGACACCAACACTGTCCAGGTGATAATATTAGATGCAAATAAAATCAAGACAACAAATCCACGTGCTTCAAACAAAAACCCATTTTCCTCTTCACTTCCTCACATTTAGTGAAAATTGGCCAGATGTCATGTCAAATGTCACGTGACAGCCACTGTTCAACACTTCTCAGAAGTTGAGAGGTCACCTTCTCTCAGCCCTAATTCGCTGAGTGACTGTCAATCACACCCAGGTAACAGTGAGGTTCCACAGTACATCTGGACCTTTTACTCTGCACGACGAAAACACTTTTACAACCCAGCGTCTGAGCCAGGAAATAAATAGATTTTTACCTCTAGTTTTTGTGCTGTGTGATATTTACAGCAAGTGACAGTCCTCAGAAACAATTAGAATTTCTTCGCTTTGCTTCGCTAACCTCTTCTAAAGCAAACAAAACTCACTGCAAGCACTGATGATCTTGACGAGCTGAACAATTTATCAAAATATTAATAATGGTTAGCGAATGAAATTATAACGACTGTCAAATGTTTTGTGGCGTTTGTTGTGTGTAATTCCCACTGAGTTTTCAGGGTAATACTTGAACCCTGCTGCTCAGATCGATAGAGACACGAGGTGGGAATAAACGTGGTAAATATAAGCAGACAGAGTGGATATAGTTAAAAAAAAATGGAATATTTCTTATGGGGAATATGGGAAATTTGGATTGCAGACAGAGATCAAAATAAAAGTTACTTACTCTGCTATCTCAAAATGCTGCCCAAAGGAAAAAGGTAATTTGACAATGACATTAAAGAGATACTGTTTTACTCAGTGTTATTTTATGCAAATTGAAATGATGATTATTAATCACTGCTGTAGACGTTTATGGCGTCTTTTAAATTCTCGCTCCTAGATCAAAAAATAAATTGCTTGTATATTAAATAGCAGCTAATGATCTCATATAGGGCTCGGAGCGGAGAAGTGCACACTTTCAAAAATGAAACAAGTGGCACATTATCATGCGGCAAACTGCAACAGATGATGAATAATTAAATGTATAAATTACTTTCTTCTAACCTTTAGCCTGCGTCTCGATGGGGTGAGTGCTTTCACAATCATACATGATGTGGATGCAGTATTTATGCCGTATTGCTGCAGTCACTCTGAGCAGAGGCACACGCATTAATATTATATAATTAGTGTGTGAATACAATAGACTTTTGTGATAAAAGCCAAATCATTAAGGTTGTGTTTGTGAGACCAGTTTTTTTTTTTTTTTTTTTTTTTTGAAGGCAGCAGAACGCAGCACTAATGTTGTTTGTTTGTTTGTTGTCGTTTGTTAATGCTGTTTGCGACGGCGTGCAAGTGCTTAAAAAATCAGCGCGGTATTTTTTTTCTCACAAGTGACAGTCACAGAGTGGAGGCCGTCTCCAGCAGTGACAGCTGTGTGCGAGTTTTGTTTACAAGGCGGCATCGCCGTCTTCAAAGACCTCAGTCTGAACTAAGAGAAAGGAAAAGATAAAGAAGAAAAGATTTTTTTTTTGCTCTTACTGAGACTTGAGAGTGCAGGATGTCAGGGTGCACATCCTCCTTCTAACTGAGACCGCATGAGATATGAATCGACAATGTGGCGGGGCACAACTGGACACACACATAGACACTGACAACCTGCTCGCACCTTCCAGCTCATTAACGGGTCCTGATGAACCACTGCAGCCCAGTTGTACTGTATCTTACTAGGGCTTAATAAGAAGCAAAAAAAAAAAAAAGTCATATTGTGATTATTTTGGCATTTATTGCTCTTTTTGATGGGTTTTGTACCAAACAGGCTTGTTTCTTTACATCTGAAGAGTATAACTCTTAGGCCAGAGCATCTCTATAGCACTACAGTGCTTCATTTAGAGTACATTGTGGCACATTTTACCTTCATCTGCTCTTGAGATTTGGATATTGTATTTGGCCATATTGCAAATTTGATAATATTTCGATTAATTGCTCAGCCCTAGATGGAGCTGGTTATAAATCTTTTTGTTATCGACTCCCCTAGCCTGTGTGTGACTCTCAGCCTCATGCCCATTCATCCCTGCTAAGGACATAAGTCTTTAAAAATGGGTCACTGATAGAAGGATTTGTTTTTGAAAAGAAAAAATCGATAAGGAGGAAATAGTGCATTTTTGATGGTAATGATGGCACATGTCACCCAGCGCAAAGGTGGCTCATTGTTGTGTTAACAGGACAACAATAGGGCTCTGTGGCACAAAGGAAGATGATAAATGGATACAAACACAAGACTTCATCTTCTATCAGATTGATTCATTAAATGGCATTCCACTTATCTAAACATATAAATCACACGATTCCCCAACACCCATTTTCATTAAGCTAAAGCTTGTTAATGCTAACATTCTGGAGACACAAGAGCTTTGTGCCGTACATGTACTCATTTGTTTTCTTCTTTCAGCTCTGACTTTCCAAATACTGTATGTGAAAATTCTCACTTCAACAGTTTTAAATGTCTAAACCTAAGCCTTTTAAAGCCCCCATATTTGCTTTGGTATTCATAAGAAGATACATTTGTAGTTTTAAGAACCAAAAACCATCTCAGTGTGGTTTTGCATCTCCTCTCTCAGGCTGGAGCTCTGGCAACAACAGCTCAGTCAGCCAATCAGAAGAGAGGCTCTGAGCCTCTCTTCTGATTGGCTGGCTGCTTTCTGAGTGATTGTATAAACATGTAGCAGATTTCAGGTAAACACTCAGAAACCAAATCCTGCAAGGTTGGTTAGTGGGTCCAGGTGGGCGGGGCTCGAAGTTTGGCTGAGGGCGGTGACTGCTTTGTTGTGACATCACAAAGATCCAGAAGTCTTGACGGCTCGTTTTAAGGCTCGGTTTCTGAATACAGGCTGTGTGCTTTTCACTCTGATGCTTTCACAGTGTAACAGTAAAACACATGGACATCTCACTCTATGCAATATTGGACCTTTAAGGTTAAATGTTTCTCAGGAGTTGAAGAAACATCTGACACAGAATCACCATGAAAACCTGTTCATTCATTCTGTATAGAGGATCTTGTCTGCAAAGTATTCATTAAACAAGCCACTAACCACCTGCTCTATGTACAAAAGGGAAACATGTGGCTTCTCCCTTTCTTATATTTTTGCTTTGCATATGTGCAACAAAGGCCGCAGGCACTGCCCTGACTCTTAAACTCACTTATTTAGCAAGATGTTTCCATGTGAATGATCGCATGTTCGTACATGTGCGGGCGGTCAGCTCGCCAGGTGCGACCCGGCACCCCCAGCAGGTGATAAATGCCGCTGTCTTGCCAGCTGCAGGTGATCTCGCTGTGTCACCACAGCAACCCCCGCCGTGCCAGTTCAGAGTGGCGCCGGCAGCGGTCGTCAACCGTGATAAATCATGCACAAAGAAAATGATAGGCCAGCGATATCAAAGACTCACAGCGTGGCTTTCAATTTGTTTCCCTGCTCCTCTTTTAAATTTTCATTATTTTTATTATTATTTTTTTTTTACATACACACGTCATCATTTTGACTGTGATGTCAATTAGTAGCAACAATTTTGTGTGTGCACAGTGTGCATGTGTACACAAATGCATGCAGTACACTTTAATCCAGCATATTTTCCACGATAAAGGCCAAACTTGATCAATGAAAATCTGTCGCCATTTAGCACCGAAGCATCTGCACTCTCTGAACATCCTCCCACGACATTTGCTAATGTAAAAAGAAAATGTTCACTCTTTTACAACTGACACCTTGTCGCCTTTCTTTCACACCCTAAAAACCCATTAACGGTTCAAATGTGAACAGCTGAAAGGCAAACAGTGAGGTGCATTCGAATGTTTTTCTTAAGATTTTGCTATAAACGCAGCCGCGCTCTCCTCCTGTGACCCGATGAGCCGTAAATATTTATTGAACCTCTGCAGAAAACAGTGCAATTTCCTCCACATGAACACCCACTCCCCTGCAAACCAAATATCCTGTGTCAACTGGCTTCTTCACTGTAGGCGTGTGCGCCCTGCTTGTGTCCGGCTCGTGATTTCCGTGCCAGTGGGCAAGCCCACCTGTGACATGTCACTGGGAAGAATGCCAGCATTAACTGTGTGCACATATGCCCACCTGACCTGCGTGGGCATGGGGCGGTGTAGATGAACGGATGAGGGGATGGAGGCAAAAGTGTAGAGGTCAGAGAGAGGTCATGGCCCTTTGGCCTCCGCTATCTCTGTATTCTGGCTTGGCCCTGCTGTGCGCGTGCACACACACACACACACACACATACACACACACAGTACACGTGTTGTTTCCAAGCAAATCACTGGGTGTGGGATAAATCTGATACGGTAATCTGTTTCTGGTGTATGTCTTTCTACAGCAGTGTGTGCAGCTTATTAGCTACACCTGTTCAATCTAATTCAACCACCCTGCAATAAACCCTACACGGAAGCTTACAATGTTCACAGGTAAGCTTTCGATATCCCGGTAAAAAAGGAATTACATCCATAATGGAGGAAGGTTTGCACACACACACACACACACACACACAAACACACACACACACAAACACACACAGACAGAGGGATGAACATGGCGATAAATGTACACTAACATATGGGTACTGATCGAACTGCGTAGGGTCAGGACTTATTAAAATGAAGCCGTGCACACATACCCACACACACACCTTCTGGACTCATGGGTTGTGTTTGTGTGTGAGTGTGAGAAAGACACACACATACATAGGATTTATGAGGCTGTGTTGTTGGTTATTTACAGGTAGTGCTCTGCTTTATTTACTGTCCATAACTGTGGGCTGTTGGCCTTGTTTAGCACTGCTGGGGCAGAACCACTTACTGTACTGTCAGAGTGTGCGTATCTGTGTGTGTCTGGATGTGCACATGTGTGTGTTGCATGCACCCACCTTGCAGCTATAAAAAATAAAAAAACCCACCCTAACCGCCCTATAAATCCGAGATGATTTAACGCGAGCCCCTATTTACTCTCGCTCCTTGCATGTGTCGCCTGCTTCAGCGCACATCTCGGAGGTGTGAAATATAAACACCACGCTGGTGTGCGAGCTCAAAGGCTGAATGAAAAAAGAAATCACAAACTTCAATCGCAGGGCACCCAAAACAGCTTCCACTCATTAGCGCTTTGAGGAACATGGGAGTGCACACGGGAGCCCCATCACTTGACACCCAGATGGCTCACTCTCACCTACTCGCTGCTTAAAGGCAGCGAGTAGGTGAGAGTGAGCAGACATCCAGTCTCCACACTAAGCAGACATCCAATCAGCCAATCAGGCAGACGAACCTTTCTCACACTAAACACCTCATCAATTATACACCTGTCCCCCCTGTGACACAGGGAACATGTGAAGGGGAGAGAGATGCAGGGAGGGAGGATAAAAAAAGGACATTTTAAAGTGAAGGAGGTACAGCAGTGCTTTTCCCTTGAATCACACACAAATGTAAGCTAGCTAAAAGCATGATAAATAAATCAGGGTGTGTTGTCTGCTGCCTGTTAACGTTATGCTCAAATCCTTAATGTTCTCATTATATCATACCCCATTTATGGACAGCATTTTTACAGCAATAGCCACTCTATTTCCTTACATTTGCAGTAATGCTGAATCATGAGTTTAGTATCACTTAACAGGACATGATTGTCTTCCTTCAAACCACACTTTGTGTGGCCTCTATAAACACTACTTACTGTTCTTCTGTTGCGTCTCTGAGAGGACAGATTCTCTAGGCTGTTGTTTGCTGACCCCAGTGGCTGATTTTTAACAAAACTCCAGAGTACACACATTGCAAATGTTTGTTGTACTATGTGCAACAGGATGTGAACTCCACACTTCAAAATCACATGTTACAATAAGTTGTTGAATACATATGGCAATCCAGTTCAGTTGATCATTCTACTTTTTTTTTTTAGCTTTGATTCAGTTCAAATGCCCTACCAGTGTGATTCATGGTACTGTCACCTCAGAAGTTGAGCTCCAAACTGTCAAACATTGTGAAACATGTTCTTGCTTCGACTACATCCACGTTGGTCACCTGTCAGATTGAAACAATCCTTGTGACTCCCATGATTCAGTTTGGTATCCTGCCTACGTGAAGGCCCTGTGCAGGAGATGCTGCATGACGTTAAAGAGGCAAATACAAACAGAAAAACCTCTGGCTCTGGTTTTTATCTTCTCTTCTTCACGTCACTGACTCTATTCTGACTGATACATGTGACCATGCATGCGGAAAATTTTACAAGAGATTTTGTAAGGGAGCTCATCTGCATGCAGTCGCTCAGACACACAAAACACACATGTAATGACAGACCATAACCGAGTGTGGTAATGTGGGCTGTGCACTCTCACAGCGTGGAAATCCAAACATGCAAGCATTACTTGCTGCGTGTCGTGCTCAGGCTCTGGGCACAGGCATTGTGCATGCTCTCCACTGACATCCAGAAGTAATTGAATTAGAGTTCCATGAATACCTAATATTCTACAATACACAGTCGCTCTCTGTACATCTATGGTAACACCCACCAGAGGCAATGCTTGAGTGATAATGTGGTGGCCGCTGAGCACGGTACAATATGTGCCATATAAAGTGGTCAAAAGTTGAAAAACAAAACAAAAAAACACGTACAACACACTCTCCTTCAATGCCAGTTATAATGCATCACACTGTAACACACTCTGTTCAGCCGTCAGAGTCTCTATGACAAGTGACAGAGCTTAAGAAGATGAGTGATGGCTTTGAAAATGATGCCAAAAGAATAACAGCAACAATACGGATCCCAGTGGAAGCAACTGTAAACTGTGGAACCGCATGTGAATTGAATCTACTTGGAGAGAAATGAAAGGTGGAGCCTGAGTTAATATTTGATCAAGGGGAATAACAGTCTGCACATGTTTTTCAAGTAAAAAAAGAAAAACGAGTGAAGATGCAAACTAGATGCTAAAATCTAAAATTCAATGTTTATTGACTGTCTCTGTTCATCTCAGGGAAACATGCCCTCCTGGACAGCCAGCTATCTGCAGTACATGCATGAATGGGTGTCTGTTGTGTGTGTGTGTGTGTGTGTGTGTGTGTGTGTGTGCTAAAGGGATGAAGATAGAAAAATAAGTAGGAATAGACTTGAGCCGACAACTCCGCCAGCACGCATCATCACCTATCTTACACACAGACCTCGCAACACCTTAACCTCCACTTGAGCCTCTCACACCTGACACCTGCCCCCCCACCCCCGACACACACCACCTGCTGCCTGCTCTCACTCTCTCTGTGTCTTCGTCACACACACAAACGTGGAGGTGGGGGGAAAGTGAACAAGGGCCGGGGACAGAGGCCAAGGGGAGCTGAGCGGCAGCCTGTGACATGTGTAGCCAACATGTGATAAAAAGTACCTCGGCAGTGAAAACTACCACAGGCCAGTCTGTAATGTAATGTAATGTAATGTAAGTCTGTCTCCAATACAGATGTGACTGAGCTAAATAAAGAACATTTACAGAATTCTCTCTGTCTTTCTATCCTTGTAAGGATAGACTCAGGGTTTTCATGAAAGTCCAAGAACTTTAATAAATCAAACATGCACACACACACACACACACACACACACACACAAACACACACACACACACTCTTGCCCCACTTGGAAGTAGCCTACATATCCAGGGAAAGGTGAAGGCTAATGGGAAGGAGTGGAACAAGGGTATTTTGAGAGCTGGGGTGATAAACAGAGCCAAAAGCACATAAAAAAAAGAGAGGAAGGATGCAAAGAGACAAGAAGTCAACGAGTGTAACGTCCCGACTGCGCTCTGCCTCGCTTTGGTGCGGCCGTGGAACAACAAACTTTTCCTCAGATTGTTAATTGCAGTGGCATTGGCAGACGTGTGTCTCTTTCTCATTAATCCATTTCTTAATTACAAAGCAGAGAGGAAATGCAGAGCAGCTTCTGCCCGAGTTTCTCCTAATGAGCCTCCTCCCTTTCTTTACTCCAGCCTCCCGTCTTCTCACTCGTTTCCCCGTCTCCCTCGGTCCTCTGTTCCTCACTGCACCTGGGTCTGTCTCACCAGTGCTGCTTCATACAAGCGCCCACCAGAAATATGGAAAACTACAGAAACACTGCAAACTTAAATACTAATTTCACGCATTTTCATCGGCTCGGCCCATACAGAATGACATATATGTCCCTATATCAAGAGTGATGTCACCATACATGTCACCTATAGGGGGATATATTATTATCACATATATACATCCTAAACAAGTTTTTGTAAAATTTGTATATGTACACATATTAAAATATCTATATAATGAGCTTGTATGGGCTAGACAAATGAAATTGTTCCAATTTCAGAATAAAATTTATACATTTTTATTATATACATTTATGGAAATTCAATATATATATGTATATATTAAATCTGCGTATGGATTGATTTAAGTACATGTATTTATTTATTTTCATCTGTATGAAAAGAGATCAGGGGAATTTTGTTTCTATTTTGTCTCAAGAACAAACCAACACGAGTATCAAGTGACAGCATGTATGAAATTTCCTCTGGCACTGTCAGACGCCTATTTCCATACAAATGCTACAATTTATTCTCTTTCTTTTTCTGTCACAACTTAATCATCAAACGGCTTTCCATTGCACTTTTTTCCCCCTTCTGTGCCACTGAAGACATTTATTCAAAGTTTTCTGTTTCTATTCACCTCATTCATTTTCATAATTGCTGAATCTACATTTGCATAAACACTGCCCAGCTGGTCACCTCTCCCTGCTTCTCTTTGTGCTTGTCATTGTTTGCTTCTCACTTGAACTCTGTCGTCTTCTATTTGTCTCTCTCGCAGCCTCTGTCTCGGTCGCTCCCCTTGCTTCCACCTCCTCCTCTCTCTCTGCACTGCAAACATTCAAATCATAACTCACACCCTTGCCTGCTTGGGTGTAAAAAAACAGCATTCTTGCACAGCTAAAAGCACTTTCTATGGAAGGCGATGTGTGTGTGTAACTGGAAATCAGTGTGTGAGAGGCTTTTATTTGGCTTTAACAGACTGAATTCTTTTTTTTTTTTGTGATTAGGGATTTGCTGTGTCTGTGTGCGTCGTGCAATTCATTCCGTCTAATAAACACAGATCTCAATTGGTGATGATGACTGTGCGTGAGTGTGTCTGTGCGTTTCCTTGATCACGGAGATAATACATAATGGAGATTGATTACTGCGGCACTGATCAAGGCAGCTGATCTGATAGGTTAGTGTGTGTCTGTCAGTGCACAGCTGGAGATGCTTTATTGAGAGTTGTTTACATGTCAGAGGCTCGCGGCTCTCGGCTCAGTGTACATGTTAAATAGTCGGCTGTTCTGCTCTGCTTGGTAAGGCACTGACTTTCAGAAGAGTGGCAGGCAGAGAGACGAAGAGGCAGCGGGGGAAAAAAATAAATAAAAAATGCTGATTGCCGCTTCTGCCTTGAATTTGTCTGAATAGGAAATGAAGCGACCCGTGCATACAAATAGGACAGAACACACACACACACACACTCGGCCATGTGTTCATCATGGCGTCAGGAGGAGTAATGACACTTGGGAGCCACTACTGGTGAAAGTCAACACATGCGGGCTCACACACAGTTTTGTGGGGCGATGACAAGCACAAGATAAAAGCCTTTTTTCCAGATAACCCAGATGCCTCAAACCTGGCACCATACTGTAAGTGTCTTGACAGTGCCTGTGTAAGAGAGTGTGTGTGTGTGTGTGTGTGTTTGGCTTCTTTCTTCACAGATAACGTCAAACACAGAGACAGCACGATATCTGAGGCGAGCGTGTATGTAAATGCATCGGCATGGTGTTTGTGCCCCTCTGCCTTTGTGCTTGTGTACTGCACGTGCTGTCATGTGATGTGCGCATATGTGTGTGTCGCATTAAAGGCCTTCGCCCCCCCTTATCTTTCCATGAGGATTAGAGTGCGTAAGCTAAGCCTGAGGGCTCTGATTCCCCATATCAAACACTATCGACAATCGCTGGACGCCGGCACAAAGCTCTCTATTAAAGACCCTCTCATAGCCAGCAGACAGCAATCTAGCAAAGGTAATGGGCCATAGATAGCTCGTTGATTTGAGGCCACCGAAATGGGATTATTCAGCCCCATTGTGATGGTCGGAGAAAAGGGGAAATAAATAGCCCTTGTTTGTAGTTCATGATAATTTGTCATTTTGGTCAGCAATATTTATCCACAGTGAGTCACCGTGAGTGCATTTCAGGCACGGGTGGTGACAAAATTGAACTACCATCTCAGTGTTGTTCCCGAGATGAAAGAGACTGATAATTGATCTATCACTTACATGTGAGCTCAGAAGCGGGCCCCGCCACAAGCCACAGCCAGGAGTGATGTCACGGCGGGCTGATGTTCTCTGGAGTAAGCAAAAACTACATTTCCTGCTAATGCTAAGTTGCTCTTTAAATATTCAGTTTTATGACTGATAATGCTTTCGTTGTGGAGGAAGAGAGGTCCGATAATCAGTGAGGCACCAGCTCAACATTTGTCCTATTCAGATGAGAGCACAAAGCTAAATGTTGTAAACATCTGATAGATTTTGCAGTAACTTCCTGGTTCAGCTTTGATCTTACGGTAGTTGTGTGTGCACTGTTTTTTTATGTGCTGGCTGACTTTTCTCTAAAAAAAAGTGGTTCAGCCTAATTGGAGATATGTTGTACTTGACTACATTCGCTCCATAGAGTCAAGTCAAGTCAAGTCAGTTTTATTTAGATAGCACCAAATCACAACAGAAGTTATCTCAAGGTGCTTTCCAAATAGAGGAGGTCTAGACCTTCTCTTTATGGTATTTTCTTTTTTTTTTTTTTTTTTACAGAGACCGAACAATTCCCACCAAGAGCGAACACTTGGCAACAGTGGCGAAGAAAAACTTCCTTTAAGAGGCAGAAACCTCGGGCAGAACCGGACTCAGTGTGGGCGGCCATCTGCCTCGAGACATTGTTATCATGACCATTTTTAATGGTGGACAAAATAACCAAATAAGATCCAGGTTGTAAGAAAATGTCAAGTTCCTTTCAGTTAACCATGAGTATATACACTGAAGAAAAAATATAGACACAACACTCTTGTTTTTGTTTACATTTTCTATGAGTTGAAATTAAAGATCTACTTTTTCTAATCACACAAAAGGTGTTAAATCTGTGTGAATGAGCGTTTCTCCTTTGCCAAGATCATCCATCCACCTGACAGGTGTGGCACATCCAGATGCATGATTATTGCACAGGTGTGCCACAGGCTCGTCACAATAAAAGACCACTTTAAAATGTGCAGTTTTATTTTGAAAAAAAAAAAAAAAAAGATACTGATTCCAGATTTCACACGACATGGGCTACACATGCATTTTTTTGGAGTGAGAGTTATGGATCGGAAAAGTAATCAGTATCTCTTGTGACCACCATTTGCCCCATGCGGCGTGAAACATCTCCTTTGTACAGTTTTGATCAGATTGATTGTGGCCTGCGGCTCCTCTTAAGTGGCTCTGAAGTTGCTGGATATTGTCAGGAAGTGGAACATGCTGTCGTACACGCAGATCCAAAGACAGCATCTCAGACACGCTCAGTGGGTGACACCGAACTGGGGTGTTTTAAGCCTCCAGGAATTTGTGTGCATCACGCTGCAACATGTGGCAATAAATGGCGTGACAATGGGCTGTGTGTGTGTGAGTGAGTGAGTGTGTGTATCTTTTGTGTTTATACTAAAAGGCCCAGATCTGATTTCAAATTATGAAAAATGGGAGTTAACAGAAAAGTGTTCAGCAAGGAAGTTGCATGGAAAGAAGTTTGTAAGAAATAAGACTGAAAATATCGGAGATTGGCCAATGAGAGCTCTACTACAATATCTTCTTCAAATCAATCTGTAGAGCACTTATGTGAATTTTGGCCCTAGTTGTGTAATGATCTGTCTGCACAGCACATTACAGTTAGATGCAATGGGAGACTATTGAGCTGTTATTCAGTGACAGAGGGAGGCTGGACGGCTGACACAGGTTGTATCCAGTGGAGGCTGATTTCTGATCCCAGCACACCACCTCCTTTCAGGGGCCAAAGCGATCTCCACATTACTGCGATTCAGAGCGTTCTTCCTTGACCTAATATTGCCCTCTGGCCAGACCCAGGGCATTTGGTGCTCAAGGCAGAGAGAGAGAGAACATATTTCTGATTTGGGTTTAGATAGCCTTTTGGTACAGCGCACACCTGCAGCATGACCCTTTTCCTGGACAGCCTTTGCTGAAGAGAAAAAAAAAAAGAGGTGAGAAAGTGAAAGAAAAAGGAAGAAGGGGGAGGATGTGAAGTGAAAACCGCTGGCTTTAAATCTCCTGGGGGAAGAGATGTTTTTGTGAAGCTGTCTTGGCCATAAGCAGAGACTGACAGAATAGATAAATCCACTCCCGTCGATGCCGCCTGTCTGGGACCAGCTCCTGCCCCATGAATATTTTAGTACAGCTGTAAAACATTGGTTTTCTCCACACTAAACAACTTTTAGGCTGTCTTGTTTTAGTCCATTTTGTGTTATTTTTTGCAGTCTTTTTATATGACAAGTAAAACTGTCAGAGTGAGTGACACGTTTTGCATCACTGCTTCAATCTCACACTAACAACAGACAGCGTTCGGTGATATGGTGGGACTGCAACCTGAAAACGGAACCAAAAAACACAGAAGTGTATGGACTCAGTACTCGTACTGTACATCAGACCACCCCCCAGTCTTAAAAATCTGCCTTTATTTTGATCTAAGCTACACACCTGTAAGGTTTCACGACTGTACCTTGCACGGTTGCCACGGTATTATCACCATATCGCTATCAACTGCCTCTGTGATAGAGTAGATGTCACAGGGAGTCTGACATGAAGACCCGCCTCTAATAAAAGTCACGTTCTGGGGATGGAAGGAAATAAAAACTGAACTACTGTGGATCCAGACGGAGGCTGTGAGTTGAGTGAGACAGATAGTCTATCTCAGGGTGGTTGCCCCAGTGACTCACCTGGTAGAGTGCGAGCCATTTGAGCTTAATCTTTGCCCTGGCGGCTCGGGTTTGAGTCCAGCCTGTGGCACTTTGCTACGTGACATCCTCTGTCTCTCTGTGTCCTCTTCTCATCGCTCTCATTTTTCACTGTAATAAAGGCAAAAGCCTGAAAAACTAACTTTAAAAAATATATAGTCTATCTCTCCTAACTTTCTCGCTGAGTGATCATTTCATAAGTAAATCCAGCTCAGTCTTTGTCTTTCATGTAAGTGTTTGGTGATTTTGTCAGATGACGTTGCGGTTATAAAATCAGGATGTGACCACAGGCGGTCCAGCCACATACTAGGGGGTGACCTAGTTTTGTTGGGTAACTTCTGACTTATACACTTAAAAGACAAATATTGTACTTTTGACTTCACAACAGTTCTGTGAAGTACTCATTACTTTGAAGCAGAGCTTTTAGTGAGCAGATGAGTTTTCTTTTATTTTTGAAAATGCAATAGACTGTACGCCGCGTTCGTCACGGAAGAACACCTACACTGTCAGTCAGGTGCTGTGTTGCTCTTACGCAGTTACACAGATAGAGGTGTGTAACTGGGTTAGGGGTTTTTTTTCTTCCCTGTGGAAGCTGCATCTACAGCAGTTCCACACACACTGCACTGCACCACGCACACACACACACACACACATACACACACCCACACACTGCCAGAGCTGTGTCAGAACACTGCCATGCTGTTTTGTGGGGGTGGGGCGTGTTAAATAAAGAAAATAGGAATACGAAATCAACCATCAACAACCTTTTGTTGTTTCAGCTGTGTTTTTATGGCCATTTCTACAGGCTTTGTATCATATTCTGTATTCTACTGGTTCTACAGTCAGTCAGTCAGTCATTCTGAGGGCCAGTAGGTTCTGTAAATGCTCTGTGGAACAACAATGTGTTGACATAAAAAAATGAACTTTTGAACACTTGAAAGGAAGCACTCCATTTTTTTCCTCAAGTAAAATTTCGACTGAACAACTTTCACTCGCATTGGAGTAATATTTGACCAGGAGTATTTATACTGCTGTGTCCACCCCTGACACACACACACACACAGACTCACTTTTCGCACCTGGTAAAATGGACTAACGCTCCTCTGACTCTAAGGTGCAAATCTAATTCCCAGTGGAACCCAATCATTTCTCCACTCAGTCAGACTGAATAAGACACAGCTACACTGAAGCGGGGAAACCCTCTGGAAATGCTTAACCAAAGTAAGACAAAGGAACGGTGCGTCCTGCCTGCAGATATAAAAGGAAACTTTCGCTGCCACTCTTCCTGCTGAGACGTTTCGGCTCAGGCTGAGTGGCCATTAATGGGGAGCTGAATGTTTTTTTTTCCCATCTGTATTATGATTCTCCTGGGAAGCGCAGGTCCGGTGATGAATGAACAGCCACCTGGGAAATATTGGAGCTGATGGGAGCCATTTTGGCTCCATTATTCTCAATAAAAGGCAGGTCAGTGTACCTCCCCTCCCTCCTGCCACCACCACTCCCTCCTCCATGTGTCATTAAAAAGGCCTCAGTGAATAAAGCCGGGGAACATCATTAGCTCAGGGATGGAAAAGAAGCCTTTAGTGTCCAGAGAGGAGTGCAGTGATGTGCCTCTGAGAATGATGCTCTTGAGAAATAATAGACTGTGGATTTGCTTTTTGAGTGAGAGCTTTGTGTTTGCTTTGTGCATGTGTTTATGCGTGTGTCCATGTGTCATGCGTGTAACTGACATGTAAGAGGAGGATTTATTTATTTTTGCTGCCAGTGGTTGTGAGTGAATTCCCTCTCCACGGCTGCGTACTGGTGTTGAGTGCAGGTGAGCTCCTACATGATTGTAGCAGTACATTCACTGATGCCTGTCCAGACACACACACACACACACACACACACACACACAATGGTTCGCTGTGCATCACCATTCAGCCCGTGTGTCTCTGTTTACAACAGCAGTGTTGTGGAGGTTCTCTCCATCGAATGCATGTCAGCAGTGGTGAATTGTTTTCCCTGCGCAGCCCCTCTCGCTCTGCTGTGGCTGGAGATTGGAGTCCTGACCCAACGTCTTGAGGACGGTCTCTATCTCACACCGGCATCTGACAGCCAATAACGAAAGCATCTGAGGGCTTCATCTGAGACCACATTACTTTCCTATCCCCCCCCCCCCCCCCCCCCACCCCTCCCCCCTCCCTTTTTGTTTTTGTTTCTTTTCAGTTTCATCTCCATCCTCTGGCTCTGGATCACCGTAGCCTGACATCCTGTGTCTGTCCATCAGTCTCCCAAACCCTTAACTGCATCCTTGCTGATGGAACGGCCCATCTTGCTGGAATGTTGGCTATCAAAGAGCTTGCTGTTTGGTCGACAAGTGATGGAGTGTGCTATCAGTGCCAGAGCACGCTGCGGCCCACTCCTGGACACTTTCACTTACTGTTGTGGAGCCGTCTCCGGCTGTGGCCTTCAACCTCTAATTCATTTACAAACAACAAATGTGCATGTACACCGTGACAACTATTAGTGATGGGATTTTTGGACAACTACTCTGATAATAAATCATGCCTCAAAGACGGTCCAGTAATGTCTGGCATTGCACACACAGAAGCTTTCAGAATAACAACACCACCCAGAGCTGGCTGCAGACAAGAATCCTCAATGGGGAGAATATCCCTACAATACCTGCATTGTACTCACGCTGATGGAGACAGGGTAGAATTGGCAGAAGACAGATCACCTGGCAAGCTAAATCCCACCAGGACTCAGTTATACACTCCCCACCTGTCTACACTACAGTGAGACTGCACAGTTTATTGTATCATAGGTTCACATCATAAATATAGGCGGCTTTCTCATCCTGGATACACACACACACCAATTTCAATCATTTTTAAAAGTAATTATCACTAGATAATTTAACCCTGATGGGTAGTCAATGCATTTATTTCTTTACAGCTTTCTTCAGCTTCTACAAGGGGCTACTTGTAAGTTTTCTCCACCACAGAATGTGGTTTATTACAGGGAGGGGTGTCGCGTTTACAAGACAAGAGGAAAGTGACGAGACGGGCCAGGACTAGCTGGTTAGTGTGCTAACTTCAGCATTAGAAAAAATGTGATATAGGCAAGAGTTAACACTGGCATTGCTTTCCACTGCTGGAGACAGCTCCTGGTGGGTGAAGGAATGAAGTTTGATGCTGAACTTGTTTCTTCCACACTGGTAAGTTAACAGCAGTTAATGCTAATGTTGGCGACGTAGCAACCAAATAGCTCCTTTAAAGAATGAAGCCACATTTTTTGAACTAACAGACTGCTCTGCCGTATTATTGTTAAAGGGCATGTTCATTGATATTTGTGACGAGGAAACTCATTTCTCAGCTTGCAGACAAACGCATGTTAACTCTTATCCAGTAACTTCTGTGGTGGTCGGCTACGATGTTGATACAGTGGCAAACTGAAAGATAAGTGAGACACACTGGAATCACCACTTTATTTATGAGGTTACGACCAAGCAGCTCCTTTCTGAAGTAGAAAAAAAAACAAAACACAGTCACACTCTGTTCTGTGTTAGTTAGGTTTAATGAACAGTTACTTTCATGTTCAATAGAAATTAAAATACTAGGGCTAGATGGCGAGCTAATGGCTAATATGCTTAGCAGCTGGGACTATTACACAATTAGTCTGAGAGATACATTGCATCTTGATTTCCGTTTTATCACAGTCTACAAACCACGCCTCTTTCGTGGAGCAGTTTATACTCAGTTATGTGCAGTTTATAGAGGGCGTTTAAATAAAAGTGGATAGTGTAACGCCCCCAACAAGCCAGGACAGCTTCCTTCACCTTTAACTCTCAGTTCCCCCGATGGTTTGGACAGTTTACTATTGGTAAACAGTAGAAATTTTGCAGTTGAACTTTTTGCATGGATGTTTGCATGGACTTCTTCTTTCCTGCTCCTTCCCTGCAAGTGACAATCTGGAGAACATAGTGTAGCTTCTTATTTTCATCCAACTGTTGTATGTTAACAGCCTAATTTCTAATGAGAATGAATCAGCTACTGCTTTCAGGCTTGAGTAAAAGAATAGTCTTGACATCTAATCACACACCACTCATCAGTGTTCTACTAGCGGATATTTAGAGTAGGTTGAATATGACTACATGGCATCATTAGGAGGTGAGTGAGGGTTAATGACAGAGGCTTGACTAAATGTTCTGTGGTCGGGCTGTGGTAATGCAGCCATGTTCCCTTGGCAACCTTATCGAAAACACCTCTGTGATAGCTCCAGCCCCGAACATGGGGAGCTCTCATGTTTTGCTTATGTAATGAGCCCCCTCCACCACCGCCACAGCTGAAATGCAATTATCATTTGGCTGACACCAAAATGCGTTTTCTCGCCTGTGGCCACTCACGATGCTATTTAGAATTTCTCAACTTTAGGCAAGGGAACAGAGAAAAAAAAAAAAACGCTTTCTTTCTCTCTCTCCTGTTGTCCTAGTTTTTTGGGGGCTGAGCCGGAAAGGAAGAGGGGAAGAGCTACACGAGAGAGGAGGTTGGGGGGGCGGGGTGGGTGGAGAGGAAGAAGAGGGGGGGGGGGGGGTTGGAGAAGGAAGAGGAAGAGGAGAGGGATGATAGAAAAGGAGAAGAGAGGGAGAGTTTCTGGGAGGATGTGATAATGAGGGCAGTTAATTCAGAAACAGGGTGTGAGAGGCAGAGATTAGCCCGCCAGCAGGGCGATGCAGTCCACAGATTTTCTGCTCTGAATGGCTGTCAGTGAGGGCTCTGGGGCTGGGATGGGCCACCGAGCTGAGAGGAGAGGAGTGACAGTTTTAATTAAGTGTTTGGGTAAATATGCATTTCCAGGTCAACTAATACTGCATGGGAGGCGGACAGGGAGAACGAATGGTGGAGGGAAGAATGGGGAGAGGAGAGGGAAGACAGAAGGCGAAGAAAACCATAACGAAAAGAAGTTAAATGTTGGCAGAAGAAGACAACTTGTATTTCTGTTTCTCCACTCTTATCTTCATCCTACACTATCTACTTCCTCTGTATATATATATATATATATATATATATATATATATATATATATATGTATGTATAAAACACAGTCATTATTTTTCCATCTAAATTGGCAAAACCCTTTTCCCTCTTTCTCCTCTTTGACTGTGAAGTGTTTCTCTTTCTTTTCCCTTTTCAAGTGATCTGAAACCACTGGCTGAAAGTTCACCACAGGAAGCTGAGCCAGCTGTGCTAGCTGTCAGAGCTTGTGACATTCTGGCAGTCTGATCTTTTATTTCCTGAAAAGGGGGAATATATAAGATGCAGCAGATGTAACAACACACGCAGCGCAGTGTTTATTATTTGATTAAAGTGAGAATATACACAAATGCACTATTCTACAATGCAATTTTTTAATTATTTTTTTGTTACACTGAACCTCATGACCTTCACCAGTGGTTGGAGGGCAAATATCTGCCTTTCACACATTCCTCTGCATCCTCCTCTTCATCCCTTTATCTCCAGCTCGATCCCCCTCCGCTCGTCTCTGCTTATTGTCCTGGGTCTGTGCCTAAATGCAGCTCTTTCATCTTTGTTTTTATCTGTCAGATCAGTGAGGCGCTAGTCCCACTCCACACAACTCCTCAAAATATAAAGTTAGAAAGTCTCCCAAATCCGGGCAGATCAATGGATAAGGGTTGGCAGGCCTAGCTAATGGAATGCAGCTCGTGCCCTAGATTAGGATGTTTTCTTTTACGCTTGGCTGTCCTCAAACCACCATGTTGGTGGTAGTGGGAAGGGGGCGGGGGGGCTGACCACAGACTGGTTGCTTGCTAACACAGACGGACACAGACAGGCAGATGGATAAACTAATAAGCAGAGAGATGGATTCATAAGCTATAAAAGACAGCCAGGAGAATGATGAAGGGCTTTTACTGCTGCTGTATATAATGCTAATGCTAAGATCTTTATCTATACAGTCATTTCCACAGTTACATACTCATATAGTTAAAAAGAAACTCTCATAAAGTCCACCGAAGACGCAGTAAAAGCAATAAACACGTCATCCTCATGAATGATACACTCCTTCATTATCACATAAACAAATGTCTTTCTGTCATGATGCACAATCGTCAACTGAAATATCAGCAATAACGCTTACTTGCACAGGAAAACTGTTGTTATTACCAATAAGAAAACTACAATATTAGGACCCAAGAGGTACAAAAAGAAACAGGAAATACAGTGCTGCTTAGCTCCCAGGATGAAAAGTAAGAACCTGCAACACAAATGGAGAGCACAGCCCGGAGGTGGCTTCTCTCAGGGCACCAACAGGACAACGAGGAGAGGTGAATCTATCTGAAAAAAGGAGGTAACTGAGGATCCTGATGATGTAAGACTCTGCCGCTAAGCCCGCACAGGAAGCGAGAGGGGCAACGGGAACTCCAATGGGCTTTTTTCTGATTACATTTTTTGCTAAATGGGATTAGTGAAGTGGGGATATGCTTGGACGCACTCAGCCACAGAAAGCCAAGAGGAAGGAGTGGGAAGAGCTCATCAAAGATGGATATCTTTCTTTCACTCCATCTCTCTCACTTTATCTTGCCGCTAATAGCATTTTCAGGCATCACTTGAACAAATGAATGCACCATCTCCTCTTCTGCAGCGCGGCTCTAAAGTTGATATTTGCATGTGTTTTGTGAGATAGAGGTCTGTCGGTGTTCAAAAGAGCTCAGAACAGAGGGACCTCATTGCTGTTAAGATAAACCATTGCAGCAGCTTTAAGAGATACTTCCAACAACATTTTCTGAAGCAAAGCCCAAAACTCAAAAATAGACTTGTACAACTTCGTTAGGTTTAAGGAGTCACTGAGAGACCCTTCTGAGTGAAAACTGAACACTGTCCTCGGAGTGACTCTGAAGCTTTGCTGTGTTAATTAAAGCTAAATTAAATGCTGAAGATCGGAAAAGGACAGCATGGAGCAACGCCTCAGTGAGCAACACTGATGGGAGAGAAAAGATAGATTCATTGTTTTCCATGCAGTTTTTGAAGAGTGATTGGTATGAAATCCCGTTTGGGGAGGGGTCTCCACAGCAGATCAACATCTGCATATTTGAATTGGCATAGGTTTCACACTGGATACCCTTCCTGAAGGTGCACTGAAAAGTCATTTTTTGCAAGTCCAAGTCTGTTCTGGAGTCTCCTGTGGTTGTAATAAGCATTCTTTCATACCTGCTGCCTGCCAACCAGTCTGCTCCAAACACTGCTGTATCTAAGGAATTTAAAGCATGTACTGCATTATCATCCCCCATCATCTATAAAGTTATACATGATAATAAGGGAAGGGAACAGGGATGGAGTGGGAATAAAAATCAGCTCCCGGACTTTTGACTTTGACTGACCCCCCAGACCCACCACTGCAGACACCATCGCACTTTATGAGAATCATACATTAAACAGAGGATAAATGAATTATGATTTTTAGAGCAATGCATGGAACAGAATAACCAGCACATTCAACTGTAGTTCTTTTTTCACTTTGGCGTGTATAAGTCAGTAGCTATAAAGAGCGTGAGATAAAAGTTCAGACTAGACAGTACAGTATTTTAAGTTTAGTAGTTTTTCTCACTTCTTAAGATCTTTCTGTAATGAAATTCTGTAGGTCTGAGCTAATCACAAAGACTTTGATGACTTTAATCGGTGGATTAGAATTTCTGATGAAATAAGAGCAGAAGAAGAAGCTTATCCTGCTAAACAAACTCAGACTAGATTCCTGTTGTCTTCTGCCTAAGGCTTATTCTGTAAAACTGGACTCACTGCGAGCTGTGGTCCTGAACCTGCTCTGCTGCTCTGCTCCTCCTGTCTGTTGTCTGCAGAATTACTACTGCTAGATGCACAACTGTGTGATGTATTTGCCTTTCTCTGAGCCTTTCGGCCACAGTTTGTTGTTTTTCTTTCTAACTTTGTCACTCAGTGGCAGTTTGAAGAACGGTAAAGATACAACCACGTAAGCTGGTGGAGCCTCAGGACCGAACCAACAGTAGTTTACAGCCCGTTCCGCTGGGCCGATCACCACACACAGCGCTATCGATCTCTCTCACTGCCCGCCTCTTTTACCCTCCGAGGAAATGGCATTCAGCATGTTAGACATTTCCGTAATGGTGATAGTGAAAAGATTGTTCATGGGTCCCAAATCTGGAGTCTGAGTTGAGTCTCAGGTCTTTTGAGGACAAGTCTCAAGTCAATTCTCAAGTCACTGTGTGCAATTCATGTAATTTGCCAGAAAAATGGTTTTCATTCCCCCTGACCTGAAATGGCACACTGTTGGGAAATTCTAAGAATTTCAGCTTCTAACATTTGTCAGTGTCAAGTGGTCGGGGTGAAAGGATAGCTACCTGCGAGGATAAAAAGGGACAAACTCGATGCAAAACTGTGCATGAAGCACATTCTCACCAAGGTGCAAAGCCACTTGAGGTTTTGATTATCATCCCAATCAAGTGAACTGCTCTTCACAGAAGAGGCTCACATTGTCTAACATCAAGTGATGATGGCAGAAGGCAGAGAGAGGGAGAGACAAGGAAAGGAAACTGAAAATCCAAATTATTTAAGACTGATAACAATGGGCAGCAATAAAAGACTCCTGGGAAGTAAAGTCGGACCGTGCGGTGGAGAAGTTTAATGGAAATTTGATTTTTAAAAAATATAACGCTTGTGTTAAAATGCTTCCTTCTCATATAAAGAGGTTTCGTTTGTATGGGTTTTTATTGAAGAGCTTTACTGTCATATAAAGGTCTAAATGCTGTTTCAAAAGCTTTTCTGTCCTGCAAGAAGTACTGAACATTCATAGGCTTATCAAATTTGCATATATTGAATGTTAAGTTATAAATACTGGCTACTGCACTGGCACTCTTATTCCCCACATTCCAGTTTCAACTCAATAAGTAAGTCAGTTATAGCCCTCGACTCTGCAGGCTCCATCAGCACCACACTGATCCTCTGCCAGCTGCAGTTCTTCAAAATGAAGCTCTGTGCAGCTGGTCTTACATGGTTTGTGTGGTGGGGTAAAAGCTGTGGTAATTATCCGCAGTATTTTCATTTATTTTGAAATCCCAGTGATATAATTTCCAACTCTTTTCATAAATAGTAATTTGAAACTGGCAAATTACAGCCATATTCATATTATATTTATTTTGGACCATTTGTTATTATTTGTTGTCCAGTCCAGATTTGGCTTGGCCAGTCACAACAGACAACTGTGTTTGCTTTTTACTAAAAAAAAACGACAGACAAAAATTCTGTAATGAGGTTATTTAAAGCACAGAAGAGAACATTTGTCTGTTACAGTTAAACATAAACTGACCATGAATTTGTAATTAAGTTATTTTAATCTCAGACAAAGTGCCCTTCAGTGATTAAAGGAAAATAAGGTGATGTGAAAAAAAAACACATATTCTGGGACTCTGGTTAATGGGAGACAGTTAAGCTTTTGACATTTATAAGTTTTCTCTGCCGCCGAATGTGGTTTCCTGCTGGGAGCTGGTGGTGGTGACTGCAGCTTGACAAGAGCGTCGGCCGTCGTTGAGTTTAAAAAACATGAGGTTAAAATATGAACTCTGAGCAGCGCTACATCTTCAAGGCAGATTGGAGGCTACAAATGGGCTGGGGCTAGCTGGTTAGCATGCTAACTTCAGTAGAAGAAAAGATGTGATGGAATCAAGAGCTAATATTGATACTGCTGGAGACAGCTCTTGGTGAGAAAAGGAATGACATTTGAAGCTGAACTCACAACATTACTTCTAGACTGGCAGGTAAACAGTTCTTAATGCTAATGCTAGCTAGGTAGCAACAGCAAAACTTACAAATAGCTCCTGTGAGGAGCATGACCCCTTGCCTGCCAACCCCACCGATTGACAGTAACATCAATACTGGATGTTTCTGCACAACTGAATTACAGAACAATGACATTCAATGACAAAGTTTTCTATACATTGTAAATGTTCACATTCTTACAGTATTTTCACATGTAACTATGGCTTGGTTCAGGTTAGGGAATGATTGTGGTTATTGCTAATGTTACTACTAATGCCACCGCTGACTATGCAGCAATAGCAAAACTTACCAATAGCTCCTTTAAGGTCCATTCAGGAATGTATAGGTGACCTGCTCCAAGACTATTTAGCCATATAAAAACTTCTAATATCTTGTGACCATTTTCAGGAGAATAATGTCTGTTAAAATATTCACTGTGGTGCGCAGACTGTCAGACTACCCACTGATGGGGGAGGCGTGGTGGACGTCATTGGCTTTAATGGGCTGTGAATGCCTGCTCTGGACTTTAGCTACATATGGGAACATGAACATATACTATCAACAAAAAAGTAATATTCTCTCAACCTGTACAAGCCCCTCATCTATGATTTTATGTCAGAAAACGAGAACAGCCCTGTGTTCAGTTTACCTGTCAACGTGGTCGTCACCGTGACTCTGAACATATAACAATCCCGTTCGATGGGAAGCTCACAGTAAAACAGGGGAGATGAGAGCCCCCTCTCAGCTCTGCTGTAAATGCTGTTCACCGCACATTGACACAGCAGAGTTGTAAATGGCTTAATTTACTTTTAAGGCATGTAAAGCAAAGATCAAACCCAGAGCGACTTCCACTGACTAAGCAGGTTGAACAGATCTGTAAATTGTACCTGTGATGGTTGTTTAATTAGACGGAATCTCTAGACCATCTCTACACTGCGTCACTTTGACTGTCCCGATCTCTGAATTGAACTTGAAAGCATCTTCTGCTAACATAACACCTGTGTCACTTTATATTTAGTAGAAATATGAGCACATTTAGGGAAAAAGATAAAAGATTTGTGACTCTACAATTTTCAGGCACAATGTTCCTTTCAAATTTTGTTGAGTATTGTTGATTTTGACCACACACTCCCCTTACTACAACATGCAACTTTATCAACCTACAACTGAACAGTGGAATGAGGAGTTAGTTCTCTGTTTCTCTCACATTTTAACTAAATTACTGCAAACAACAGGTGAGACAACAAACCAGCACATAAAATTATCACTCAAAGCTGCAAAAAAAAAAAAAAAAACTATTACAGAAACATCTGCCATAGTCTGAAGCAGAAGAGGTGATGTGGGTAAAGATGAATCCTTTGTTTTTAAAGAATCATTTTCTCTCCATGCTGTGAAGGCTGACAGGAAGTGACAGGCTGAGCTCCAGGCCGTGGTTAGTCCAGCCTTTGCAGCTAGTGTTTGCTATAATAATTTCATTTCATTTATCGTTGCTGACTGGAAATCCAAGCGCTGTAACATATACTTCCAGATGGGAAGAACTCAAATACTCACTTCAAAGGCCTCGTTTGTTTTCTGAGTGAATGTAAATGCCGTTGATATATAGCACGATCATCACCCTTTGGGCACCGTTTACATTTAAGCTCTGAGATGGAAAGGTTACCGATTCACAACTGAACAGAACGTAGTCTCTCCCTCCTCCCTCCTCCTGACCCGCCACCCTGGATCCATCTCAATCCAAAACTATCAATCAAACTAATTAAAAAGACATCATTGAAATGTCAATGTGCTGTAATAAAGATTATTAATGGGGCCCACATTTTGTGCTGGAGCCATCAAAGGATGCAGGGCCAGATGTTGGTAGTGACGGGCGTTTTAAAGGCCCATGATCACTAACTGAAAGGTCTTGGAGGCTTTTTTTTTTTTGTTGCTGTGACTTGAGGAAAATGATCATGATAAAACATATTCTCTCTTGGTTGTTGTAATTTCCTGGCTTGGATTATAGGTTTTTCAGGGAAGCAAGGCTGTGTAAAATAGACTATGGCAATCGTTGAAAGCAAAGTGGGAGTGGGAGGTGGTTTGACGCCAGTGACCCAAATTCAGGGCAGATTTTCTAAGCCTGGCATGCACCTCAGCACCCCTCCCATCTCAGTGTCCTTCAGATGCATGATCAGACCAGCAGTATCATTCTGACACGTTCAGTCTGATACACAGAGGCATGTCTCCCATAGGAGAGGAGGTAAAGACAGGGTGCTGAAAAAGAGGGCAATAAAGCTAAAAAAAAAAAAAAAAAGTGAGAAGAGAAAGGGGTTGGTTGACTGAGGGAACAGTCAGAGGAAAGATGATAAAGAATAAAGTGCCCGGGCAGAGTGAGACGTTATTAAAAAGTAAATCACTCATCAGTTCTCAGTTAGAGAGATGGAGTGACAGGCACTCGGGTCACTTGACCTGACTCAGTCATCACTTATGAAAATTAGAGTGGCTGGGGAACTGGGTGCATGTGGACCCTGATCCAGCTCTTCACACTGACAAAACGAACAGCTGTTACTAGTATGAGGGAGTGAAGTGGCACAATCATTCCCCTCAGTCCTGTGCTTTTATTCTTCTCCTATGGCATGAAGTGTGTGCTAGTCTCTTGCAGTGCATATGTATATATATATATTTACAGACTTTTTGTGCAAGGTGCACCGGACAGGCCCACTGAGCCGTTCTGCTCGCCACGGTTTGCCCAGATGATTCTCCGAAGGATGAGTCTGTAGCGACGCGTGACTGCCTTCAGGCTGCATGCTGTCACTAGCAGGGCGTTAAAACAAAAAACACTTCTTGCCTTTACTCAAACCTACCTTCTTAATTAACAGGCTTCTTTGAACATTAGGAGGGGGGCCCCCCTTGTATCCCTTAGCCTCCCACTAACCTATGAGGAATACCACAGTTGGTACATAGCACTTAACAAGATGAATTTTATGGTGTGATTAAAAAAAAAAAAAAAGTTGCCAAAGTTACTCTTTCTGCCACACATGATGGAGGCATTGCAGTGAGCGAGTGAACCAGAGCCAGAAACAAGACGTGATCTTATGAATTGCTGAAACAGTGTCAAATTTTTACATTAAGTTTTGATCTAAAAATATATTACATAATATATAACATAATATATTATTATTATATTACCTAATTACTAAATATGAATCAACAGTTTGAATGTGAAATTATGTCATCATACATGAGTATTCCGTTATTTTCTTCTAATACAAACTAGAAAAAGTAGATTTGTATAAGCGTTAACAAACACACACACACACACACACACACACACACACACACACAAACACCATCACTGGGCAGGTAAATATAACCATCCTACACCCTGTGTGTGCTAAAGAGGCCACAGCCACATGCTTCCATGAGTGTGGACAGAACAAAAGCATAGCATGGCAGACAGCACCAAGCGGCGTGATGAGAAAATAAGAGGCAGGATGATGGCTGGCTGGCTGGCTGGCTGGCTGGCTGGCTGGCTGGGTGGGTGGCTGGGTGGGTGGGTAGCGGGGGGTGCATGGTGGAGTCCACACTGAAAGAGCTGAGCAAATGACGCAGCCTCAGTGACACACTGCACATCACTACAATGGACTTGACAGATTTAGAGCGCACAGATAAAAGGTTGAAGACTGCAGAATAGAACAGAACATAACAGAAGTTGACCAGCTGGGTTAAAAATATATTTACAATAAAGCAACATGTGATATCATATGATGCAAAGAGACATTGTTTTGTACAGTAGCACAGACTTCTGCAGTATGGCATTTATCGACTGCCAACTTTCTCCACTGTCTGATTATATATTTGGTGATGCTATAGTTGAAAGCGCAGTTACTCCAGAGTTAAGGTCTAACCTTTTGTACCAGTCCAATATGTACCAATACTTATGTGATACTGGGGGACAAGATGCGAAGTTATGGAATAAGGTGGCAACGATTTGAGATCTTATAAAGAACTTACACTGTAGTTATTTTTATTAAGTCACTGGGTACCTAATCTATTATAACAGGTTACAGTATGAGCTGCTGAGCAATTATCCGGATGTTTGGGAGGATATTAGAGACAATATATGCTGTAGGTGTTATTCACTGTAACTCCTGGGTCCCTGCTGTTATTACAGGGTAATGTAAATGTAGTAGTGTGATGTTGTTGCACCATATTATGAACAGGAAACTGTACATTTTTGAAGAATTTTATACATGGTGTAAGTTAGCAGATTGGGTTGCATGTTTGGGTGAGATACCTCTCTAAAGACGGGAGTGCTGGAGGGTATCGCTGAAAGTTTTCTGAGCATTTTATTTTCCGAACTGCAATTTGCTGTAGAGTAGCTTGTCACGTGTACTGCTGAGACTGTGAATGTTCTCTTTCTTTCCACTTGCAGTTGCTGCAAGTTGGCAAATAAACTGCTCAGAGGCATACCCAGGAAGTGCATCCTTTCTGTCTATGCGCAAGATGCAGAGTTGGACCCACTACATAGAGAGGGAGATAGAGGAAATGAAGAAGGGAATTTAAAATGCACATTTTGCAGTAGATAACAACCATCAAGTATTCAGTCAAGCTATAGTAGCCTATGAATAGTGTTGTACAGGAGGAATCGTGCTACCAGAGGATTCAGGTTAGTTAGCATGGATGCACTTTTATGGAGGGAGGCTCTGATGTATTGGAGATCGATAAAACTGTCAAAAATAAATGGAAATGGGCTTCACTGTGCGAAATGGGGCAGAACTGCAAGCCTTTTAGATCATGCTGCGAGAAAATCAAACAGCCAGGTGTATGTTTTTACATGGCATGCCACAAGAGAATTCAGTCAATGGCAAAAAAGTGGCTCCATTAGAGAACAGTAGCGATGGCTGTGTATGGGAAATCTCGTAATGTTATTCGTTAAACATGGAGGTCTAATGGTGTACACACCCTTTTCACCTTTTTTACACAGCCTGTCCACCTTTTTTTCTCAGCTGCACGGCAGGTACCTGGTAGTTAAAATCAGCGTAGGTTAGGAATAGGAATACACCTTAACTCCAGAGTAATTACGCTGTACATTGTGGACCGTAATCTAAGTCGTACATTTCCCTTTTATATGTATGTGAGACCAGGGCAGAAGGGCTCTGTCATCAGGCCTTTGTGTGGACACTCTTCTGTGCTGTCGCGACAATGGTCTCCTAGGAATGGCACACACACAAACATGTACACAATGCTGTCCCTCTGAGCTATGGATTCTACAAGGAGAGGTCTGAGTTGTAGCTACACAAATCGGTCAAAGAGCTAACATTGGTGGTTTGCACACAAGCTGGTGGCTTTTGGTTTTTTGAACATTTGACGTGTACAATGTGATGCATCTATCTTGTCCTGCTTATTAAGTGAACATAAAGAAAGGACCTTGCACAATGTTAAATACATTCACTGCCCATCACATATCTTTTTACACACAAATTCTGAGTATATTCTTTTATCAAACTCTTATTATGGCCTCACTAGTGTCACATACCCACGGAGGCAACATTTTGCATGTTATATGAATGATAGCCAGCAACATAAAAAGATAAATTATGTCCAGTCCTCCACTAGATTGTAAAGCTGCTGTTTTCAGAGTGCCTGCGTTTCAGAAGGGCATCATTGCGTGGTTAGTAAAAAATATGGCGGTGTAGATTCACACAGACAGTTATATATCAGACGATGATTGCTTAATCCATAGAGTGAACGTTTCGGAAACTCAATGAGATGCCCATAACCAGCACTTCCAGGCAGGCAGGCAGCAGGATGTGCACTGTAAGACTTCTTGGAAGCAATAAAGGATCGTCTGAAACATACTTAAAGTCAAGGTGCAATTCACACACACCTCTTCCTTATTCCTTTACATCTTCCCCTGCAACACGTGCAGAGATAGAGAGGTCTGAACATGCAAATACATATGAGGAAGAACATGCTCAAGGCGCAGCCTTCCCGACTTATTAAAGCATGTGTTACATCTGAGGTGGCAGCGGTGAAGTCGCAGCCCAGGGCTCATTTATTTAAGAGGGGGAATAATGAATTCTTTGTGGCATCTCATCTTCCCATCACTATTAATCTGGCCTTCTGCAGGTATCTGCATAGTGAACCAGACTGCACGTGGCCTCTAGACTGGAACCACACACATTCGGTTGATTTACCCATGACGGATTTACAACTTCTCACCCTGAGGATGATGGCAGTGCATGAGTTTTACCGTCTCCCCCAAGTCTCCTCCAGCTGTTACAAATTACATGCATGTTGTCCATCACAGCAGAGCACACAGCTATGGTTATTTTACATTGCAGGATTTCATCACTACTCCAGTGTTGCTCTTATTTAACTCCCTTTTATTGTTTTTCTATGGACATGTGAAAACACCTGCAGCCTTCTTATGTTAGAACCTTTAGAGTGCCACAATTTCACATTTAAAGGCATGCACGACACACACAAAGACACACACACTCCTGAAACCAATTTGTGCCACAGGCAGACGAAGAAGTCATTTACCCTCCATTGAAAGTGGCTAAAAAGAAAGGCAGGGATTAACTGCAGACCAATTACAGAGTTGGCTAAACCCTGTCTAACTGGAACAAATACATGGAAGAGCCGAGGCTTCCTCAGCGTGCATTAAGTTGACCATCCTCAGAGGAAGGTGAATAGAAAATGAAGGGATGGAAAAGCCAGAGAAAAAGTAAATGAGCTGCACGTGAGGACGGAATGAAAGACAGAGGGAATTCAACACATGTGGAAGGAAGGATGGGTCAACAAAGAGACACTCTTAAGCCAGTTGTTGGCAGCTGTTATTTAAAGTCCAACAGTGGCCTATATGTAGAGAAAGAATTTCTTTGCATAAATCCAATGATATAATTTCACCTTTAATTGTATTTGCAGACAGCAGTGACATCACCAGTCAGGGCCAAACAGCAGCCTGCCACACCACAGACTTTGCACTACATCGCATGGCTTTTTACCTCACATCCCCACTCCTCTGCACTTGCTGTGTTTGCACCATAGCTGCCTGTGGAATGAGCAAACACTGACGGCTGGAAAAGATCATGGCAAACCTCAGTTTGCAGGCTATATAGCTAATTAGCTACAGCACAATGAACAGCTTAAATACATATTGCAAAAGTCAAGACTAATTAGGTCAATATTCATTAGTACAACAGCTACAAAAAAAAAAAAAAAAAAAGCTTATAGTCACATGTAACAAGTTTGCTTAAATTGTGTCTCTATGCTCCTGCTGGCTCAATTGTCAATCAAACATTTACACAAACATGTAGGCCTGATTTCTGGTGATTTTTTTTGTTCCTTTCAAGAATAGAAAATGTCAGTTTTCAATTTCAAAGTTTCAGTTTTTAGACTCATGCTATAAGATTTTGTAAAGACTGCGGATCTTGCAGTGTCACTATTTGCAAGACAACAACTAGATTCCTTTGACATTCTTTCCCATCATGCTCCTGGTGGACATTTACAGACTTTTTTGCTTTTTGAAATTCTACATTCTTTTTCTTCTTCTTATTATTATTATCAGTTTATAAACTTAGTAACTTAACCCTATAACTGTCATGATTTGCCACTAAATTGACAGTTTGGACTTAGCATTTTTTTGATTTCCTGTTTTATTTTGAAATGATTTTCCTTGTGTCCAATTACCCTTACCTCTCATACGTATTTACTGCTGCCTTACCCCAAATGACTCACGTTCTTGTGCCTCCATGCTCACTAGCAGCTCGGTTTGCTGCTTCCTGTTGGTCACTGAAGAAGTCAACAGTCATTGAAAGACACTGTTTGCCTGAGCCCAGACTATAAAATTATGATAATATTAAATATGTTTGATCGAGACGAAAAAAAAAAAAAAAGGCTGGATTAAGACAGGTCGGACAATCACCTCCCACCAAACGATCAAGATGATGGGAGCGTGCTGCAACTCTAGAAAACTTGTGACTTCAGTGGACCAAAAACAGCTTTTACAGATTATTAGCTGCAGTCTGATGTTGTGGATGAAGAGCCATCATGCTGTAGTGGCAGTGGATGAAGTGGAATGAGCGGAAGTGAAACACAAAAAAACTGATGTTAGAGCGAAAAACAGCTGGAGAGGGAAAGATACAAATGGAAGGATCCAGATGTGGAGAGAGAGTGTGTCTGTGTGAGTGACTCAGGGCAGATTGTTTCTCTTGTGACTCTGATAAGGCGCGAAAGGTTACATGACACCCTGGCCTCAGCTGACACGAACCCTTGCAGAGTGACACTGACAGGGTGAGAAAGGCCGAGGACAAGGACTTGCTGGAGGACACGCTGGGTCACGATGTGTTACGCACCCGAGTGACATGAAGGTCAGCAACAGTGGCTTGGCCAGAGGATACTGATACAGGCCGGGCGGGGATTTCTGTGTCGGTCTGCTTATGTCTATAACATGCGCCATATTCCACCTATCAGAGGCTGTCCAGATCAAGCCGCTCTCGAACACAGGTAATGTCCTCGCTCTGACAGACTAGTCAGCTCATATTTGGATGCAAAGCGGAGACAGAAATGGATAAAACAAGCATTTGTGCGGACGGATCCCTCTGTATTCATGATTCGTGATTCATGCCCAATCACTCCATGGCTCTGGCTGGAGAAACGCATTCAGGAGCTGGCGCTTTATCAGATGCAGAGGAACGCGGGCAGCAATGACATTACACGATTCCCATCAGATTCAAAGTCAGCTCTCTTGACATTTCTCTCCCCCTCATTTGCAAAAACGAGAGAGAGAGAGAGATAGAGAGAGAGAGAGAGAGAGAGAGCGGCCTTTGCAAAATGGCTACTGTGAACAAATGTCCCAGAGCCCAAGGACAGGGCATAACTGTTCTTCTGGTAATTAGCACTGTCGTAACAAACACCTCTTCTACCACAGCTAATAGCATCACAGCAACAGATTAAAGGTGCTCTAGGACACCGGGAGGAAGTTTACAGTTTAGTTAAAGCTCGCTTTAGCTTTTGTGTTTGGTGAGGGAATCTGCGCTTTCTCCCCTCCACGAGCCAACTGGGACTAGAAGATGAGCGCTGCGTCTCTAAACAATGACATATGCTGTTAATAACCTTGTAGAATAAAAGTGCATACAATTATTGGTTGGAGTATATGGGAATGTGCCTTGAGGATACTATAATGGACTATTTAGATTCTGCAGCTGCTTTTTAGGGACGTATTCTCCGACTGCTTCGCCATTTAATAAATGTCATACTTTGGTTCTCCTTATTGCTAATAACAAACATAAGCTGTATATATTTTCTGGTCTAAGAGGGCCTGGGTTTAATAAATAGCAGTCAAGCTTTACTGCAAAAAAGACTGAGACAGGTTTTTTTCTCCAAGTCCCTGTCACTATCTCACCATCTGTCTCACCGTCTGATGACGCGAAACTGCACGTTTGGTCGAACGCTGAATACGCGAGAGAGTGAGCGACCTGTCCGTCTGTGACCACACCCTCCGCTCTGCGCCCGTCACGATATGCCGGCCCATATAACTGGCAGATTAGGGGGACGTTACCTCTCTCTTCTGCTCTCCAGACAGGCATTAGACTTTCTAATGAGGTTCCAGACCAAGCGCGGAGGGGATCTCATTTTAGAAATGCTCAGCTCTCCTTTCAGATACTACTAGAAATATGCAACACTGTGACTCAGGCGTCACACCAATATGAGGAGTTGGTCCAGTGGGAAAAAACAAACAACAAATAGACAGATTAATTCAATCAGTTGCCCGACTCCCAAAATTTAATTCTGTATTCCCTTATTTTGCTTCATTGTGACTCTTGGTCAGTTTGTTTCTTCCGCGTGGTTGGCCGCCTCTTTTGAATCTTTATTTCCCTTTTGATCACGTAAATCAGAAGTGACACCGTTATAAATGAAGAACCTGATTTTTCAAGTTTCTTCAAATAGTTTGAAGCTCTTTCCTCTCCTCCACCTTAGAGCATGCAGTATATGTGTGTGTGTGTGTGTGTGTGTGTGTGTGTTTGAGTGTGTGATGTGGTGCAGGTGGTGCTCCAAATGCTGCCGGCTGATTGGCTAACGGGAGGATTTAAAACCTCAGCTGGTGCAAGCCCTCCGCCCCTCTTCCCCATCCATCATCCAGCAACGGAGGCCATAGATAGTAGAAGGGAGGAGCCCTGCAGTTTATGGAACCATTTTGCTTTTCCTGTGTAGGTTAAACACTTGTCTTTTTGTTTCACTTTGTGTCCTTTGGTAAGTTTAGGATGTAGGGGTTAGATTTTTTTTTCAATTGGACCATTCTTTGGAGTGGGAAGGGTGGGGCCTCTAACATGTAGTGTCCAGGTTTCCTGTAAACCGGGGACATAACAAAACTGATGATAATATTAAACTGAATTCTAAATTAAAACATTGTTTATGAAATACAAACATTTAATAGGATTAAAAAACATTCCTAACCTCTAATGCCGCATACTGCTGGTTGAAGTATTATACGACATGCCTCGAGAGACTTGCTCACACAGAGAAATGCTTTGTTAAATAGACCAAAATAGAGCTTGTGCCCTGAATAGCACTCAAACATCTGCAACAGCATTGACAACGCGAACTAACCTCTCCCCTCACACCATCCCTCTCTCCATCATCGTATCCCTTCATATAACCTCTGTTATATCCCGACTGTTATTCAGCAGGTACGAGAACCTACACTCTGCCGATCTGTTATCTGTTTCACCCAGCCGAGCACGGGACAAAGTGACGGCTGTGACTGCAGCACACATGCAGCATGTGTGTTATGGTGTTTGATTTGCCCCTTTTTGCCATCCAGAGAAATATCTCTTACTTCAAGTAATAACCACAGGATGTAGCCACGGGATATTTCTTGCTACTTTTTGTGGATGTGCACTTACTGTGGGAAGACAAAACACAACCTTGCATGGTACAGAGAGATAGCAGTGGTCTTGCTGTGCTTTGTGGATAACTGTGAGCAGTGAAGTGATAGAACGAAGATATAAAAAAATTATTGAACCTTTTTTAAGTAACTGTATTAGTTTGCTATCGCTTCTTCGAAAGTGATTTTTGTGATATTTTACAGGATTTCTGTCAGACTGAGAGAATAAATAAACTGAATTTAGAGAACTTCATCCTCTTTTATATGATTATACACACTGCAGCAATGTAATGCACTGTTGCACAATTGTGATCAGGAACTTGTCACTGCTTCCATCAATGAAAATACAGTATGTAATTATGTTGTAACAGGGATTCAGAGACTGCAATGTTCTGTTCAGGTCTGATAATGACTGAAGTGACTGTTTACATCGATTTAGTCGTCTGGCTTCAAGTTGTGTTGTGGTTAAAAAAAAATAAAAATAAAAAAATCCAGAATTGGAGTCGACACCCTCCGTTACTTGCTTTGCAGCTGGGTATCACCTACTGTCTGAGCAGCAGCAGCATTTCTCTCCGGGCCTTGCAGGAATATAAACAGGCTTTTTGCCACACTTTTCATTTAACATCACATTCAGTGGCTAACTTGGAGCCCCCCTCCCCACCCTCCCCGACAGCCCCTCCCCATGTCAGTTCATGTTCCGGGACCCTCCAGATTTACACATTGTGCTGTACCAGCTGTCTGGCCGACTCTCAATCATCAGGCCAGATGTGCAGCTAATTGTCATGGCAAGCGTAGCGTCTGAACACCCCACCGTGACAGCCTCCAGCCGGGAGAGATTTATGAAGCATGTGTCTATATGCGTGTTTGTGCGCGTATGTGATGTTTGGAGTGTGAAAACTTTCCTTCCTGCTTCCCCTTTAAACCTTCCAAACCCCTGGGATGCCTCTGTCAACAGCGATGAAACTCTGGCGTGCGGTAATGTCATGCTGCATTCACCTTTTTGATAAACGTGACCAAGGCCTGCCAGCATCCAGCTTTCCTGACCTATCCATGAAGGCCAGAGAAAGTGCGGCAGGATCCCTCGTATAGAGCTGCAAACCTGGCGGGGGGCGGGGGGCACTCTTGGCCTTGTCAAAACAGCAGGTGGGGGCCCTCAGAGTAGCTCCTGGGTGTCCTCCTCTTCTCTGTGTAACTGGCATCGTTGTCTGCAGGCAGATCATCCGTCCCAGGTGAGTCGCAGCGAGAGAGACAGAGTGTGGGTGTTTGGGAAGTGCCTGTTGTTTACCAATCTTGTTTCCTCCCTGATGATAATACATCTGCTGCTTTTGGAGACAGACCACTGTATGCCATTATATCTGCTGATTAGCTAGCCCCCTGCTTTTGATCAAGTGGATCCAGAGAAAGGCATTACTGATGCTCAATACATCTGCCTTATGACTGCCAGTGTAAACAGCTCTGGGACGCTGCTGTAAGCGATTGCTGTTAATCCATCAGGGAAATGTTCCCCTCGGCCTAAACTATTGCCTTTTTCTAATTATTGGGACTGCCAGTTTTGATAACTGTGCCCTATCTGTCACATTTGTATGGATTGCGCCCTGGTGGACTGAGCAAAGATTGCATAGCAATGTGAACCAGTGAGCAGGTGGAATAAGCAAGACAGGGGTGGGGGGCTTCATTTGTCAACACATGTGGCTGTGGTCTGCCTTCTCAATCATTTATCATGCTACAATAGCGGTTTTTGAATGTTACACCCTGCACAGTAGTCAACATTAGCAAAGTACAAACTGACATCCGACCTGGTCACCACGGAGGGGGCTTAAGCTTAGCAGAGTGGCTGGGAGAAGCTAATTTTCATCTGTGTATTAATCAAACAGGCATATGGGTTCAACTAATTGCTCTGGGAAGACATCCAACTAGCAAGCCCTTTTTTTTCCTCAAGTTGGCCCAGCTCTTTGCTCAGGAGATGAACAGCTTGATGGCTACTGCCCCAGTCTTAGCTGAGTAGGGAGGATCCATGTGTCCAAAATGGACAGGATAACAGTCAGAGTTGGTGGACTCTTTGTCTTGTAAGTGACTTCTCGCACAACCCTAATGAGCCTGTGCCACTGCCAAGTATTCTCTTTAACATTACAGATCTGCTTGAAAAACGTCCGATTTTTCACTGCTGGGGATACGTTTGCAAATCTGGTCACGTCCCTAAACATCTCACATCACACCCTCTGCTGAAATATTGTCAGCATATTTCCCCCCTTTTTTTTTCTTAGCACTTTATAAAACACTGTTTCCTACCCTCATTATAGTCAAAGTGATGGTTTCTGCCCGCCTTACTTGCACCACCTCTCCCTCAGCCTTTTGCTACATCAGCTACGGATATAAGGGTACTTATTCAGCATATCATTCTGAAGCCTGGCTCTGTGTAAGTACAAGCACTGACTCAGCAAACAGGGAGTGGGAAAAAAAAAACACAGACATAATAAAGGAAGAGGAGAGACAGAGACGCAGGAAATGAAGAAACAAACAAGAACTAGAATGGCACTCAGTAGAGAGCATACTACTCTCTACTTAACAATCCTACATATTATTAAATGGTCCGCACCAAATTGTACAAAGTCATAGATCTCAACAGCATAAATATGTATCATGTTTTAAATCATCATTATTTCCCGAGAAAATGATGAACCTTGCAAAGTTGAGGGAAATGAGAGCAAGTGTCTCAGATCCTCCCCTTTAACCAGATCCGCACCAAAATCTAATGGGTTTTCCCCTGACCTGCTAATCTGTTCAGTACTTCTTTTGTAATCCTGCTGACAAACACACCAACAAACAGACAAAGGTAAGAACATAACCTCCTTGGTGGAGGTAATAACCATAACTTGCTAGCTGTGTACATTTTAAAAAAGGAGCTGCAAAACATGTTTAATGATGTCTGAGTTTGGTGGCTCCTGGTTGCCCGATCAAGTATAAGATCGAGGTTTACTTGCTGGCGCTACCTTTGCTTTTCTCTGCCTCTCACCAGCGAATCCTGACCTCGTTCCTTCCAGCAGAGCGGCTTGTGATCTGTACTCAGGAGTTCCACCGTGAAGGATAGAAAGAATGAAACTTACAAGACGAGGCGTGGTTACCGAGTAAATGACTAAAGGCTGTTGCTGACTCTTGCATCTGATTGTCCCAAACCCAACCGGATGAACATAAGAAACCTGATTCCCAATGGCGGCAGCAACTGAATGAATGATGAACTTCCTTCTCCTCCTAAACTGTGCAGGAATAATATGATGGCACCAATCCTTCAATCACTTATTAGAGGTTCCTCCCTTGTGGCTTTACTTCCCCCGAATGTTATGGAGAGACTACGTGCAACATTTCTGTTCAGTGAAAATCAAAGAAGAGAATTGTCTTGATTCTTGACATCTCAGAATATTCTCAGTCTGACACAGTTTTCTGTTTTGTTTTGATTGAGATTTTTTTTTTTTACATTTTATAAACGTGTCATAAAAAGAAATGATCTTCTCCCTCTTCAGGTCTTGATTCTCACAGCTCCTGTGAATGCAAGCTTAAGGAAACAAAAGCCCCGTTTTGTTTTGTTTGCTGAAGCCATTCGCAGTTTGACTGCTTGTGTATTTCCCTCAAACTGACCCCCTCCCAGGAGAAAGGAGCAAGACGCTGAACGGCAGATGAAATGAAAGTGAGTGAGAGCTATACTGTGTTTTTTTTTCTCCACCCCTTCTCTTCTGTCTCTGATCAAATCCAGAGCCAATTCTGACACAACAAAGACACAAAAGAGGATACAGTGGATGAATATACAGTATACTGTCTTACAAACTGACAGGCAGACAGATTGTTGTTGAACAGGGGTAAAATGAGGGGGCTGAGTCAGAGCAGAAAGCATTAAACTGCATATACAGTATGTCATTGGATACAATTGCTGCTCCTCTCCCTACCCTTTGTATCCTCTGTTCTCAGTCTGTCCGTCCACACCTGCCTCCAACTCGCCCAGTCCTTCAAATCCAAACCAGATCAGGTCTTTACGGCAGATTTACCAAAGCAATACAGCAGCTGCAGCAAGCGAATCCTATTTCACATTTTATCCGCCCGGGTGATAGCAAATGATATGAAAGATTCAGCAGTGAACATCCATAGGTTAGTCTCTGCAACAGGTGCGCACAGACCCTGGGAGCCCATCATGCATCAGGCTGACAACAGGATTTCATCTCTCAGGGAAAAGAGAGAGGAAAACAGGACAGTTGACCTCTCTTGCTGCTCAGTGAGCTAAGACCTCAGTCACCTGCATCAGTGGGGATGGATTGCTCCTCGACCCCGAAAAAAGAGCTAAGTGTAAGGGCTTAGAGGACATTTTCATTTTTGCTCAACTACAGTGACTGTTCCTTTTAGGTTTGGACATTATATCTAGAAGCAAAAATTACCCCGGAATCACTAGGTTAATTGTAGAGATTTGGAGAGACAGCAAAAAATCACCAAAAGTAAGTCCAGTGAGGGACTTATTAGTGGTATGAGTATGAGTGGTCAGATGATCAAACAAGCTTTAAACGAACCCACAGGTTAGCTGTACAAGCTTTCATATCACCAGGCAATTCAAAACACTTCCATGTAATTCAGCAACAGGTCAGATATGGCTGAGCTTTCATAAATAGTTTCCTTGTTGATTTGAGCCCTATTTACAGCCAGAAACAAACTGATTTCTCTCATATGACATGAATGTGCCATTAGTACAGACATTTTCATCAGTTTTACCTCCAATAAAGTGGTTTCGATGATTTGGCTAACCTTCTTTTTTTACCTCTCCAAGCACAAGAAATCAATTGTCCACTGCTAAAGTGGACTCTACACATCGACCCCCCCACCACCCCACCCCCCCACCCCTGTGCATCCACACAGTGCACTTCTTGTACACTGACTCTATTAACCTCCCTGACACAGAGCTGTCTGGGCTCAGTAAAAGTCACCGCCCTGCTTCTGGTCCAGCCAATCGTCTGCTTTCCTCCCTCAGAGGGATAATGTGTGGAATTGACCTCACAGTGGCCATAGCATTTATTAAGAGCTCTTTTACTCCTCTTAAGGAATTAGAGTTAAAAACAACTGGTTCTTCTTATCTTTGCTCTACACCGATGGCTTTTTATAAGAGCTTCACTCTCACTTCTGACCAGTTTTATGTTGACGGCTCTGTGCATTGGTTCTTCATTTTCACAACAACAAAAGCACTGAATAATGAGGTTGCTTTTCCTGGTCTCTCTACAGCACAATGGTCAATAGACTTGCATCAGGGCTTGGAAACATAAACACACACGCTCTGCATGGATGAGATGATGTAAACATCTTTTTTTCTTTTTTCTTTTTGTCTCTCTCAGCCATCTTTCTCTCTCTGGCTCTGCTGCTTTTCCTTTTTTTTTCTCCTCCTCCTATCGCTCTTCCCCGCTTTGCTGTCAGCGTCTTCTTTGTGATTGACTGTGTTCCAGGTAGAAACATCCTCCCCAAGGTGGTCGACAAGTACAGTGAGATAGAGCAAGAAAAGGTTCAGTAATGGTGTTTGGGTTTTAAGCTGACCACCATTTTACGATAGGGTTGGAAAAAGTTCAAAGCAGGATTTTGGACTCGACTCACTGAAAAGTCGGACTGTGTTGATTTTCCTCACAGCAACAGAGCAATCACAGTGTTTGGGCAATAAGCTATAGATTTTTTTTTTTTTTTTTCAGGAAAGTGGGTCAAAAGTGATGTAGGATGCACATTTGGTGGTCGATTGAGATATTAAAGGGGAGCATGGGCTCATAGTGGATTTACAATCAATAGAAGACATAAGCTTTATTAAAACAGTACAGGAAGTCAATAGGTAAACTTTCATGGAAAGGGCAAGGATGAATTATGAATGTGGTAATGAATCAGAGAGGAGAAAAGATGTAAGGGTCAGCCAAAGTCCAAAAGTGTTAGATAATGCTAACAGAAAGCTTTCAGTGATCTTAGACAGTTGTTAGGCACAGCCAAAAGGTGTGGGGGTTTGCATATTGGGAGGAATATTGGTTGATCACAAACAAACACTGCAGGAAATTGGTGTTTGTTTAAGGCTGACATATCCATTCTGAAATTCATGTGTGTGTCAGCATTATGAGTTAATCATGAAAGAGAAAAGTTTTAATGAGACCATTCAGAATAGCGCAGACACCTGTGCGTTCAAACAGAAAATGAGTGTATTAGTCACAGAGAATCATTAATAGCGACGGCAGCTGCAGCGGTAGTAGGTGTAGATGAATCAGAATGCAAATGAAGGCATCATTTCTAATGAGTAATGCTGGTTTGCGCTGTGTTGGATGAATGTGGAGTTGTGTTCGATAAATGGCTCGGATCTGGACCGTGGCGGCCCGCCGCTTCTCACAGCAAGCGAGGGGAGGCCCGGCTAAAGTGCACCCAGAGGGAGCCGAGGGCTGGATGCAGCAGTGACATTTGGAGAAGAGCAGTGGTCCTGTCCTCAGGGCACCTCGCTAAAGACAAAGTAGGCTGGATAGATGTACGCTTTCTCATCTTTTTTTTTTCTCCTTCCATCTCCTTCCATTCTCTTGATTTTCCTCTTTCCTTCATCTCCATTCCATGCTCCCAACCTCTCTTCAATTTGAAGAGTATTGGAACTGTGGGGACCAGCTATATACCTGTGCATATTTCATCCTAATTCATGCAGTTGCATTGTGAACCCTTACATGTCAGTCTTATTGAGTTAAACCCTAATCTCCAAGTTTAAAACACGCATAACTCACGTCAAATGCCTCACATTAAATCTAAGATCAAATGAGATGGTGAAGACAGGAGTGTCAGTGCAGTGTTTCACAACCCTGATTACATCATTTGTGTGGGAAATTATGAGAATAAAACACATGCATAATATTAGACTGCAAGTAGACAGACTTTTAACATGACGTGCAGTCTTACAGTGCTCATCTGGACTGAGCTGATGAGCCAATTGCGCGTACGCTACAGGCATGTCGACGAAGTGCGGGGTAGACCAAGACTGGAAGTGCAAAAAAACTGCAGTTCTTCGAATGACCTCTTGAGTCAATCAGTCCTCATAGACTCTCATGTTAAAATACCCAAACTTTACAGCAGAAATAAACATGTTTACAGCCTGGTACAAAAACTGTTATATAGAGCTAATTTCCTTCTTCATGCTGACTGTACAGGGAGAGTGAATTTTTCAAATTTATCAAGACTTAAAATTCTGCATAATTGAAGTCTCGGCTCCAAACACGTCCCACTTCTTTTCTTTTTGGATTAGCCGGGACTTAGGCAGAGTCAGAGTTTCAAAACTGCTCTTCAAAAACCTGCGGCGGACGTGACGGAGGCTACATCCGTCTTTATATACAGTCCACGGGATAAACGAGTGGAAGAAAAGAGATGCTAGACAATGACAGGAAAGAATAGAAACACGGTTGTTTTGCCTTCCAAGGTGATTATTAAAGTCAGGACTGAAACCATACAGACAGGCCTGCTTCCCTTCACCCTAATAGCTTATTGATCCTGAAAGCCCATCCACCACTTTGCTCTCCCAGGATACATAGCCAGGGTTTAACTGCAAGTACAGTGACCTACAGGCAGTAAAGACAGTTGGGGCCACCTTGTTAACAAAATGATGTTTTTTTTATTGTCTCATCATCAGTTACACTTGGTAAAGACAAGACAACACAAAGCCAATGGCTTTCTTAAATTTATTTGCCAGTAAAATTTTAAAACCTTTTTTTATTGACCACAATTTGACTAATTGGAGCAACGAGTGATGATTTGTAAATATGAGACATAATTAAATATAAGCCACCAAACTATCAGCATAGAAGCACTGCACCTGATTCAGCGGTGGTTTGATCCTCAGTTCCTCTCCACGAGTCCAAGTGTCCTTTAGCAAGACACTAAACTCCAAATTGCTTCTGATGTATAGGCTGCTTTGAACAAGGCCATCTGCCAATTCAGCCCAGTGTAATGTAATGTTTCCTTTCTGTGCACTCACTCAGGCTAAAAGTGTATGAAACCGAACTGACGCCCTTTCAGCTACAGTGCAGGGCAGATCAGCAGATCTACTGTACATTTAGTGGATGTAATTTCATTCATCTCTTCCTGAGTGCAATTTTTTAGTAAGTCAACACTGCTTTACATAGATGGCAGCTGCCCTTCTCTCTCTCTCTCTGTGTGTTAGGGTTTTTAATTACATTGCGCTTCTGACCAAACATCAATCAGTGATGTCATATCAGGCGCTTTACATCAGCTGTCCTATAGGCAGAACAGCTGTTGTTGACATTACCTCCTGGTTGGGGCGTGGCAGTGCAACCTGGTTCGCACGCTTAAGACGTCGTGTGCTTGAAACGCTTCAGTCCGGTGCAGTGAAGCAGAAGCTTTCTGACAGCGCATAATTCAGTGTAATAAATAAATTACCCTCTAATAGCCCGTTTACATTTAGATCTGACAGATTAACAAAGCCGTGCAGTGAAGTGCGGCTTGCTGTACACTTCAGCAGGGATGAGTCGCTGCTGCTTTGTGTCTAAAAATAAAGAAAAATGTCCAATCAGGTTCAGGCACGGCTTTCAAGTGGTCATTCAAAGAGTGCAAAGACACTTTGTGTTCTGATTCAGCTATAAATCTCATGTTGTGTTCTGCCCTCTACAAGCATCGCCAGTCACTTGAATTGATTTTATAGTAATGAATGGTGAGTTATGAAAGAATCCTAGTGAAGGAGGTGGGATTTATAGGAAGGTCTGAAGTTAGCCATACATGCCGAAACCTCTAAGGAAGAATCTCCCAACCCCTCCAACCCCCAGCTCGTGTCCCACTGCCACTCTACCTCCACAGGAACAATTAATTAGTGATGCGAAAAGGAGGGATTAATCAATACGCTGTCAGCCTCCCACCGGCTGAGGACAGAGACCCTGGCAAACCCACCACGACCCGATCTCATTGCTGATGGTGGCCCACGCTCCCCCTTTGCGAGGCATCTGCATTCATCAAAGCCATGCCAACCTTTCTCCCTCAATTGTTCTCCGTGCTTCATCCCTGCGTTCCTCCCCTGTGTGCTTGGCTTTGTCCCTCCCCCTTAGATGAAGGAGAGTGGGTTGGTTGGAGCAGTGACACCTATTTAAGAAAGGTGGCGTAGTTAGAAGAAAAGAAATAACAAAATCACAGTGTGCGGCGGAGAATGTGCAGGTCTGCCCTTGTAAACTGGGACTGTTCGGGTATTAAAGTGTGTACTGGGCCGAGTCATACATGTCCTGCAAGTGAATGTGAAGGTGTCCTTGCGAATGCGTCTGTGTGCAACTTAAGCTGGAACCTGAGAGCAGTGGGTGACTCTGTGTGCTTCTGACAGCTAGTTGGGAGTAAATGCATACTGTGTGTGGCCACATGCGTGTGTGCATGCATGCACAACCATCCCTCTGCGTGTGTCCGTATAACAGAGGGAGGGGGGGAGAGTAGAAGATAAAAGCCTCTGCTTCTCTCTGACAGTTTTATCCGCATCACCATCTGCCATTATCTGACGCCAGCATCTCACAGCTCCCCCGCTGCACCCTGAAAGCTCTCCATCCACCCTGTTCTCCTCACCACTCATCTTATCCCAGGCTGTTGTTGCACGTCAGATCATATTTTTCAACCCATAATTAAACAGTTGCTGGCTTAAAACCCTTGACAGATAACCGGAGGCCATCGGAAAATGAAAATGAAAAAAGGCAGGGTGGTGGTGTATCTCAAAAAAAATTTTTAAATGGAGCGTTTCTGTCATTAGCGAGCGGAGAAAAGAAAGGAGATCATCATGAAGCTAATGAAGTCAGATACTGCACTTCACAATTGACTGTGGGGATCTGGCCGCTAAAAAAGCCTGCGTGCAGAAATAGGAACACCGGGGTGCACTGTCTATCTCTATTCCATTCTCAATCAGCATTTGTCACATGCTGGGAAAAGGGGGTGAGGGTGGGGTCAAGAGGAGAAAATATAGCCATGTCCCTTTTGCTTACTCACCCTTCCCTTGCTCTCTCACCCTGCTCAAAGTAGACAGCTGTGGTAAGGGATGGCTCCCTAACGGGTAATCAGAGGCAGCCCTTATTTAATGCTATGAGCCGGGGCTGGACAGCCAGTGATGGAGGTACTCGGGGAGGCCTGCTGCGCGCTGCGCACCGGCCCATAACTGCAGATGAGACACTTCCCACAGAGCAGTTAGTGCAACAACTTGCCAGCTGTAAATGTAATGACTGTCAAATGTGAGTGGTGCCCGTGAGAGCAGCAATAAATACAAACAGACACCTCTGAAAAATATACTGAAAAAGACTGTGCCTAGTTTGAAAGGTGCATCTAAACTCCCACAACTTTACTCATTCATCTGTCAGGTCATTTACAAAGTTTAGAGTTGCTTGTGAACTAACTGCTCTGATGTTTGTTCCTTTCTTCATTAATGACTCATCTCTCTGTGCAAAAGGAAATAACCCCAATTTGCTGCTCTGTTTTTGTGCCTTTTATTGCTTTGAGTGAAAACAGCCACATAAAAGTCTCCACTTTTTAACAGTCTTAAGCAACGAACATTACCCCTGCTCGTAGAGCGAAGAACCTGCGTGGTAATTTCTATTAATTCCCGATGAGTCATAAAAGTGGAGTTAAAGTTTTGCGAGGCCCCTCTAGACTAAGCTATTTGCTCCGTATTGTAGTCAACAAAACACTTTTGGACGAGGGTTGCAAAATGTGAGATGGTCCTCCATAATTAGGTTTAGCTCAGTGCCTTTGTTTACCAGTGGGTGAGGGTTAAGGGAGGGGTGGGAGTGGGGTTGTCTACAGTGCTGTCACCGTCACAACCTACATTCAGTCAAATACCGAAGTCTCTCAACATCAGTGGGCAGCCACGTGCCCGCAGGGATGAAGCTGGAAAAGGATGCAGCTTTCTAGCCTCTAACACTTTTTGCAAGCCCACTTTTCAAATTGCAAATTGACAAACTCAGACTGAGACTATCAAGTTAGCACAAAGGAATGTTGAACTTTTGTTTGCGCTGAGATATGAGATATATGTGGGGAAATACACCAGACTCTGCCATACAACTCCACATTTATCCCCCTTTCAAAAGAGGAATGTGAATCCTTACAATAACACTTGACCGAACAGGTGAACTGACTGGCATATGGACTAAAAAAAAAAACTGAATGTAAACCTGTTCTAGAAATTAAGTTTTATCACTGCTGCTAACATAAAACTATAGTTCGGCCTATTTAGCTGCATTCAACCAGCTACAAATGATGAAGACGTCTTAATGCTTGCACCTGGACCCAGTATTTGAAGTGATTTCAACTGGACTAACAGCACTTACTGAGGATTAAAACTGCTTTTGGCTTCAATAAACTTTTTTTTAATATAAATTATAGCCTGTTTCTTTTTTATGACCTGCTTCCAAGGTCTTGCAAGGACATCTACCTTTCCCAGCAGCCACAGATGGGAGATTTATTTATCAGCCCGCCTCCATATCCATCTGTACCCTTCATTCCCTGAATCTCACACCCCGGGCCCTGATGGTGGAAATGTCATGAAGATGGGCAAAAATGATCTTCTGCCCTCCCAAATGACCATTTATACTTCTGTGGTGCTGACATTCTGTGACAGACATCATGGTTTCTTGGGGGGACATCCTGTCTACTAAATCCAAGAAAACAGAAATGCTCACTGAAGTAATAACAATGGTGTCTGTTTATACTTAATTCAAGTCGTGAAACCAAAGGGTACTTCCAGTGTTATGGAAAATAAAGTATCTGACTAATGAATTTGTCATGTTTTTAAAGGTCCCATATAGTAGAAAATTAGATTTCCATGTGTTTTTTGATTATAAAGCAAGTCTAGGTTCTATATTAATACTGTGAAAGTATGAAAGCCTCAGTCCACAGAGAAGAAGTACAACTACACTGAGATGGTTTTTGGTACTTGGTACTTTGGTACAAATCTATCTTCTGATGGAGATCAGCTCTTCACATAAAACAATAGACAAGGGTAAAATATGTGACCTTCAAAAGTACATTTCTGAGTTCTAACCCTAACCCAAAACCAGTCAGTGGATAGCCCAAGAAAAACCAAGGAGTTCATTCACATCCCAAACCAGAGATCATCACTAACCAGGATTATGTGAAATATGGTTGAAATATCCGGGAAAAGCTAAATAAGTTGACCCAACATTTGCTGCTCTTAAAATTTAAAATGAATAAGGTTGTCAGCAACAACAGCAATTAGTTTGGACTGAAAATACAATGAACAACATTGGACTAGCAGCAGCAATCAACTGTTGTCTGGATAGACCAGTATGATGCAAAAACCAGTGGCTGCCTTCCATAAAAACTGGTGTTGTTTCAAACCAGCGCAAACCCTGGGGGTTGCAACTTGAGCTATGAGGTACCAGCATGTTCATTTGAGAGCAGTGAGTAAAAGGTGACTAGACTCACGGAGTATTCTTGGAAATGTTTCACCATTCATCCAAGAGGCTTAATTAGTTCTACTGACTCTTGGGGAGTAGCGTGGTATTTAACTTTTCTCGGTGATTAAATACAGAGGAACTCTCCAACAGTCAGTACAAGTGATGAAGTCTGCTGGATGAACAGCACATTTTTTTTTCCAAGACCAAACAGCAAATCTAGTTTTTCCTTTTTTCTATACTATTTGATATCCCCAGACCTGGATGACAGAGAATCTTTATAGACATAGGAGTAACACTGCGCTGCAACAGAAATATGCACAGTCATGTTTAGTCTCCTCAGCGATGATTCATTCCTATGGCATTTTCAAGATAATGAATTTCAAAAGCTTTTTCATCTAGAACTCTTAAAATGTCAACTAGAAAGTTTGCAGCACTTTCAGACACACCCACAGTAAATAATTAGGGAAGCAAAGAAAGTCATATGAGGATATGGTATGTCCTTTGTAAAGCAGCCGCAGTCAGCACCTTATCCCGCAACCTTGGCTTCTACACATCTCCTACCCTGGGGCCTGATGACAGAATGTCAGGATGATGTAGTGAGTGATGTCCTGCCCTCTTTCAGGGAATGGAGGAGGGTGGCCTGGTCAGGGAGGAAGGGTATATAAAGAGATGGGTGGTTTGTGTGAGATAAGGAATAATACTCTATCATATCCTGGTAGCATGTTATTATCAGCGGTGCCCACCAGTGCTGGTATTTCTAGTGTGACAGACAGAAACTGCATCCATCACAAATGTGTGATATCCTGTAAAGACAGGAAATGGTTTTCATATGAGTCTGTGGGCCAGGAAGACCAATAACCTGAGAACGAATGTTAAATATTTGTGGATGTCAATAAAACAATGCATTTTCTATCAATTCTCCATGTCCACTTTCAAATATGTCAGTTAGGATTACAGCCTTTAATAGGGCACAGGCTAACCTGCGTGAAAAGTGAAATGCTATTTTTGAACAAATGAAGCCCCAGGTATTGGCCCAAGGCCACGGTCACTGTTTGAACGTTAAACTATTTCATAGGCTCTCATCAAGTGGAATGATACGTGGCCACGGCTCCAGGGATCTCAGATCTAATTTGACTGTACTTCTCCCCTCAAAGAGAGACGGGCATAATTAACAGGGCCCAAACACCCACCACGGGCTGAACGGAGTCATTTAGGGGAGCGACTCGGGAGGAACGGCAGCAAATGAAATGTAATTGCAATGGGAGCAGAGGAGCCGGGCTGGTGTGTCGAAGGCACTGATGTGTGTGTGAGAGGGAGAGGGAGAGCGAGCGAATGGGCCAGACGTGAGGGAGTGAGGGAGTAAATGAAAGACACAGAAGTTAGATAGAGAATATGCACTTGAGAGAAGAGAGAGCAAAAGAATGACTGATGAGGGATGGGTACAGATAAACAGCAGCCTTTCCTTTAGGTGAGAATAAAGAAATCTAATGCACTGAACTTCACCTAAAGCTCTACATGAACTTCAATCTAAGTTAAAGTTTAAGTTCACTGAAACTACAAAATCTATTTGCCCCTGAGATTTCTTGCAACACTAATACAGAGGAGGCAAATTCAATTTTGTTGTGGTACTCACAACGTTGAAAAAAATCACCCTGCCTTGTTCCTCAGGATATTTCACACAACACACTGCAAATAGGTTGAAGTATTCCCAGTAAAAAAATCGTTGACAGTCAGGTCTGTGGATTGTGTTGAGTAATTAGCACAGTGTTTCTGGGAAGATGCTGCTGTTGAATTTCAATGCTGAAAGCCTAACAAGGACATTTCATCGGCTTCTGCTGCATTCCAGCAGCTGCACAAGTCGTCAAGGTAAGTCAAGGTGAAACATTCTGCATGGCAACATACCACTAGAGGAAAATAAGAAAATATCATTTTTTTTGTAATGTGCATGAACCAGATATCAGCTGTCTTTATTGTACCATATTCTGCCGATGTTTATCTGGCCCACTGTCACACGTGACAAACAACCTACGCACAAAAAAAAGAACTATATTAAAGTTTAATGTTGTAGCAGTTGAACTCTGCTACCTCACCCTTCAGCCTCAGTATCATTTGTTGTGGCCACTGCATTTACAGCTATAATCTTTCATCATTACCGTCATTATCGTTATTTATCGCTGATGCTAAGAGCATTCAAATTGGCCTTGACCTGCTTGTTCCTTCCACCAGAGCCCCCCTCCCCACTCCCCATCCCCCAACCCCTTGTTCACCTATCCCACTCTCTTTCCCATCATCCCCTCCCTCTGTCCCTCTCAGTTTACGGAGCACTGGATGAGAAGTGACCCAGGGTCAACTATGTTCCTGTCGCTTCCAGGCACGGGCAGCCCAAACAAATTGGGGTCACCAGGATGTTGGAGTGGTGTGATCTAACACACACACACACACAGTACAGATAGCTGAGTAGATAAGTGTAGATAAGAGTGACAGTATCTTATCACCACGTACTTACAGAGTGTAGAGGAAATGCAGGACACTGCAACATCGTCTCCACCAGCTGCTCTAGTAAAATACTGTCGTTGTGAACCCGACTGCACACAGTGTTTAATTGTGTGACTCCAGCAACACGATGAGTGGCTCAGAGTAACCAGGTGTGGTCCTGTTTGGTAATTAACAGCCCCCCCCCCCCCCTTCTGCACACACACCCCCTGCACTCACATCCGCACACCCCCCACTCCCCCAATAAAATGAATGTGAGCTTTCACTGCAATGTTGGCTAGAGGAAGCACAGGGGTCAATGAGACAATTAGAGCCCGTGTAAATGCATTTTGAAACGCCTGCTGTCCCTTAATTGCTATTTAAAGTTACCATCAGAGGTTGTTCGAAATGACCTTTAAGCCGAACATATGAATGCAATAAAAGCAGAGATGAGGCTAATAACTAGTTTGACAGGGGATAAAAGGAGATGCTGTTGGGTGATTAGTCACCCTCTGGACTCGGCACACTCAGAGTACCACACACCAAAAAGATCGCCATGCCATTTAAAGACAATTCCTTAACACTCGAAGCAGCTTAAACCGTACCTTATCATGAATTTAAAGAGCTTATGTGAGCCGAACCTGAATAAGACCTGCATTGTCTTAGGATTTCTCACTAACCAAGTCAAACCTTAAAGGATTATTCCACTTTATTACAACTTAGGTCTTATTTTTTGTTGTTGTCTTTGTTGGCCATCTTTCCACATGCTTACACGTTGTAAGTTCATTCCTGAAATCTAGGAATGCACAGACATTGCGGAAAAGAAGTTCTGTTTGAATATCCATGTCATCAAAAATGCACTTAAAACCCAGACACCCCTGCAAACCTCTGTCTTTTCACTGCACTCATTCTGCATCAATGACCCCCAGTTCCTCTCCTCTTCCCTCCAGTGCCCCCCCCCATCACAACCTGTAGCTCCTGGTTAATGCACAGTCTAGGTCATCCCTGTATCCATTCCATCCTTCCACCATTTATTATTTCACTCCTCTTCCTCTCTTTTTCATTCTCCACTGAATGGCCTCAGGTCCTCTCCCGCTCCCTTGTCATCTCTCTACATCCTGGACCTACTTTTTTTTTTTTTTTTTGCCTTTTCACCTTCCCTGTCCAGGAACTTTCCAATCCTCCCTTTTCTCTCTGGGTTTCCCCTGGTAATTGATCTGACTGTATATAGCTTAGAGTACTTCCTCATTCCTCCATCATTTCTTCCCCCCTCAATATCCCCAAGGCGGTATCTTACTATGTGCAGCTCCAGGTAATCTCCCAGTCCCTTGGCACTCTCTACCCTGACCAGAACGGCCTCCTTCAGCTGCGTGCTGAAGCCCACTGCCAGCCGGTCTGCCCGTGTGCTCGGCCGGTCATTGGGTGGCCAGGTATATGTGATGAGGGCTCCGCCTCGCCCGAAGATGTAAGTTGTCCCAGCTGCAAGACACAGGGAGGAAACAGGGTAATCATTTAGTTATGACATGAAAATAACACTTTAAAAGCTGCAAAGAAAGACATTTGCTGTGTTTTTAAACACAAATGCAGAACATGATTATTCCATCAAGTGACAGGCTGACATTATATTCAGAAGAGTTGTTTTGGTTTTTTTTCTCTCTTCATGTTTGTCAAAACATTTCGTACAAGTAGCATTTATGTATTCTCTTCTGTCATATATTTTGTTGTTGTGTTGGAGAAACTGCTGTTTGTGAAATTAATCTGCAGGCTGTCAAATAAAAATGTAACTTTTTTAATTGAATTCTACTTAAAGAGTGCACGATGAATATAATTTTGTCCCATAACTTTAAACAAGTTTTGCAGCACAGTCACATCCTGACTAACAATATGAATTCTACTCAGTAGTATAAAAGAGACGCGTTGAAAATCACTGGCCTGAAAATCCTATTTGAAAACTATTATGTGTTATTGGCGGTGTATGTCATGATCATGATGATGATCAAAAGGTCAAAGGTCAAAGGTACTTAATTTTTCTGTTAGGTACTTAATTTGTGTTAAAAGCGTCAAGTACATACATAAAAGCGCATCACAACACAACAAGTGTGGCTTAAAAAATTAAAAACTAAATTAAACCGTAAATAAATAAGACCAGCAGAGGTTAACTCAGGTGTTAATGAGTCTAACAGAGGTGGGCACGAATACTAGTATGTTAATACTAGTCATGTCTCGTACTGGCATTAGCACGAGTAACAGTGCTGGCCGTCACTCCCCTCTGAAGTATTCATTTGCCAAGCCACTGCAGTTTCAGTTGCCCTCAGTTGCCTGCAGTTGCATTACATTCAAACTAGAGCAAACTGACAAACTTTGTGTTGGCGACGCTGTCAGTATAACCACCACCACCCAGATCTCCCTGTCAAAGGAATTTTGCTTCAACAGTATTTTGATTTCAGGCCTAAAAAAAAAAAAAAATCTTCCGCCCTTGTACACTGAGCGATTTCATGTTTGAACTGTAACAGAAGAGTTAGGTCTTGGCTGGACTCCAATAAGCCTGACGGTGAATGCGGAATGATGGGCGTTGGCTTTGATTAGCATAGAGAAACCTCAGCTCTCAGCCCTGTGGGCTGTCTGTCTTCACTGGAACGTAAACACACACACACATGTAAACATAGGCTGCGTGTCTCCATACTAATGCATGTATATGTAATTTTATGATGCTGCACACTAAAACACTTAGAGCACAAATGCAGCAGCAACGCCGGCACACCGTTAAGTATGCACGCTATCACATATTTATATGATTCTGATGGAGAAACACATGACAAAAGTGCACCGTTGAATTGAATGTAAATAATATTATGTATGGGTCTCATTTGTGCCAAAAATATGTCCACAGGTTTATGTCGACTGAACATGTGACAAAACATTTGCGTCAGTTCAGCTTTGAAGGGAACTTTTGTCGTCTTGTTGCTTTCCCGGTCTTCCCAGGTGTGTTGTTTGACTGTGTTGTACATGTCATCCAGATGTGTTGTTTGACTGTGTGTTCCTAATGAGAGCAATCACAATAAGAGGGTATTAAATAAATAAGTTATGATTAAGTTATTAAAGAGAAGTGAAAGTGAACCGAAACATATTTAAATAATGTTAAAAACGAAACATCTGGACGACATGCACCACAGGGACAAACAACAGGGATGTGCAACAAGACGAGGTAAGGTACAGTTTGAATTTGAATTAACACAGAAAAGTGTCTGTGACCAATCAACATGGACTGTCAAAATAGTTCTGTCACCACTGAAGTTCACACGTAGACAGATGTGTTATCACAGGTTCAGTCAGGTTTGGCACAAACGGGACCCCATAATTATCAAGAATATGCACTGCATCTGTCTTTTCAATTATGTGTCTTGTGATTTCCAAATTGCTGTGGTCTTGGATTTGACTGATGTGTTTCCTTGCTGTGTGTCTTCATTTTTTGTACATGTCATTTTGCTTTCTACGTGAATCTTGCTAAACTCAATTTTGATAGCCTTGCCATCAGAGCACTAGTGCTCTTTGTTTCCAGATGAATAAGATTTCCTCACATGCTGCAACAGACAAGTTTCCTTTACAATTAATGAAATGATTGTCCTAACTGCAGCACTACATTCACCGAGGCCCAGTGGAGAAAGCACGGACACAGTAGTGCACAGCACGGGTTTTCATACTGTACTGCCGCTCACCTATGAAAGCAAATACATGAGAATATGTGCGCACACACACACACACACACACACACACACACACACACACACACACACACACACACACACACACATCCTTGTTTTTCATGTCCAACAAATCTCTCTCTGGGTGTGCTCCGATCAAAGAGGATGGAAAGCAGAGGCTGCGATGACTGCAGGGCCAACAGGCCATCAACCAACATCCACAGCACACGCTCTTAGTCATACACATGGAGAAGGCAGGCTGATAAAGAATGGAGAAATGCAGTCTTCCTGCACACACACACACACACACACACACACACTCTCACTCGCTCAGCTACCTGACACTTTCATTATCTAACAATCCGCTGGTAGCCATTTGAAATCGGCTGACACACACAACTCTCCTCCCTCTCTCTCTCTCCCTCTTTCTGGCTCTCACCGTCCCTCCCTCCCTCCCTCCTCCTTCCCTTCCCAGTGGAGCTAAGCCCTCTGCTCAGCTCTTGTTGTTTTCTCAAGGCTGTATTATTTTAGCGCTGACTAATTATCGCAGCATGGCAAGAAGGGCTATAAAGAGGTTGTGTGCCAGAGGGGGGGGAGGCAGGGAATAGAGAGGATAGGGGGGAGTATGAATTGTGGATGGAGGAGAGAAGAATGAAGTTGCTATTTTCCTTTTTTTTTTTTTTTCTTTCCTGTGTTTGTTAACGGTGCAGCACCGGAGCTTTGCGGAAGCTGGGCGAGAGACAGCTGTGGAGGAAGAGGAGAAGAGATTTCTAAAATGGCTGACAGAAAGAGGGAGGGGAGCCATGTTGTGATGGACGAGAGTGGGGCCATGTTGGGAAAGTGAGAGAATGGCTGATGGCAGTTGTAGTTGAGTTAATGTATGTGATTGTTGCACTCGTATCAGGGGAGAGAGAGTTTGAGAAACAATCAGAAAAAGTTGAGAGAGAAAAAGAAGTGGTTCAGCTGGCACACACACACACACACACACACACACACACACACACAAATGGAACTCAAAGGTGCATTCCATGCAATTCCAGGCAATTCCTGGTTTATTCAGAGGGATTACTACTCAGCCTCCAGCATTTAACAGGCCAGGAGGGTCAAAAAGAAAACCCTGTGAAGTTGATTCAGCATTTTTGAGTTTAAGCCCATCAACCCAAAGCTACTTTAAAACAAGCAGGATCCTCCAAGGCTGATAATCATGTTTATTTACAACCTGGTACAAAAAAAAAAAAAAAAAAAAAAACAGTTTTGGTCTCAATAGCTAATTTCCTCCATCATGACAACTTTACAGGGGGGGGAATTTCTACATAACTCACTCGTTTAAATTAAAGTGTTAGAGTTATGCATAATTTAGGGCGTGGCCACTTTGAGTGACAGGTGGATGAGCGTATGCTTGCCACAAACTGGCATTCAACGAGGTCTCAGCTCAACGGTGCACTAGTAGCAGTCCACTCTGAGCTTCGAAACTGCTCCTCAGAAACCTGTGCGTGATGTCATAGAGGGTACATCCATCTTTATATACATGTTATATATTCATCAGAAGTCTTAGAAGTCCTTCAGCTTTACGCTGTTAAGGATATGTGATACAATATCATGAATGAACAAGGTGATGGGAAAAGAGTGAGATATATATCAGTTCAACTAAACTTTATCACAAAATTGCTATAAAATCTACATCATCTTCATGCTACGTTAGTATGTAATTCATCAGTTAAATAAATTACAAATAGAGGCTGTTCCCTGGTTGTTCAAGGTCATTTTGATTCAGCCTCTCAACCAGCAGTTTACACATCTATCTTTCTATCTATCTATCTCTATCTTTGTTGTAGTTTTAAGATCATTTCAAGTACCTGCAGTGCGACGAATGTCAACTTTAATTCTAGTGACACAAAATATCAAATTTGGAAAATATCACCACACATTAACAAACTGATGAACTGAGTTCGTTCAGCTATTCTGTCTTTTTACAATCAGATCAGATCAGTCACTGTGGTCCTGATATGACACTGGCCCCACAGTACTTTTCCTGCTTTGATCCAGCTGATCAGTGCAGAGTGTCTAATAAGTAGTTTGACAGGGCGCATCCCTGCGTCACCGTTTCTTCCAGCAAACACCAGATGCTATGGTTGAGGCAAAATCCACAAAATACAGCAACACAACACATGGTAATGGGAGAAGAGATGGAGCAAAAAAAAAAGAGAGCAAAGGAGTGTATCAAACCCAAGAAGACGAGTCTGGAGGGCTTTTTTTTTCCTGGCTGTAATCAAGAGAATGATCTCCGAATAATCAGAGAACATCTATACACTTCGATCTGTGTGCAGTGGATCTTTGAACACACTAACAGGAAGGAAGCCAAAAAAGTGGGCGGGCAACCCGACAGCGGAATGGTTAGGATGTATACTACATGGGCGCAAAAGTCCGCAGTTCAATCCCCAGCTCTTTCCTGTCAGTCTCCACTGTCCCATAAATAAAGGCTTACAAAATGGCCAAAAAATAACTGCTTGTAACTTCTCTAGTAGGTGACCAGGCCACACCTTTGACACAAAAATAAAAAGCAGTGGTACTTGTAGGGCCTTGCACCCCTTGAGATGAATCATCTTGTTTTCAAGGGGCGTCCTTAAATATCTGCTTCAACCAACCTCTTAGGGTGGTTCGGGTTTATAGCTGACTAAAATAAAATGAGAACAATATCTGCCTTGAAATCCATCTACAAATGTTAATCTGTGTTGTTGTTTGTAATATAATATAGCGGTTCAGTTGGATTTTTTTGTGGTTAACAGATTGTGTTTGATCAAGGCTGACAGAGAAATCTGCAACTGAGTTCTCTCAAACAGCAAACTGTTAGCTTTATAGAAAACGGAGTTAAAGGTAAATCAGTGCTTCCTTGGGAGCTGTTGGCAAACAAAAACCTGGCCGGGTATGGATTCCTCTGACCTTCAGTCCACCGCAGTCTAATCAAGCAATCTGCCTGCCCGCTTTTTTGCTAGAATAACACTAATGATGGAAATGCTCTGGTGTGCTCGTTTGTTTCACAGCCCCTCACATCTCAAAAAATAAAAAAAATAAAAAAAAGAAATTATATATTTATTACTTCTGTCCAATTAGCTCAGGGACCATCGATCTGACCAATCAATCCTACCTGTGGTGCTAGAGGTGGAGAGAGTGCAAGGAGAAGAATCAAAACATTGCGGGATGCCCCTTGATTATTACTTCCATTCACAAGGACTGGCTAGTAATTTGGTTTGAAGAAGACCAGACAAAAAAAAAAACAAAACAAAAAAACTATTTTGAATCGCTCGAAAAATAATCAGAAAAGGCTCATGAATCAAAGCAGTAATGAAAAACGTATTGATTGTGATTTTCCACACCCCCCTTCCTCCCCTCTTCCTCACTGTTCTCTACATTGTCGTGAGAGAGGAGTGCATTTAGGACTGAGTTTATCAGCTGGGGATGCTTTCTCTACAAGAGGCCATTGATTTGGGATAGTGGATTCTGGGTTGCCACCATCCACCACGGGGATAAACAGGTCATATTGGAGAAAGCGGACGCCGCAATTTTTCATTAAGGCCTGCGGTCAATGTCGCGGTGTCGAACGTCATGGGAGTTGACAGTGCGAAAACCGTGAGAGCGGCTGGCAATAAAATGAAAATCCCACATGGAAAAAAAGGGACTGATGGTGGAGATGAAGTCAGTGCTTGAGAGGCAATAAGCCTCAAGGCGCACCGGCATTGTACACCCACATGAATTCATACATACTTCTTATTTTAAACTCTGAGACAGGCTCTCCACCTATAACTCAATAACACGCAGATGGTTCCTCCAACCTTCATGTATTATTGCATCAGTGCTGACTCTGTGAAGCAGCTAAGTGGTGAGACAGAGCTATTGATTCCTTTTAAACAAAGACTCTGAAACCTTTTTTTGCTATTTTTTTTTTGACACATTATACTTGAAACATATATTTCAGAGACACTTAAGACATTTACGGAAGGAAAAAAAAGACAGAGAGGGAAAAGGGGCTGAGATGAGACATTTGCCAAAAGTTTCTGGACAGCTGTTGATCTTTGGAGTTGCAGAGTTACATACACCCAACCTGACAAGAACTTGACAATGAACACACACACACACACACACACACACACACAAACACACACACTTGGCATTTTAGGGTCTTTCCATCAATTCCCCTCACTTGTGCCAACCCACACACTCAGACGTGCACTCTCCCTTTTTTGTCGTCTAACAACCTTGTCAACATCCCTGCCCTGGCTCTGATAGCTTTTTCTCTGTGGTGGTATATAAGAAAATGTGGAAATGGCATCTGAAAGATTGGCTGCTACCAGGATGGAAATAGCAAGTCATCCCCCTCTGATGTGGTTGGATAATATTCCTCTTCTATCTATGCTTTCAGCGAGATTGCTTCGAAGAATGAAAAGGACCTTCCTGTTACATGAGGTGAGACGACACTCGATTACGACAGGCTCAAAGTTTCCAACACTTCCCAGAGACCAAGCTAGGCACGACGCACGATATGACGACATGATGTGTGGAAGCTGATTTCTCTTTTTTAAACAAGCAAAAGGATTCAGTCACATCTGGGCTACACTGTTCTCACGACTCTCAGGAATCTACTGTCTGTAAGACAGCTAGGGAAGGATAAGACAGTCAGATGGAAATTCAAACGCAATTTAAAGGCACAGTTTCATCACCTAACAACTTACTCCATCACACCTGACACAACTCTAATGCTTCTGATCTGGTTCTAATCCTATCCATTTTATACCTTAAGGAAATTCCAACTCTTTCTCTCTGTTTGAGTTTGTTTGATCTTAACAGGGCGATAAGAGCTTCAGTCGTAATTGGGTCTGGAGAGTTCTGCAGTGCTAGCTGGGAGATGGGGACACTGTATCCCGGTAGCCTCAACTATATTGAAAAAGAGTAATTGGACTGACCTTATAGTTGGAAAATAATTGGACTGATTATATATATCCCACATGCTGCACATTCCCTTGACTATATCACCAAATCTGGAGGTGAAACATGTTCTCTTGAACTGCAGTTGTAAAGTATGAAAATCTCCTCCAGTAAGAGCATCACCAATTAAAAAGACACATCAAAGCAAGCATGCGCGCCATTTAATCTTCAAAATATCCAACTAAGAGGTCACTCAATATCACTCAGGTCCAGCATTACTGCAGGAAGCATTTTGTTTTGGGGGCTCTTGATGGTCAAGGGCCCTGCAGGAATTTAGACAAGAGATAAAATGATCTACTCGGGAACATCAATGGAAAGTCATCAATGTCACTGACCAGGAGTCAGTCGAGAGGTGGAGGGCAGTCAAGGATGAGACCAAGTGTTATCAGGTGACCACAGTCTCAGACTTTTCTGACTGGTTGCGTGATAATACCTGTCCGAACTCCATTCGCTGAGGATGATTTCGAAATGTGTTTCAAAGGTCTGGAAAAGCTAGCGAGTGGACCTTTAAGTTGAGATGCTGCTGCTCTTAAGGTCAGAGACAAACGTCCATGTTAAAATGTAATACGTTGTCAAGTTAGACAGTAACCGTATGACTAGTGTAAGGTTGTAAGAGAGGAGAACAACAGTCTAATCTCACTACTAACTGAAAAAGACAAATGTTACCTATGAGTAGCTAGTAGCTCAGATGTGCTTGTATAGCCCCACATCCAGGGAGGCTAGTAAGCTAGACATTCAGGGCTCCGGATCAACCCCTACAGCAGCCACAAAGACATGATCCCTCACTGTTTTCCCACCAGCAAACACAGCAGATTGTATTTGCAGGAATTCATGACCAATCCACCTCTGTGGTCGCTGTGCAGGTCAGTCTGTGTGTTGCCCATGGGCCTTTTTCTACATTTTAAACAGGGCCACTTTATGTGCCCTCTTCCATTTTGCCACGCTTCTTCCAAAATGTGGCTTTGACTCCCTTCACTTAGGTTTAACTCCAGCAGATAATATATTCTCGCCCCAATACTCGCGCTGTTCCGTGATATGTTTATGTAAATCAAGCCGCAATCAGAAAAACCAATAAAGTATAGGGTAACACCAACCCTTGCAGTTTGTAAGTTTAATGGTCATGGCTAAATTAACCTCAACACTGTAGCTGCTTTAAAAGTATAATGTCTGTGTGAGTCAACAGCACATTATTAGGAAGGCTAAAAGGAAGGAGTGATAGATTTCTTTGAAGCTGATTGGTGCTTATTTGTTTCTAAAATGACAGTCATAACAGGGGAATAATAGCTTAACCCTCTCTTTCTGAGTTAAATTACAGGCTACAGACAAAATAGGACAGATTTTAATGACAGATTGTTACCTGCTCAAAAGTACTACCACTTTTTGGATTTGGGTGACTTGGTTTGCTTCATTTAAAATGATGAAATAACTTAATCAGAAATAAGAAGAACACTGGAGTATTTTCCTTCAATTGTTGTGTCACTTGTGAACTATGTCAGCAGTGCACATCTCCATGAATCACCCCTCAGACTGCTTGGAAATCACTTCTGTCAACATGCGATGTCTGATGATTATTCCCCTCCCTAATTCTGCCAGTGGGGACTTGATACACAGCAGTACCTTTTATAGATTCAAATGCTTCTATCCTCTTGCTTTCGACACCAGTGATGCGCTTGCAAGGTTTGTTTGAAACATTTCAAAATGCTTGTTGTGTCCCTGGAGGAGATGCTACTATCAGGGAGTGACTTTGTTAAAAAACAAACAAACAAAAGAAAAACCCCATTCCTCAGCTCGTGCTCAGATGCTACCCTTGTCTTTTTACAAGTACCTTTAAATGAAGGGCTCCGGTGGGAGCAGTAGGAAAGGCGACTGGGGGTTAGGTAGTTGGAGAACATGGAAAGGGAGAGATGGAGGAGTCATGCTTTTATGGTGTTTTACACTCTGATAAGAAGAAGAAAGGTTGCTAGGTGGGACAGCAAATCTGCCCTGCATATATATCATCTAGACGGCTTATTGATCAGCCCAGAATACCCTCCTCTGTCTGATAGCCTGCTCGATAGTCTGGTGAGGCTGAGACAGTGACGCCCAACAGAGCTGCTTTGATGGAAAGCAGCAAGTTTTATTTTCATCAAAGGCCTATGCACACACTTACTTACTGAAGCAAAGACTTTCAATTACGTTAAGTAATTCTTGCAAACAAGCAATCTATCAATCAGCGAGTCAGTTACTTGTCGGGAAAGTGATTATTCCATCTTTTTTTTTTTTTTTTGTTAAACTAGCAACCCTGTATAAGCCCCATCAACTAGATGTCAGGATTAAATTTACCTTCCATCACATCTAAAGAGCTCCGACAAGGATTAAAAACCAATCACATAGTTGAAGTAACTTTTGCTTACAAGACAACAACACTGAGTTACCAATGTAAATTACTGTAGTATTGTGTAACTCTGATGCTTGAATGACCGCTGGAATTAAAGATGTGCCAAGAAGTAAAAATACCAAACAGAAAAGATCCCAGTCTCCAGAGTACAATGAGGATCTAACCAGTCATATTTAAAAAATTCTGAGTCAGTAAAGTACACAACCATACTGAAATGGTAAGTAAATAAATGGACATTTTGGCTCTAGAATACTACAGCAGTTGAAATACAGACTTGAGCATCGCAGGAAAAGATTCTTGGCTCCCTTTAAAAAGTCAAAAAGTGGCATGAGACTCTAGTTGAATTTCATCCAAAATCTAAACATGAAGTATTGATTTTGAGACTTTGAGGGCAGCACTATGTCTCGCAGCATCTACTCGACCAGAAACATATTGCAAGTAGAGATAAAGTCACCGTAGCAGAACAGTGGCTACACTTTAGATTTACTCTTGTTAAAATTGATAGGTGTGTGTGTGTGTGTGTGTGTGTGTGTGTGCGTGGGGGTGGGGGTGTAACAAGACTCTACTGAACGTTCATTTTAGAAATGTACCTTAAACAAAAATGTCAGTAGGATGCCATCCATGCAATATAGATGGGGGTATTTTCCAGTTTGTTGAATTAAAACACTTGATGTGGGTCTGTCCTTTTTATGGAGTTACACAGCTGGATAACCACATGAGTGATAACGAAAGTTCACGTCCTGTCATCATTAGTATTATCCAATCAAAACACCAGCCTCTCAAGGGTGTAGATGGTAGAGCCAGGTTGAGCACATGTTACTGTCCTCACTATATTGCCTATACAGTAATATACCACACAAAATGTGGCTAAAAAGGATGAGCATCAAATTTTTATGTGGTACTTCAGCTAAATTGCAAATGCAATAACTGTTTTCCTGACCAGGAATATATGGACAGCAGCACATCAGTGCACCATTTCATTTGGTTAGATGTTTCTGAAGTTTTGCAGTGACCGTGTTTATCGGTGTTAACGTGCGGTGTTCACACATGAATGGAACGTTTTCATTTTTTATTTTATCCATAATCATACAGGAGGGATTTGACACCTTAATACACAATACACACGCACACGCTGCATGCTCACACACCCTAACTCAGAAACCCACACATAAACACACAAACACACTGGGAGCAGCGATAAGTGCAGCATCTTTTCACATTACCTCTACTAATAACATGCCAATCAAACGGCAGCGGCAGACAGAGATGTGTGAAAATTTCAGCTCGAGACTCTGCCCTGGGACTCCGTTGTTTAATTATTCATTATGTTTGGAGGGTGAGCACCGCAGTGCTGACCCCACACCCCCAACCCACCAACCCCCCACCACCCCCACAAATGCTAAGCCTGCAAAATATGGTGCAAGCAGATCAAATATCATGTTAGCAAGACGTTGGCTGGTGTTTATGATGAAAAATAGCATGGAACAGAGGGTGGTGTGTATGAGAGATTAAAAAAAAAGGAAAGGGACTGCTCGGGGAGAAAGATGAGGACACAGAAAGAAGAGGTCTGAAGAGACATGGGCACTGTCATCACTGACATGTGCTGCATGAAGAAATAATAACAGACGTGCTCAGTAGAATGTCCTTATTTCCCATATAGAGTCATTACACCGTGATGTTCCGAAAAGGTCAGACTGTTTTGTTGCTGCTAGACCTATGGGAATACAGGTGCGCGCTTGAGTGTGTGCACTTCTTGATATTATTTAATAACCACGGGCACCATTAGTGTCTACATTATCCCCATTACCCTGGAGTGGCCCTCACAACACATAAACAAACACAGGCTATGGCTGGTGTTCACCATTCCATCCCTGAAGTGGTGACCTTATGAAACGGTGGCTGAAATTGCGAAATTACCCAAGCGGGAAAGTTTTTGCGTGAACTGTGCTCACATGCAATTTAATGGACGGGAATGAAATGGATACAAAAGAAGAACATAAAATAGAAATATGTTTTTTTTTCTTTTCTTTGTTACAGGAATCCATCATTTATACCAAGAAATGCTATTAGAGAAAACTTGCTTGTACAGAAAACTGTCTAAACCCCAAACCAAAGACCTCCTTAAATGGAAATCAACAATAAAAAGTTGTTAACATGCCCAAATGATGTTTTTTTATATAATGGAAGACATATAAGTGTAATTTTCATCTTGGAACTACAGTGAACCAATGAGAGTCTCATTAAAACAGATTCGGACAGCCAGGGATTCATGCGTCCCAAAGCTGAGGAAACAATCCTATCAACTTGATAAACCTGAAACACTGTGTCAGTACAGACAGCGGGAGTTAGCATTAGCACAACCACTAACATTGTGTCAGCTGCTGCTAGTTACAAGCTAACAAGCAACATAAACAAATCAAATGCTAACAATGCTAACCTTTCTGATAATGCTAGTTGATGATTCTGGTCTCAATAGACTCCTCATCTGAGTCTGGGTCTGACTGAGCCTCAAACATGTGGTTGAGTCTCTCTGATGTTTTTTCCTCTGACCATCTTGATTCTCTCTGCTCCTGTCCTAGTGCAAGCAGCGGTGAGGGGCGGGGCACAAGGTCTGATCCAGAATTTCTCATTAAGGAAGTAAGAACAGACATGCTTCCAGCCCTAGTTTCACTTTTTTATGTGGGAAATCCACGTTAAACAATATTATGCATTTTTACATAATTCTGGAGGGGAACTAGTGCACAGTGTGCACAACATACAAACAAAATCAACAAATCCTCACACTGGATGTTTGGCAGTTTTGCTTGTTTTGTTTCTTAAATGATTTATGACTAATAATTTCCACACTAAACAAAAATATTCATCACTAGTCCATCTTCTTAAAGAAACAGACAAGGAGACAAAAACCAAAGGACCGCTTGATTCCACATTGTTAACACACTGCACAAAACTTGGCAAAGTGCTGTTAAACTAAACACAGCTTCCCTGCTCTGCTCACATTGCACAATGGATAAAATTAGTCTCCACTGACTTCACCTCTCTATCTTGTTTCATGGATGTAATGGCCTCTCGTAAACACCACTTGTCAGAAATAGAGTGAGCAAGCCAACACCTTTCATAATCAGTTTGTCCAAGCCAAAATCAACTTCCACTTCAGCAACATGAAATAGACCTCTACAGAAAAAACTTGACCAGAGGTTGGAGCAACATTCTAAATGGTTCTTTAATGAAATGAGCTGAGTGTGCTACACGGCTCAGATAACTGTGGTACTAGAGGTGTAGGAGTGGTGGGAAGAACAGAGAGCAACGTGTACATCTAAAGGAATAATGACCTTCATCTCAGCTGAGGAGAAAAGATGGTTATAATGGAGGTTAGTGGAAGGACTGATAGATGCTGGAGAGTGGGGGGAGGTGATTGAAGGGGAAAGAAAGAGAGCATGAGACGCAAGGGGGATCAATGGGAAGCCTCTTCCTGGGAGCAAGAGCGCAGATCCACTCTGTTTCATTCCCTGGGACTGTATTCCTCAGACTCCAGGGTATCCCACATCAAAGGCGGAGGCAGATGAATTGGGGAGATGAAAGACTGACATAGTCTGTAGTGGATGTGTGAGGTGCATGTATTAAATATTGTGTGCATGTGTGCTGAACGTGGTTTGACACTCCTGTGCATTGAGCTGTCACAGGTCAGGTCCACACAGGATTTTGAGATCTTGTGAAGCTTTGACACATGAAAACCGATGGGTGGGATTTAATGTTGCACGACTGTAGATCCATGTCTGCCCACATGGACGGTCCATTATGCATTCACTCAGCTATCATGAGCTTGCACCCATAAAGAAAAGGAGAAAAAAACAGAACAAATATAAGACTGGGTCTTTGAAAGACTGAAGGTGGTCCAGCTCGCCTCTGATCTCATGAGACTTAAAATCTTCCACACACTGCTTCGGTGCTTATTGAGCTGAATGGCCAAATGCTGAATGCTAAGAATGGGGTAGAGCCAGCAGATGAAGTGATGACGCAATTTAAAAAAAAATAAAAAATCCACAAGCCAGCTCTCTGAGGACCCTGGGTAGTCATCTGAAATGTCATTGGTGCCTCTGTTCTGTGATGTTGAGTCCGTGTTGAAGTGCCCGAATAGAGCAGAGACAGTCGATTGTATTCTTTTCGTCTTTCCTCCCTCGTTTCACTGGGCCCGGGGGACCCCTGGACAGAGGCGACTGTCTGAGTGTGCCTGTCACAGAGCTGATATTTCACATGTGGGGGAGCTGGCAAGATGGACGAGTGAGGCGAGGAGTGGGAGATACTAAATAAATGACTGTCTGTACTTTGCTGAGAGCCCCTCAATGGAAAACAAATCAAGCCGAACCAATAATGTGATGAGACAAAACCTAAACACGGGAGAGAAAGGGGAACAGCAAAGGAGATTTGCTGTGCTTGTGTCTGGAACCGCAACATTTCGCCCGAGGCGCGTCACTTACTCCTTCTCTCTTTCACTAACTGCCTGGCTCCCTTTCTCTCGCTCTCTTTCTTTATCTTTAACCCTCCCTTTGTCCCTCCATCCCCTCCTCTTTCTCTGCAGGTTGGCAGGCAAACATAGCAGGCTGTGGCCGTTACATAACAATCCATTTGTTGGCTGCTGCTGAGAGACTGTTTGGCGGCCGACGCACAAGCAGCAAATAAGGCCCCTTAACGGGGGAAATAAGAATCCACAGACGCTTGTGCACACAAACAAACAAACAAACACAGACTGTAAGAACATGGAAAACAAACAGTGGGGTTACTGGTGAAGGCCTCATACTCGTCTCCACTGGTGAGTCATGCAAACTGAGGAGCCAGTTGGCCTCTCGAGCAATCTGCTGGGTCACTGATATTCATCCATAATGCATGCATCCCTAGGTCTGTGAGAATGTTACAAATAGTGTTGTGTATCCATTTTCTTAATAGGACTTCAGCCGTAAACCTAGTTTGATGTGGATTGCATGTCGCTTCACTTCATGCATATGCAAGATTCCCTGCATCCTCGGTCTGTAGGGCAAAATTAATAAGAAGTCAAGCCAAGTTTATTTATATAGCCCAAAAGAACAAGTTTGTCTCAGAGGGGTTCATGATCTATACAGTGGTTGGATGGCTCAACAAAACGTCACACTTTGATAAGGGGAACTGCTGTTTGTTTCCCATTTCCAGAGAGTCATTGAGCTTTCTTTTGACCATGATCATGATTGCTGCTTCACAAAGTTCTTCTAACCCAAACCGCAATCATTCCTTCCCTCTACCCAGGTAGTCTTTGTGACTACACATAATCAAATTGTTAAGGTGTCAGAAAATAGTCATAGTCATGATTTAGGAAGGCAATAGAAGAAGATTTTGTTCTGCAGAAAGGGGTGTTGGGTAATGTTGGGGTGTTGGTAGAGCAGGTTGGTTGCTGATTCCTGGGTTAGCGGTTTGATCCCCCAAACCCAAGTTGTATCAGGAAGGGTATCCGGCATAAAACCTGTGCCAAATTAAATATGTAGATGGTGATCTGCTGTGCGACCCCTCACGGGAGCGACCAAAGTAAAACTACAGTTACATATTTTGACATTTAATTTGTAGGACTGGTTAGACAAAGTACCCATAACAAACTACCCATTTTGATGTTTAGACTTTCCCTCTCTTGTAGATGGCAGAGGTCCTTGCTCATTACTTTGACTGCGTTAACCCGAATTTATATATGTCTTCATCTGCATGTTTCCCTCTTATGGATTTTGCAGACATGCTCAGGGTTGTCTAACCTTCAAACCACGATGTTCACATGTAATTTCCCCTGCTCCCAGCCTGAAGGGGTGAGCTGTGTTGATGAATACAAAGACATTGCACTTTCATGAGGAGAATGAACAGTGTGGAAAAACAAAAGGCAAGTGTTTTGCTCCAGGCTATTTCAGAGCCTGTTGAGAATGTTTGGACAATGCGTGGCAGCACTGGTGAGATGGGCTGTGGCTGTTACTAAGCCATTTACAATTCTTAAATGTCACAATGGTGTAATTCTGTAAAGGAGGAAAAATTACTTCCATGCTGAAAAGACCAAACTGTGCCTCTCTGGTGTGAAGACATTTGCTCTCATTGCATTCTCATTCAAGTGCCTTTAAGTACAAGGGACTGTTCACGCTCTGTCTCTGAGTGAAACAAGACAGGTTATAGAAATGAATTGGAGCCAAGATGGCTGAAAGGGATGCTTATAGGCAAATAAAGCACAAATCTTATTTCATTCCGTCTTATTAATAGCAGCAAGCAGATAACAGCACAGTTGCCCCCCAAACATACACAGAAATGTGACTGGATGCAACCAGGCAGCCATTCCAGTGTCCACACACGCCAATGGCATGTCCACCACCACGGTAACTCCAATACCCCAAACAACTTAAACTCATTTCCTGAGCTCATATATTAGTGTGTATACTGTTGCTAATGAGGCAAATTAGACAAATAACGAGTACGGTTTACCCTAGATTTGAGTCAACATGTCTCAGACACCAGCCAGTCTGGGGGGGTGGGGGGGCTCACAATGGCAAGGAAATATATTGTTTCAGCCAGTTCTTGCTGGTAAAACAAACAGCAAACATTCTCACTGCAATTAGCAGAGCTTCCCTGCCAAAGCATGGACAGGAACCGGTGATTACAGTCATCACAGCTATCCTCCAGAGCCTTCAAGACGTATGACATATAAGCTACAGAGTATTTGTTAAATCATGTAGGGAAGCTTCAGTACCCTGCTAACTTTTGAAAGGCGACAATTTTTCTGTCTTCTCTTACTGTCTCTATAAAGCCAAGGTGATATAACAAGTTTTGGCTGTTGGCTGGCAGGAACCCCTTAAATACACGACACCCACTTTGAATGGGCCGTAGCATGGTAATACCCATGCAGCAGGCGCAGTCGCGATTTCACTGTGGACCTCAAACTTGAGCAGATGGCAACCATCAAACTCTGCATCAAAACCTTCATGTTGAGGATCGTCACTGGTGACAGGAGCTGGGTCTGCGGATACGACCCAGAGACCAAACAGCAGTCTGAGCTGCAGAAAAAGCCCACAGTCTCCAAAACTCCACACAAGGCGTTTTCTTCTGCAGTTGTAGGGTTGTTCAATGTGACTTCATCTCCCAGGGTCAGACTGTCAACCCCAAGTTCTACTGCACCATTCTGAGATGTCTGAGGGAGGCCAGTTGGTGGAAACAACCTAAGCTGGGGCATAACAGCATATTGGGTGCTCCATCATGACAAAGCGCCCACTCATGGCACGTTGATAATGCTGAAGTTTTTTGGCCACACCAACACAACTGTGGCTCCCCAAACACCCTACTCGCTGGATTTGGCTCCCAGCCACGTCTTCCTCTTCCCCAAAGTGAAATCCACGCTGAGGGATCAACATTTTCACACAGTCAAGGAGATCCAGTGCAAGTTATGGATGGTGCTCGTAGGTGTGTCACACCCGTGGGTGTTGTGGTTGTTTTTGGGACACCTGCACTTTCTCAGAAATGTGATCCCACCCCCACAATTTTTATTGAGCTAATCTTTGATGAAATAAAGTTGAGTAAATAAATCAGTGTATTGGCGGCCCACCAGAATTATCAACATTGATCACTATTGATTTTCAATTTTTTTCATTGTTCTTTACATTTTTGTGACAAACAGCAAAATGTCTACAGCCATTGCTTGATACTATAGCATATGAATGCTTGTGTATGTAATACTGATGGAACATGGTGTATATTTTGAATTATTTGCATAGGGTGGTGAAGACAAGTGTAGAAATACATTCATTTTGATTTAGCATGTTGTGGAGACTAGAACAATCCATAGTTCAGCTCAGAATTAGTGCTATATGTTTTCAGGCTCATCAAAGCAAGAACTCATCTCTGCACAATGTATTGACTTTAACATGGTTTATGCTGTTCCATATGTGATGGGAGCTCCAATCTTGTGGTGAATGATGTCTGCTTAATAAAAAAAAAAAGGATTTGCAGACATCACGGCTGAATGTCCCTCTTGGCAGGACCAAAGGACGTGCCAACAACACTCAGGAAAAAAAAAAAATTCCCTAAGAGGATCACTTTCAAACTGGAGCTGATTTTGTACACAGAATACTCCTGCAGTACTTCCTCTTCTCTCCTCTCCTTCCCCATTTCCTTCCCCTCCCCATCACTTTCAGTCAGCAGATTAAAAAAAGGTTTCACGGATGTCAAGAAGTATTAGCTTCTTGTATGAGTCTGTGAGGATACAGGGATAGACCTCCTCATCTTGTGCTCTCTCTCTTTCTTTTCCTCACCCTGCATCACTTCAGTGGCTCAGAGGCCCCCTATCTTTCATATCATGAAATTTCACAGATGTTCATTTAGACAATATTCACTGAAGGGGTGGACAAAAAAATAAATAAATAAAAAGTAGTGTTCCTGAAATGCCAAACTATGGTTCAAAACTGCACAGGTGAGACTGGGTGCAACTTAGCTGTAGCTGCTTTCATAAGGCTCTTCATTTACAGTTATCAGAGCAGTTACAACAACATGAAAAAAGTTGGCACCAGAACTGCATGTGTTGGCAAAAAATTGTACTTGGAAACTCTGTAAATTGCTGGATTGGAATAGTAGGAAAAAGGCAATGAAGAGAGCTCACTGTGAGGAGGTTTCATAGGGACTATTTCTTTAGGAGAAAGTAATATCACTGAACACAGTGGATTATTCAGAGCAACTGGGACACTGTTTTTGGAACACAGTGATTTATCAACCTCCAGTATAAAGGGGTGAATACAGGCATCTCAAAACTTGGGCAAATAAAACAACAACAGGTAAGTGACAAAGTGTTATCTCGTAATTTTTGGGAACATTGCAAGAGTCTTTAGGCATTCATTCATTTATTTAAAGCACAGATAAACAGTGTAGTCAACATAAAATAAGAAATGCACACAGCCTGTATTCAGAGACTGAGCCTTAAAACGAGCCGTCAGGACTTCTGTAACTTTGTGATGTCACAACATGGCACATGTCACTGCTTTCAGCCACGCCCCAAGCCCAGCCCACCTGGACCCACCATCCAACCTTTCAAGGTTTGGTTTCACTGAGTATTGACCTGAAATATATTTCTTCTAATCACTCAGACAACAGTCAGCCAATCAGAAGAGAGGCTCAGAGCCTGATTGGTTCACTGACCTGTTGTTATTAAACCTTATAGATATCAACACAATAAAACACTGGAAAAGTATAAAATATGGCACCAAAAAAACAAATATTTTTATATATACATAGATTATGTGGTATTTTTAGCCCAGTGTAGGACCCTGGCTTTGTATTTGACTGAAACTGTAATTGTGTAGGAGTGCATCAGCACCCAAATGCTGCTATGGAAGACTCTGGAAACAAATACAACATGCCCTGTTCATACTGCTACATCCCAGAGTCAGGGGACAGCAGAGGGCATGGGTGAAGAAAAATGTGGCTTTCCAGCAGCATGAGGTGCATAAAGTCTGCGCTAACTTGTCAGTAGAGACAAAGCAAGAGATCTCATTCTCAGCAGAGTCACAGACGGAGGTGAGATTAATGGGGAAAAGAGAAGATGAGAGGGGAGGGGAAGAATGGGCTGGTGTCAGCCATGTCACACGCATGTTGATGGTGGGTGAAGATGGAGTGAATGAGGTGACATTTTGCTCTTCATTTTCCTCGTACAGTTGCTGCAACCAGCAGGCAAAGGTGGAAGAAGGAAAGAGATGCACAAAGAGAGATGGATTAAACAGAGTGAAATGAAGGAGAGCTGATAAGAAGGGAAAGAAGGGATGAAAGATTGCTAACCTGCACCTTTGTCTCGCCGTATTTGTTCTATCCCCTGCCCCTCAGCTGCTGCTGCTGCTGCTATATTCTCTCCGTTGTCTCTTTCCTTCCCTTCCTCTATCCCTGCCCTCATTTTTCTGCCCCGTCTCTCTGCAGAAGCCGACACTTGTCTTATCCGAGGCAAGCAGAGGAGGCCTCCCTGTTTCTAATGAGATAATGCTGAGATTTCAAACATCCACCGCGTCCCTTGCCTTCAGCAACACAAGCACGAAGTGGTGGACAGGGAGAGGTTATAGTATGAGGAGGGGAAGGATGGAGGGATTAGGAGGAAGGCCTAGAGGAGATGAAGCATATGATAGAAAAAGGAATGGAGGGAGAAGCAAAGAGGTAGAGCAAAACCAGACCTTTTCTAACCTCAGTCAAATCAACTCTGGTAAAATTAAGCTTTTTTTTATTTTTATTCTGAAGACGAAAAAGTTTGGTGACACACACACACAGCAACATCTACATGGAAGACTTAAAAAAACACAAGCCACAGGGGCAATACAAGAACACAAAACAGACCTCAGGCCTGTAATCTAAAGCCAAATGCCAGTCATATAGTGCTCTGATCTAAGGCTGCTCGCCGGCTCAGAGTAGGTTCAGAAGTACATGGTGTAGCTTGAGGGCAAGACTTAATTGTGTTTGAAAAAAATGATCAATAAAATCTTACAACTAATCCTCCAGCAGGCTGACAGTGAAGAGCTGCTATAACCGGGGTGATTTTCTCAGTTCAAATCTGACTGTAGCTCCCTCTCCAAAGGGAACAGGGACGGACAGAATAAATAAAGATAATACCTGAAGATGTGTGTTTTTCTTTTTGATTAAAAGTAAAGGTGACCGCACTTAGTGCAAGAGTTTAGAGCTATTGTCATCATAAAAATTCAGTAATCTGCCTTAGTTGACTGTATTTACTAAAAATGCATCTTTATTACCTGGCTTTTTAGAAAAAACAGGACTTAAAGACCACATTACATTACATAACAATGTTTGATGTATTTTTAAATCCTTGGGACCAGACAGTTTATTATAAAGTCTGACTTTGTGAGTGCAGCTTCAGGCTTATAATGTTAAATAAAACAGCGTTTAAAGGCTCTATATTTTATATTTTTCCTGTTTTGTTGGGGTTTTTTGTATGTTGATATCCATAAGAAGATACAATTGTGGTTTTTTAAGAACCAAAAACCATCTCAATGTAGTTTTACATCTCCTCTCTCAGGCTTCTCTCTGGAGCTCTAGTAACAACAGGTCAGTGAGCCAATCAGAAAAGAGGATCTGAGACTCTCTTGGGGAATGGCTGAGGGTGGTGAGTGCGGTGACATCAAAAAGTTACAGAAGTCCTGAAGGCTCATTTTAAGGCTCAGTTTCTGAATACAGGCTGTGTGTCTGTGGACTGAGGCTTTGATACTTTCACTGTATTAATATAGAACCTAGACCTGATCTATATTCAAAAAAGACATGGACATCTCACTTTCTACAATATGGGACCTTTAATTATATGATCCACGTGATTATACATAAACTGTCAGTGTGTGTAATCGAGTGGGATGGCAAACACAAAACAAAGCAGCTCTGCTCTGCTCTAGAGAGGGGAAGGAGAGAGAGAGGGAAGACATTACTGAAAGATATGAGGAGCTGTGATCAGGGGCTACAGTGAGCTGAGGGTTGTTTTTGTCACTCTCCCTCCCTCTGTTTCATTTACCCCTCGGTGACCAGACACCACATAGCAACAGTAACACTGCAAAGCATTCACTCCACAGCCATCACAGCCCGTCTTCTTAATGAAATCCTCCCATAATGTGTGTGTCCGGTCTTCTCTCCAGTCTCTCCCTCTGTTACTGATTCCCCTTTAATTCTTTTTTTTTGTGGAGCTTGTTAGTTTTGGACAACTGCTGTGCTGTCACAGGTAAACTGGGTTAGTGGTTGAAAGTATCCCTCCCTTCCTCAGTCACCCATGCCTGGTGCTCCTGGAGCTTATACTCCCCTACACACACTACATCTTAACCCACTGTTCTTGCACAAAGCAACCACAGGGGGAGTTAGCGCACAGGGCTGCTTGATGCTGCGCCATCTTTGAGGCACGACAGGGAAGGAAGAGCTGCTCGCTACTATCCAACGGGCTAAAAACAAACCGGGTTTTAGTCTTATTAGCTGTTATTGCCATGGTTAATAACAGCACCCACAATCCCCTAACACGATAAAAATGTTTTGCAAGGCGCAACATCAGCCGGTTTGCTACCTTGCCTGCAGCCTCTTGCAATAAATCCTGCTCCTTAATACAATTTCAGATCCTTACCCCTGAAACGTCAGAGAGATGACATGTTTGATATATAAACACGATCTCTGTGTTAATAAACAGGTATAGATGCAGAAATGAGAGTGTGAACTGTGGAGTCAGGAGTTACAGCACATGGAAGGACTGATTTACAGTGGCCCTCCATTTTGCAGTGACCTACTTTCGATTTGGCAGGGAGGGAGAGAGATCTATAATAAATGCATCACAGCTCACACTCATTTCCATGAGTTTTTTTTTTTTTTTTTTTTTTTTTTTCAAAAGCCAGAAGTCTTTCTGCTGTTGACAAGACTTCTGTCATGTACAATTCTATAGGAGCTATAGCTACTGAAAAGGAAAGCTAATTTGATTAAAGTGGGTTGAAAGTCGAAATTGTAATCCTAGAAAACACTTTGTCAAATAAAAAAGCTTTGTTAGTAGGTGAATGTTCTCCTGAGGAGTTGCACTGTCAGTGGCTTTTACAGAGAACCTCTCTGACTAATGAACCACTCTCTATACGCTCTATAATTTAGAGCAGTGGTTCCCAACCTTTTTGTCTGACATGCTCCTACAGTCCCCTCAGATTAGCTCAAGACCCTTCACCGACACTACTTGGTCTTGTTACAAATGAGTGCTTCTGAAATAAATTTCAAAACTGTATATTATTCAATACTACTCATTATGTTAAAACGGATATTGTTACCATGTGCGTTTATACAAGATGTAGTGATTCTGAAATCCTGGAGTGGTGGAAGCCTTCTGCAGGAGCATCTCACATCACAGATCAGGGACAGTTGCAACAATTTCACTAATTAGCTTTTTGTCTCAATAAGCATACCATTCTGAAAATATGCACTACTTTAGAATAGTAATTACAGTATTTGATTATAATATTTATCAAGGGACCGTTAGTTTTGAGTTTTGTTTTGCATACAGCATAGGCCTCCTTGAGTCAGGCACAATTTACTCTATTTTATTTCTCATGACAAAATAATTCCCAGAGTAACTTGTTTTATTCTCTTATATGTTAAAATGAGCAATCGCTGCAGCATCTGTTGTGGTATGGGACAAAAGTTAGCCGCATACTTTGCCTAATTTGAACTAAAAATGTTGAAACAAATTGTTGTGCTGTCTGGTTTGATATGGCTGCTCAGCCTGGGGACAGTTACACTAACTTGTTGCAACCGACCCTACCCTATGATGAGCGCCATCACTGTAGCGTGTTTCTGATCGGAGGAATAAGAGTTGCTGCAACCGTCCCCAGTCTCCTCTACCTTTAGAAAGCTATTTCTTCATCTTTGCTTGCTTGGTAAGTTCTTAAACTCGCTCAGGTTAGTGGGAGGCATGTTGAAATATTTTTTCAACTAATCCTAATTTTTTTTTTGTAAATTAGCTGTCCAAGTATACAATCTTTCCACAAACCTCCTGGAAGCTGCAGACAAAAGTCCTACAACAAAAACACCATCTGGTTGGTATCACTGTTTTTAAAATATGTCAGTGTGGAAAGACAAGAATTTGCTTTTACCATGAGCTTGGTGCATGGAGTGCTGACATAGGGAAAGCAGAATAAAAAGAGGAGCGGGATTGTCTCTGCTCAATTAACAAACAGGAAGCAAACAGCATGTGAATCACAGTGACGTACAATGAGTGATGGTGACAGAATGAGAGAGCATTCATTTCAGAGGGAAACTTGGGACAGAGACAACAGAGTGAGTCAGAAGTTTCAATTTGCTCGCACTGTGTGAGTGCAGATCAGAAATAGCTGTTGTGAGTGTTATATATGTAAGTATGAATATGAATAGATGGATATACAGATAAAAACTCAATTGACACAACTGATCAGTCTGTCAGTCAGTCAATGAGTCACCCTCTCTCACTCCTTTCTCTCTCAGTGTCCCCTGCCTCTCCAAATCAACCTCACTCTCAACAGTCGTCTACACTACTTGACTCGTCATTAGTGTTACACTAATCAACCACCGGCCATTAAAATCCATTCTCCTCCTGGCGGAAGCATGCTGGTGACAGGAGGAGGAGAGAGGAGAAGGAGTGATGGAAATTGGCCTTAATAACAAGCATACAGTGGTTTGCTGTGTCCACGCTACGCCGTGAATCAGGGAGGGGGCGGGAGGAAAGACAGAGGACGGAGGAAGAACAATGAAAAAAGGACTACCCTACATCAAAGAGAGCACAAAAACACCACTGACCTTTACAAAACGAGGATACTTGTCAGTGAGAAAATGGCTGGCTGATGCAACCAAGCCTCTAATCTAGAGGAAAGTCTCTAACCCTCCAAGACTTCCAGACCAATTCATAGCAGTCAATAAAAATCAGTTATAAATCATGCTAAAGTAATAAATCACTTAATGTAGGTCATCAAACTATCACCTCAATGGAAACTTTGGTCTTTGGAGCCTTATTTTGAATAACTTTCAATGGCTGGACACAGGCAAAATGAATATGGACGATAAATGTGAGAAAAAGTTTAGCTTCGAGAAAAACACAGAAAAAGTGAAGTTAGAATCCGTTTTCACTCTTTAAAGGGGATACTTGTAAGTTTCCTCTGCTGCCTAACTGTGGATCCTTTGCGGGGAGCGGGTGGTGGCGGTTGTCACTTGAGGTTCTAACTTGCCCCCCGTGCAGTGCTACGTCCTCAGGGCAGATTGGAGTTAAGAGTGATTCGCTATTGGAGAATGATTAGACGGGCGGGAACAGGCTAGCAGGTTAGCATGCTAACTGCAGTTGAAGAAAAGAAGTGAAGCTGTGTAGCTTTCCACCACTGGAGACATCTCTTGGTGAGTAAAGGGATGACGTTTGAAGTAGCACTCACAACATTTCTTCTAGACTGGTGAGGTAACACCTATTAATGATAACATTCGCTACGTAGCACTAGTAAAACTTACAATGACCTCTTTCAGAATCAGAATCAGTGTGGGATTCGGGAAAAAAAACCTCGGCAACATAAGCATATATAAACACATCTTACAACACAATGACTCAAGACAATTTGGGAGGAGGAGGTGATTCCAGTGCAGACAGGCAGCCAGCCGCAGCCGCTGCCATTAAGGCGCCGCACTGGATGGGAGGAAGTGGCGAAGGCGTGGGATGGGGTTGGGGGTTGGGGTGAGTTGCATATGTACATGTAAGAGGTGTCCGTGAATGTGTGTGTGTGCATAGGCCTGGAGAGTCACTTCGTCTAGTTCACAATCAGTGCCTCAGGTCGCAGGGTGTCATCGCGATAATACAGCAAGTTGCCATGGAGACATCCTTGATCGGGTCCCGGACGGAGTCAACAATCAACAAGGAGGGGGGGGGGGCTGGTGCTGCGGGGGCCAGAACGCAGATTAGATTATGATTGTTTGGGTTAGGGTGAGCAGTCGTATTTCAATAGACACGGCTTACTCTGTTAGTCCATTCTGGTCATCTTCATCCATTCTCCTTTTCAAAGCTGAAAGCTTCTCCAAGATGTGACCCATGTTGCGATTTATGACCACAGTCTGAGCATTAACAGCTCCTTCCAAGGTGGTTCCCAAGTTGCGGTTCACAATCACAGTCTGAGTGCTTACAGCTTTACTCACTCCATCAATTATGTCGGGCAGCGTGGGGATTTGGACTGCTGTCACCGTCTTTCGAATTTTTCGATACACCAGGGCAATGCTTAATCCAATCAGCAGAAAGCCTGATATCACAAGCCCACTAATGGCTGAATGAAAAGGTTCAAGAGGAAATGAAAAACCACGATCCTTCAGAATAAAACATTGAAACAGTGGCATTATCGGCATTTTAAAAAGCACCCTCTAAAACGTATCATCTCATTCTTCATAATAGATAAAAAAAAACACACACACTCCTCCTTCCTCTGTGAAAGAACAGTGCTGTGACTGTGGCAGCCATTTTGTACCTGCCCCCCCCCCCCCAAGCCTAAGTGCTGAGAGAATAAGGAGAGAGTTGGGCCGGGAGCCAGGACAGCATTTTGGCAGGAGTAGACATAGAGACCACTGCATGACAAATGAGGGTGTCAAGCATACTGTTGCGCCCAGGCAGAGACCTGACCGGCGCATCTGTTTGGTGAACACGGCACAAGTCAATTTCTCCACAAAGACCCCCTCGCCTCGCTCTCCCTCGCTTGTATCTGGGAGAAGGAGCAGGGAGCTGTCTTGATTTGCCTCCAAGAAAAAAAGATAGAGAGAGAGAGAGAGAGAGAGAGAGAGAGAGAGGGACTGAGGGGATGAAAGGAAGGGGTGCAAGGGACGAGAGGGAAATATGGGAGGAAGAGATGGAATAAGAAGGAGCATCCTGGGAGAGGAGAGATGGGGGAAATAATCAGAATCAGGGAGTCACATGCCAAAGGAGATGATAGACAGAAAGAGAAAAAAAATGGGAAAGACTCAACAGAACAATAGTGGTATAAGAGGGGGAAAAAAGAAAATACAGAGTCAGAAGTTTCAATTTGTAAGCTTTTTTTTTTTGCCACTCTGGGTATTATTATGATTTCATGTTTTAGAAATACTCCTCAACAGGGGCCACGACTCCATCAGAACACATACAATATGCATACATAGCGCAGCCCTTGTTCTCCCTGTGACGATAAATCATCCCCTCCTGACTGTTTTATGCTCAGCGAAGCACTGGCTTTGACGACATTTCATTTCATGAAATGGTGAAATGGTGGTGTGTGTGGTGCACCACCACACACACACTCTCACTCAGTCACTCACACGCCTCCTTCAGTCTCCTTTCATTCCACAAAGACAGACCCCTGCATGTGTCTGATTAAAAAAGCCTGCTCTGACAAAAGGCAACATGTTGGCTGCGGCACGAGGAAATAAATGGCACCGAATGACTCCCTGTATTTTTGTGAGTGTGTTTAATTTTTTTCAATTTGGCAAAACATGCTGTGCACACGGAGAGCTGAACTCGAACACGGGTGGAAGGTGCAGCGGCTGAAACCCTCCTCCCTGGGTTCACCTGAAATGCCACAGATGCTGAACTGTGCTATAAACCACAGGCAAACAACGCGTGAAGTGCACCGAAGGAGACACAGGACGATTGCTTCAGAAAAATGGCAGCCGCAGACAGTTCTCCTTTTCAACATGTGTCACTCTGAGTGTGGCCCACAAACACTCAACATCTGACAATACATGTATACGCTGCAAAAATAACAAAACAGGGCCCAGCAGAGGATGGAGGATAGAAGGCTATGGATGTTGCGTGGCTGTCTGCGGTGCTGTTAAATCACCGCTTTGCCTCACAGACGTCTGCTTTTGTTGTTAAATCAGCTCCTCTATACGTCCGTGTGTGTTGGTCTAGCCAGGCCGGATGCAACATGTTGAGCAGCAGTTGCTGATGCTCCTGTGATGGGAGCTGGTTGTAAATCTCTTCTGTAGACAGCAGACAGACAACAGTGCATTAGCTGTAATGAGTGGCTGTTCTGATCAGCCAGTCGGGCCAGGTCGGCCTGTCCTCACTCCATTGTGTTTACTGCTGGAGTCACGGAGATACTGCACTTGAAGGGTGCTTCTGACTGAAGAGCACACATCCATCATCTGTCCAATATCATGGAACGAACAGACTTATATTCCCACAGATGTAGCAATCCACACGGACTCTGAGAGACAGACGTGAAGCGCATCGATACACTGCTGCTGCCTGCATTCTTTATGCTTTTGAAACTCTCATCTCTAATCTTCACAGGCAGCCAGTCACTCAAAACGAGTCTCCTCCTTGATATATTTTGTGAACATGCTTCAGGAATAGTTTGGTATTTTGGGAAATCAGCTCTCTTGCCAAGAGTAAAATGGTAAGATCATTACGCTCTCATGTCGGTGCATTATATAAGAAGCTCGAGCCGGCAGGCAATTATCTTCGCTAAACAGGGAGTCGCATGTTATAGAAAGTTAGAATTAGTTCAGTTTATCACTTTTACAGTTCAGATTTTGAGTAGATGAACCAAACAAGATGTGTCATCTTAATTAGTGAGTTTTCAGAGGGAGTGCTGGGTAGACTTTTTTTCTAGCTGTTTACCCCCTCAGTTTCCAGGCTTTACGCTGAGTTAAATGCAAGATAGCTCCAGCTTCATATTTACCAAGACGTGGTATTGACCCTCCCATAAAGAATTTTCTGAAAAACAACTTCTTTAACTATGCCTATGATGATCTATTAAGGACCCCAGAGCCTTTCATGGACATGTTGAGGTACAGTTGAAATTTAAAAAAACATATGTAAAAACCACATTGTTTGCTTACTGAGTACTCCTCAGGGAGCCAGCTTCAAAACATTTTTTTGGCTGTTGAAATTCTGATATCAATAAACCAGGTATAGTATAAAGTGAGATTTCTATGTCTTTTTGCGCAGGTCTAGGTTCTATATTAATACTGTGAAAGTATCAGAGCCTCAGTCCACAGAGAAATGCACACAGCCTGTATTCACAAACTGAGCTTTAAAACCAGCCATCAGGACTTCTGTAACTTTGTGATGTCACAACAAAGCAGTCACTGCCCTCAGCCCTGCCCACCTGGACCCACCATCCAACCTTGCAGGATTTGGTTTTGCATGTTAGGGTCATTTTTTATTCAGTCACTCAGAAAACAGTCGGCCAATCAGATTAATGACTCAGAGCCTCTCTTCTGATTGGCTCACCAACCTGTTTTTCTTGAGCTCCAGAGAGAAGCCTGAGGGAGGAGATGTAAAACTACACTGAGATGGTTTTTTTGGTTCTTAATACCACAAATATATCTTCTTATGGATGTCAACACTTTAAATAGAATACTGGAAAAGTGTGAAACATGGCACCTTTAAGACAGTAATGGCAGTAACAAAGGTCAGGGTCTCTGTGGAATGCGAAAGATGAAAGAGGCTTCATTGGTCTCGCACACTGCCGACTTCTTGAGTTCGGTGTGAACTATGGGTTTGATTAAAATTTAAATAGCAAGAGATAACCTGTTTAAACAGGCTAAACTTGAATGATTAAGTAAACTGCATTATTTAAGGACTAGAACTGATATGCTTTTATACTTTGATGTGCACTGGTGGTACAAAAGAAACGAAAGATCCATTCTTTAGGTAGGGGATGCAGTTAGCGCCTTGTAGGAGCAGTTTAGCTTTTTTATGAATCCCTTATTGTGCATGGAGAAATTTTGCACAATTGTGATGGATCATTAAGGCAGATCTGTGATATCTCTGGATGGAACTCTGGGATTTAGACTGAAGATGACTCATTCGTACTTGAGACTCTGTCTTATGCAGCTTTTGTTGGATTTATTTCGCCCCATTCTTGAGATTTTACAGCCATACATCCCCAGTTACCTTTCTGCTATGCCATCTTCCTGACCAGCATTCTCATCTAATCTCTGCTAATGGAGGTCGCTGTCATTGGAGGAGGAGGCTTGACTGTGTCAGACATAATAACAAAGCACTAATGATGCAGCACCAAGTTAAATACCTGTAACTGTAATCCCAGCAGATGGGAGGCTTAATGCAGCATTGCTCCAAGACACATCAGCTTAGAGACATCAGGCCGTGAGTCAGTGTATTGTCACATAACAATAATAATAATAGATACAACAGAGGAAGAAGAAAGCAGGAAACATAAACATGCACTTCCATATAATATGCTAAAATTGAACCTCTTCACTGTTTCCTTTCCCATCAGACATTAAGAAGAAAATTTAGGTCTAAGGAGTGCAGAATTTATTGATGTCACATTAAAGGATTTTGGAATAATGAAGTCCTTAAAGAAAGAGTGAGGCATCCAGGGTCGCCCACCAGCTCCGTCATCTGAAACCGTCCTATCTAATTAATCAAAGGTTTCAGGATGGGGACCGCCCTTAAGGTAAGTTAATTAAAAATACATTTTTTTTCTGCAAGCTGTATTAAGTCAAGAAAAAATAAAAATAATAAAAAAGGAAACGTCTCGACTCGCCTCTGGCCCTTCAGAGGCATAAAGTGAAAAAGCCAACTGCTAATTTAGAGCTATTCAAGGGTAAGCGGATTGCACAGAGTGAGGCTTGAGGCTTAACGCAGATTGCAGGGCAGTGTGTTTAATGCAAGCGAGATAGCAGGGTCATTTAAAGCACCACTGAAACCAGCAGCTCCCCTCCCTGCAGCACCAAAACCTCTGTTCACACGTTGTCTCTGCACCATGTTCATCTGCTCCCCGAGACTCCCTCCACCATCCTCTGCCTCTCTGCTCTTTCCTGCAGTCACTTTACAGCGATGCTTATTCTGTATATATTTTATGATCCTACTCCATATTCAACTGAAATACAAATGCAAAGAAAACAATCGGTCGTCCAGGAGGAAATGCATTGCTCAAACACTGCTGATCAGCTGCTTACTTGTAACTATTTTGAATGTCATTTAAAAAGATACAGAAAATGGATTTCTCCGACCTTGTTACAATCAGATTTAAGCAGCTGACACCGAATTTTTTTATCAGAAGAACAATGTGTGTGGGCTTTCACAAGTCATGGAAATTAGGGCTAAATCCTTGGCTCAGCTGAGTTTTATATTCAAATTTCATATGATATTGTAGTGGTAATTTGCAGATTTCTGGAGGAACATCACATCAAATCACATCACAAATAGCCTGCACCGGGACCTTTTAATTTATATTCATTCAAAAAAGGCTTCTCAACCACACTGTGAGAAGCTGTGTGGGCCGTCTACAGTCAGAGGATGATGAGAGGATTCCAGAGTGTGCCTGCAGTGTGCGCTGGGAAGTCTCTAAGGACATTATCTCCATAGGGAAAGAAATGATTAAAGATGAGGGCAGAGCACTGGTGACTATACTGCTGTGTTTATTATATATTTACTATGAGAGCAATTTTTTTTCCATCACTGAACAGAGCAGGTATTTCCCCCTAAAGGTTTCTTTCGACTGTCAGTCACACTGACAGATCCAGCAGCAGTACATCAAAACAGAGAGCACTTGGATCTCACTGTCATCTCTGCTTGGTCTGTTAATACATGTGGTCATTCAGAGAGCAGTGGATCTGCCGCATGGAGCGCTTGGTTCTTATGATTGACATCTTTACAATGCAAACAGGAAAACTAAGTCACGAGTTAACTTAAAAAAACAATAAAAAAAGGACCGAGCACATCACTCAAATATATCTTTTGGATAATGTCATTCCGAATCGCACGTAAATTGTTGGCACTGCTTGATTCTCACTCCGATAGCAATAAACAACTACTGTAGCATGAATTTCACAAGTAAAAAGTTGTTGTTGTTGGCTTTTAATGCATAAGCCTATGTTCCTTTTTTATTCATCCTCAGTTATTTTAGTCAATATCAATCTTTTGATATTTCTTTTTTTATTGTGACTCACTGAGAAACACATTAATACATTAATATGTGATTTTGAACTGTACTCAGAGAACCATCATCTGCATCTGCTCATGGCAACTGTGCTGGGGTTTCGAGTTATATATAGACTGTGATTATAGCAAATAAACTATGGTTTAGTTAGTTAGTTAGTTAGTTAGTTAGGCAATTAAAACACTTGGTTAAGTTTAGGGAAAGACTGAGTTCATGGCTTTGATTGTGAAGGAAGCCGAACTCTGGTCTCTCACACGAAAGTCAGATGTGCAGCACGTCCATCCACCACCCCGGCCTCCACAGCCTTACCCTTGTTTGGCTGCTATACATAATGAGCACACACTACTCTCTGTGCATAAATCAGGAAGTGCAAATTATCCAGTATGAACATAACTCCTATGGCTGTGATAAAAGGTGGTGACAGATGTGATAGTAGGGCATGCCAGCAGTCATTGGAATGGGTGCTTTTTTTTTTTTTTTTTTCATCTCGGGTGTTACAACAAAAGCATGTTAACATGTTAGCTGAAAGTTGTTGTCACAGCTGTGATTTTCTTGAATGGAGCTTGTTTGACAGTGATTCAGCCATTTGTACCTCTCACATAAATGCACAGCACTGTTCTGAGAGCAGGGTAGTGTAACACCTGGGATTAAACACTGCAACCTGTAAGTGAGTGAGTGGTTTTAAGAGACACAAACAACACAGCGCATTTTCCTCTCTATCTCACAACGATAATGGCTTCTCCCACCCCGTTCTCCTGCACTGGCAACACAGTTTGGGCTAAATTTGGAGCAGTAATCAAGACTGCATTGCCTTGATTGCTCTCTCTCGGTTTGGAGATGTGACAATGCTGTAACAAGGTTGTGATTTTTTTTTATTTTTTTTTTTAATTTTAGTTTGAGTATGTCTAGTTTTCTATTCCTTTAAAAAGAAAAAAGTTGTTTGACCTCATTCTTTCTCCCATTTCTCCTTGAACATTACATTTTTTCTGTGTCCCAGATGTCTCCTCCTGTGCTCACAACAATGTACCACCTACTTTTTATTACCTGTCTGCTGGTTTATCAGCCCCTAACTACATGGCAGTATATTTCATCTACCTTTACCATAGATAAGTTAAGACTGGTTGGTTTGGTTGGCCATTTCAAAGTTGTCCTGGGTAACATGAGAAACAAGCTGTTTTCAAACCTTGCAGCTCAGTGCAATGCCCGGGATGTGAGAAGAATTACAACTTTACACTGAGTAAAAATTGCTTTTAGTAACATCTAAAATACTTAAGAAAACTGCAGTTTTACTTACAGTACAACATCTTCAAATGAACCACCTGATATATACTAAATAAATACTTGAAAGATAAACATTGACATAAATATGTGTTAATATGTTTACTTCATTTTAATAAATTCTACAATGGCAAATATCTAAACCAGATGGTTCAGGTCTTGCCACAGTGCATTTGCTTTATGTCATACTTCAGGTTCAGGGCGATATGGCCAGGACCTTAAATCTTGTAGTGGACGATTCTCAATTTTCATTGATTTTCTTTTTGTCTCCATGAACTCAAGACAAACCATGATTCATTGGTAGTTTTCTTTATCAAAACTATACGCTGTATATGTGCAATATGAGCAACAATAACAACAGTAACCTGTCTTGTCATATGTGGTGACGCTGGAAAATTAGGCAGCTTGCTGGCTGTGGTTTTGGAGTTGGGATGGGAGCCTCGACTGCATGCTTTTGTTTCAGGGGCTGGAACAGGTGAGTTGCGCAGCTACTTTTAGTTCTAACGGAGTAGCGTTTCCCACAGGGTGAGCATTTACTGGAGGTACTGATGTACATGCAGAGGCTGCAGTTTAAAGGGGGAGAGTGTAATCCCAGTTATTTTCTGCATCTACAATTTACATCAATCGGCAGACATTATGATTCAGCGATATTCCCTAAACACCTCACAGCCAGTCTATCCGTAGATGTAACAATTTATGGATTTTGCCTTAACACCTCATGTGCAGGCAACAGATCAGTGCCAGCTAGGTGGCTGCTTGTAAAAAGTGAAATCAGATTCTAAGGTCACATTTACCTTGAGTGGAACTGAGTGATTTTATCTACCTGAGCCTATGCATGGAAAATGCTGCAGATTTTTTTTTTTGGCAAACTCTGCACAGCATGGTCATCCGTTGCAAAACCAAACCATTTCCATTATGTGGTAACATGACTGCCTCGTGTTCAGCGGCTGTGATTGCCACAACTCGAGCTTGTTGTTGACCGGCAAAGCTCAGACGTGCAGGCATCTCCAAGGAAACGGTGACAGCCTACAGTAGAGATGTAACTACAGAGAACTGCTGGCAGCGACGTTTGAGTGACAGCAGATGAAGCACTAGTTTAGTTTAGTTGCACCGATGCCTGGTATTCTTCCTCAGTCCGTCTCAGAACGGATTCTTATCTTTAGATTTTCATTTTTCAGAAAAGAAATTGCAGTGCAGTTAAAATGTTAATAACGTTGGCTTCTATAACAGCTGGTCCTTGTAAATAAGCCTTTACACCAAATCCTAAGCCCCATAAATTCATATCTGTGATCTGGCCACTATCAGAAGAAAGCAGCAAGCTGACAATCTGATTATTTATATTAAAACCTTCCTACAACAACGCGGTGTTATTGCTTTAGATTTTCTTGTGGTGTATGCACAGTGGCCGTTTCCATCCTCACACTCGCACTGGTGATATTGTTGTCACCAACAGGCCGTCCTCAAGAGCGTGTGTAAATGGTTCCAATTACAGACAGCACTCCATCTGACCTCATGAATTTAAACAGGCTCATGTATTCCAAATACAGCTGTTTGAAAAGATCAAATGAGAAAATTAAATTGGAACACATTGAGCTCCTATTGTAAGGCAATGCAAACCCCATCTTGCTCTCTTTTCCCGCCTTATGAGGTGTGAGCTGAATGACAGTGTGGGACGTGCCTGCTCTGATAGGCATCCGACGTAAAGCAGACAGAGGAAGAAGAAGAAGAAGAAAAAAAAAAGACAAGACAGAAAAGATGGTTCTCATTATTATGAAAAGGACAAAAGGAGATGGAGAGGAATAATGAAAAGACAGAGGGATGGAATAAAGCCAGGAAGACAGATGAGCAATTTGCCTTTGTGTTGGGGAGAAAGAGCAGGGTGGTGGCAGAATGCACATGGAAATGGAGGGAGGGAGGGCTAGACAAAATGAAGCGAGCGAGAAGTGAAGCATCACGTCTCTAATGCAGTCTGCTGTGAGCTCTAATGAGCAAGCCAGTGATGCTTTGTTAAAAGGAACCGGAGTGAAAAAGTCTGGTTTGATAAAGGGATGTGTGAGATTAGTCGACTAAATGATTAACTGACAAAAATTTCTGCTGCTAGCGAAGGTATAAACTACCATTAATATTTTATTAATGTACAGTGCTGTTGCATCTAAGATGTTATCCAGCTGCCGGCCACTAATGGGGCTGCAGTCCCCCCCCTCCCAGCTAATGCCCAGATGTTGTGGACAAGCAAGGTGGAAAGAGAGACAGATGACATCCAGTGCTGTTTTACAGCATTTTGATCTAGAAATTTAAAATAAGGTGATGTGTATGAAATTAATTAGAATAAAACATAACCTGCAAGGGAAAAAACGTCTGCTGGTGCTAACACTGCTAACGTTAGCCACACTTAGCAATATGACATCAGCTGTATCCCAGTTCAGGGGCTGCATCTATTGTGACCGAGAAATATGTCCTTCTTTTCCCGGGGCAAGAAATGCTCCAGCAGGTGGATTCTTCATGGCCCAACTTATCCCAAGATTCAGTGAGTGCTTATAATGAAAGCAAACACAGCTGACAGAGAGCCAGAGGATTACGCTTTTAAATGTAAGCACTGGGTTTCAGCTCAGTTCAACAGCTAAAGGTACAACTGTTAAAACCAACGACCTTAAAACTTGAAGTTTTTGTGAAAAAAGTTAGGTATTTTCAAGGTTGCTAGGCAACAGGAGCCACATTTGAGACGCAACAGTAAGGGCGGACACAGCTAATGATGCAAAGCAGAAATCCTGACCAGACCATCTCTCATTTTTTTTTCAAATTTGACTGCTTTCTGATAGTTTTCTTACTTTCAGGCTGGTCAAGGAGTCTACATTTAATTTCCACTGACATCTAGCTGGCTTGATATAGATTGGCCCATCAACAGCACTGAGGTGGTGGTGTGAGCTGTCCTCATTTACACACACAGGAGATGATTTGCCTCCAGAAATGTGGAAATATATTATATTATAATGGCCCCTGAATATTAAAATATAATACATAAAGGAATAAGTAGAAAATGTGTCAGTGGTGGAGGGAAGTAAGACGCACTGCAATCCACTTGTCTATTAAGATTTAATACTATATCTAAATTCTAAACCACTGAGCAAAGGCTTTCTGAAAACTTAGAGTCAAGGCTTCCCCCCATTTGAGCTAAACACGTAATGAAACACCAGCAGCAGACTCTGCCTAAATCACTGCCAGACTGGCAACACTAAGTTTTCCAGAAAACACTGTAAGTATGGGAGAAAGTGGCTGCTGAGGAGAGTTTTAACCACGATAACAGTCTCTTCTCGATAGATCCGTTTCACCAATGCTTTCTCTTGCTCCACGGCTGATCTCATTAAAAGTCAGCAGGCAGTGGAAATGCCTCAATGTTGAAGAAATTTGAAGCCCATTCTGCATTTTTTTTTGTAAACTAAAGAAAATGAACCAAATAACTCAAATTGAAATGTGAGTGAAAAGGTGGATTCTGTCACTTACCTGTTTGGTTGTTTTCAAGGCATCAGTGGGAGCACGAGGAGAGCATGAGAGAGAGGGAGAGAGAAAGAGAAAGAGAGGAATGGGTTAGTTTCAACCAAACCTCAACAAGATTGTACATTCATCACACTCTGATAAATTCATCACTCATTTATCATACTTAGCCGCGGCTTCTCTTTAGAGGATGTAATAAATGTCGTCCTTTACACAAAGTCATTCATCCAGGACAAAAGAAAAATGTGAGGCAAAGATCAAGAGCGGCATGTTAGAATCCAGAGCCTCAAGACGTGATGTAAAAGGTGCAAGCCATAATTCTTGCATCCAAAGTAAACAGCGATATGTGTGCCGCATTTTTAAAACTGATAACACCCTAAAACGCCTCTTGAAAAGAAACGAAGAACAGACGCAGGTTGACTTTTGCATATTGTACACTTTGTATCCGTGTCAAATAAAACATGTCTGGCATGTTTTCTGTGGCCAACAGGCTTTATCATTCATAATGGACAATTCATATTTCCATTTTCCTGGGTCTGATGACCTAGTTTGGTAGCGGCAAAGGAGTGTATAAGCAGGACACACAGCCCTATAGCCAGTGTTTCTCCATACCTGATATACCCTCTGCTTGCATGGATTGAAACATGCAAGCAGAGGGTGGCAGTGGAAATATATCGCACTGTGATGAGAGGGTCAGAGAGAGACAGAGGGAAACTGTAGTTAAAAAAAAAATAATAATAAAATAAATATATATGTATATATATATATATATATATATAGATATGTATATATGTGTGTGTGTGTGTGTGTGTGAGCATGTTAGTTTTCCCACTCTCCTAAACAAGTGAGGTCTGACTTTGTCCCCGTTTCTGCAAAGAAAACACAAGCCAGGATTTCTTAAGTCAAATGTTCAAAGTTACCTCTTAGCAAAAGGAGTGTTTGGAACACCAGCAACCTTTGCTATAAATACTGCCATCTGGAATTGGAAGAATATGCAAGTGCCTATCGAGCGGCATAACAAAAGGCTAGTCTGCAAGGCCGCTGAAAAGCATTTTGATTCTGCTGAAGTCATGTTTTTCCATCTCCTCGCTTTTTTACTATCTAGGTCAGCCAAGGAAGATATTGGAAGGAAGGCGGGAGGGGAAAAAGACAGAAAAGGATAGGGGCTGCTGGTGCTGGGGTGGAGGGTTTGTGTGTGTGTGTGTGTGTTTGCAGTTGTCGATCGCTTCCCATTTTCTTGCCGACTGGGTGAAAATGGTGTGCAGATGGAGCAGGGTATTGAAAAAATAGGGGGAGAGGCAGTTATCCAAGTGAAAATTTGGCAGGCGGCAGAGGTTATACTTCATTGTTTATTAGCGGCTATCTTAAAAATTTCCATATCAAACGCAGTGAGCAACAACTGCTTTTTTGAGCATTTTGGCCCCCTTTCAGGGGAGCCAGGAGCCTGTAGAGGGACTTGATGGAAGTGGAGGAGGTGTGTGGCTGTGGTTTGGGTGGATGTGTGCATGTGTGTCGAGAGGCTGGGAGGGGAGGGGTGGTGGGGGTAGTGGGGGTGAGAGATGGAGAGTGCCAGCTTTCAAACACCTATCCTCTATCACAGTGGGCGTGGCAGGGGAGTGTTCCATGCACCTCCTTAATTAAAAATGACGTCACGCGCACAATCATGTACACACACAATCACACCACCTGCTTTACTGTCTCCGCCTGCATTAATAGAATCAAGTCTGTGAGCTATCAGATACCTGCTATTTTCTCTTGCTAAATCCAATTTGCTGATATTTCCAGAATGTCTCCCTCCCTCCCTCCTCTCCCCCTCCTCCCTCTGGTCCATCCGTCTTATCAGATTGCAAACAAACCGTCTGGCTCCGTGCACCCCGATTAGTAACACACTGGCGTAAAGATGGGAAGGTGGGAAAGGGAAGAGAGGAAGGAAGGAATCGAGGGAGCAAAGGGCTGGAATGCATCTGTCAGTATGCAAAGAAAGAGCTGATAAGCTTTAGCCACTGCAGTGACACGCTATCAAGGTAGAGAGAGGCAAGGGAGGTGAGGTGGTGGCTGCACCTGCCAGGAAAAAGATGGGAGTGAGAGAGCTGGATACCAAAACGATCAAAAAAGAAAAACTGACACATAAAAATAAAAGACCCTTCTCTGTATCCCGTGCATTCTTGCCTGCACACAGTGTATCACACACCTCAGCACTGCAGCATCACATCTTCATTTTCCTCTCCAGAGCTACCACCCTGCCTCCTCTGTACTTATCGGTCCTAGAGACATGATATGACACCACGCCAGGAGAGGCCTGTGTGTCCCTGCCAGTGCCCACAGGCTTCAAAATCACAGCGAAACACCACCCAAACAAAGTGGCACCAGTGGGGTATGGCCTTCTCCATCTGTGTCATGCCAGGAGGGAACATGAGACCATAAGGGATGCTGGGATTGCTGCAGAGCCCCTACCATTTACTGGCATTTCAGAGAGAACAAGGCGGGAGAGGAGAGGAGGGGTGGTGTGTGTGTGTGTGTGTGTGTGTCCGTAAAGCACTGTTAGCATGCAAATCAAGACGTTGGTTAGTGTTCAGACTGAGAAAATGATGCTAAGTGTTGCTCCATGCTGCGCTGGCAACTGATTTTTATAAGTGCAGAGTCGTAATGTTAAGTATGAGAGGGAGCATGCACTTTGCCAGACTGATGAAGAGGAAACTCACTACCTCAGGATCACAACCATTACATCCTTATGGGTCATCTTTGCATGTGGTATTTGTTGTTAGTAGGACAGGGGCAGGATGCAGAGTGGTTTGCTTTGCTGAGGAGTTTGTTCTGCACCAAAATCGGCAACTAAAAGTCAGAACGGTAAGTGTTATTTAAAAGTTATTTGTTTATCTTGTTTTTTTTAGCTTGTAACTGGCAGTGGCTGACACAGTGCTGTGCTAATGCAAACTCTTGCACACTGTACTGACAAGATTTCAGTGACCCGTGAAAGAGCAGCGCATATCCAGCCACATGTTTGAGCCTCAGTCAGACCCAGACTCAGATGAGGAGTTCGTTGTGACCAAATTCTGAGACTGGCAAACGTATCAGTACTGTTAGCATCTTTTATTTGTTTATGTTGTTTGTTAGCATGTAAGTGGCACTGGATGAAGCAGCGTTAGCTGTTGTGCTAATGCAAACTCTCACTCTCAGTACTGACAAGGTTTTGGGTTCATTTAGGCCTGCCCCCTGTCCCCACAAGTTGACGAGATTGGTTCCTTAGGTGATATGACATATGATTCCCTGACTATATGAATCTGTTTTTTTTTTGGTTCAATGCACTTCAAGGTGGAAATACTCAGTCATTGTCTCAGCTGCTAATGATCCACCATGCTTTTCCTGGATTGGATCAAACATATAATGTTAGCCCTAATTGTAGTATTTCAGAAAAGTTTGATCGATATCATGATAATGCCTTCCACTGTGATATATTTATAGCAGGGAAATGTGACACCAGTACATGACACCCTAGTTAGACCCTACATTTTGCAGATGGTCTCTTAATGTCTTCATGCTGCACAGTATCAATACAAAGTCTTTTTTTTTTTTTTCTATATCAGCCTATGACTCAGTCACCGACAGGCCGGTTCATACTTGCCTCGAGGTCACAAAAATGCCCCAAGTCACTGGTGTCTTGCTAATGACCAGGAAATTGCCCAGCAGCTGTCCGTCACCCCTTTGACATTCACTTCTTAGTTCACCATGCAGCTCACATCTGACATTTTGCAAAACCTTTCCCCCGTTCTACAGCGCCCATTACCAGGCCCTCCCTCCCCTCTCCATCACTAACCCCCCATTCCACATCTTTATCCTTTCTTGCCCACCCCTCCCTCAACACTTCCACCTTAAATGTCAGCAGAAGCCTTCTGGGGAGTAATGGTGTTTTCATGCCAGAGACTGAATGACTGTAAAACCACGACAATGCACCGGGTAACAGGGTGCACCCTGATCCCTCGGGGCATTCAAAATGCAATTAAATGCTGGGAAGATAATGACAAACATGGAGGTAATTTCGTTTCATGGCTAAGCTTTGTTTAGTGATTGCTTTGAGAGGAAGAGCCTACAGTAAGGTTATTGTAAGATTCATGAGAACCTTTGAAAAGTGCCAATTCAGAGGAGTATAAAGGACAAGGCGGTCGGGAGATGTAAGGAAACCCAACACGGGCGCTGATTCTTTTTCACTGCATGATATGTGTGTCTTTAACCCCCATCCCCACCTCACCTGTCTACTCTCTCGTATGTCTGCCAACAAAACATACAAAAACATTAAATAACATTACCAGTGCTCCTGGCTCTCCTGGAAGAGATGAAACTAAAATGGCCTTTGTCCATGCACGTGTGTACAAGGAGAAAGTCTGAAAAGGTGTGCGCGAGAGTGTTTGAGTGAGCAGTGCGTGTGTTCTTTGCTGTGAGAGGGTAAATTATTTACAGTCTCAAACCCCTGACACTGCCACCACTGTGCTGGGGAAAGCCAGTGCCTCAGGCATACAAGACTCCTCTCTTTTTTCACCTTTCTTACCTTTGTTTCCTGCCTCCTTCCATGTACGCAACGATTGTCTCACCATCTTCTCACTCAAATGGTGTTAAGTATTATGGCTGATAGCGTACTGTGTTCATTCACGTGTGACTCTCAACTGCTTCTTGTAAAATTGAGCTAAAGCAAGTGAGTAAACTGAGTACATTTCTGGCAGGGGTGTTTTTTGGTGGCAAATGATAACTAAATTTAACTTTTAAAGAGAGAAGTACATCAAATATCAATATCAAATCTACTGTATTTTGCCTCCTAAACATCAAATCTCTGCAGCTTGATGTTGATTTGCCAGAGTGAGTCACAGGGATGAATAATGAAGAACTAAGGAACAGCAAAAACTAGAACAGAACTAACAACCATTACAAAAGAAGATGAGCAAAGGAGCATCCTATCTCCCTGCCTTTCTCTCTCTTGTACACAGAGTTGGCTCAAGACAGAAACCCAGGAGTTAGAGGAGGGCAGAGTGAGGCCCGTGGTACAAAATGATGAGTGGGGAGGCAAAGCGGCAACCAAGCGAGTCTCCATGCTCCTCTTCCAGGCCTTTGATGTGCTAGGACACTGGAGAGAGGAGAATAGAGGAGGGGATGGAGAAGAGGAGGAGGACGGTGGTGCTGTGGGGCAGGTGTGTGTGTGTGTGCGTGTTGAGGAGCTGAGGTGGTTTCATTTCTTGCCAGTGTGGGGTTTCTCTCCCAGCAAATTGGCTGCAGCGATTGAAAGTCAGTGAGGTGAGTGAGAGGAACAGGGAAGCTGAGGTGCCTGCAAGATGGGGCAGGAGATTTCCCAGGGCTCTTTCCACTCTTTCTCTCTCCCTTCTTTTAGCTTCTTTCACCCATCAAGCTTTTTTCTTCTTCTTCTTCTTTTTTTTTTTTTTGCAAGATATAATACCGCAGTAAAATCATACCCTCTTCAGTGCAGGATTGAAACTAAAAGACCCTTCCCAATGGACTGTCTTTCCCACATTTAAGACCTAAGCTGCATTTAAAAGCATTCGACAAGGGTATGCTGCTGCACTAAAGCCTGCTATCACCTGTTACAATCAGACCTCAATGACAACAAAGCAGGGTTAAATTCAATTTATGTTCCTCCCTTTAGGCTCTCAAAAGGTAGTGTAAAGGCTTTGAGTTTGAATTTCCAAAATCATTTTTGACCTCAGTAACTAACTTGAGGAGCTTTATACAAGTCCTCAAGTGAAACTTTTAGCTCTGTCAGTCAGGATGACACATTCCTGCAGTTTTAATCTTTCCATCACAGAGCGGGAAAAAAAGAAAAAAGAAAAATCGGTAGTAAACTTTTAATATGAGTCTTCATTTCATAGTTGTGACCTTTGATTAAGCTCTTACAATCTTCTGCACATTCCATATTAATTTTAAAATGTCAAATGACGCAAACTTGATTTATTTATTTATTTATTTTTTGCCTTTTGGTTGAAAATACTGAAATTTTGACCATTGTTTGAAAACAAAACAGTGAGAACATAAAAAGAGAAAAAACCTGTAGCTTTAGTCGTCGAGGAGGCCGCCAAAAAATGTAAGTTGCATAGTTCCACGATTAGAAACATGATTCTATGTTGGCTCATGAGATAGAGGAGCAGCAGAGGAGCAGCAGTCTCAGCAGTGGAGAGCTCCTTGATTTCAGCACCATGGACAGCTCCCCTGGGCTGCTGCAGCTTGTTCACACTTGCCAGGCCAAACACAGGTCTAGACTGGGATAAACAACACCACATGTCTCCATTTGTTTCACCACTGCAGCCTGGCACACACACATACACACAAACACAAACACATCCCTAACATGCCTGCTATGTGGTGCTACAGTGTGCACAAGGATGTGGGAAAGATGACATGGCTTTTCCATTAGGTGGAGTGGTAAGGTGGTACATCCAAACAACTAACACTCCATCTCTCTTTAGGGCAAAACTCAGAAGCTACCATGGCTCCGTTTGTTATGTGACGTGTTGAACCTTAGTTAGAAGCAGCTTTCGGAGCACGCCGCAACTTTTAAGTTGTGCCTAAATGCTGCTCTGAAATAAAGTAAGGAGACTATTAGCAATAGTAGCAGCTTTTTCAGCAGATGAATTGTTGGAATCTGGAACTGCAGCTGAAAAGAAGCCAAAAAGGACAAGAAACTCAAGCAGTCAGATGATCAGGTGTGTAAACAACACCTAGGTTAGCCAAAATTATTTTAAGAGAGAAAACATATTATAAGTCTTCTCAAATTTGACCTTTCATACTTGCTCACCTTTCATGAAATGGGAGACAGACTGTATATACAGATGGATGTAGCCTCCATGATATCAACCATAGATTTCTTAAGAGACATACTCTGCCATGGCCATCTTGGCAGTACCTGACTGCCAAGTCATAACTCCCAGCTAATGCCAAAATGGGCAAAGAGGTGGGGCATGTGTGGAGCCAAGACTCATCCACCTGCCACACACTTAATTATGCATAACTTTAAGCCTTAATAAAATTTAAATGGGTGAGTTATATAAAAATTCACATCAGCACAGTTGCCATGAAAGAGTAAATTAGCAGTACAGTCCAAAGCTGTTTTTTTTTTTTGTATCATGGTAATTTCTGCTGTAATACAGGGCATTGTAACATCGGAGTCTATGGAGCCAGCCTCAAGCGGACATTTGAGGAACTGCAGTTTTTTGGCACCTCTGTGTTGGCTTCATTTTTCTGACATGAGAGGTTTGTCCCACTAATTATAGTTTGAACAATATAACGCGAATGCTGTATCATCTCCAAACATGGTTTATGGATTTAATGTTGAAAGAGACTGTAATTTTTCCTTGAGTGGCAGCCTATTGGAGGAGACATCTGCTGTTCTTACATGAGTAGCTACACTATAGAAATGCCTATCAGGGAAAAGAGCAGGCGGGGACGTATGTATAGAACTTCAAAGTAGCATTTGGATAAATGATGTGCACTGGTTGCCACCTATACTTTGTGTTTTGACCTAATTTCTCCATCCATTCAACCACAGCTGTTTCTATAAATGTCTCATTCTCTTTCTCTGTAATTCTGCATGTCTTTGTACCTGTCTTCTGCCAGACTAAACACACATATACAGATGTGCACACACACACACACACACACACACACACGTTTTTCATTAAATATACCAATGACAGGATATGACAAGCTCTCCAAGCTTTTTAATTTACCGCCGGTGTCCGCCCACCTCCTCAGAGAGCCGGTCTAAATCCTGTCACTGCCAACTGTCAGGGGATGACAAGGTAATTAATAGTGTTTCAATACAATGCAGCCGGCTCTTTCAGGAGCCCGGACAGACCGGATGCACGGGAAAACCGGGAAACATATGGAGAGAGGAGAGATTAGGAGACAGGGAAGAGGAGAAAATATCGACAGACGCTGCAGGAGGAGAGAGGAACGAAAATAGGTTGGTAAACCAGACGGATACGGCCCCTTGTTGACGCTAATCGCAGGATGTAGAGGATGCAGATTTATATGTTTCGACGCAAAAATAAACAAGCACAAATCAGATTCAAATTTCACTTCCCCAAAGCTCCAAGTGGATTACTCCCTGACAGTGTGCTGTGATTGAGAAGCTGCCTAAAGATGAGGGGTAGCTGTGGACATTTTATGAAGCCATTAATCAGCAGGGCAAGCACCCTCAGAAACATTTAGTATCTCTAATGCGGACCAAGCGTTGCCACTGTGTTTCATCCATCTCTCTTGATAAAGCATCATCCAGTGATGTATAGGGGCTATATATGCACATTCTGCAGAGTGGAGCGATCAATGGTGCTAAAGGCCTGTCCTCAATTCCTTTGATTGATCACTGATGTCGCTTATAATGCTAGCTGCCCCAGCTAAAACCAATGCATGGGAAAGGCTGTGGATTTTGGTGGTGTGAGGCCAAAAAGGCGTCGACTGGAAGGTAAAGGGGGTAAATTTGATTCAGTTTTGAAAAAATAAAAATAAAAACAAAGCAAAACTAAAGGCTACACAGAAAATAACAAAAGTTGGTTTCAAAAAAACAAGAAAGCCAATATATTTCAGTGTTATAACGCAGTCAGTGGCCTCAAAAGCATTTCTATTTTGTCTTCAAGCCCCGTAAGGATAGTGTTCAGAAACCTGATACAAGAATATATCATAATAATATGCTTCCCAGCAAAGACTAGAGAATGACTGACCCTGATTTGATTCCCACTCTGTTCTTTCATAATGCCACGAGATGAGACATGGTAGGAACGTGTCTCTCTGGGTGGACATATTCTACTTTTTTTGGTTTATCCAGTTAAGAGCTCAGAACAGTGTTGCACATCAAAGTTGTTTGGTTTCCCTGGCGACCCACGGGAAAGCAAATAACACTTTGAGTCATCCCACATTTTTGAACAGAAGAGATGGCGTGATTGCCAATTTTGGTAATTTTATGAAAAAGCGAAATAAGTTCAGTGCATGAGTAATAAATGAGTTAAAGCAATAATGTTGCTTTGCACTGACTGTGAGTATTTGCAGAGAAAACGAGGAAAGCCTGTGTGACTGAAAACTCAGAGGGCTGCAAACACACTTGCGCACGCACGCTCTCCTTTCCAAATGTCACAACATCATTATCATGCAGTATTGATCCCAGCTAGGCTGATCCATTTGAATTTCAACCAGGATGGATGCGACAGTTCTCTGGCTGCCGTGCGCCGCTGCTGTCTTGGCCAGTCCTGGCAGAAAACACGCCATCGTTAGTCCTCTCACGACCACAGATGGCCACAGGATGCTGGAATCTCCCCTCCAGAACATCCACTGATTAGACCCAGGATACCTGGGCTCTCTGTATGTGTCCGTGCTGTGCTATTCAGGTGGAAATATGTGACATTCCTTCAAGGGATCAACTCTGCTCTAGGGTGTTTCTGATGTTTATGAATCTATATCTATAATCCTGAATGATGCTGCTATATCACCTGTATGGTGACAGTTCCGCAGTTATATGTCATATAGCAATTGGATATAACCTCCCCCCTCCAGCTCCCCACACCACTCCACACTGAAACAGCTGGGAGCCCCTCCAGGCATGTGGAACTGGCATGGGGATGGCACAGAGGATAACACAAAGGGGGAACTAATCATCCCCAATTACACCTTGCTGCAGCATGAAGGAGCGGTAGCCAAACTCAGCTCAAAAGTCATAAGCATGCATGATGTGTTTTGACCTTTGAGCGTGCTGTATACAATGCCTTTGATCTGTGGTCATCGCATTGGATCAAAAGCATTACCCCACTGCTGGAGCTAACACTTCTACGTGGATCTGTGCATGGGCTCTCTTGTTCTCACTTTCTTTTCTCTTTCTCCCTCTGATCTTAATGCAAGTGCAGATAATCAGAGATAATCTTATCTCTTCCCTCAATCACTGTGATCTTCTCTACTCGGGGTCATTAGCCTGCCCGACTCCCCCTTGTTTCCTTCAATCACTTATACTATTTCAATTTTCTTTTTCTTCCTCTCTCTCTCTCTCTCTCATGCTCTGTCTCTGAACAGAGCATTAGAATCACCAATGCCACTCAAGAGTTCAAGTGCTCTTTCATTTTTTTGTCTCTCCCTCCATCTCCTTCAGTTCCCCCACCACCCTCCCAGTAGCAACCAATCATGGGCTAAATGAGAGGAAACCATTGTAAGGTAATCAAACTCTACAGCAGGTCACACGATTACACATACGCTCAGTGTACTTAGAAATCTTGCTTTCTCATTGCCGCTCTCCCTGCAGTTTTATTAAATTACGTGTCTAGACCACACAAAATCGCAAACAGCCACTTTACAGTGCCACTATGTGTTCTGGTCAAGCCAAAGCTACAGAAACACAACATGTCTCCTGTTTACAGGCGGTGTTTGGAGGAAGAACAGCTCTTCCACTTCCTCAGATCCAGGGTCATATTCAAGCATATTATCTATAGGGGAAACCCAAGAAGGTCAGATGTGTTTTCTTTCTCCTTGTAGAGAGTGGTGAAGGTTTATGTGCAGTATATAGCACATAATAGGCAGACATCATATTAGCTCCATGCTCCCACATGGCTGCTTATTTTAATGAACCTCACTTTCAGTGGAAAAAAAAAAGAAAAAAAAAAGAGAGAAACATTGTTTGGCTGCGTGCTAAAGCTAAACTTTTGCATCACCAGTGACATATTGTATTTGGGTAGCAAAAATAAGTTGCTAATGAAAAATGCTGGCGAGTAATGTCGGGCATATTAAAAATCAAACAACTGCTGCAGTCTGCAGTGAGGCTAACCCACAAAAAAAAAAAAAAAAAAAGGAAATACGAAGCTGAATCTGCTTTGCATCAAAGGCCGGAGCACAGAGATTCTCATTACGGCTCCTCTTCCGTTTCATCACTTTCATCCCAAGGCCATCCACCTCCCAAACACAGATAACAGAGGCACCCCAAATATCTCTTTTAAAGAAACGACTTAAAAATCTACAGTCAAAGAGAGGGAGAGAGCAGCTCTGAAGAGTGTGAAAATCCTCTCAAATAATTAAGGAGTGGGGCATGCATTGCAGATAATGAGTTTCTAGCATCACTGACTACACAGTATTCCCCTGTCTTATCACCTGCTGCTGTCACTCACTAATGAAGTTGCTATTTCCAATTACTGCTCCCTATTAGGAATCATTATTAAGCCCAGGCTGTTATTGTGGTGTGCTTCTGACGCCAGAGATAGAGCACACACGCGCACATGCACACATCAGTCAAATCACATCTTCGCAATAAGAGCAGAGTTGAGTTTGTTGGTCTAGAGTGCACCTGGAGTGTGGCTTTTTAGTTTGTATCGATGACACGTTAGCCACAGTAGAGGTAATAATGGAATCATGTTGTAATTGTTAACAGGGATGGAGTGGGAATAAAAATCAGCCGGGGACTTTTCGACTTGCACTAGTCCACCAAAAACCCATGTGGGCAAATACAGCCTGTATCCGTCATGATCTGCCCCTGTGTGGCTTCCTGAACTCTATTATTTTCCCATTTTACTTTGAAATCATTTTTTTTGTTGTGTGCCTGCTGTGTTTATGGTTGATTTTACTTCCTGCCCCAGTATCTTTCCCACTCAGCTCATGTCCGCTGTCAGATGCACCAACTATAGAATGTGGCTTTGCTGGATTTTAACTTCTCAGCCTGCTGCTGCCGTGTGAAGTTGATGTTGAATATAAGTCACAAACATAGTCATCAGAGTTTATCTAAAGAACATAATGTGGCAGGCTACATGATCTATTTAAATAATTACTGGTTACCGACCCAGTCCTCAGCTCTTGAGGCGAAACAACCTGCCCTGCCAGCCTGAAATCTTCCCATGCCTCCTGATTGGCCGCTCCGTCCCTGATTATTAGGATTGAGTGCTCGTATTTATAGAGAGACTATTTTATAAGATAAAACTACATATTGTTCTTCTTTCAAATAAAAGCTTCAATATATATTTGGTCTAATACAACCAGTGGCTAATGTTAGCATACTTCAGCTAGGCATTCCTGCATAACTGTCAGTTCCTTGTATGTTGTGACTCATTTTTTAGAATACTGTCATCCCTTAAGTGGCGCTTGAGGCAACAAATGTTACATAATATTGCTTTTAAAGAAAAAATCCCTCAAAACACTGCATGTCACCGAACTCTGTCACTTTGTGAACTATTTGTGGGTTTTTTGTTTCGGTCTGATTTTTATTTTTTTTTCTGGATCTCAATGGTTAACCAACTAAGCATGGATGCAATAATGTTGTGTCAAGCTACTTCAAGTGCAGCCACAATGTTTGACAGTTGAACAAGTTTTAAATGATACCTAACCTCACGTTTGGGTATGAAAACCTCAGAATGACTCGCCCCTCTCCCATTGTACAACAATCAGGAAGAAACCCACAAAAGTAGTGGCAGAGATGACCACTTCACACTAACGGCAGCTCAGCAGACCAGAATGCAATGCAGCCACAGGAGTTAAAGTTTGATTAAAAAGCTCATATTTTTCCCGTGAAAAAAAAACAAAAAACAAAAAAACCTTCCCACTCACAAAGCTTTCAACTGTGCTCTTCACATATGAGGGTGCATGTTCATATTAAAGGTCACATGGCATGTATGCAGTAGCTAACATGCTACAGTTTAATTAGTGTGTCGTGTATGTCTTTCCTTTGACTAAATACAGAAAGCTAAGTCGGCCAAAAAGAGCAGAGAGAAGATCTAATTCACTAAACACCATATTATTTTTGCCGTGGGCTACTCAGAGCTCACACACAATCTTCCTTCTTCATTTCACGCATCGCTTACACACACACACACACACACACACTTCTTTGTCTTTATGCGTTTAAGCTGACCTTAGCAAGTCAACATGTGTCTTTTTGTGTAGGTGTTTCCAACAAGGCACATTTGTGTGTGTGTGTGTGTGTAAGTGAGCACCTGACATGTGTGATCGTTACTGTCTACAATCAGTGTCCTGTCCACTGTGATGCTGCACCTGATCCATCTCACTGTCAGGGACTCTCCCCTCGGCTCCACCATGTCGCCATCTTCACAGCAGAGGTGTCACAACCACTCACACACACAAAGATACAGCACATGGGACAAGAGGATGGAGGAAGGACGGGTAGAATGCGTATTGAACAACCTCGCCTGGAAGAGCACGGACCAATAGAGGTGTTTAAAAATTAGTTTTTGTTTACCGCGTATTGACCTCCCTGAAGACCAGCAATAAAAATAAAACTGCACTTGGAATCAGTGTTTGTGGCGTCCTCATAGCATAGCATTCAGCAGCCAATGTATAATTAATCTGTGTGTTTTCTACTCATGTGCCTGTGCTTATGTATTTGTTTTTCTTAAAATGTTGTTGCCCAGATACCTAGTCAAGTTGCACGACCACCAATTATCAGAGCCAGGAAAGCAACATCATTTGCATCAACAGCAAACATCAGTGAAGTGCTGTGTGTGTGTGTTTATGTATGTGTGTGTGTGTGTGTGTGTGTGTGTGTGTGTGTGTGTGTGTGTGTATTGGCCTAGAAGCTACTGTAACTGTTTGTTTACACTGAAGTCCAAATTTGCTAAAGCTGTCTTTTTTCAAAGGCATTGTTCAACTAAGGAAATATGTTTGATTTATCAGCAAGGCACCAAGGAGCACTTTGTGCAATCAGTGCTAAAAAACAAGATCAGTATGGTTTAGCACGCCTTCTAATGGATACAGCCAAGACTCATTTTTTTGGGCAAATCTCTGCCTCTAAAACATGAGGTGCAGGAACATGCAGGAATGCTGTGCAGATGAGGAGGAATTTAAATGAACCTGCACTCCACATAAATCTCAGTGACGTTAGAGAAAAAGGTGTGTAGAAGTGTGCAGTGTAGATACGGCAAATAAAGCAAAGCTTCTGACAAAGGAAAAATCTCACCAATAATAAGTCAACATAATGTAACTATTTTATAACACCAAACAAAGCCGGACACAGTCGTGGCTGTGTGGTCATTAAACTTCAACTGGAGCCTGAAGTTCACTGGGATGCTAATCCAATATGGTGATAGCCTTAAATAGCAAGCAGCCCTCATCGCTGATAATGTAATTAGCTGCTGCCATAGTAAGTCAAACACTAATTACATACAGACTGAGTACAAACCGGAAGGTTGCTTTTTCAGGGATGTAAATCTGGTGTTTCTATATACAGGCTGAAGATAACTGGATGTTTTAAAAAATATATGTCTTCTACAGTGTGTAACTCATAGCTGCAAGGTTGGTGGGTCAGTGCAGCACTCTGTGAGGGTTAACACGCTCCCAGATATTCATGCCCCTTTGTTGCAGAGACAAAAGGGAGATGGAGTGAGAGACGAGAAGTGAACAAGGCTGTGTGACTATGGTGATGCATGAGTGGCTATTTCTGCTTTCAGCCCCTGCACCACCACTGAAGGACATGGAGGATATGGAGTGGGTGGAACGCTCAAGGAAACTAACGAGAGGGGCTGCAGGATGTGGAGTGGCGTTGGTAAGAGAAAAGACAGCGAGCTGTTACAACTATTATTCAATTAAATTTGTTTACAAGGGAATCAAGACTTACTCAAAAGGGATGAGCAAGCAATATTTCAAGATATTCTGAGAGGATATATGACTAGAAACATGCGAGGTGTTAGCACAACAGGTCCGGTTCCTCCAGGTGAATGGGGCAAGAAAGGTCCAGGGAATTCGTGAGGATGAAACTGACCAAGCCTGTTTGTTTTGAACAGCATATTTTCAACCAGGGCTGGGGTGGGGTCTGAAAACAGATGCTGAGGTAATGAGTTAAGTCCCTTGCAGCTTGCTCTACTCTCCTCTGGTCATAGAGCTGCTGGAGGTTTGAGCACTGCTCCTTGCGAAGCTTGGTCCCCCTACACAGTTCAGCTTTGTGTCTGAGACTCCTGTACCAAAGAAAAGGCTCTCTATATGGGTGATGGAGGGCTCTATATGCCTTTTGTAGATGGCTTGTGCAAAGGTCAGCCTGCTGTCAAGGGTAGTTCTGAGGTACTTGCAGCTGCTGACCCTCTCTACAGCCTCTCTGTTGAGTGTCATCTGTCCATGCGGAGCTTCTTTGTCTTCTTCACATTCAACTGCTCTCGTGCTCTCTTTGTTTCCTCTTCAATGTGGCCATGGTTGTTGGAGGTGTCAACCACTGCAGTGTCGTCTGCATTCTTCATGGTCATACTCACGCTGTCTGACCCTTTCATATTGTTGGTACATAGTGAAAAAGGGCTGGGGAAATCACTGTCCCCCGAGGGTCACCGGTGGATGTGAGCATGAGGTGGAGCTGTTGACCCTGAAAAAACTGCTCCCTTTTGAGGAGTAGGTCCAGTATCCAGAAGGTCAAAACCTGTGAAAGGAACTGCATCAAGCAACCTCTTGTGTCTGTGTGAATAACAACTGTCTTCTCTCAGAAACACAGGTGCACAAAAACATCTACAAATGGAGGTCATTGTCAAGGGCTGGGTGTACAAAGCATCTGGCTCTAGTCAGCCAATGGGGGGCGTCTTTTAACCAATGTCTTGGCTCACTTTAACCAAGTAGTGTTAGTTTTAGATTAGCTAGAGTTTAGCTGGCAGGTAAGAAAGGATGTATATGTGTTGTAATTGATTTAAGTTAGATGTCCACAGAGTGCACCTACACTCCTACCTTATTCGTGGCATGTAAGGACAGAAGACACAAGAACCTTAATGCATAGCATTCATTTCAAGGACACACAATCGAAGGGAAGGATATGAGATATCAGCCAGTGTACTTTTCAGGTAATGAACTTCCGGGCTGTCAGTTTGTGTGAGAACGCAACAAATACAAAGAGCCACATCAGCAGCTGCAGCAGAGAAGAAGCTGATATAATGCAGTGTCCAGAAAACCAAGTGTTTCAAATCAAACTCACCTGCCGTGTTGTGTAACCAACAGGTGCATGCTGGGTCTGGCTAAACACTGAATGCTAAAATACTGATGGTGGATCTCTCCTACCGTCAGTCAGGTGCGCACCACCTGTTGCTGGTAATGCCTGTTGTGGCTGCAGAGCTCATTCAGCTCATCGTCTCACTGTGCTCCTCAGACAAAGGCTGAGTGGACTGCCCACATTCTGCATTGAGAACGAGCAGAGAAGGTGTATTTAGAGCAGATTGTGGAGAACTTTGCAGTGTGCAAGACTCAGTAACGTCCAAACAGGGGTGTGCAACAAATGACTGATGACTCATTGTACAGCATCAACAAATACCGCGTTGCCTAGCAACATAGCGTTTTGTTTGTGTCTGCTGGCTGCAGCCACAGTGGAGTTTGTGTTGTTTATACATCTCTGCATTTTCTGCTGGTGTTTATTTTCTAAGAAGCAGCAGATGTTTGATATTTGTAGCTTAATATTGCTACATAAAGTCTATGGAAACACGCTGGGGTGTTTCTATTATTTTGTCCCATTCACAGCAGTGAAGGTCGGCAAAATAACAGAAACACCTCTCTGTATGGTGCAATACAGCTCAGGAACAGCACACACTACATCCTCCAAAATTATCATACAATTGAATCAACAACTCTGTGAATTTCAAGAAAAACTGAACATTATACGGGACGATTTAGCTAGATATACATAATAAACTGCCATCTGAGTGTATATTTGTTATTATCTGTTGTATGCACGGGCTGCAAAGTGCCTGACTGGAATTTATTGGTTGCTATCGGTGTAGCTCTCACCTGGAACTCCATATATTTTCTATCAAAGTTTTATCATATAAGCATCATGGTCAGCCTGCATACATTTTAACTGACTAACTTTGTGCTTTAATTTGAATACATTTTTGCACAAGCAATTTTACTTCTACTTGAGTAACATTTCTTTTAAATAACAACACTTTTACCCTGGTTGCTACTGACTCCACCCTCTCAAGCAAGGGGTCTGTGAAGGCAAGCACGCAGTGTGTGCATGCACACAAACGCACACTTAATCCACAACACTCTATCTACTCCAAAGAGAAAACACTTAAACAATAAAACAGCGATTACTCTGAGCTAATTCAATAAGACCCAGCTAATCATTTGTCCCCAATCTATTGCACTACAACGTGTTTGGAAAAAAAAAGAAAAAAGATGCCTGTGCCAGTGAAAGGCAGCTGATGCCACCAAGGACAACTGCTTTACAAATTTCACTCAGGGGCCGGGCCCATCTGCCGTGTAGCTACGCAGCCGACCACAATAGGGTGACCTCAGCCCAATCACCATGTACTCCTGTTCTGTCTCTCCCATTTCTTCCCTCCCATTTCGCTCTGGGGAACCACAATGTCCTTGAGAGAAGAAGAGACATTGTCTTTAGAGAGAAATAACAGAAACAGAAAGACAAGTATCTACTTTTTCTTACCTGACACAAATCACAAATCCCTGAGCATACAACCTTAGGCTGTATAATGCAATTATGAATTGAGACATTTCTAGGACAAGGCAAGAAGTTGTTAAAATGAATGTAACTCTTCATTTGTGACCATGCACCTGCATCTCCTCACTTCCCTCCTCCTCTTTACAGCACCCCACCCTCCCCTCTCCATCTCTCCCATGTTAGGACGTCAATAAACTACATGGATGACTGAGTTTTCCTCCACACATTGAGTCATTTGCTTCTCCGCCAATCCAATAATCATTCATACCTGTGATGACATCAGTCAGGGGAAGCTAATAAGCTGGTCGATACTGAGTGTAGCCAACACTGGCAAGCCGTACCGGCCAGTGTAATAAACGCTAGCCAAGCGCTCTGATTGTCGTCCGCAGAGACAAGCGGGAGCGGCATAATGAAGAGTCCACAATCCACAGCGTGTGTGTTCTGTGAAAGCCGGCAGACAAAGATCTGTAATCTCTGCGATCTTTTTCCTGCATGTTTGTTCCTTTGAGAATATTTGCCCTGACTGGGTCGATGACTGCACTCAGCCCATAAGTACAAACACACACACACACAAACACACTAATTGTGGGAAGTAGTATTTAGCTAATAAACAGAACACCTGTGCTTACAGATTCCTTGTTACCACATCCTATGACAAACACACTCATTAAGTTGACCTCAGTTGACCTCTCCCTGCTCAAACACCACTTCCCCTGGCTTTCCAATTCACCGTATTTGGGTTTCCAGGCTCAAAGTTAAGCAGGCATCAGGAGCTAGAGGCTAACTACTCCTACTTGGCTGTGCCACTAATTAATGCCCAACTTCAAAACTATTGTTCGGCTCCTGTGGCACAAATAACAAATCTTTACTAATTGAATTTTAAGCTTAAGCTGTGGCATTCTTGTGTTGTTTCTGTGCTGTATAGCAGTGTTGTTTTTATCAAATAATTTGTATTGTCGATGTTTGAACTAATTATCATAAATAAAATATGTTCAATAGATGAATGAATCGAAGACTAGATCTAAACCTAGTACACGGCTGGACCTTCTCCGCTTGATTCCACTCTTTATCTGTTTGATTCTCCCCTTTCCTGTGTGTTTACATATACAGTATTTCAATACACCTGAATTTCCAATAAAGCTGTTCTCATTTACATGTTTTTCTGTTTTCTGTTCTCAGATAACAGAACAGCATGTTAACCGTCAGCAGTGTTCCCTCTAAGCTGCGCGCTTGCGCAATCGCGCACTGCTCACACATTCTCAGCGTACAAGAAAATCTATACAGCGCATAAAATAAAATTCAACATAAACTGCTAATTAATTACAGCAATAACATTTTTTTCTGTAACTTTTTGCAGTGTAACACAGTGAGTGACAGATGTCCAGCCAATGATACGATACGGTTCACTTCCGCTACGCAGCCAATCATAGCATTGACATTGCTTGCGTAGGTGCCCTTCCCACACGTGCCGCGGCGCCGTGCAAGTTAGCTAGCTAACAACAGTGCATTTCATTTCAAGTGGGCCAAATCACCTATATTAAAAGTAAACGAATTGAAATTGCTGCTGTAATTTGATTCTTTTAATAAGCCATGTAACTTGCTATGATCCCAGGTGTTGATCAGGTGTGATACTGGTGTGTGGCCACAGCGTGCACATCTGGTGTTGCTCACAATGGTCCTCAGTGTGCTCAGGGAGCTTTTGTGTATGCCCAGACACAAAATTAGAGGGAACATTGACCGTCAGTCATTTCAAGCCATTTCCAGCTGCTGCTCTGCTATTGCTGCTGCTGCTGCTGCTAAAACCCTGATTTCATAACACCATCTGACAAAATCGCCAAAAACACGAGTTAGATAAAACGTATTTAACTGTAAAATGATCGCTCAGAGGGGAAGTTAGAAACGTGTTCATGTCAGCTGCAGTGCGGTCAGCATAGAGCAGAGGGCAGCCTGACCTCACATCTGAGATGGGGCAAGAGTAGCAACTCTTTTTTGATGGAAGGTAGCTAAGATTTGTCCAAAGAATTGCTAGAGATGTCGTTAGTTGCTTTTTTTAAAAAATAAAAATAAAAACATAGCTTAAGGGGGCTGAAAAGTTGGGTAGTCTAGTGACAAGTTGGCAACACTGCTTGCTCCCTCCCAATCATTTTAAAAGAGCAATGACCAATGAGGAAGCTCCAACACTCGGCCGGCCGACCAGTGGTGCAACCTTCATCACTCATTCACGTGGCATTCGGCTGACCAGTGGTGGGACATGCGCATACATACTGTAGGGCTGGGCCTGCTGTTGCAGTGCATCCAATAATAAGAGTGATGCAGCTATTGAGCTATATTAGGGAATGTGTGGGCATGTTGTATGTGCTCTGGAGAAGGAAAATTTGAGCACACTACATAGTGGGCGGGTGTAGTCATGCAGCATGACTGTGTGTGTGTCTGTGTGTTCTTTCAGCACCACAGCCTCAGGGAGCCTCACAGCAGTCGAGTCCTGGGGAAAGTGAAAGGCCTGCCTCCTACGTTTACAACACAAAGAGACCACACTATGCACTCTCTTGTACATGCTATTGACTTTAATAGTGAATCCAGACTTCTCCTCCCCTTCACACGTCCCTCCACCGGCCCTGCACTGTGGCATTGTCACCTACGCACTGCTGCTTATGAGCATGGCTGATGTCTCTACACAAGGACTGATTTGGCTTTAAAGAACAGGCAGACATTACAGACAAAGCCTCCCATAATAGCCTCCCCCCACAGAGGTTATGTACAACTTTGCTTTCTTCTCTAATCTCCAGACACTGCTTTATAAAAGCTCCATTTGAAATATGCTTTTCAAGCTGTTTTTTTCCCATCAGCCTCTACATTTCTGAAACTGTTCTCAGATCATTTATCAGACCTATGTACTGCCTCTGTCCTTCCTTTGAGCAGTAAACCCTTGTTGTACAGGCTAACATGTGTCCCACACCTGAAAGCCCACCCCTGCCCACTCCCCACCCCCACCCATGTGAATTATTTTAAATCCAAAAGACTATGCTACATCTTTGCAAGGCCAGGCTAATGAAATTAATATACATCTCCAGTGGAAGCGAAATCAGAACGGAACCTGCAGTGGTGTTTGCATTAGCTGGGGTTTTATTTTCTACCTTAGGTTCAAAAACAGTAAGATCCAAAAGCAGCTCTGTAGGTCTGTAGCCAAGGGGAAGAGATGGCATTCGTGAATAATTCACCAGGCAGCTGAGTTGAGTCAGTGGCAGGAGTTGAAGGGAAGACTTTGGCCAGAACTCTGTTGCGTTTAGCTAAATAATTGATGGGTTCAATCAGCAGCTGACACTGTCCCGGGTCAGGCCTACGCGAAAACGATACATGGTAAATAAAAGAAGCTGCGAGATGAAAAGAGAGACGGAGGCAGAAACAGAGACAGGGAGAAATAAGAGGTGAGATAAGTAGAACACGGGGTCAAGAGGGGAGGACGGCGAGGGAGGTAACTGGACTCTCAGCAGCTCAGCTCAACGATGTGATTTTAGGTGTCTTCAAACTGCGTGGCTGAGTTCCCGCTGTATTTTATGTTCACACTCACACACAGCCGAGAGCTACCACGTCCTGAGTGCTTCGTCTCTGGTTTTACAGTTTTTCCCATTTGCAAATCATTTTCCTTTTTTATAACAGAACATTTCCTAGTTTATGGGAGCTATGAAGGTGATGTATGGCTGAAGGGTAGAGCCCCTCTCTTTCCCCACTCTTTGGTATCGGATCAAAAACCCCTTCAGGTCTAAATGGGTTGTATCTCATTACTCTCTTAGAGATTCTCTTATGAATAGTAGAAGTGTACGTGTTCACTTGCAGTTACTATTAAAGTCAATACTTGTTCTTACCTGCAGCAAAACTGCACAACTCCATTAATATACTGTATGCTGTTTTTTCTTCCATGAGCAATTTCATAAAAGGAGCTACTCCTGTGTAATAATGTACAAGAGATCCTGAGATGCTGCTTCACTGCCCTCCAGTTGTGCCAAAGCATCTGCTGCATTTGCTATGAATTTCCTTCCTCTACTTGGATTTCTGTGCTTGCCTATTGATTGTTTGGTGCTATTCCCCCCCCCTATAGCTGTGCTCTGTGATCGCCAGACCTAACCTGATTGGCGTCACGAGTTCGACAGCTGAAACCTGAATGCAGTAAGAGATGTGTGGGCCCAACTTTACAGTAGAAATAAACATGTTTACAGCCTGGTACAAAAAAAAAAAAAAAACGGGTTGAGTTTAAACTCACTTGTTTCAATTTTTATCAAGGCTTAAAGTTATGCATGATGTACGTTTGCCACAAACCAACATGCACTGTGGCCTCAGCTCCTTACACGCCCCACCTCTTAGCCCATTTTTGGATTAGCCATGAGCTAGTCAGGCACTGCCAAGATGGCGATGTTGTATCAACTCACTCTGAGCTTTAAAACCACTATGGCCGACGTCACAGAGGCTACATCCTTTTTTTTTTTTTTACAGTCTGTATGGCGTAGACTGATGTGTTGTGCTGTGCAGTGATAAGGATGGGCTAATCCACTGAATCCACATGCAGGGGATTCACTGAACATCCCCTGCATGTGGATTCATGCAGGGGATGGAACATGGTTCCAGTGAGTCCACATCCACTGAAAGGCATCTACCAGTACTGATTGCTCAGTTACACCTGATAAGCATCTGACAAACAACTATTAAATTATTAGATATCAATAATAGAGAGGACATATGCAGCATAAAACTGAAAAAAATAGCCAAAGTAACAGAATTTTGAGTCATCTAACCAAGATTTATTCCATCACCCAACTGTCACTCCGTCCATCTGAATGTGGATGGAGTGACAGTGCACACAATGGCTTATGTGCCCAATTACCTTCATTGACAGGCAATTTTGCCTGGAGCTGGCAGCTATTAGCAAGCCATCACCTTCTGTTGGCAAGGCTGTTTCCAAATACACCCCCCCAGCCCCCGACCCCTGCAGAGATAGAGTAAGTGCAGTGACCTCCAGCACACTCAATTATGAAACCATAATCCTGGATGGTGGGCAGCCCTGACTAACTCCTAATTGGTGGTCGTTTTATGTATGAGGTTAGCTTTACGATGAGGCGACGCCACTGTGGGGAAATCAAGGCTTCTCGTCAGGCCTGTCACTCAACCAGAAATGCTTAAGACTGAATTAATTTCCATCCGCAAACAGATCAGTCATTGCTGTGCATTTTCCTCTCTGCCCTTCTTCATATGCAACATGTTTAAGATTTGCTACAGAAATTACCCCAGAGGTGTAATCTTTTATTGTTACCAGTTTTAAAATACAGAGCTAAAAAAGACAGATGATGCCAGAAATCAATACTAGAATCTCAAGAAAAAGAAAAAGAAATATATATATCATAAACATATCTAATGCCATTATTTTTCCAGCAAAAGCAATATCCTTTACTTCGCAAAAGGAGATAAACTTTGCTGGCAGTCGGTGTGACGACACAACAGTGAGCTGCAGGTGTCGTATTCTCAGTGAGGTCTGGCAGATAAAACATATTGGATTGTAGATTGTGATTGTGGATCAGACCCACATGCCAACTGCGATAGACCAATCCTGCCTAACATTACAGACCTGGTTACTGGTGTAACTGTAATGTCTACCAGTCACTAGTGAGTGTTTTAACACAGCAACTCCAATCCACTGTATAAGCAAGACAAATACTGATCATAAAATTCTGATGTTTGTCAGAAATTGTGATGTGGATGCGCCCACTGAAAATATGCAAAGATCACCTACTGCACATGCAGCCAACTCCTACATTTCTTTTTTGTTGTTATAATGCCGTTTAGCTAGTGCTAGTGCTGAAGCATGGCTTCCTGCAGGATTAGAGTGGATGCAGTTTTGTGCCGTTTAAAAGACTGACTTATCTCTGCTTTATTGGCAGGATTTTCAAGGATCCCAATATATCTGTAGATGGAGATCACCTAATTTTGTGATTCAGACTTTAAGTCCAAGCATTGTTGGCTCCTTTGTAAAACCATGTGAAATTGAGGTGTAATTTCAATTGATTTTTCTACATCATATCAGTGCCTGTGATACTGTACACACAAAAGTTCTACTGATACTGTATAGGAAATTTACAAGAACACCACTTAAATGCAATTTGACAGACAATCATGCAACATAAAGAAACATAAACAGGACAGTCACGTGTTTGAGGTTCCAGATTTCTGTGAGATGAATTCTGGGCTTGTAGACATCAATCAAGGCTTTCGTTCTGTGAGGTGGGATGGTAGATAAACAGAAAGGAAGAGGAGAAACCTCTGTGAAGCCTGGCATTTGAGTGCAAGAGATTGACAGACTATCAACACTGTAATCCACCGGGGAGCGTTCTTATACAACACCTAACCGCCCAGACTAATGGAAACCATCCGACAAGCAAACTGGGGCTCATTCCACGTATCAAGAGAGGGCGGAAGGGGTGAACGCCAACAAAATGTCAGCTCCAATCAAATGTGAATGACAGCCTTCAGTCTTTTATTGACAGCACAGTTTACAATAAGCCATGCAAACAGAACTGAGCTAGCTCCATCTGCTCAACGCTGGCCTGGGAGAATATGCAACCGTTTTTTTTATGGTGCTTTACTCTTATCCTCCACTTTGCTACAGGGCAACTCTATTGCAGACACTGAATAATCTGTGAAGTGGCACTTGGCAGTCTGTAACCAACTAGCCACTCAACAGTAGCCACTTAAAGCTACACTATGGGTGAAAACAGCAATCCTTAAAGGGAAAACCCTCTCCAAAACAAAACTGCTGGGTTTACAGCCTTTGGCAACGAGGATTTTGCCATGTTTTGCGCATGAAACAAACTAATAAATAACCACAGTTTTGTAGAGTAATATTAGACTAATTATCATGTGACAAGAACAATTTATGACATAGCTACAATTACAAATAGCTAAATCATATTAAGATTGGGTGTAAAATACTCAAAGTACTCATTATTGAGGTATAACTACATTATGTTCAGTCCCCAGTGTCACAGATAAACATGGACTAAATTATGGTGCCATTATTAATTCAAGTGAGGAGATTCTATTAGTTGCATGCAGTGGGGGGACCAGCTTGTTTATCAAACACCATGCTGCGCTTCAATTAGTCTAAATGGTCCAGCCTACCAAGAGATATACACCGCATTAAGCCACAGGGGAGAGTCCTCCCCATTTTTCTAAATGCGGTAGATCTGGCTAAAGCTTAGCATTACAAAGAGTTCATTTTCTTGTGAGTGGGGGAATTAAGTTTGAATAATACAGCAGAAAAGGGAGAGCACTGTACCTTCCTATCACTGAATCTTTTCATGATCAAACTGAAAAGGAGAAAAAAAGCAGACCGGGCCGGTGTGAAGGAAATGTCAAGGGATGTAAAGGCTAAGAGGTAGCATATACCTACCAATCACTTTTCTACCCTGCATAACACACACACACACACACAGTTAAACACACATTCCGTACATTTCTATCCCAGCAGTCCTCGCCTTGAGTTCTTTTTTTCTTGACTGTGGGTAATTGCTGGCTGAATGACTAGAACCAGTAGCCTAGAGAAAAGTCTGAACGCTCTGACATTCTCCAGGAAGGTGGACAGGTAATGATGAAGCATACCATGTGTCTTTACATAAATGCCTTTGGCTTTGTCAACCTGCCTTGTGGAACACATTACCTCGGCTTAGATGCGTATGCAGTGAGGTGTGAGGATGATGTCCCATATACATGTCAAACTGCCGTCAAGTATGGAATAGACCGACTGCGTGTCGTACCTGTTGTCAGTGCGCACATCATAATCGTATACTTGTAAGACAGTAGATGATGGTTAAAGACCAATGATGGGAATGCTTTTGTTCAGCAACCATTTTTCTTTGGTTCAGTCATGAACTAACGACTGTCAAACAGCATTGACTCAAACAATCAGGAACACAATGGCTGTGTCTGAAATCACTCACTACTCCCTATATAGTCTACTATATAATGAGTTTGCCATTTTGTACTGCTGTCTGACGATATAGTAAGAATTATGATATCATATATAGTGGACTCATAGTATCCCACAATGCATCATGAAAAGTAGTGTACACCCAAGTGACAACCCACCATGATGTCACCAATTGGTTTGTGAACTGCCGTTTTGAAGCCTCAATTTTACAATTTGGCTGTCGCCATCTTGGTTTTTTGAAACCAGGAGAAACCATATTTGGATGAGAAGGTGGAGCTGAGGAGGAGTGAGGTGTGGATCTGACCTGTTCTGTACTCAGTCTGTCAATCACACAGTAGCCATGCCCTGATGCATACTCTGCTTTATCGTCTATTTTCCTCTAAATAGGACAATAATTTAAAAAAAATGAACATCATGTTGTGTTGAAGAAGACTTGAAACTAGTGATTGAGACCATAAACTCATTAGAAAAATGTTTACTGAGGTAATAAATCAAGTGAGAAGTAGAGACATTTTCCCATAGACAATACAATCTGATTTCTTTTTTGCAACCAGTGGAGTCGCCCCCTAATGGTCATTAGATAGAATGCAGCTTTAAGGCTCTTCAGCATTGACTTCACTTTTCAGACCTGGAGTCCACATCTATTTTTATACACTGTCCTATGAGTAAAACCAGTGGTTGCTATCCAAGCAATATATACCATCAGGCATTATGCTCATGCTGAAAGAAATAAAAAATGGCACAGAGAAATTTGCCTAAGTAGTTGCTGAAAGTGTTTTTTTCATTTCACGCTTGAGGTCATTATATAGTTAGTTATAATTATATAGTACACAGGGCTCCTGGATAGTGAGTAGGAAGTAGTGAATGAGTGAGTGATTTTGGATGCAACCAATGAGAGTGAGTACTACTCTGAGCTGGAGGTTAAAAAGAGCTAAGACACAAGATGACCGATTTAGCCACCAGTGGTTCATAAAACTCTGTGACTCTCTCCAGGCCAGTCGTGTTGACAGCAGAATTGGCAACACCAAATTAGAGAGAACCCAGTGAGAGAGAGATCACAACTTAAAATGAACATGCTACCAGAAGGCCAAACAACCAAGCACCACTGGGCCTGGCATCAGTCATGACAAATCAGTTTCATCTCTTTTCTGTATCCCTCTAAAGCTGTGATACTTCAACAAATCCACACTGACTGCATCTCTCCTCAGAGTAAACTGGTGTCCATGTGTAGGCGGTACAGGTTTGCCTCTAGCATATATATATGGCATCTTCAATTAAATTAGCTGCTCTGTGTTGCAATAAAGCTGTCAAATGTGTTGGACTCATTATAGTCATGTTATGATACAGCTTGTTTAAACTTTTAAAGACGGTTTTGTTTTTGTCCACTGGTAGAGGCAGATGGTATAGAGGAGAGTGAGATGGGGTGATGTGAAAAGATGCTCACAGCTGGTTGAAATCAAGTGACTTGTGGATAAAAGCTCACCAGGTCAACCCAAAAAAACAACAGATGCACACACTTTCCCTTACTATTTGTGGGTTTGTATTGAAGGTTTCAAAATAAAAGCATATTTGTACAAAGAACCTTACAATCTGTGCTCACTACTTCATTCTAAAGATAAAGTGGGATCAAAGTTCAAGTGTGTTTCTTCTTCTATCTCTACTTTGCATCACAAAAATAGCACTGCAGATCTCTGTCACAACAGGGAAAATAAGACATGAGGCAGAATGAGAGAAATAAGAGCCAGAAGAATGGGGGAAGTCAGGTGGAAAGCAACTGCTAACCACTGGCAGGGGACTGTGCCAAGCCTCGGCCTGGTACAACAGCACATGGATTTATGGGCCGATTTACCTCACGACTCGACGCTGCATAGGCCATTAAGTTTGGCTCCAACTCCTGCCCTCCGCATCCACTTTACTCCATCTCCTCCTCGTCACTAAATCGACCTGTGTGACATATACTGTCACTCATCAGACTTTTCTCATTTTGTAATATTGTCTGCCCTTTCTTGATTTCTCTCCTGCCTTTCTAGACCCCATGAAGATGATGTCAGTCCATTCGTCTGTCATTTGTGTGCACTGGGTCATGTCTTTGTATGTTGATGTTGTATATAAATAATAGTTATGGGTCAAATTGAAACCTACCTACCTCCCTCTGATCAAGTAGACTCCGGGGCGGACTAGTGTTAATGAGTGACAGGATCTCAGCAAGAAGGTACCAATCTTCGTGCTAGAACATAACCTTCTTCAGAACTACATGATGTTCCGGTCATCACTGATTCCCCTTCCAGCACCCCACCCCTCCCACCCTTGAGTGCCCTTCAGTTCCCCATGGGGACAGTCATTACTGCAACGATGCCCCTCGCCACTTTTTATCAAAATGAAAATGTACGAACCACTGATTACGGCGGCCGTTGGGAAAATCAATTCTCATTTCGACGGGAAACATTTGTCTTTGCGCTCTGGTGGCCCGTGGAGGTTTGACAGCAAAGTTTAACATTAAAGGGTAAGTGTGTGAACAAGGGGGAGAGAGCGATGATAAACTGTAGGCTATGTGGTGTGCTTGTAAAACGGCTGTCTTTGATGTGATGCAGGTATAGGGGGGAGGTAAGGGAGCGATCGAAAGGCCCCCTCTTTTTATTGATTGCATGAGGACCACGGGGGGCTTAGGACCCTCAGGCAAGGCGACATTGAGAGAAGGAGTAGCTGTGTGAGTTTATTAGCAGGGGATTCATAAGGGAAGAGAGACTTTCTTAGCTCTCTGACATTTAACATAACTGCTTCACAGAAAGACTGCAGCAAATATCCAGTTAGAGAAAATGGCCTGGTAGGTAGAAAAAACAGCGTCTACCAGAGTGCATCTATATTTTACCACATTTTAGTTGAAAGCATATTTGCCCTGTTGAATTAAATGCTGTTATTTCATCTCTGTTTGCATGCTTTTGCATTTCTAATGCTGTCCATGTCATAGGATAGATACAGTAGTTCTATAACTAGAACATCTGAGTTTTAAAGCCATTTAGTCAGCTAACCTCTGGTGCCAGTTGAAGTGTGCCTGAGCAAAATGCTCAAGGCTCCTTGAGGATTTGGAGGTCTTGAAACTCCAAGAGGAGGTTTTTGTTCCAAAACAGCATAAAGCCAAGAAATCATTTGGCAATTTGTATTGATTAACAGCCCTATCCGTACGCCTGAAGGTATATAATAATTAATATAATTTTTGTGCAAAGTAAAAGGTGCTTTTATAAGTGGGACATTATGTATGCAAAGAGGTCAATGAGGCCCTTGGCATTTTCACAGGGACACCCACAGAGTATTTTGTTGCAATGTTGGTTGCAAGGGTGACAACCAGAATCCATACCAACAGATGTAGCCAGCTACAGTTTACATGATTGAACAAGGTGCTTGCGGACATTGTCCCAGTGATCCTCAAGGCCCTTATCAAAGTCTTTTAACAGGCAAGCTGCTCGCTCCATGTTCAGTAAGTCCAGGTATTCCTGTAGCCACACATCCCTAGAGAAGCATCCTGGTTTACGCTCCTTCCAGTTTAAAAGAATTTGTCTTTTAGTAGGTAAGCAGCCCAGTGTCCAGAGGCGGTCAACCGTTGCTCCAACACTGTTGTCTAGCTTTTGGCCCAGCAAGCATGCTATGGGACATACAGGAAATTGAGTATTAAAAAACTTTGACATCAGGGATATTACTACCCAGAGTGTTTTAACAGCTGGACAGTCCCAAAGCAGGCGAAGTGAAGAACCTTGATTGCCAGCATAAATCTTGGTGTTTATCACCTTGATAGTCTAACAGGTGTAATATGTGCTCTGTTTAGGATTTTGTATTGTATAATCCTGAGACACCCACAGAGTAGCACCTGGAGCAACCAGAGTACCATTTGGCCCTAGATGGGACTGACATTGGCTCATCACGACAGGATGTGTTGTGAGAGATGCATTTCTTCTGACAAGAGAAGCAACTGCATTTTATCCTCAGGTTTGGAACTGTTGAAAACAAAAGAAAGAAGACAAAAAAGAAATGACATCTACATTGGTGCCAAACACAGCAAGAGAAATTTGTGGGCCTTTTTCCTATGCTTTTGTGTTTCAGGTTTGACTTTTTTCCTCTCAATTTAACTGCTGGTGGCTGAAGTGCAACAGAAAAATATTTGAAAACAGAAATCTGCTGATCTGAGACGAACCTGAGCTGGCTGCCTCCTGGCAGAGGCCCCGGGTGCACGTTTGAAATAGGACCTGGACAAAACACACACATGCACACAAATACATACTTGCCAAAAGGCATTTGGTACCAGAAAGATATCTTACTTAGATGCTGCTAATGTGCATTACAGCAAAATGAAAGATAAAGCCCTTGCACGGGGGGGAAATATTCTCATTTCCAAATGTTCTAGGCCACTTTTAATGCAAAGCTCAAAGACAGAATCCATTTCACACACATAACTACATTCTCCATTTTCCATTTGCTTTTTATGAACCACAAACACCTCTGCCTGGTTTTAAAAAAAGGTCCCTTTTAACCACCATCATCGAATAACAACACTGCATGTACTGCTAGTCTGGAAAATGAGGGGTAATGCTATCCTGCCTCCTACAGATCAGAACTGCCGACAAAGTCCAATTTAAATCAAAAGTTGCAACACAGTGCACAGCGACAGTGTAGTCATTGTGTATCTGTGAGTAAGTGCAGTAAAACGTAGGTGGACTAAAGACACAAATTCTATTTACATCCCAATTTTCTCAATTAACAACCAGCTTTAGCTTTGAACTATAATACAGTGGCCAACATTAATCACCGCCTCTCTCACCTCATCCATACCGTGTGTGTTATGTGTGTCTTTGTTAGGTTACAGGATGAGAATAACAGACTCATTTGGCTGCATCGGCTAAGAGTAATAACTTGTGTGTGTGTGTGTGTGGGAGATGTGTAGGGTGAGGCGTGGTGGGTTCCAACCTGACTTTATCACAAAACAAATGAACAGCAATATCACGAGGTACACTCCATTATAATATATGTTATTAGTCTGCCGTGCATTCTGGCAAATCTAATATTTGAGTAATACAGCCCAGATGTGAGTCTGGCTGCTGCGTCTTGGGAATGAGTAAGGAGAGTTATTTTTGTATGCTGTTCTTTGTCACTGTTTTACATAATGAACAGCACAAGTGGCACTCGTGTTAATTCCATTGCATAGTATTGTGTATATAATCTAAATGGTTTTTTTGCACCTAACTTTGTTAGAATGATCTTGATGCATAATATACAGACTGAAGATTTACACTAAACATCTTGACTCGACTGTTCATTTTCCATGCCAACCGAATAATAATTCCACAACATAAAGCACTGACTGTCACTGAAAATAACTCTATAAATGTTTATTCAGTATGTAATATCATGTAGCACTGACACTGGGTTTTGTTGGTCATTGTATGTTTGAAGAATATTGCAGGGGGGAAGATGAAGGGAGGAGGAAAAAAAAAGAGAAAAACAAGTGTGTTTGTGTGGGCACCAGCATGCATGTGCCTTCTCCTGCAGCAGAGCCCAGTATTTTGGATTCCTGTGAATGTGCCTTCTCCCTGTGTGACCTGTAAAGATGGTAAGTGGTGGCATGTCATGTTTTCAACACAGAAACTGCCAAACACGACTGTGAGTACTCATGTGGCCATATATACAGTATATGTATATTCTGCATAGGGAGGTTCGTTCTCTGACGGTCACACTACAGACACAGAGTAATCAAGTGTAACTGTTGGGTGGGGAGCGGGTACTTGTAGTATTCTCCTCAGCCAATTGTGAGCTAATTAAGCATAGCTGCAATGACTGGCGAATTCCCAGGACAGCTTAGCACAACTCTGCCCTTCCTGAATCTTGCCTGAGAAGTGGAGAATCACTGCGGCAGACAACTCATGGCCAGCGTAGTGTTTGATTAAAACCAAAGATTATCTCCTGAGAAAGACATCCCACTCAATGGCTATTTCATGAGCACAAAGAGTTTGTTTACTCTTCCTGCCGGTGGTAGCGAGGTATACATCCCTTGTACGAACAGCACAACATCTTCCAGACAGTGAAAAACTAACTTCTGGGCATCAATAGGAGGGCATTCATTAAAATTTTAACAAGGTGTATGTTGTGCAGGTACAATGTCTTCAAATTACATTTCCACAAAAATCTATAGCTTCAAATAGATGTAAGTTTCACTCTCATAGAGGGAAAAACAGACAATTAAATGCAAACTCCCATGCATTCTGGTAACATCTATAGATTAGATTACATGAATACAGGTCTACACAGAGTTGCATTCAGCAAAACTATTTTATAACAGAAAAAAACTAGTATTTTTGTGTGTGCAGTCAAAATTTAGTTGTTAGTTGCAATAGCTTATCAAATAGGGATGCTTTTGAAAAATAAGGCCAGCAATATCCTGTTATCCCTCCTCAAAACTGCCCCTTGGCTATAATAGGTTTGCTTTTGTAGGAGGGACACTAATTGGAGGCATGAAAGGACTTGTGGCACATCTGAGTCACCCCATCAGTTTCCATGATAGCACCTGCTGTGTCTGCCTGTGATTGATCTAGGCACAGGTACAGTGTTTTTGTGTGTGTGTGTGTGTGTGTACGTCAGCCTGTTCCATACTCGGATTTTTCATTCTCTTGCTTTTTGTACCAACCCTTTTTTTAACCAAGTGCTTAGACTGGAGCTCAGTCCAAGCAGATCTAGAGCAGGAAAGAACAGTAGAGGAAAAAGGATTTGGGGGGGTGGGGGGGTGGGGGGGGGGGGGTGTGGTTTAAGGACTGATGTGTATGTGTGTGTGTGTGTGTGTGTGTGTGTGTGTGTGTGTTGGAGGAAGAGCTGGAGGAGGATAGAAGGTTCATCACCTTTCTTCTTTCCTCATCACTGAGCAACTTCATCCAGGGTTAATTGAAAAGATGGGGATCAGATGGAGAGCTGTGCAGCTGCATGGGGGGTAAGATGCAAAATGCTAATGAGCTGTGAACATATTTATCTATTTATATGTTTATGTGTTTATTTATTCATCTGTTTGCTTGGTAGTTTGTTTATTTCATTTTGAGGGAATTTAAATTGGGAGCTCATACAGAGATTATACATGCTCCAGTAGGTGTGTTTGATAATTTAAATGTGTTTTTCCAAAGATAGTTTTTAAAATAACTTTTCGGAAATTTAGGCAATATTTTGATGATGACTGCATTGCCATAAGATGCAGTTAAATTAGGCCTGGAGGAAAAAATCTGGTAATGCTACAGTATCAAAACAGGCATTAGGGAAGTATCAAACTAAACAAGGCAAAAGAAGCAAATCAAAGCGCAAATACAAATCTACAGGACCTGTACATGCACACAAGAGAAGCAGGTCAGCTCTCACACAGGCCTAATTAAATTGTGCATGACAGCAACATCATACAAGCCACACATTAAGAGTGGGAGTAAAAAAACGTTAGGGAAGCATCAAGGTGAAACAACAGGGAGGGGGCATGTCAAGGGCACACTTACACCACAATGCACACAGTCTGCAGACAAACAAACACCCCTCAACACACACACACACGCTCTAAAATTCACTTCATGCCAGTGTAACCATCCAGATGCCCAGCTGGGTTCCCAGAGATTTGGCTGCCGAAAGCAATCTGACTGGTAGCAGCATCTGGGGCCACTCTTTGTCCCATCTACACTACCTGGTGTGCCAAAGCCGTGTCAAGGCTTGGACCATTACTTTTCCTCTTCCACCGTCTTTATTCCCAGCCTTGCAGCTGAGCAGGCAGGGCGTGCATCCCAACAACAAGCAGCCATTTGGAAGAGGGAGGAGAGGGGAGATGACACAGTCAAGAACCCCCCCCCCAGGAGTACAGTTTGGGTTCTGTTATTTTTTTCTCCTCTCCTCCCCACTTGTTTTTCCCCATTCCCCCCCCCTTTTTTAATGGCGGCGCAGATGGATGCCTCGGTGTTTTGGTGTGCTCTGCCATGTGCATCACCAGAAAAAATTCCTTGTACGTGAAAACATACTTGGTAATAAACCTGATTCTGATTCTGATTCTGATTCTGAAAAGAAAGCACAACAACAGGAGGGATGGAGCTATCCCACAAAAACAGAGAGGAGTTTCTCAGCGGTGCATTAGATCCTTGTCACAATTAATTTGGATCATGGTTGGAAAGCTTTGCCTCTCTGAACCATGAACTTGCTGGGCAGGAGATCCTGTGCCAGGGGCTGGAACAGCAGGCGTGGGAGGGCCTGTGAAACAAATTAGGGGATGGTGGCAGTATATAACTGGCAGGAAGTGACCCCCACCCTGCAGCCTGGGCTTGGGTTACTGAGAGAGTACAACCACCAGAGGGGGGAGTGGTAACAGAGAGGAAATTATAAAGATGGGGCAGAAGACTACAGGGAGGAGAAGAGCAAAAACTGAGGCAAAGCTGCAGAGGATTGGAATATGTGTGGGTAGTCCCTCCACGTGCTGGACCAGCTGTGGTCAGACCACACTGATGCTATATGCAGATAAACAGGTACATCTTTTTCTGTTGACAAAGACCAAATGCATTGTTGTTGACTATGACAGATGGGTGTGTTGACATTCAAGTACAATCAAGTACAGCAGGAAACGTTTTTAAGCAATATAGAGAATATTAAATCTGAACCACTGTAAGAATGCAGTGGGTACTGGACACTAATATTCTTGGGATTGGTTTTAACATGTTATTGGGAATTAAACCAATAAGTCAATTCTAATTATGAAAATCTTCATAAGTTTTCCCATCATTACTTGACACCATATAAAATGACCATATAAACAGAATTGGGGGTGGGGGGGTTTATATCATCAGCCCCATGGCCTAAATATTTAGTAAAGAGTCTGCTTCAAAAGAGGACCTCAAAAGCAATGCCCTACCCAAGGCTATTACTCACCAACACATTAAAATGAGAATTACCCGCACATAACATAGAGGGTGATAAGAGGAACTGTTGGCTCACTTTCACATAATAGAAGACAGTCATATCAATTTATTGATATGACTGTGACTTGACTTGATTGACTTGATTGCTGTGAGAGAGGACAGAAGATGGGGAATGACACCTTGATGCACTTCAACATCCTGTTTACTATAAAGGTACGTAGGCTGCTGCCTGATTCCAAGCTTTGTCATTGACTTTCTGTCTATCCCATCTTTTGTCTTCCACTCAATCACTGTAGGTTTTTGCAGTATTATACATGTCAGTGGTTCTTTGTCCTTAAGGGTGTGTTACACATGGAATTCAACTGCAAAATGTCTCTGATTTGGACCATATGGCAAATACGAAACCAATGTAAATAGCAATAAGCAAACCGTTTACAGAGAAAGTTGTACTCACTAATGATAATTATAACTAAGGCTAGTGAAGACTTCATCCCTAAAAAGAAATTTAGATCTGCAGAGTACATGCTGTGTTGCCTAATGCAAACTTAGCTATTTTCCAATCACTGAATTTAATAACTTTGACGTCATGCAGTGCTGAGAAGTCTACATGTACTGTGAATGGTATAAACACATTAAAAATAATGTTGTGTGCCACTCACAGTGCATGCAGCCCTGTTGAAATGCTGTATCTCACCTGGGGTTGCAGATTTACTGCACTTTTTTCTGAGCCATGTGTCTGGAATGCAGCATCTGCCTGTGATTATTTTGCTATTCTTCCTGTCTTCCTCCTCTATCCCTGTCCGGCTCGACCTCAGCCGCACCTCACCTTCCGTCTTTCCTTCTCTAATCACCTTCCCCCTCTCTAGCCCTTCTTTCTAGTTGCCTTCTTTATTCCTCTCTCCATTTCTGTCTCCCTTCCTTCCTTTCTTCTTGCCTGGCCCCTAAAAAAACTCATACATATAAATGTCATCTTCCCACAGAGTGCCAAATGCGTTAAGCACAGCTTGGAAATTAATGGCCCCTGAGCAATGCAGCGGCCCCAGCAACACCACATGCACTCTTTGGCTGAGGTGGTGGGAAAACTGTTGGATGGAAATGGATGTGAGAGTGTATGTACATATCTTTTAGTTAAAGATGGGATCTTGTATCTTTTAAAATATTTCAACATCTATTGTATAAGTATACCATACACCTAATTATTCTTCTTGTCATATTATTCAATACTATAAAATTACCCGCTGAGGAAGCAGCCGCGACGCTAAAAATGGCTCGTTTCGCTGCAGTACCTTGCATACACATGGGATGGATCACCCAAATTGGATATGTCAGAAAACATCAAGTGAGCATGAGCGAGCATCAGAGGTAATACATATAGCCATGCATTCATAAGGGATCACATGTCACTTTCCTGTGCTTATAGTGCTGCTTTCATGAAATCTAGTCAAAGTGAAATTGGTGCTAAAAACAGAATTCTCAACATGGTGTTAAACATATTCCCATGACAACAGGAACTAAAGAGACGAACGAAAACAGATGAAAAAACGAATTGCCAGCTGAGACAGACACTAACTGGATTCTCCTATATAATGTAAAAGCTGCAGTGTTACACAGTGGCAGTCACGAATGGCAGCTAGAACACAGGGAGGTGGTGACTGCGTGAGATCAGAGGAATGATAGAAACAACTAACCTTCCAAAATATACTCACCAGGAAAAAAAAAATGACTGTTGTTTGTCGTTTACTTTAAACAACCTCTGATTTCATTTTCTGTGTGAGTGCAATGCTAGAGTGCCACTATAACACGTAGGGAGCAATGAATGTATATAAAGATTGATGGCACAAGTACATGACATTTACGCATTTGGCAGACAGTTTTATTCAAAGCAAGTTACAAGTAAGGAACGTCACTAAAGCTTCAGTGCAGCAGGAAACCTTGGTGTGCTAAGTCTTACATGTACTCAATAAGCGCAAGGAGGTCAGCTAAAGAAGTGCACCGTAAGTGCACAGTAAGTGCTAGTTAGGCATGTTAGGTGTTCAAGGTGTTAGTAGAGGAGTTTTCAAGAGATTCTTGAAGATAGAGTGGGACAACTGTGGTGGAACACAGTGGCCGAGAAGGAGCATAAGGCTGAATGACTGAGTTCAAGTAGAACTCAGGGTGCCCCAGAAGGTACTCTGAAGGCAGCATTATTGACTTGAACTTGATTTGGGTGGCTGTGGATAGCCAGTGGAGGTTGATGAGTTGGGGAATGACTTGCGCCCTTTTGGGCTGATAGAAGACCATACCGGCTGGTGCCTTCTGAACCATCTGTAAGGGTTTCACTGTGCGTAAAGAGAGCTTTGTATGTCTCTACTTCCTGCCACTATATAAAAATGAGTCACAGTGGTCAATCATGATGCTGACATGGAGGGAGCAGGATTTATGACCTTTACAGCAGCCAGCAGCCAGCTTCACTTTTCAGGGAGTCATTCGTAGGGAGGAGGTTGGAATGGGTAGCAGTTTGCCTTTCATCTCCTACTAGCAATCAACACAGATTTCTTTTAATGATGACCCTACCTTAACCAAGTAGTTTGGTTGGAGATGGCGGATCAGAAAACACTCAAAGGAAGTTTTTGGAAGTTAATGACAAAAAATGCTGTCCTGATGATAAGGGTGCCACATCAGAAAATGCTCATATAGATCACGAGGAAGACAACCTATTCATATTACTAAGACTTACGTAAGTCTTAGTCATTCATTACTATTTAATAGAGGTATAAAGGCCTTGTGCTATTTAAATAATAATAATATGCCTTTTAAAGCAAATGAGGCAGCAAAGACAGACGAACAAACATTGAGCAGATTTTGCAGGACGATACAAAAGGTAAAAATGGAGGTCATATGGTGGCTGGGAGGGGCTGGACCAAGTCAATACCAATCGAGAGTCAGGGATAGATGTATGATAAAATAAACATTAATCTTATGAAATATGTAGGTCCGCTGTGAGCTGTAGAGACGTGTGAAGTGCATTCATCCAGCCGGGGCGGCGTGGTGCATTACGCTGACGTCCTCATTTCTTTTGTACGCTCCACCACCTTTATCTGTGTACTTTTATAAACACACTAACTCACAGACCCACACACACACACACACACATACGCCCAAAGCCCACATTTGATTTGCCCCAGCTGTTTCTGAAATAACAATGAATGATGGCAAAATGGATTTCAATGAAAGGAAAGCCTTTTTCCGAGTGAACTGGTGACCATTAGAACTGTTACTCCTTCCCTGGCTCGTCTGCATTTCCCCAGAGCTTTCTGAATCTATCGAGCCAGACTGAGGCCACAGCGCTTTCATTTAAACCTTATACAGGAGAATATATTTCAGCAAAGATAACTTCCTCGCCATCATTGACTTCCTCCTTTACCCACTCTCTTTTAAATTCCCTTGGCAGGGCCTCTATTTCTCACAAATGCCAGGTTGAGTTTCCTTCTTTGTGTTTTGCAACCTTTTCCATTTTCCCTTTGTTTCTCTGTCTTTCTTCCACCATCTTTATTTCCCTTTTTCTACCCATTTCTCGCTGTCTTTCACTGACGACTAACAAAACAGCATACTGAGAGAGATGAGCCAAATACGCCAAAAGGATGGCACTGAAGGATAAACAACATACCATCTTTCCATCTAACACACACACGCACAGACACGCACCCACCTCGTCCTCAGCCTGACCCATCCAGCACCCTCCAAATATGCCTGTGTGGCAAAGAGATAGCAGCAACATAAACACAGCCAGCTCTGTTTAAGCCCCCCCCCCCCCCCCCCCCCCCCCCAACACACACACACACACAAGTGATAATTGCTGTTATTAAATCGTAAAAAATGGCACTTCAAGCCATCAGACTCACTCAGACAAAGATGCAGCAATGAGCAGATGCTCACATTTGAGGTCGAGTGCAACCCGCATGTTAAAAAAGAAAAAAATAACATTTTTTCAGTCAAGAGCAGTGATTGTTGAGTGTTAACCTTCAGGGGCATAAATAAAAACCCCAGTGATTCGTGGTTATTATCAGGGGACAACAGTGTCACAAAAACACTGGCGAACAAGTGGTGATGAGCTTACCAGGCCTGATGAGAGATACATGCTGCCCATGAGGCCGGCCAAATATATGAACATAATCTGCACGCACTATAGGGCTGTTTGTACAGATAAGAGGGGTTCAGAAAAAGTGTAACACACACACATACATACATGCACACACACACACAGTGCACACACTGGCTCATTTTATCCATTATGAATGCAAAATACTCAAATATTGATCACACTGTGGTGGTAATGGCTTCACTTTCCCTTTGAAACCCACAGACTTTCAAATATAAAAAGAAACCTTGCTTCTTCGACACATGCACACACACACACACACATACTCCCACCTCACACACATCTGACAGGTCTCATGCTGCGAACGTCACCATTGCATCGTAGGGAGATCCTCTTCTAGGTGCTAAGAGGATTGGCCGGCTAAAGGTCGGTGACTTTGAAGGCTGCAGACGCCCTGATGGGGGAGGCTTCAGAAAGACAGAGAGGGCCGAGTCACTGGGAGAGAGAACCTGAACTGGGTTTAATCATTGTCCTATCGTCCTTAAGGCTGCTATCAAACACAGCAGTGGAGTGTCAGCTGGTTTGAGTGCTGAGTAAAACTTTATCTGCAGGCAAGACCTCTGCCTTGATCCAACCACAGTGGAAGGTTATTGTTTTCTTTTTCTTCAGGCGTGTGCAGAGCTACTGAGTATTCCCACCATGTTTTAATCTTTAAGACTCCAAAATGGCTGCAGAAGGGGTTTTCTTTGTCTGTTTGACAATAACAGAATAATCAAGGCAAACGCTTCACCTATAGGTCTGACACAGGTCTCCTCAGGAGGTATCATTTTCTAGTGAATACTATCATCAGTACAGGAACAAAATGAGACTCTACATTTAAGGAAAACGGAGAAAATATATGCTTTTGTGGCTTTTTCTGGTGTGAGAAAAAAAAAAAAAGGAATGAAGGGTGCTGTGCAGTGTCCAGAATTAGGACGGGGCTGTAGTAAGCTTTTCCCAGGTGTGAATGTGAAACTTGGGATGCAAAGCTTTGTATAAGTACAGTATACGATCAGTGCATGTGTTTGTCTGTTCGGGCCGTGCAGGTTCTGCTCTCTCTGTAACGTCGAACCGTTATTGATTCTCTCATCAGCGGTCGCCAAGCTCTGCCTCCCCCATGTGTTCCTACAGATGGGTGCTTAGTGCAGCCAAACATCACAGGCATAAAGGAGACAGGTACAGATCCACTCCCACAGGAGCACTGAACCGTCCCCTCATGCTATGCACTGCTGATCTAACATCTCTTTCTGTGCACAGTGACTCCGAGCCACATGCATATACACAAGGACATGCGGTGTATTTGAGCGCAAAGTCGTACCCATCTAAATGTGTTGACTTATTTTTAGATCATACTCGTGGTGTATCATAATTTCTTCACCTGTCCTCTTCAGACACCTGGGCTGTCTATTCTACGCAGGCACCAGCAAAAGTTCCAGCTGGGAACTGACAGTAAAACTGTCATCGCGTTGTGTAACACCATCACGAGCTGATGTCAGTGTACCTCCAACTTCAGGCAGTGCAAATGGTCAAGATACCCCCTTCAGAGGAGAGAAGACCCTACAGGAATTTCTATGAAACAAATATAATGTGAAGCAGAAGAGAAATATGCTATGTCTAAGAATAAACACACACAGCTTATTTTACTACAGCCCTTAGGCCCAGTTCTGTCCAAATCTATCCAAGTATGCAAGCCATACAAACACATCCATATTTATAATTCACTACAGATACAAGATACAAGAATCCTTATACTATGCATTAAGTCCAGATGTGTCTCTGCAGAGCAGTATCTAATGTAGCTTTCTGCACCACAGCTTTGTGTTTTCCCCATCTCCCCCATCAACCTTCCTGTTCCATATGGTTATATCCATCAACCACCTAGCCATCGATCAGCCTTGGCATTACTTTCTTCTCTGTCTGCTCACTAGGTCGAGCTCATAAAACATCCAAGACATTATTGTGCATTAGACAATAAAGATGTGCTGCAGGGAAAATCCATTAGCTTCTATAGAGAGAGGTGGCATGAATAGAAATGTCTAAGGTCTTGACTGAGATGATCCATCTTGCTCTCTTGGGTTGACATGTAACAGCTTTTGTGCTTTAGGTGAGTGAACACGTGTAATAATGAGAGACGACTTTCCCAGGGTGGATTTACATATGAGTGTGCGGAAATAATGTTGTTATACGGCCCGGTTTCATTAATGTGACATGGGAAGGAGTCATTGGAAGCATTTTTCTTTCATTCTTGTCAAGATCCACCTCTGCTGCAGGTCGTGTCTCTCACGCACACAAAAACACTCGTATGTTTACTCTCTTTTACCTTGCCAGCAGTGAGGATTTAAAAGTGAACAATGTTATTCACAGCATGACAGCTTTGACCATTACTGGATAGATGTCTAGTACTGATATTCTTTGACCCACAGAGGATGATATCCTTCAATTCACCTGACCTACCAGACCTTTTGTCTGAGTAAGGTCATAGTTCACCCTTGACCAACAGTGTGGTTCTAAAGATATATAGAATCCTAAAAACAAATGATTTCTTTGAAAACTATTGAGGATATTTATGGTCTCCTGAGGATAAATCACAAAAGGAGAGAGAAGGGAGACACACAGTATATACTGGCTGATCAGCCCATTAGAAACAAAAACGGGGGGGGGGAACAAGACAATGACTAAAACTCAAAGCTTCAAACTGATAATGACAGAACAATGTAAACTAAATGTACGCGCCTCATTTAGAATAATACAGTGTGGTGTCAAAATGTAACAATTAAAAAACTGTGATTGCGCTTTATGAAACCTAAAGTGTCTGCAAAGGAAGCTAACAACAGTGGTAGTGATGTGGGAGAGTAAGTGAAACTAGAAACCTGTCCTTGCATTTGTTATGTTGAGGGTGGCAAGACCGGATGAGTATGACCATATTTCTATTTCAGCTGTGTGGCTGTGGATACAGTCATCACATATGGTCACATGATTACCGAGCACATTCATGCTGACCGAAGGTTGAACCTTCTGCTCGACACAAGTTTCCTTCTAGTGCTGCTCCCGTGACATTTGCTGAACACACTCTCATTCACAAACAGATGAATCCGTTACATTTTAATGACACGGCGTCACCATCAGGACCTGTTTTACACGTCTCATCGTGGTACTGTTGTGAGGGAAAATTTGGCAAAACCTTTGCATATTCTTGGGTGTAATTAATCATGTAGCCTTGGGGGGGGGGGGGGGGGGGGGGCTTCTACCAGCGCTGTAGACCTTTAGTCTTGTTAAACAATTATTTAAGCAGGGACAGTCAACTGAGCATGCATGCTCTTTTCCAGCACTACCCTGACATTCATAGAGCTCTACTGGGAGCTGCCCGGAAAGATCAGGGTCTGCTGTTGCTGGTCATTGCACAGACGCACTGCAACAGTTGGTTATGTGTCTTGGCCGCCCCCTCCCTTGAGAGATAACGTTGGTATTCTTCCTTCTGTGTCACAAACAAGCTTCTCTAACGTCAAGGTTACTGCCTGTGCCTACTCACTTCCCCTGTCAACGCTCTTTTCATCCAGTTGGTTAATTTCGACATATTTTTCAGTTGTGGTTACACCAACTCCTGCCAGATTTCCCACTCTGCGGCTCTCTTTCCACCTCCTCTCAGCCATTATGTTTCTTCTGGACAGTAATCTCAGGCTAATGTATATTCTTCTTTAACACGGGGGTTGGTCTCTAGGGAAGGGTTCCATCAGGCGGAGGGACAACACACTCAATCTCTCGCTTGTTTATATCTTCTTAATGGCTTAGGACACTTTACATTAGATTAGATTAGATTAGATTCAAGTTTATTGTCACTGCACAGAGTACAAGCACTGAGGAAATGAAAGGCAGTTTAGCATCTCATCTAGCCATCTAACTGTAATGTGCATATATAGAAAGATAGGCCAGACATGAGATACATGTATGGACCCCACCAAACTATGTGTATGTGTGTGTGTGTGTGTGTGTGTGTATGTGTCTTAGCGTATACTAAGATATGAATGACATGACCAATATCAACAGTATGAGGAATGACTGAAATGAACAGAAGATATACCCAGTATTTGTAGCTGCTACAGCAGCAATTGCAGGTATGAGTGTCAATCTAAATATGTAGTGTAGGTGTAAGAATGAGTTAGGAGAAGACATTATGTACAGAATAAACAGCTGGATGTGAATAGATGTATACACTGTAGATCAGATATATACAGTACGGAGAGCAGCATTCCTCCAAAAGACATTCCCTCATTCGGTTTTTTGAAGATGTTGGCGCAAATGCTGTCTACCACCTCAGTCCTCAATCTCTCATAGGTGTTCAGTTGAGTTGAGACTTGGTGACTGCAAAGGCCACAGCATATGATTCACATCATTTCCGTACCCATCAAACAATTCGGTGACCCCTTGTGCCCTATGGATGGGGGCACTGTCATCCTGGAAGAGACCACCCGCCATCAGGGAAGAAATGTTTCTTGTGGTGATCAATCAGAACAACTCTGCACTGATTTACAGTGACCCTTCCCTCTATAGGAACAAGTAGACCCAAACTATGCCAGAAAAATACTGCCTACAGCATAACAGAGCCACTGGACCCCCTCGCTATAGGGGTCAAGCATTTAGGCTCTTGGTGTACGCCTCACATGCACTCACCCACTTGTCGAGAGTATGGTAAAGGGTGACTCATCGGACCATATCTGTAGACAAGCGCCAATGTTTTTGCACTACTGAACTTTCAAATGTGCATTCATCTTTGTAATGTGAGGTTTGTCTATGTTTCTGTCAACAGACTGTTCTTGCTGACACAGTCTGATCACATCCTGCACTGACATTCTCAGTCACCCAAGGAAGAGGAGTTCTTCTATTTTTTTTTCTTATCTATTGATGTGTTTCCCATAGATCTAAATACAGATGTCACTTCAGTCACTGTTGAAACACTGGCCAGCTGAGCAGTCTTTGTGAAAGAAGCTCCTCCCATCCATGCCCCAACAATGAACCCTCTTTCAGATTCACTTAGATCTTTTCCACCTCCCATCTTGATACAAAATCTGAGTCAAACTGGGCGTGTTCAGCATTTCAGCATTTTTATACATGTTACAGATGCTAATGGAAGCATCTGTGTTCATTATGTTTCTCCCCTCATTTATTCAGGTTCTTCACTTGTTTTGTCACCCTTCTGTGTACATACATATATACAGTACAGCATGTATCTGTGTAAAAGACAAATGAACAGTGTGTTTTTGCAGGGTTCATAAGCGTCCACCAAGGACCATGTCGACTTGAAAAGCTTTCCCGCCATGAGGCACCACTTCAAAGTGGCTTTCATTTCTCTGATCACAACATACAGACTAGGTGTTCCCTTTTCATGCTTTACCACAAACTTTGACCTTCTTGTCCACCATTCCATCTGATGTGTCCTTTCCCATCACACCCTCATCTGTTTCCCAGTGGCACCTTTCATCAGTCTGAGTGGTCACTGCGCCTGTCTGTCTTGACCCACCATCACTACTGATTTGAGTCAGAGGGAGACCACTGTGAGCTGCCTAGTGAACCCTCTGACTGGCTGGACTGGCCTTGGTCTTGAGACCCTCCATCACTCCACAGCCATCCCCTTGGTCTTTTTAATTTCCTCCCATTATGTCTGCAGCTAACCCTCTGCTGGCCAGATTTAGCCCTTATCTGTTCTGCTACGACACTTAAAAACTCACAGGTTTTTCACTGGGATCAGTCAAGTGTTACAGTTGAACAATAACCCAAAAGTAGAAGATGAAAAACTTCAAAGATGTGCTCCTGCTCATTGTCAAGCTGGATTAGCCCTCCTTAACAGCTCAGCTTGCAGTTGCAGTTGACAAGCTGGGGTATGAATAATGTACAGCTGACCTGGTGGATGAAGATAATCAGCCACTTGGCTACTGAGCCAGATAATCTATTAAATAAAAAAGAAAAAAAAGCTCAAAGTTGTTCTAATGCATGCTGTTTCAAGATTTGCCCAAAACCTATTCTGTATTTGTTGCAATGGGAAGCAGGAGGTACCACCAAACTGAATATCAAGGCTTAGAATTTGTTAAAAGTGCCAACTGTTTAGCAGATTAAATACAAGATGTCACCAAATGTCACTCAGCTGTTTGCTAAGGTTGCCTCAGGTTTTAGTTTCCAGGGTGTATTATTTTGAACAATAAAAGGAGAAACAAAGCAGCTTCTCTCCAGGTCTTCATCAGGTCCTTACAGTTAGATGATGGTGGTTAGTTCATAGAGACACCTAAAACTGTTGGATGCTGCTGTTTTGCACATTGTATTATATTTCTTTTTATTGTTTATTTATTATTATTTTTACTCTATACCAAAAACATTTTGGTTTTATTTTAACAAAGCACATTTACTTGATTGCTGTATTTCTATTTCTATTTTTTTCAGTACTTTACTTGTTTTGTTAGGTGTGTGTGTGTGTTTAAATAAAAAAAATTAAAATGTCAATAGCTGTCCTTTTTTAATTTCTATGCTTAGGTTTTTATAGGCATTTTCTATCTGCTTTGTGTAGCAGAGTGGTTCCTCAAGCAAGTTAGAGAGTTACAAGGGATTTTACAAGTGTAAATGCAATTGGTTACAGCAATTTATTAAAATTTAAGTGATATATGTGTTCAAATACAAATCACAAGTCAAAACAGTGCTAAATTTGGCTGAATTCTAAAAGGTATAAGTGGTAAAATGGAGAGCCGTTTGGGAGCCGAAAGAGCCAGCTCTTCTTGGTGAGCTGAGCCAAATGATCCGGCTCACTAAAAAGAGCCAAAATTCCCATCACTACTAACTGTAACTGCTGGTGTTTAGTGCAATGAATTTATCTGTTAGCATGAAAAAATATGTGCAGCTTGCATTGACATCTGTGATGTCATTATAGATTGAATTGTGCAAGAAAAGAGTCAATTGTTGTCAAGTCCGTGCACAATGAAACAAGGCCTGGAGTGATTTATCATCATTGAGTGTTTTAAAATAACTATAAATATTAAGAGAAGTTGTATTTAGCGATGAAATGTGAGTGTTGCAGCAGAGCCAACTGGCTAGTTTGCTGGTGAGTATAACCAAGGGCCTAAAAATCCAATTAGTCTTTATTGTCCTAATATACTCACATACAGTGCACTGTCTAGGAGCATTGTTCTGTTTTTGTGTTGCTGCCACAACAGCTCGTGTTGTTGCGCCTTTAAATGCAGGTGCATCAGAGCAGGTGTACACCTGCTGTGTGTGCACTGTTTGCTAACAAGAACAGACACGGATGCATAATTCTGTTGCTGTGCTATGAATGTGTGTGTGTGTGTGTGTGAGTGTGTGAGTGTGTGTGCAGTAGATGTACAAAAAAGCCAGGCCCAGTGACTGTATAATTCAGACTGCAGGATACCCGAGGGTGCAGCCCTCTCTCCTTGCTCGGTTACTCACCGGGAAAAAAGGGAAATACACCTCCGATCCAGCGGCAGCTAGGAAACAAATTGAGCTAAAAGGTCACCCCCTTACCCCCCACCTAACTTTAATTAACAAATCAGTTGAAAATGCCAGGGAACCAGAGGCTATGAAAATATCACGCCATTAAGTTGCCTCTTCTTCACTACTCAATGCTAATTGGGTACCATTTAATAGACCAGTGAATGGATGTTAATCATTAGCTAATACACCCAGGCTTTGTTCTATTGTTGGAGCGGCTCTGGTGACTGATACTAGCTCTGGTGTGCGTTACACTGATCCCTTCTGTCAGAGCTAAAATCAACTGTCAAGTCAGATCAATTAAATGAAGAAGTGACGTCAAGAAGGAGAAAGTTTGCATGTGTGTTTCCAGCTTCTGCAAGAGACCGCAGCTTCTGCACTGACACCCATGCTTACTGAATAAACTTTGGGGAAAAAAATAAAAATAAAACATGAACACCTTCGAAAAAGGAAATCTCTGAGTTATGGTAAGAGATAGCCATTAGTGAGATTGGCAATGCACTCTCATACTCAAGTGATTCCCCTCCAAACCTTCCACATTTTATTCGTTCTTTCCATCATTTATCTATCTAGGCATCGGTTGACCTCTCAATTATCAGCAGGAGAAACAGAATCATGCTTTTATTTGTCTGGAGTCCCATAACAATGCACCCACTCGCTCTGGGTTGGACTAAAGGAGGTGAGAGGCAGAAAAAAAGGAAGTGTTGGAATTGCATTAGCTGTAATGAGGGGGCCAGAAAATATAGGTAAAACCTTCTTGTTGCAGCAGGAGATGGAGAGAGAAACAGATAGAGAAAGGTATGAAAGGAGGGAGAGATTTAGTATGAGATGGCGATAGAAAGGAAACCAGAAGGATGAAGAAAAAAAATGAGGGGGGAGGAAATGAGGGTGAAGTGGAGAAGGTATAGAGAGAGGGAATCTAAGGATATCAGGGGCATGTGGCATGAAGGAGTGCGGGCTGGATGGCAGAGGCGAGGAATAAAAATGAAGGAGTGGGAGAGTGGAAAGCAGATGTCTGATTCACAGACTCATCCTTCTGCTCTGGCACTGAACAGCACAAAGCCAGCAAGACAGATATGGAGAAGAAAAAGCCATAGATAGATGTAGGTATATCAAGGTAAAAGATGATATGAAACTGAAGCAATAAAGACAATGGGGAATTGAATTGGAAAAAGTGGAGTTGTGCAGAACATCATAAAAGGATGTGGAGATACAGTGAGTTCTAAAATGACTATGAGCTGGGAGATCCCTAATAAGATAATAGAAATTACAGGACAAATGAAGCTGACAAATGACAGTCACTGGCTGTGACTGTGAGAACACAAACTCCTCTCAGAAGACTTCCTGTCTTTTGTGTATGCAGTAGCTACAAGGTCAAGGATTTGCAAGACATGTCTGCTTTAACCAGCTCATGGATACCAAGGAAAGCAATCTGCGAAACAGCAGACAGGATAAGAGATGGTGGAAAATAACCATAGCAACCACTCTTCATCACTCCAAAGAAGAGACAGTTAGTTACGTGGCAAAAGCAGCATCTTCCAAATGTCTTCTCTTGTATGCTGAGGATACATTTTGCTGGTTTGCGTGCTATGTTCAGCGCGAGTGAATTTTCAGTTATACTTAAAGGTCCCAGGTTTTACACTTTTCTGGTGTTTTATTTTGATGTGTTAATATCCATAAAAATTTATATTTGTGATTTGAGGCACCAAAAACCATCTCAGTGTGGTTGTACATCTCCTTTCCCAGGCCTCTCTCTGGGGCTTTAGCAACAGCTTGGTCAGGCAATGATTGGCTGCCTGTTTCTGAGTGATCAAAAAATAAAAAAATAAAATAAATTAATTAAAAAAAAAAAAAAAAAGTAGATTTCAGGTAAACACTAAAACCAGATCCTGCAAGGTGTGGATGCTGGGTCCAGGTTGACCATGGCTGAGGGTGGTGACTGTTTTGTTGTGACATCACAAAGTTGCAGAAATGCTGATGGCTCGTTTTACAGCTCAGTTTCTGAATACATGCTGTGTGCATTTCTCTGTGGATTCAATATTTTTATACTTTCACAGTATTGATATAATACTTTCACAGTATTTATAATTAAAAAAAAAAGAAATGGAAATCTGACTTTCTGTAATATGGGACCTTTAAATATAAAGCACATTTTAAAATCCATAACTATAATCCTCAATTTAAGTTTTTATGTGATAATGACAAACTCACCCTATCTGCTGTGTGCTTGGCAGTATGACAGACCAACTATGTACAATATAATACAGTTATGAAAGACAGAAACGTAAGAATGGCTGCAGACACCATAAGGAAAATTCATTAACAAAGACACTGCATATCCTTTAAAATGTATAAAGTTGTTTTCTGGCCCCCAGTTGTCAGCTGATTTATAAGGCACAGTAATGCAGCCCAGAGGCTTGTTCAGTTGGTTTTAAACTAGGCATAGGTGGGCTCTGGTTCTCTCCAGCATGCCTCAACAGTTACTGCCCTGGTATGCTCCACCAATGGGATGGCCCCAGGGGAGCCAATTAAGAGTGTCCGCTGTGCCGGTGACAGCTGCTCCAGACACAGCCCTGAAAGCCTCCCAGCTCCACATTACTGATGGGGAAATTCTGGTTGAACTGGCGGGGAATGGAGGAGATGGAACACAGAGAGAGTCAGGAGGGGGAGGAAGGATCAATGAAGACCGGCAGTCAACCTGAAAGCCTCAAGAGATCACGGTACGTTTAGGGAGGAAGCCCCTGATGGAGAGAGGGGGGTTACAGTGTGACTTCATGTTGTGGACACTCAGTCACATCTACACTACAAAAAATGGAAGAGAAAATGTGGCACTGGCACAGAGATCAAGGCTGAACTCATTCATTTGATAAAAGATTGGGTTGTGTATGAACTATAGCAATGTAAAACCAAATTATTTCAGGCTTTGAGAGTTAAACATTTCTGATATTTTCAAATGGCCATTGAAAACTCTTTTTTTTCTGTTTTCAGTAGAATTATTTATTTGTTATCCATTCTGTTCTTACAGAGCTGTAAAACCCACCAGTCTTTCGAAACAATCTTTTCTCCCTCCGTCCTTCACATCCTCTTGTCATCCTATTCTGTTCCTTGTTTTCATATTTGGATGGAGTGCAGGGGAAAAACACTCTCCGTCATCTCCTTGTCAAAGACAGGAGGAGATAACTGAAGTGAGGAAAGTGAGAGTAAGCACTATGATGTTTTTTGGGGAACAACAGTGTTACTGAATCTGGGGAAGTTTTTAATTGGGGCCACTGAGATAACGCTTATGATGCAGATATCCTGCAGGGGTGGCACTGGTGCAGTGATTATGCATTCCAAGATGCATTCATATGCTCCCATTTACATACTGTAGCAAGTGAATCAAATTCCTGCCCTGGTGTCTTCGCCTGCCAACCTTGGAGCTCTGCAAAGTGAGCTACAGTATCTTGCAATGGATAACATCACTGCTCTGTGTTTCATAAGAGGAGGTTAAGAAGAAAGCTTTTCAATTTTTCTCTTCAGAATTCCTTCCTTTATCACTGATTGCTTAATGCAACACAGAGTCTCTGGATTTTATTTGGGTTGGGACTGGCGTGGGAAAGTGTTATGCCCCTTTTCTGGTACATTCCGTTATTTTCTTCAGACAGCGGCTTTTTTCTGGAAAGCTCTGACAGCACTGTCCGGCCAAGGTGCTGACTTCAGACTCAGTCACGGTGGCAGCCACCTGTGGGCTGGCAGTGGGAGGAAAGGCACCCTGTGTCATTTTACAGGAACAGGCTGCCATGCCATCTCTGCTAGATGAACCACTGACATGTCACCAACCACTTCCTGAAACAGGACAGTGTCCGGATGTCTGCTCACTATGTCTGCATTTTAAAGACTTGACTAACTTTTTGGAAGATTTAAGTTTTAATTAAATTACTATACAATACTTATTGGCTGCTCGTACCTGATATTCTGTACGATATAGCGCAAGCGCACACCCAGGAACCAATATCTATACAAAGGTTTAAAAGAAATGCAAACCTAAGCAAATATGGAAAATAATCTACAATTTAGAGGAGTAGGCTGCAGCAAAACCTGACCATGCTACACAACACTACTGTTGTTGACCTACCTGCACCACACAATTCAGTTAATTATGATATTTCTTTGCTTATTAGTCAGTACAAAACTAATTATATTCTAATTATATACTAATATAAATTATATACCAATATCTATCTATCTATCTATCTATCTATCTATCTATCTATCTATCTATCTATCTATCTATCTTCAACTTCATGCCCTCCCATTACACAGGTTTTGATGCAAGATGACCCCAGATGACATCATTCAGGCTATTTTCTCAGAGCTCGTCCACAGATTATACACAGTCATCAGAGGCTGAATACTAAACCATGATGGATTTTCAAAATCAATTAGTGCGGTAGCCAAAGTTATTCCTCAAGAAATCTTGCTCTCCTCCATGTTTCCAAACTTTGTCTTGCTAAACAGCCAAGATTAGCTTTTAAAGAGGGTAGAACTAATTACCACTGTCTGAGAACCAGGCCCAATAAATAATGACTCTGCAAACATTTGTCAATCAAGTATTGACTATTTGTGTGTTTGCCTGTTTTAGTCAGGGGCTACAGTAAAATACATTGACTTGTCCAATGGTACACAAACAATATCTACTGTTTAGCAAAGTTAGTTTTCAGTCATATGATTGAAAAGAGAGAAACCGTGTAAACACTGTGATTCTGTTATACAGTACCACCTTGTCTTTTTGGTTCTTCAATGTGTAAGATGTGTTGAGTCTTGAGTAAATATGAGGAAAAGATTATCAGTTATCTCTCGCCACTTCTGTAACAAGGTGCCTGTTCGCTGTCAGCGTGCAGGGCTTAATTCATAATCAAACAGCACTGAGATGCAGCCTGAGTGGAGTGGATATTCTCCTGCCAATCAAATCTCAGCTTCAACTCTTTGTTCAGAGTGAAAGTCACCTTTCCAGATGCTAGGATGACCCAGTCCTTCACCCACCTGCACACACACAGACACACACACTGCCTACATGCACACACACATGTGCATTACACATAACTGCACGCATACCTCCCACTCACTGCAGAGTGCAGAGAGTGGAACCTTGTGTCAATTTCCACTCATCAGAAGGTACTGAGACGTCACTTAGCAGAGCATTTATAAACGCAAACACTGTAATATGTGTTGCACGACTTTCTAATTAGCCTGGCAGCAGCTTCCGTTTCACAAGCTACTACTAACACGCACACAGACACAGCTGTACACTAGCCCACGCACTGCAACTACTTGCTTTTCCTCCCTTTCCTAGATTCTTCCTTCTTCCACAATCTGCACCGTGCTTCTTGTTGTGAAAAACACTTTTACTCTTGCTTTGTGCAGTATTCCACATGTGCAGCTAAAGCAATGGCTAAAATAACATCAGGTCTCTCTGCAGGCAACTAAAGTTGGCCCCACCACCCACTAGCCGAAGCCACGACCTCACGTCACCCCACCTTTCACATGTCAGGCTTGACGAGCATCTGGCAGCTTCCCTCTACAGGGACCTCCTGTCATATTGTACATTTGCAACCTTTAAACACCGGCCGTGCCTTGCTGCTGGTCGCAAAGCTTGGACGTGTGATTTACTGTCGAAGCGAGGGTTCGCTCCCACCACACATGAGCCACAGAAAGCATTCGATTGCCAGGCAGACTGACTGAATGGTGCTGAAGGTAAAAAATGGAAAGTCTTGTATCAAACGGAGAGCCAGGGTATTTATCTGATGGCCACGTCTGACAGGTAATTACAGAGAGGAAGCAGTGGCTGAGCTGGTTGGGGCGGTTCTCTTCGCTTGGTAATTAACCACTGCCACGCGTGCTCATGAGTGCAAACTGCCCGACCCATCTGGAAAACAGTCGCATCTTTGCCGGGTAATCAAACATACTGACACGTCACCGGTGCACTATTTGGAAAGCTGTGATATCCACACGCGTCCTTTGGTGCCATCTTTGAACATGGCCCCACGGTCACATTTGCTGTCAATGCTTCTTGTTTCAGCATGGCAGCAAAGTGGAGCAGGGTCCAATATGGCAACAGAAACGGAAGCTGTGGGAAGGGAAATACATAACAGAATCAATGTGTGCTGCGGTGACTCTGTGGACAAACGCACATATTAGGAATTCATGATATCGCTGCTGGCTCTTGACCTTAGCTCCGTTCCTTATGAAAAGCTGAGCAGCCATAAACATTTTCTACAGGGATCCCATTTTCCTATGAAAAGCTGGAAATGTCTGCGTGTGAAATAGCAGTCCCTTCAAGAAGGAGGTCAGCTCACCAGTGAGAGAGTATCATAGGTGACATCCAGAGGGAGGAAGCTCCGGACACACGTGTCCTCCTCTGAGCCTGCCAACGGTCTGATAAATACATGTGGCAGATCAGAGTAAGAATGTAGGAAGGGATACCAGTCCTTTCTTTACTGCCTGCTTGTGCACTGCCTGCCCCCATCCCAGACATTAATCAAAGAGGAAAAGAATTGTTTTCTCTCCACAGAGTGGCACAAAAAATAAAACTTCATCTGCGTCTGGGGCGAAGGGAGGGGTAATGTTGCGTGACATTCTCTTCATATCACCGAGCTAGAGGTCACCTCCCGGCACCGAGAGAGGGAGAAAAATAACGCTCTCCATCTCTCACCTGCTCGCCCACTGTGCCCGCATTCATCAATCCTCTCCCCCTTCTCTTTCTGCTCCCGTCCCTCCATCTATCTGGCCTTGTGCAACACACACACACACACACACACACACACAGTAACAGTAACGCGAATTGCTGGCTTTGCCATCAGCACACACTGACTCGCATGGCCAGTGCTTTGATAATGACACGAACCAACCAACATCACCTTCCATTATTACTGTTAGGAACTACATGCGAGCCATGCAGCAGTTTGAACATGCAAACAGTTCATTTTACAACCCAGCATGTCTCAGTGGAGTTGTTGTGCTTTGACACCACAGAGCACATTTTTTGCAAGACGTATTCACAGCATGTAATTCATGTAATTGGTCGTGGATTAGCGAGGCCAGGACTTCATTAAAAAGGCATTTTTAAGTATGACGATAAACACGCTCAAAGGGTTAAATCACTCACATTAAATAGGATTTCTGAGTGGACATAATTATCAGGTGTTTTTATTTATTTATTTATTTTTATGTGTGTTGCTCGAGCAGCATTAACATTTGTACAAATGGAATGAGTCATGATAGCTTAGCAGGATACAGTACATCTACAGTCTACCTGCATCATAACTTGTGAATCATCTGCATACTTTGATCTTCTCTGAATCACTAACATCTCCATGTAAAAATAGTGATGGAATCCCACAGCTTCCATCTGTGTGAAAAGATTGACATCATCTCCAAAAATGATGCAGTGGGTTTTTGCGGAGGGAGGCAGGGGGAGGGGGCGAAACCTAACCACCTTGTGTAAGAGCGGATATTACATTTTCACAGCAAGTATCAGGATTAGAACAAAAAGTGGAAGATAGTACAACAACGCATCCATTATCTACCACTTAAAGGGCTATACCAGAGCCCCGCATCAATCTTGTTTATTAATTTTGAATAGTGCTGACCTTTTGATCCCCAAAAGTAAAGCTTATGGACAGTTGCCTCTACCTGTGAGTGAAATGCAATCAATACCTGCAGAGCTTTATGTTTCTCTGCACTGTATGAGAGACCATACAGCAGGTCCTGAAAGGAATATGGGGGCTTTGAATGGTGGGAGAGAACTGACAAAGCAAGATGGATGAGTGACAGCTAAGGAGCACACACTCTCAACAGTGGAAATGATTAAAGTCAAGTGCAGTGCTGGGAACTCCACCTCTGCATAAAGCCAAGCACACAAGACGGCTATATATCACTCAGGCCACTCACTGCAAACACTCACTCTTCATCTGACCCCCCAATAACGGAAAGGAAATGAAATGGAAATCAAAATAGTGCACCGCAGCAAAGGGATGTTATTCAAGAATGAGCGTAATGCTACACTGGATAGCAAGAGGGGGGGAGTTAAAAACAACACTAAATCATTGACAAACAGATCAAGGCTCCGGTGCAGGAAGTGTTTCAAACGCAGACAGACGCAGACACGGAGACAAGTGGACGGCGGAAGGTCAAGTACGTTCGGCGGCATCTGAAAAATAGTGTCCAGGTGGAGGCTGCTTGTTTTGGCAGGATGTAGCCTTAATTAGCTTCGTGCCAAACTATCTATCTACCTTGAGCTGGATACGTCTGGCAACCGTGCATCTAAATGTCTGCCGGTGTAATTCCTCAGATGCCAAATGACTTTTGCTGCCTCCCCCCCGGATGAATATTTGCTGCAATTTTGTTTGCCTTTGACGTGATGCCAGGGTCTTTGTCTCGGTAACTATAGAGCTAGCAGGCCTAAAAATACAACCTAACCAAAGTAAGGCCCACTAACGGCACAATAATGCCTGTCCCCGTAGGATTTAGTTTCATGATGACAGTCAGTTGTAATCTAAACCAGTTTGTGTGTAAACCTAGCCTTCTATCCAAGCTGAAAGGGGCAGGACTGCTTGTGTACTGAACGGCCATTATCCTGACTGATGAATATGCAGTAAGATAGCTCCACACTAAACGAAGAGAGCTCCAAGTTTTCAGGACACTTGATACAAATGAACACTTTTCAAGGAGCCTAAATGACTTTGGAGAGTCAAATTAAGTGTGAATTCTGAGTATTTAGGAGACGTGTTCGATTCCAATTTCAATTTATGTGGCTAAGGGGCCATTTAGTCCTCCAGCATAAACAAATAAGCAGATGAAATGTCATGTTTATTCCTGTTAAATGTTTCAGGAAGACATTCTACACTTAGCTGCGCAGTTTAAAACAGGAGATTCTAGGGAAACTATCCATTTTCAAATTCTCTGCCAGCCTGAGCCTCTTAGCCCGCCCACGTGCCCTGCCATTGGCGGTCAATAATCTACCCAATGAGGAAACATTAGCTGGCATGTGGAAGAAGAGGAGGAGGTGGATAGGGTGAATCTTGTTGAGGATGGGCGACTGAGTGATTTGCCTTACATACAGGCCATGAGATAAGCCTCTTGGTTTCCCCTCTTGGCAGATAAAGGCCCCCACATTACAGTTATCGTCGCAGACAGATTATAGACTCCACTCTCTCTGTAAGTACAGGATGACGCTGGATAGGCCTTCGCTGCACCACTACCATTAGCAATGCTCTGCCTGCATTGTTCTCCACTGCAATCAATCTAGTTTACGGCCACTTCAAATTATCGCTTTCACTTGACTCTCTGTGAGCAGATATTGACCCACGCTGTTCCTCCAGCCCATGAGGGAACAAGCTGCACCTGGTCCACACCCAGTCTGAAGTACAGATCCTACAGTCAGATGACTGCACCATAAGCATAATACTTTCAATAGTGGTCTGATTATGGAAAGTCAGCCCTATGCTGGTGCTGATGCAACACACAAGTGGAATAACCTCAAGCGGTCTGCCAAAATGGCTGGACAGGTGATGCTTATGTGTTATTTCAGGTGCTCTTCTTTAATTAGAGCTGTTTCCATCACATGTGTGTAATAAAGTGTTTAAAAAAGTCAATGCACATCTCCTTGCACAAGGAGAAAATAATGAGCAGTGCAAATCAGGTGAACCAGAGAAGTGCAACACCACGTTCATGAAGATGTCCAGTCTATACAGGTAGAATATATATAGGTATAGATTCCAAGGCATCACATAGTTACAACACTCGTCTGTAGCTTACCCAAATAAGGCTAAATTATGGTCTAAACCTCTATGTGTGAAGACTTAAGCCTGTTCTCACCTAATTAGTATTACATGTGTCTCGCCCTTTCCCCTGCTTCACTCATCCTTGAGTAGAACTGGATTTGGCCAGTTCTCTTTAAGTCGTGCTTTTCTCTGCCTCGCTGTCTATGAGACCTTGGCTTCCCTAGCTAGGATGGTAATGTCTCCATCTGGACAATATCAAGAACTTAACAGTGAACCATTGTCTAACACTACGATGTCTTTATGACCTGTACTTGTGAGTGGAGTGTGAATTTGAGCCTACAAAATAAGAGAGAAGATTACAAGTACAAAAACATCTTTACAATTTCAATTGGCAGAAGAGTGACTGGGCTAAAAGGCAGAGGTTGGTTTAAGGGCCTGTGGCCCAGAACTGTGAAGCTGTGCGTGGCTTTGGTGAGCCCCAAAAGGGACAGTCACCTGGGCACACTTGTGAATAACCTATTTCCACAGTGAAATGACTGATGGGCTGGGATAAGATGGCAGAGTAGAGTGGAAAGTAGTGGGGGTTCGCCTATCTCTGGTTCTGCGCCAGTAGTGCCTTGGTTCATCTGTACAGCCCCCCAAAGGCCCCGGGGAGGAGGTTTAAGTGTGTCAAGGCTCTGTGTGCAAGAAGATGAGTTAAGGCTTCAAACATACCGTACTGAGACTTGATCAGTCTCTGTAGTTCTCTCTCTCTCTTCCACTTTCCAACCTGACTTTGCCTTCCCTGCTGAGCAAGCTCTACTCCTTTTCCCCTACCCTATTAATCTTCACTCTTTCCACCATTCTTCCTCATTTCCATCAGATATCTTATCTTCCCCTCCTTCTTTCCCCGATATGGAAGCTGCATGCAGGGATGACTTGTGGGCACATTAGTGGTAGTGGCAGGGGGGAATGATGGTGATGGATGCTGTATCTGTCAGTCATCAGAGCCCTGACACAGATGTGTCAGATGAAGATGCGGAGATGTTTGAAGTTCACTTGCAAAGTTACTTTCTGCCGGTGGAACGAGTGTGGGTGTGTTGCATGTGTGTGCATTTGTTTTATTCATATGATGTGCGTGCACAGGCACAGCAGGAGGTTACTGTCTGTTGAGCACCTTCAGTGAACCTTCATTTTCAGACCCTGATGTAGTATTTCAAACAGCGAAATGCTGAAGCAGTGTATCACATTTTGCCTTGTGCACTTGAACCTCCATTACAACACAATGCATCTACAAGGAATAATTAAGGCAGGAAATCAGGCATCCCCAAGGTCTGCAGTAAAAAAAAAAAAAAAATCATGGGTATAAAACAAGTGTAGCCAATACACTGCCCTGTCCCGTGGGTCGCTTCCTCTGTCAACCAGACGGAATAAACAAAAGCTGACAAGCAAACCCCTGTTGACATCCTGCTCGCTGTGAGTGCTCTCAGTCAAGGAAATTACATTTAAATATTTGAAGGCAGTACAACAATGGAAAGTTGTTGTTTTTTGAGCACAATGAAATGCAGGATGGAGACCAGCTGAGCAAAGCTAGCTCTATAGATAAATGTTTAATGGCCCATGCAGTGTTCACAATAGGTGGGGAGAAACAAGGCAAAGAATATTGTGAATGCATCACTGATTAGTCAGGCACTGAATTGAATCCGAGCCTTTATTGAGAGATTTATTCCTTTACATGATGCTCGTAGCTGCTAGCCACGTTCCTGAGAATCCTTGAAGGATAATGAAATTACATGCAAAGGAAGTTCTAAATAATCTTAGACATTATGGTCATTCTTTAATGTGTCATCTCCGTTTTGGATGCTCTGTCAGATGCAACAGGTGCAATCCAGTATCAATAAAGTGAATTTGAAATGTCCCATGCAATCCCAACAATCATATAGGTTGTACATTAGATTAAATTAAATTTAAAGTCCTTGTTTTTTATGTGTGAGTGAGCAATGTTGTATTATTTTGTCCCTCTCATGCAAAGTGAACTGACAAAGTCATTCATGTGCATCGCCTCAGATTTGCAGCCTGCGACGCCAGGCTGTGTCTAATAAACAGCCATGCTTGGCTCAGTTTACGAGCTTCATGTCTCTCAGCACTGTCTGAGCTCACAGGAAGTCATGTGCTGGCATCTCTGCACAGATCCGTATCATTTCTTGCATGAAATAATATTTGATAATGTTTTAGTCTGTTAGTTCCTGGACAGCTTCACATGGAAACGAACCACAATCAGAGCCTCCTAGAGAAGTGCAGTTGGAGGTGAGGGATGCTGCTGGGTGAGGGGTGAACAACTGCAAGTGTTTTTTCTCTGCCACCTAAAACTCCTTTGGTTGGGCAGAGTGGCAGAGGTGGCGGCTTTTCAAAGCATCAGTCATGCATAATATAAGCCACTTTGTTTATTAATAGCGAGCACTCCCAGTGGAGACTCAAATCCTTGGCGCGGGCCCCCAAGTAGCACCGCTTTAATATCTGACGGCTAAATAATTAAAGCGGGCTTACATCACCACACCCTCTGAAGATATGGCCCCATCATCTCCGCCGTCTACAAAGCCAAGGCGTTGGCCAAGCCATGGTCCACTTCCACTGATGTGCCCACACCGCTTTCATGTGCCGTGGCAGGGAAAGTGGGTGGGGATGAGAGAACATCCCAGCTGCATGCCGCAGAATAACCATGTCACCTCCCTGTGCTCGATGCCCAACTTTTGACAAATCTTCACATGGCTACATCTCAAGGAGGAAACGGTGAGAAACTGTGATTTTAACTACACCTGCTGCTGTAGGTGAATGCTGCACCTTTCCAGTATCAGTAATCAAGAAAGCTGGCTCAGCTTCAACCATGCTCTGTGCTATAACCGCATGTGGCAAAGGCGACAACATCAACAATGAAAAGACCAGAGACTAATAGGCAACTTGCAGATAATAAGAGCCCGAATGCCAACTCCATTCATATCTGTTAGTTTGTGACATATTGATTGGTGCGTGCCTTTCTCTTGCCTTGGAGGGGCATTAATCAAACCTGAGGCGGAGGAGGATCCCCAGCACCTCGGCCTGGCAAAGCAATATACACAGTCCTGTCCTCACTCGGTCCTTAATTTTAATAGAAAAAAAAAAAACTATCAATGTCTGAGTTGGGTGGAATGCGTTCATCTGGTCTCCGCGGCCGGGTGTGACACCTTATTTTGTGTTGGTGCCCGCACACGCGAGCAGGAGACAGGGCAAATCAATTTCACTGGCAGGCGGGGGAAGATGCGCTTACTAGCTAGCTGGCTGCATACCGAGGGCTGCAGAGGTGATTGGTGTACTGGTGTATGTCAAACTACTCTGAGCTTTATTTTGTCCTAACATGAGTGTTTTTCTGTGCTCCACCTCACACGATTAGAAGATTGTAGAATTGAAGCACTTAATCAAGTGAGAATGATGCAAATTAAAATAAATTTTAAACAAATCGAATAATGTGAGATGAAAAAGTGACTCCACAATTCCAAGTGGTTCCACTGAAGACAAAGAAACACTGATTGACCGGTTGGCAGTTTTGCATGTTTATTTAAAATCCTGCTACGCTCTTCGCACAACTGTCTTGAATTGGCAGTAAAAGTCTTCATATCCTGTTGTATCTGTCTTTTGTGGCCTCTGAATGATCACCAAACGGTGCTGCCTGCCGGCGCGCTGACTTGACATCTCGTTATCAAACAGGGGCTGCCACTCTGCAGCAGACAACTCGAACCAAAACAAGAGGGCTGCAAGCCCACTGGGCCAACTTCAGCCTTTAGCCTAGAGCTGTCAAAGGGCTACAAGAACGACAGCCACCAAAGAGACGTGTCAGCAAGAACGTACATATGCACCAACTACACAGCAGAAACTTTGAAGGCACCGCTGTGGTATCAGTGCTGCTCGAAACACCCACTTTCCTGCATTACACTTCATAAAATGGCAAAAAAAAAAAAATGCACCAGCCTGAAGCCAAGTTCCAAGAAGTTATTGAAAAAAGAAAACCTGTTAAACCAACTCCCGCAGTGGTGGGCTCCACACTCAAACATCTCTGAAGTAACTGAAACTTGATGACACACTCACTCCATTTTGGGTTTTTGGCAGCTTTCTGGAAGAGGGTAGCCTGGCACACTTGGCTTATATATGTCCCCTTTCATGGCAGCACAAATGCTCAGGTGTAAAAGGGTTTGGGGGGAGGTGGGAGGGCTGGGGGATTGGGGGGGGGGGGGGGGTTGTGCAGACAGGACAGAAAATGTCAAACCAGCAAGCTTATCTTAACTGGCCAGAACACCTGAGGCGTCCTTTCTGTTTCTCATCACTATGCGTGTGTCTGTGCATGTGGTTGTGCGCCTCGGACTTCGTGTGGAGGGAGAATCATGAATACTAATGGTGTTCTCTGAAAGGGAAGGGTTGTGACTTGACTCTCAAAAGAGAGCGCTCAACAGTTCTCCCCAACATCCCGACACACACAGATGAACACACACACACACACACACACACACACACACACACACACACACACACACACATTGCACCTGACCCCACCCCCACCCCCCTCAGCCTGGAGATAAAGTGGTGATTATCAAGCATAGCAGTTTGTCATTAGCACAGTAAACAGTGATAAATGCCATCGGTGAAAGAAAAGGACAGATCTTGACAAGAGGAGGCCACACACTGGGCGCTTTTCACTGAAGATGGTGCTTGGACCTCGGGACTCAAGAGGGCTATTGGCCCTGCTTGTATAGGGCAGGGCAGATGCAGAGGGGTGTGGGCAGCGGTTGACCTCATCAGCATGCATGTGTGGTCAAGCAAAGCAATCAACAACACACAGAGGACACAGACAGAGGCTGTTCTCCCGAAGGGACTGGCCAACAGGAGGCAGAAATCATGGCTCAGGAATAAGAAAACAAAGCAAAACGAAACTTAGGTAGAAACAAATCTTGGAGGATGATAAGGTCTAGAAAATAAATATAGACTGAAGGTAAAGTGACTATGGAAACTGAAGAGGGAAAAACAACTAAGGGAACAAAGATAACAACGGAGAATAGAGCAGTTCAGAAACAACCCTGACACTGGAATTAATCGGTATGGTAATTATATGCTCAAGTTGAAAAAGGTAAAGAAATCCATGCCAGGAGATGACAATGGGGAATTGAGTTTATGCAGGGAGGTCAAAAATGTGTGAATATACAATATCTCTCCAGTGACTTGAAGGTCAGTGCGTCATGGGTTGCCGTGATTACCAAAGAGCAGTGGAAGAGAAGGGGCTGGTGCATCCACCACAACAACCCTGTAATTAACATCAATACGCTGCACAAGTCAAGTATAGACCATGTGGCTGCACTGTATAATTTAATGTGGACAAACACAAAATTGCTAAATGACTGCATTTTATGACATCCATATATTGCACAATACATGGCAGTTTTATGCAATGAATTCATTTACTTAGAGTACCCTTCTATTTATTTCACAGTAAACAAAGATTTGCTGGAGAGATGAGTTTTCCTTTGATGGTCAGTATATATATATATATATATATATATATATATATATATATATTTTAAAAAAAAAAAGGTGCTCAAAAACAAGCACACAAACCACAAGTAAAGGGTCCGGGTGGTGTATGAGTGCTTGTAATGATGGTCTCATCTGAATCTTAAACCATCTGAATCAATCATTTGGCTTGAGATCATCAAGGTCAGCCTTCTATTTCCTGCCTTCCTTCCGTCAGCCTCTTTCCACAAACACACCAGAGGTTCAGCCTGTCCTCGGTTTACACCAGTGATGATGGACAGGGCAAGAGGTGAATGGTGCTAATGATTCTTGAAGTTTAGCCATTACCCACTGAGGGAGACGATTCCACCTTGGGAGCCTTTCAGTAATATTCACACAAACTTGCACATGTATGTGCACACAGCATGTACATACACACTAGGCTCTCTCCTGGACCACCCCCCATGCAGATATATTCTGTCCACTGCCAAGGACAAAGAGATCCACCCAGCAGTAAAATCTCTTGGAAGCTCTCCATCTAAAACATCAAAGACAGCCTGAATCAAAATTAGCTTTTTAATCCTTTTAGCCCTATGCCGTGGGGTGTTCAGGTATGGATTACCTCGCATGGCAAACATTTCCTGTCTCTGTCTCCAATCCAGAGTTGTGAAAATTGTGCATAAGTGTGTGTGTGCACGTGTATTTTCAAGCACAGATCTGTTGACAGATGAGCAATGAACGAAACCAGCCACACCAACAAAACCGCGGTCATGCCACTGGTGCGAAAGAGTGATGATCACACATATAAACAGAACCTGGGCAAGGCTTATTGGTTTATATTTAGAGTGATGTCAGCTGTTCACACCTCGGTGCAATCGCTCTCTAATTGCAGAGGCGGAGTGTTCATGCGTGCACTGTAGATATCTAAAATGCAACACATCTGCATCTGCCAGCACCACACGGTTAAGACTCACAGGGGCTTTTTAAGATTCATACCTTGCAACAAACACCATCACATTCCCCCCGTGGATCTGAGCGAGAGGCCAGTGTGAGACAAGCTGAGAAGCATAAGCCTGCATGTGTGTAGGGAGGTCACTTATCACCAGGCAGACAGCCCAGTGAAATGCCACAGTTCAGTGGTCAAGACTCTCCAATTAGCCGTAATCAGAATAGTGTGGGTGAGACTTTGCGGCATCTGAATAGACAGTAATGAACTACTTTACATATAGAACGCTGCAACTGGTCAGCCAAGGCAGAAAGATCTCTCTAAACCGGGCAGCTCTTCATCCATCACAGTGGGCAACGGTAACAATGGAGATCTTTAATCAGATGGTGGCTCCCAGGCTGTGGCCCCTTTGTCCGGTCTGAATTCTGATGTTGGTTGTAGGGACATGGAGGCAGATGTGTGCATAAAGTAGAGGCACCACATGACGACAGTTCATCCAACATGGTTCCACCAGTGCACAAGCTAACCAAGTCCCAATTAATCATTACATGTGGCACGCAATGTATTTTCATTCCAGCCCATATGAAACGCACGAATCACGTCTCGCCACATGTCTTCATGTGTTGTAAACGACCGCAAAGATCCTATCTGCTGTGCCCCGTGTGTACTCACACAGAGGGTGTGTGCCAGCCAAAAGAATGCAGCGTGGCCCTGCAGGAGCTCATCTAGACAGATGTAGTGTAATAATGAAACTGTGGGAAGAAAGCGGCAGTTAAGACTGAGCCTTGAATCTCATAGACCCTCATATGGTAAAACCCAGGGGTGGGCTCAGGGCTAACGGCTTAATGTATGATAGGTGCCTCCTTTCCCAGCAGACAGTAAGACTTGCTTGTGTACTGTGCGCAGTTCAAGTGGACAGGCTTTTGGAGCTGACATGAGGTCTATACAAGGTGGTGGCAGTGTGTGTATATGTATGTCTATGGTGGCAGTGGCTCTGAATCGGTGTTGCAACAATGACACCTAGTTGAGAAACTGTCTAAGCAAGTGGGCCCTTATCACTGAATGGGGTATTAGAGCTGGTAATAAGCTGAGCCACTTGGTTGACAATACATGGAGAGCTGGCATTTCAGACAAGGACTTCATATGCCAGGCTGCGATGGAAGTATTTATGATGGCGATTGAAATTGACTCCCCACACAAGAGCGGCGTTTTAATGTCTGTGTGTGTGTGCTGTCTTGTAATGATAATGAAAATGCTGGAAGTGCGCTACTAAAAACAACACAACCCGAACGAGAGACAGTGTTTACTGTGTAGGCGTACATTAGTAACTGCTACAGCATACTGCCAGGGAGGAAAAAAAGAACAGCGAATACAGCCAACCAACAAACCAAACAACTTCTCCATCTCAATTTAGATTCAGTGCATTTTTTTTCCCAATCAACATGTAGTTGTCAAACTTGCAGCACATGATAACTAACTGCACTGGTGTGGGACAACATCCCAGCCTGAGCCTAAGCCCTGAATTTGCTATGGAGATGTAGCCTTTCCGTTTCACGGGGCAAATAGACCGTTTCTCTTGCAGGCCAATATCTTCTGACAGCCATAAATCCACAGAGAGAGCCAGAGAACATTTTTATGTTAATTATGTCAATTTAAATAGCTTAGCAGCTCGAGATGTGAGAGGTGCAATCCAATTATCCAAGCTAGACGGGAGAGAAGGCAGGAAAATAAAAAGAGGAGAAAAAAAAGAATAAGAAGAGGATACAAGTTTGAGCTGCCATTTTAGTCGAGAAAAACTGCCTCCGTGCTGTTTCTCTGTGATCTACGGGCTCATGCTTTTAGGAGTTTACTTTAGAGTGACAATATGAAAAGGTGTACTCATAAATGATTCACGCTCTGCTTCAGTTGCTGAAAACAAAGATGGGACGAATGATTGCTCTGCATCAACACTGACCGAGCACGATGAGACTCAAGCTCCCTGTATGCAGTTACAACAACACAGATCGAGAGACACAGTTCAGTTGGAAGCTCCTCCTCCTGCTCCCTCTCTGATCAACAGTATGGAAACATTTTGGTTTGAATAAATCACATCTGCTACATCAAATAAAAGTCAGTTGTGTAGAACACAGCTAACCCCTGTGAAGCAGCGCCATGAATATAGCAGCACACATAAACATCACAATGAAATTGAAAAACGGGCCAGTGCAGACCACACTCTCACTGGCATTCAAACCCAAACTGACCCAGCTCTTACAGGAAAAAATATGAATAGAGGAATATTTATCCTTCTTTTTTTGTATTTGTCTTAAGCAGTGGACCATATTTTTCCATCAAATTATGACAAAGTTGGACGGCTACAAATGTTCTAATTCCAATTTATGTTTATACTATGTGCTAATACTTTGAATTGGGTGATGCTTTGGCCGTTTGCCAATATTTTCTGAAAGGTTCTTTAATTGTTAGATTAGTTGACAAAAAAAAAAAAAAAACAGATCAGTTCTAGGTTCATTTGGTGGTGAACCATTACAAAGCCAATGAGAGCCATAAAAAGGTAAGCTCATCAATTTGTCATTGACAAGACACTGAGACGATTCCTTCATATCTCCTCTGTGACACAGGTTAGCCCTCATTAGTGTGTTCAGTCACAATTTGACTGTGAGAACTTGTGCTCAGGCAGCTGTCGGATGAAAGACGAATGTGGATAACCATAAACCCAATGCAGTACTGAGCACAGGGTGCCGTGTGGTGAGCCTCACCACAGCTAATTGACCACAGAGGGCTACGTGAGGCTCCTCTGCCCATCTGACACCAGACTGATTAATACAGGTTACAGGTATACTGAAGTGAGGGAGAGGAGCGAGAGGGGTGGTGGTGGTGAAGGGAGAAACAGAAAGACACAGACAGAAGTAGGGTTTGCTGGGGGGAAACACTAAGGGGATGCAAATGGAACGACATAAGCATGAAAATGCTGAAGGATCAATAACTGCTAACGTCTCCTGTCACAGTAATGTGTGTACAGGGTGTTGGAAAAGGGGCAAGGGAAATAAATTCAGAGGAAAGGGGAGGGGAGAAATTGCAGCGGAAGAAGCTCGGGTTGGGGAACATCAAAGGAATCACCAGTGTGAAACTCTGCCTTGTCCCTGACAGCTTAGGCTAAGAACAGCACAGCAGCTGATGCACCACAAAGCACTGAGCCAAAGACATATACTGTAGAAAGTAGGACAAAATAAGGAGAGCTCAGGCAATTATCAATGGATTTTCCTGAGTACACACTGTACCATGAAACATGGCATGGGAGATTTTGCATCTCAACAAACCAGTTGAGGCCCTGCTCCTGCAGTGGCTGCCATCATTCATCAACAATTACGCTACGGATGGTAATTACATAAATGTGAACTGGCCACAGCTCGATACATCAATAGACCCAAGATGGCTGCTGAGCTCGGAAGGCAAGCAGCAGAAACCAGCTGGCTGGGGATGTGCTGCGAAAAAAGCCCAGGAGGGAAGGGAACAGCTTCTGGAAACATCATCCGCCAATTCGAGGACATGAATCAAGACGCTGGCCCACGGGGAGCTGATGCAGTGAGGTTGGTCGCCTGGGCCTGGCTCCTCTCAGTCTTCCCAGAGATGACAGAGATCAATAGATGGCCGAGCCAATCGCAAGGGCTTATGTACTCTACTTACAGCTCACTGCCGCCACAAATCAACCCCCTTGATGAAAATTAACTCCTACTGACCCCTGAAGTCTATGTCATTGCTCTCAGTCAACCTCACTCGTACTCTTGCACGTTGCTCAGCAAAATCACCAGTCAATCACTGGCTGATCACTTCCAGAAGCATCTGTGAAAAGAGTAGCAAAAACAGCTGATCTTACCATGGCCCCCACGCGTAAGGAAGGGCATCCGGTTGATGGCAATGGGCACAGTACCGTGCTTGTTGTGGAAGTGGTGGACGTGGTGGGTGGTACTGAGGGAGGAGGAAACTCGGGCGGCCACGGCTGGGCAGGGGAAGACCAGCAGTGCAAGAGAGAGCACCAGCCTGAACAGGAAGGCCGGACTGGCCCACACCACAGGTGACGCTGCCGCTGGCCTGGTTACCAGTAACAACCCTCTGTCCACCTCCACTTCCACTTCCTGCTCCATAGGGGCGGGGCCTGAAAGGAACATGTGGCCCCTCCCCCTCATACGACACAAACAGGACGTGAACATCTCAAATGAATCCACGGCCCATGATCCCCTGCTTTCCAGCCCGGGGAGGGGGGAAAAAAAAAAAAGTAAAATACGGATTAAAAATATAAGCCAAAGAAGAAAAAAAATATCCTTGGTTGAAGATCCCAAAAACGATTGGAAATTAAAAAAATCACAAAAAACAAAAAAGAAAACAAAAAGACCAAAAATAAAAAACAACAAAAAAACAAAATCCTTCCTGACAAGACCCCAAAAATCCTCCAACAGTCTAGTGTCGATATCCAAAAGCTTCTGACTGGATCCCGGAGAACTCCCACTCTTCTCCTAAAACAATTAAACCTTCTGTACAAATCTTAACCTCTTTTGTTTGACACACGGATTCCTTGGCACCCTAAAGCAAATAGCTTAGCAGCACCGAATTAGCAAACACAAGACTCCATCTTAGCTCCTTGAAAAATATCTTGTGTGCAGCTCTTTGAGTTAATTGTTTGACAGGGATTCCTTCGCCTTGGGGAGACCTTTACAGGGTTTCTCCACCCATAGTCCAAGCCTCCATCGTGAAGAAAAAGACTCCTGACATCCCTTCAGAGCTTTCTGGACACAACTTCAAATGAGAGCAGTGGGATGGATAAATACATAGGAGTGAAGCCTGAGCGCAAAAGGGAGAGGCGAAGAAAGAAGAGCCGAGGCAAGGGTGCTGTGATGACGGAGCAGCCAAATCCTGTTACAAGGCTTCAAATCCCCGAAGGAGCTGTGAACCTGTTCAGTCTACAGGCAAGAGCGGGAAAACAGGGGATGGATAAATAGAATAACAGGACTGGGAAGAAAAAAAAAAAGAGGACAAAACGGTCGGCTATTTCCAAATGCGGCAGTGCTGAATTCCCTTTCCTGGTTTCTGACAAAATAAATCAATATGGGTCATGGAACACCGAGAAGCACCACAAAGACACCTTGACAGGATTAAACCTGAACCTAAGCTCAGAACCAGCATCGGAGCAGTTGCTGTCCACTTCAACACAACAATTCTCCAATCCTTTAGACTTGTAACCAAGCTCTGTCCTACTTGTGATTGCTCCTCAACCTTTGAGGATGATTCCGTTTTCTCTGCTCCCTTTCAGACGCTGCTTTCCAGGGTGGGAGGCAGATGAGAAGCAGCCGCCGGTCCTCTTGCTGGAGCTCCGACACACTGTGCTGCTGCTGGCTTGCTAAGAGCGTCTGATGATGATGCTGCTGCTGCCGCTACTGCCTCTGCTGTGAAATTCATGCTAATTGAATCAGAAGCTGCAGCAACGAGCGCATCCTTCCTGCCCGCACAGTTTTCCCTTCTCCTTTTCCTTCGATCAAGTCAACCTAAACCCCCCCCCCCCTCTCCAACAACAACGGCACACACGCACGGCTCCGTACTGGGCAGGGCAAAAGAAAAAAAAAAAAAAAAAAAACAAGAGTCAGGGGGAGAAATGTAGCCAGAAAGGAAAGGTGGACGCACTCTGGTCCTTTGAATGTACAGACGGCGACTATGATACACTGGGCAGAGCAGAGACAGAGAGAGAGAGTGTGTGTTTGTGTGTGTCTGGTTGGAGCAGAGTGAGAGAGTGAGTGAGAGAGAGAGAGAGAGAGAGAGAGAGAGAGAGAGTGGGAGGAGAATGATTGGAGAGAATTGAAGGAGGAGAGCACGCGCACAGAAAAGATGGGAGGCACACATGCATGTCAGGTTTGTTGTTTGCACACACACACACACACACACACACAGACGCCACATTTTTTTTAAACCAATATATAGGCTGCCAGCAAACACATCCTCTGGAGTATGTAAGGCAATGATATACTAGTGTGTGAGTGTGTGTGTGTGTGTGTGTGTGTGTGTGTGTGTGTGTGTGTGCACCCACAAGTCACACTAAATACTGGTACAACTACAAAGGAAATACGCAGATGATGATGAATCCAATCATATGCACAGTTATGAGGGGGACAGTGAGCACCCTTGAGGTCAGTTGATTCATTTACAAACTGAGAAATTTAATAAGGAATATTTCACCTCTATCATCTGCACAGATACATTTCTAATTCTTTTTTTCCATACATCTACACTTCTTTCTTCTCATCAATTCATCCTCCTCTCTCCTCCTGTTCTCTCCTGTTTTCTGACCCCCCCCCCCCCCCTCGGACTCAGGACACACGCCTTTTGAGCGTGAACCTTATATTTTTCTCCCTGAACACCATACACTCATTTTCATCTGTGCTTGTCAGAAAAAGAGCAGGGTTACTAAACGACAGATGGGGACACCAAGAAAACCATGACGGTAACAGGGGTGGGAGAACCAAGAGATGCAGGACAACGAGGAAGATGCAGAAACAGGATTGCAAGAAGAGTGGAATTATGAATGAGAGAGAGATAGAGAAAGAGCTAGAAAGAGAGAAATGGAGGGAGATTGTGCATCAGACAAATCATGGCTGATAGAGATCTCAGCCGGGACAGGAGCTCAGTGCTAGAGACGAGAAACAAGAAAAATGGCCAGAACAGGAAAAGCCAGTGTAGGTCTTCTGCACTGATGGGGAGAAAAGAGTTTGCACTATTACTCATTTACTCTCTAACACACACACACACACACACACACACACAGATACAGAAACAAGCACCTCTGCCAGGTGGGAACATCCCAGGGGAGACAAGAGATGCTGCGCTTGCTGCTGTCAGGGTGAAGGAGATATGATACCCAGGGTGACCGGGACACGTGACCTGATTTTGCACAAGACTGAACTGCTGAACTTAAAGGAAGGATTACAGAGTCTTCACTCCCAGCCCCCCCACCCCACCCCACCCTCCCAATTCCCTGACAATCCATCCAACCGCACCGCATCCAAATCCAAAGCTTGTGCCCATTCTCTAACTTTCAGTTTCTTTCTTTCATCTTGGGGGGCTAAGATGTTTAGCAAATCCTCCTCCTGTGAGCCCGGAGCTGGACAAAGCACAGTGGTCCATGAAGTACAGAAGGAGTACTGGAGGCTATATAACCCGGACAAGTAATTCTTTACAACACCACAAACAAATACAAAAACACAAACAGCAAATTATGACCTAAATCAACCTAAAGAAGTTTTCTTGGCTCTTAACATACCCTATAAAAATCTCAACTAAAAGGTAACATTAAAAGTCTCCAACACAGCGGTGCAAGACGCCATCTATTCAAAAGGTAGTGCTATTGAATTCGACTATTTCTGCCCAGACAAGTTAATGTTCCTTTGAACAAAACCCTAAATGGAGGTTGTGTGTCTGAAATGTCTCACATTTATTAAATCAACTGTAACGACAGAGTTGATTTCTCTCATGGTAAAAACTCCTCAGCCGTTCTAATCGTAGCATCTATTGTGTCCAAACTGAGCATGTGCAACTTTCCATCTGTATATTCTGTTTGTCCCAAGACACACACACACACACACACACATACTTGTACTTCTATCTTTGTGAGGACACTCATTGACATAATGCATTCTCTAGCCCCTTAACCATCATAACTGAGTGCCTAACCCTAACCCTGACCCTAACTTTAACCTAAACCTAATTCTAACCTTAACTCTAAAACCAAGTCTTAACCCTCAAAATGTGATTTGAAGGTGTCTCAAAAAGTGAGGACCGGCCAAAATGTCCTCACTTTCCCAAAATGTCCTCACTCTTTTAGTAAAATACTTTTTTTGGCCCTTATCTAATACAACCCATAGGAGCGTCTCCTGAAATAGCACCCCTTGGTTGTCACGATGACAATAACAAATGCACCGACTGTACTGACAGCGGCATACCTACCTTCATCGCCAGGGTTATTATTATAACGGTCATGGCTTGGTTAGGTTTACTAAATGGCCGTGATTTTAAAATAAATACTTTCGCAACATTAGACGATCTTTGTTGTCATGGTCACAATATTAACAACGTGGTGAACTTTGTCACACAGGTCATGGATAATAGACACAACAAACTGCTACTTTGACATGGGAATCGAACACGACTCTCCTGTGTCATATTCCTGTGTTATGATGGTTTGACAGGTCACATCCATCCACCCAGCCTGACATGGACTTTGTCGCTCTATAAACTACGTCACTGCACTTTTTCCTTTGCAACTGTCTTAATTACTACGGCCACTAGATCTTGCCTAAAAGCAAAATGTAACTATGGGTCATAACAACCTGGGCTTTTTCTTTTTTTTTTTTTTAAGTTGCTTCCCTTTCTTTGTTTTCTGCTTCATACATTTAATCATTGACAACCAATGGATTTAATTTATCACTTTCATGTCTACAACATCTACTAGATCTTATCAAAAGAATTGCACATCTCAGCCTTGTAGTGCGCACGTCCTTTACTGTACTGATGACACATGGCTTGATTAGGTTGATTTATTGATTTAACTGGGCAGCAACATTATTTTGAATGAAGCCATGACAGCAAATTTAACAGAAAACAGTGACAAGGATGTGAGGAACCTAAGTGAAGAAAGTGAGGAAAAATGTAACCGGAGAGCACACAGTCTAGTTAAAAGTCAATCTAGTATGCAACAAATCAGTATTCAGCCAATTATTTATTCTAAAAATGTGTTCATTGTAATTTTCGTATGCCAAAGTATATCTGAAATGTAATGTTTCATTAGTAGAGTGTCACTGACGCCATGGGTGTCTCCTCCTGGGGCCTGCGTGCGGACTGGGAACTCATTACAATGAAAAACACAGAGGACTGCCAACACCTGCTGCTCCGCTTGCCCCCAGCACAGGAAAAACAAGGGACACAGAGCACACAAACACACACAGGTGAACAAGCACTCAAGACACTCATGTACACATACTAATTGGGCTACACACACAAACACATGACTGTCCTGTCAGTGCTACTCTTGTGTGATGCAACACTGATGTCCCAAAGGCCAAAAGCCCTGCACTTCAGACACTAACTACCCCACTCATGAAACTACAAACTCCACAATCCCTCAGGGGAAGTGAGGTCACAGATAGAGGAAGTGGGATTAGTTTACTGACAAATGTGGGATCAAAGCCTATAGCATTCAGTCTAATGAAACCTTCTTGCATACACTTAATTAATTCCACCTCAAACAGCACTCAGTGTAAAGGAGCAAACTATAATAAAGAGTCAGTGTGGCCATATGTACAATACACATGACACCCATAGAGGAAGTAGACTTAGTTTTTTTTTCATTGGGTGAGGTCAGGAAAGTAGGACAAGCAGAATCTATTTGCTCTCGCAGCAGGGGGGAAGACAGAACACAAAAAGCAAGTCATCAATTTTTAACTCCTGTTTCCTGTTTGTGCTATTCAGTAGCTCTCTCCCGTACTGAGTCCCCTATGTTAGCCGCTTATGTAAGTGCACTGTTGGGAAACTTCCTCCAGACTGAGCCACAGTGTTGGCCGCTTATATAAGACACTGAAAAAAGAAGTCTGGCATTAGCATTGCCAATTGTCATCTGCCATCTACCAGATAAGCTATTCAAAACGACTTCAAAGCCTTTTGTGCGACTGCAAACATGCCTGAGCAAAATTTATGTTCTTTGGAGAACTCAATTTCTGAAAAAAGATGACTTTCTTAAGAGAAGGAAATTCATCTGAAAGCAGAAATCGACAGATAGAAAGTGTCTGAATCAAAACTGAGAGACACACCATCCAAGAAAAAGGGCTGTCTACTTCAGGGAGATGATACCTGACAAAACATAATTCAATACACTGCTCTGAGAATGTCCTTTCAAAAATAGTAGGAGATGAACATTAGATAACTTATTCCCAACTGAACAGAGAAGTCCTCATACCTGAAAGCAAAACAGGTTCCTTTGTAATGGCCTTTTTTTTCATGATGACCCTTTTTGCACATTTTTGATCTGTCGTTGTTAGTGACTTCAAAAATGGCCCACTTTACAAACACGATTAATAAGAGCAGCTTTTAAGGCTGAGCAAAGATTGTGGTTACGGTCATGGTTAAAAGAAAGTAACGTTAACTAAAGAAATGAAAGACAGACACCTTGTACACCAAATCACCCACCTCAACTTGCCTCTAAAAGGTTTTGTGGTCTGATGCTGACATTGCTCATTACTTTTGCTTTTCAGAGATGACACCACCCCAGGGGGCGGCTCGTCTTGTCTTTCTTAAAGCATTTGAAGAACAGATGACTGCCACCTTTTCAGTCCGATGCCGCCTTTATGTTTTATGGAACCTATGCAGCACAATGTTTCATGAGTGCGCTGCATAGGGCAGGCAAAGACAATACAGCGTAACATGGGCCTATAGCCTGATTGTGGCTTGTAATGTGATTCATACTGTTTACTTACTTTAATATGCTGCTCTCACAGAGGTTTGGTAATTAAAATCTATTGGTTTCCCCTAACCCAGCATCAATTATTCTGCCGGTAAACAGACGCATACATTTACCCAACAATGCCTTTAAGGTGAGCCACAAAAAAAGCACACAATGGTTGAATGAAAGCAAAATATTAAGCCATCTGTACAGCTGACGGGTGCATTAGAGTACAGAGTTATGGACACTAATAGCATTGTGGCTTCACCAGCTTTGAAAACTAAGAATATTGAGTTGAATGAATGTATCTTTGTGCTGTTTAATGATACCAGGGTAACAGGAACTGAGATAGGGAATAAAAGAGAGGTTGAGCACACTAGCTTCAATGCAAAAAAAAAAAAAAAAATGGGGAAGGTAAGGAGAAAGGTTGGATGAAAAAGGACGAAGGATCAGGATGACAGACAGTCAGGAAAAAAGCAGTGATAGTATGTTTGGTAATTAGAGGGGATGGATTAAAGGAAAACATGCGCGTTGTGGGGACAAGGAGCCTCAGCTCGGTAGAGGAGAGGAAAGATAACTAGCTAAGGGGGGTGTCTCCTGTTTCGCTTGGATGGAGGAGCAGGTTGCACACATCTTAATCATGTGAAATGATATATCCTCAAGGGGAGAGAGGGGGAGACAGCAAGGAGATGAGGGAAAAAAAATATAAATCACTTACTCCTCTCTCTCTCTCTCTCTCTCTCTCTCTCTCCCCCCTTCTTCCTTTCCCCATCACCATAAAAGCCATTTTCTCTGAGATTCCATTAACGCCGAGTGACACTGTCTGCCAATCTTATGTTAGCTCTCCCCTGTCCTAGTTAATTGGGTGTTTGGTAATTACAAAGATCTGATATCTATCAGCGGGTTGAGATGTTGAATATTTAAACAGCACAGGTATGGCTTGCCCCTCAGGGCGCTATAACAGTGTCTCATCAGCTGAGTCAGCTCCCCCCCCCCCCCCCCCCCCCCCCCCCCCCCCACCTACTGTCAAAATAAGTTATCGTCTTGACAACACAGGAACAGATGAGGCTTAGTTGGCCCGGGGGTGAGGCCACAGCTGATGCTCCAAACAAGCTCCTTGGTCTGGTGTAATTTGTGCTGTGGAAACAGTGTCAAACAGTAAAGAGCAGGGAGTGAAGTTACAGGTTGTCGTGGCTACTCCAGTCAGTGGTAGTTGTTGTGGAACTGCTACCTTCGACTGACACAGTAAGCTGTAGCCTCATGCAGTGTAAGAAACTGACAGTTGTGACAGAGAATTGGGATTCATACAGTTTTGATTTTGGACAGAGCAACATACATATACTTCACTTTTCACCTGCTCAAGATTGTTATCAATAAAATCCCTTACAGATAAACAGTGAGGTTCGAAAGTCTGAGCACATCAGGAGGTAGAGCAGATTGACCACTAATCGGAAGATCAGTGGTTTGACTCTTGGCTCCTCCAGTCCATGTTTTATCCTTGGGCAAGATACTGAACCCCAAATTTCCCCTGGTGTATCATCATTGTGTGAGTCGGAGTATGGGGATGGTAGAAAAAAACAGTCTATGTCGGAAAAAGCTGTGTATGAATGTGTGTGTGAGTGGTTGAATGTGATTTCCATTGTAAAGCGCTTAGTAGTCAATAAGAGTAGAGAAGTGCTATAATCAAAAAGTTATATTGTGTTAATCGTCCCAGATTTGACACATTTCCAGTGTTGTATTTGAAGTGTTGATATACATAAGAAGATATATTCGTAGTTTTAAGGACCAAAAAACATCTCAATGTAGTTCTACATCTCCTCTCTTAGGCTTCTCCCTGGAGCTCTAGTAATAACAGGCCAGTGAGAGGCTCTGAGCCTCTCTTCTGATTAGCTGACTGTTTTCTGAGTGATCCAATAGAAATATAGCAGATTTCAGGTCAACACTCAGAGAAACCAAATCCTGCGAGGTTGGATGGTGGGTCCAGTTGGGCGGGGCTTGGGGTGTTGCTGAGTGCGGCGACTGCTGTGTTGTGACATCACAAAGTTACAGAAATCCTGACGGCTGGTTTTAAGGCTCAGTTTGTGAATACAGGATGTGTGCATTTCTCTGTGGACTGAGGCTTTGATACTATCACAATGTTAATGTAGAACCTAGACCTGGCATCTGGCATCTGTGCCACTAGTTGAAAACAAATTTACCAATTACACTTGCCAAACTGCGTAGAATTCTTCTCTACAAAGAAAAATGACATTCTGCTTCTCTGCCTCAGTGTTGCAGAAATGCAAAATAAGAGTGCTGCTGGTAGGCTGGCAAGCGTTTCCCATCTCTCTCTCTCTCACCTCTACTTATCTTCTCTCCATTGCTCCCTTCCTCCCCCTCCAGCCATCCATCCATCCATCGCTGCAGCCTAGCTCTGTGTGGTGAGTCAGCTGTCACTGTCTGTCCCTCCAGCTGTGGACCCAGCTGTTTGGGCCAGATGGGTTCATCTCCACCTTATCCTCTCTCATCCATGAAGTCTATGAGGGCCCCCCCCGCGTCCCCCCAACCTGAAGCCACAGACAACTGGCCCCGCAGCATATTACTCTCGCTGAGCCAAAACAATATGGAAAAGAGATGTTTCTGGTGCAAATGTGGTGTCGGAGCAACTCGCACTGTGACAAAACTGCAAGCTGCTGTGGCTCTTTATTGTTATTAGCACAAGCGGCAAAACAGTCCTATTTTTCAAGTGATTACTTTTTGCCTTGCAACAACTTCAGAAGGTGATTTACAGGTTTACCGGGACCTGAAAGCGATTCCTTTCTATGTGCCATTGTGAAGGTAATAATCAGGGTACATGCTCAAAGGTTGGTGGGGAGGGAGAGTGCCTGGTAAAGCTATTCCAGAATAATACTGGCTCACAGTAATCTCCTGCACACAGGGAGAAATTTTGACAAGGATTTAGGGATTTTAAATACAATTTCTATACGCAATGAAAGCCCAACAATAGCACTGGGGAGAGAGGGGGCCAGAGCATCGGTTCAAAAGAGGAAGTTCGGGAAGGAGAGTGGGGAGAGGGAGCGCGCATGAGAAAGAGAAGGAAAGAGTCATCATCTTTCTGGGGAGCCAGATTGCAGAGCTCTAGGGTAGGAGACGCCCCACTGTTTAAAATGCCTGCTGAATCACATCTAATTTATCCTATGCCTATGCAAAGAGAAACATCAGTTAATGTGAGAGTGTGTATGGATTAAAAAAAAAAAAATCATCAGAAAGAGAGACAGACAGACCGCACTGTACAACAGCTTATTTAAGACATAAGCCGTTTTTGATTCTCTATTGGTGTCTACGTTCGATAAATGGAAGAGCCTATCGATTTAGAGCAGAGGCCTCACTGTTATCACTGAGATTAACACACAACAACAATGAGAAATCTGCAGGGAATAGTCGGGGGAAAGAATTCTCTCAGCCTTATCCGGCACATAGGAGATACGTGGCTTGAGCTGCAATTTCGTCTACAACTGGTAGAATCCCATGTGGTTTGCAGGAGAGTCATCGATACTGATAGTACAAGCATAACACAGGAAGACTAAATCCAGACAAGTTTGGCTGTACTTGCTGGGTATCTGCAGAGGCGCTCGTGCATTCACCTGTGTGAAAACAGCAACCGCTGCACAAAAGAGTTTGCACAAAGGGAGATTTCCGTAAGCGTGGCTTAATAATATGTTCTTCCCTGAGTCTCAGTTAACACACAAACATGTACCCCTGGAGTTTCTGGCAAAGACAAGTATGCAGCAATAGCCCCATCATTCTCTAAATACAATATTCAATCAGAGTATGAATCTAAACCTGACAGAATCTGTCCAATTTGCGATGGACCCTGTCCTGAAATCTGAGGCTACACTTTTTTTACTTTCATCTATTAATGACTATAGTTCACTAATCTAATCCAGCACATTAGCAGCTGTGGCTCAGGAGGAAGTGCGGGTCGTCCACTAATCGGTTTGTTTCCCCTGGTGCTCCTGTCAGCATGTCCGTGTGTCTTGGGCAAGATGCTGAATCCCAAAATGCCTCCTGATATAACAGCAGCATGTGAATGTGTGCATGTGGTAGAAAAGCACTGTATAAATGTGTGTGTGTGTGTGTGTGTGTGCGTGTGTGTGTGTGTGTGTGAATGTGGCTTGTAGGTGTAAAGGCTTTGAATCTTTCTGTTCTCTTCCACAAGAAAACAGAAAAAGGGTATTTACATGCAACATGTGACACATGTGGGTGCATATGACTGGCAGTCAGAGACACAGAATGACATCATTTTGTACGTTACACTTGGAAATGACTACAGTTGAACTCTGGTCAGGATGATATGTTGTTAGAATAATACTGATTGATGGTATTAAACTTTAAGCTTCAGTGTTCCCTGTATCTGAATCACCAAGTAGCACTAAATCTACTGAACCTCCAGATCTGTTGTGTTATGCTAATTGACTGGGGAAAAAAACAGTTGGATTATAAATTCTGAATAACACTTGTAGCTAAAACCATATAAGCTCCGAGCAACCTGAGCAACCAAGATATGAAACAATCAAGCATTTCTCGGAGACACAATTAAGCTCTGCTGAAACTATACTGCTGTTCTAATTAGATATGATTTGAATCTGAGGTCTCGATACATCTTCAATCAGCTATTCAGCTGTAATCAGTTATGCTCCTTTTCAGCACATTTCTTGTAGTGTGATGTAATAGGTTGGCTGTTGGAGGCAGAATGTGGATATATTAATGGTCCCATATGCTTATTGATTTTTGTTTTGTTTTAACTGTTGATATCCATAAGAAGATATATTTGTGGTATGGTTTTACATCTCCTCTCTCAGGCTTCTCTCTGGAGCTCTAGTAACAACAGGTCTGTGAGCCAATCAGAAGAGAGGCTCTGGGCCACTTTTCAGGGCCAAGGGGGTGGTGACTGCTTTGTTGTGACATCACAATGTTACGGAAGTCCTGACGGCTGGTTTTAAGGCTCAGTTTCTGAATGCAGGCTGTGTGCATTTCTCTGTGGACTGAGGCTTTGATACTTTCACAGTATTAATATAGAACCTAGACCTGCTTTATAATCCAAAAAGACATGGAAATCTCACTTTATACAATATGGGACCTTTAAAGGTTCTCTGGTCAACTTTACCCCAAGTGACAGTAACAGTAAACTCTTTGAAATAGAATGTTTAGATAAAATATTACAGAAGGAAAGAGATTCTATGAGAAGTAAAATTGTAATAGAAACAGTAAAGACATTTATTTATCCATAAGAACCAGGGAGTAATGTAAGTCAGACTGTGTCTGTAGAGTGTCCTTCCATCAGGATGCCCCAATCTTCTCTTGATATTCATACCTGTCATTTTAATCCTTTCCCCCAACACCAGCTCCCAGCTTAGACTTTAAAAAAAAAACAGCTCTTGCCTTTATCATTCTCTCCCTCTGGGAGGCAGTTTGGTCATAATCCCCCTCTCCGATGTTTGCTGCTTCTTGTGTCATCTCTTATCTAGGGGAGAAACCCTTGAAATAAACACTTTCCACTGATTTCCCCTCAGCGGAAAATATTTCCTCCCATTTCCCTGTATACACTTTCACTTATCACCAGCGAAGTACAACTTTTCAAAAAACACGGGCAGAAAATATCCTTTTAGGGTATGTTTGGGGTGAATTTATGCCTACATTGAGACAGATTGTGCATATGTTTGCAAAAGTATGTGTGCACGTGTGTGTGTGTGTGTGTGTGTGCGAGCTGTGTTGAGAGTGCAGCAAAAGTGCAGAGCCTCTGCAGCAATATAGCTGACTAGAATCAGGATTTCAGAGTTAATGGACGGGGTGACTGCTGCCTCCTCAATGTGTCAGCCTTCGTTACACGCTCTGCACACAGAAGCCACCGCTGTCTGCAACAGGGCAACGCAAGAAAAATAAAACACAAATGGAAACTGTTTGCTCTGCTGTGCCTTGTGTTCCAGCGTTTGACAGCATTTGTCTCTGTTAAATCTGATTACTTTGTTGCATTGTTTTGTTTTGTTTTTTTTATCTCAATTAACACACAGATTTAACTCAACACAATTTTATTTTTCCTATTTCTCCGCTTCCCCGACTCTCCTCCTCCTCCACCGTTTGTCCTTGTGCACTTTCGAGAGACAGCTCAATGATACTGCTTACGTATTTATTTATCTTGGTGCGTGCTTGCTTGAGAATGTGTTTTCACATGCTGCATGTCTGCCAGTGTTGTTTACTGCATACTGTTACATTTCTTTGTAATGATTTTTATATCAAAGCCAAAAGCAATCCGTGGCACCCAGCGTGTTAAATCCGTGATGCTGTTTGACAGTAAAGAACTTGGGCCCCTACAAAAGAAGGCCTCCACGCTTGCAACTGACCACCAACTGGATTTTGTGCACCTACTATTGTAGAGCAATTGCTGGGAAATGAGAAGGCAACAAAATCATTGGTATAGATCTACCTGCATGGCAAAGCTGGCAGCCCTACAGCTTTTCTATATCACAAATCCCTGCAGTTAACCTTTGCAGATTTCCTCCCATAGAGCCAATAAGTTGTAAACGTAAAGACAAGTGGGGTGCCCTGCAGTGGTTGCAGTTGACTGTGATGTCTTTTTACTAGACATGGACTCGAGCTTCGATCTTGAAAACTTGCTTGAAATAATGATCATACCTCTGGGTGATTTTACACATTACAGTGCCTCCAGTGTGAGTGAAAGAGAGAGAATGAAAATGGTGGAGAAGAGGGAAAAAAAATGTATAACCCATAAAGACAGACGTCCAGGAATGTCCTTGACATTTCTACACCTCTCTCCCTCATCATTCCACTCTCCCTTGTTCTCTCTCTCCGCTGACAGCTCACAGTGCTTCAGCTCAATAGAGGACATTAACCACAAGTGCAGGCCTCGTATCGAGTGGCTACAACGAGGGCTTCATTAGGGATGAGGCCGATGGAGACATCAAGCTCTGGAGCTTATCTGTTGACTTGTAGCAGCACAAGGTTGAAGGGTTAACATGCTCAGGTTATCAGTAGGCAGATGGGGATGTCTGCCTCTTTGAATATGTGAACATGACTTTCCATCATGGTATCGACTGTTGCTGCCAATCAGGATGGCAAAAAAGTGCAGTGCTGCACATTTTAATGGCCAGGGAACGACTGCATTTTTAATTATGGGAAAGCCACCAAAGTGATTTTCAAACAATAACAAAGTAAGCCGATGGGAAAATACATTTAAGGCTAATCTTTTAAATTAATGCCTTCAAATCTTGAGTTAATTGTATTCCTTCCCCCACCCCCCCAGGAAGTCTTCTTTGCGTCTCCTTCTCTCTCTCTCTCTCATCCTAATGCACAGTGTGTGTGCACAAGCACGGGGCCAAGACACGAGGTGATATCGCCAACATAATAATTAGTCATGAAGTCGTCATCTTCTGCTCCCGCAGACTTAATGACCTAGACTGGCTGCATCAGTGGTTATTAAATTAAGTCATTTCAAACCACCAGGAACAAAGAGAGCGACCGTGTGAAAAGCACACAAGTACGCACAACTTGAAAACAACACCCACACAGCACAGTCACACTGCTGCCGTACAGTGGTTGCACCATGACATGTCTATGATAATACCCACTGACTATAAACTACCATTATAATGATGTCTTTCATTTTTAAGGTACTGAGACTTTCACAGTTAAAGACGATATGGAAAAATAGCTAAAGAAAATAAAAAAATAATGAAAAATTGTGGCCTTTATCTAAATTGAAAGAAAAAGTAAAGGTAAAGCAATGACTCAAGGTACAGAGCCAACAAACAACACGAGGTCACAGTGATGGCGGCATAAGAAACTTTCACTCTCAAGTACTTTGTGGTAGATTGTGAATGAATGTTCTCATTGGCTGTCTAAAGTAAACGCCTTGGTGTTGTGGCAGAATGGAGACCAACATATAGCTGGAGATGTGCAATTATGCTTCCTGCTCATAAATCTTCAGCTTAAAATGATGTGTTCCATTAGTGAAAACTGTTGCAATGTAACATCATGCAAAAATATTTAGAAAGTAAGGAGCACGTGTCTGTCTGCACTCGTTCCGACTGATACGGCTGAATAGGGGCATCATGTTTAATTAAGGAAAGCCTTTTGTTAATACATCCTGAACTCTTCATTTTAACCAGCTCAATACTCCTCTCAGACCTGCACACTTTGACTGAGCTGTGGAGAATCGTGTGCTGTGCGTGAGGGGGTATGTCAAAACTAAGTTTTACATTAAAGGTGACATATTATGTGTTTTCTTCAATCAGAAGAAAGAGGGCTTTTAAGGAGGCCTGAGCTATTATTGCCTGTTTCAATCAGAGGGGCTGCATAACAGTTTGATAAATAAGGACTTTATTTAACTATAAATTATGCAAAGCTACTCCTTGGAGTCCCAGAATAAAAATATGGAGCTGGAAATGTGCATAATTGGTCCCCTTTAATGACACTGTGGAGCCTGTGATGACCAGGGGGACACAATGCAAACCTGCGGTACAGACATTAGCAGTGTTTACCAGTGAAAGATTATTGGATTGATTAGAAGTTTTTTGGATGTTAATTGATAACAAAAAGAAAAAGAATTTACAATATTTTATCATAACTATTATCATTCATCAGCTACCTGATTTGCTAGCCAGTCAGGTAGCCGTTTGACGCTTCAAGATAATGAATCCATCTCCCATAAATCATACATATATATATATATGTATATATAATAATATAAGATAAAAAAGTTTAATTTGTGGGATGGCCAGCCAGATCTTTTAATGGCAAACAATCAAGATATGAATGAAAACTGTATGTACACTTGAAATCTGTTATCTTATTCTTAAACTTCATCTGCATACAGATGTAAGAGTAAAAAAAAAATAATAATAGATATAACAGGACAGATCTAATCCTCAACTAGTGCTATATAAAATTAAAGACCAACACAATGCACTCACTGCAGAGGGCTTTCATGTTGGCACGTCTAATTCTCAGATATAATCATAGCACAGAAATAAATCCACATTCTCAACAGAACTTCCTTCCTGTTTGCTGGGTGGAGACCTCCAGCCCTCATATCTCTTTACACGCTGCGTGCGTGACAGAGCATTACTTATTCATATGGACACAGGCCAAGTAAACACATCACATGTATGCACTCAATAATTTAGACACAGAGATAGAGGGCTGTGTGAGCACTTTCTAGGTGCAATCCATATTTGAAGGTTGGGTTGGGTGAAGACATTCATCTTTACTCTTGGACGTCAGATGCTGTCAGATGATTTCAAAAGTGATTTCCCTGAAATCTTTACTTAAGTGCTGACACCACTGCATACAGTACAACTTGAAAGGCCACTCCTCTACCTACCACCATGAAGACATTAGATAAAAGTCAAAAAAAAAAAAAAAAAAAAAGATCTAAAACACCTCAGGTAATCAACACATGCAATGAGTAGCTGACATTTCAACTGCCAGTGGATTATTCTACAAGCTCAGAGGTAAGTTCAGTGACAGTACCTTTAAATGTTTCATAACAGCATTTTGAAATGATTTATTTCTAAAATGAAAATGCATGGCAGCTGCACTATTGTTAAGGATATGGAAAGATCGGAGGGACACTTCAAACAGTCAAGGTTAATCATTGGTTTGTGAGGGGATACAAACTCATGAAAGTCTTTCACGCTGCAGTTCATCCAATACCGTGACCTTCACAACCTGACTACACACCTCCATTAGGGGACACTAGTTCCTGCACTGGTACTGAATGTCCACCTTAGACTTCAGTTGCATTTTTGCTGAATTATCCCATATAAGCAACTATATAATCCTGGGAATACTGAGCTGGAGATTTTTGATACATTAGCATAAAATTATTAGTCAGTATGGCCAGGTTATGCGTTGTTTTTTTTCAGAATATAACCTGTCTTGCAGATGAATGATCCCTGACTGGCCTCTGCTTGCAGTGGTTGGTTCTATTTTGTATAGAAAATACAAATTCATCCCACAAATAGATTACCACACTTAACAGAACCTGATTGTTACACTATTGCACACTTCAGACAAGACGCACACATTTTAAATTGCACAACTGTCATCTAAAGCACGACTGCTCTTGCTTTCCTTCATGCAAAGTCATCAATCACATCATTGTATATTTGATAGATTCCCCTTTCCCCCTGACTGCAGAGGTCAAACTAACCCCCCATCTCCAACCACCTCTGA